>NW_017728992.1:51462550-51479688 GCF_001723915.1 Gavialis gangeticus | reverse complement strand
TAGTGAGGGGGGGGGTGGAGTTCACTCTTCAGGGTTCAGGCTACAGTGTTAACTCCTTCGCAGCTGTTGCAGAATTGGCAGTAGCTTTTGGCTGAGTAGTCAACAGCTACTGTCAATTCATTGATGCTTGTGCAAGAGTTCACATTTTAGCTTTTGCTAGAGCAGCATTGGTCATGATTCAGCCATGCAGTTCTGGGCCCCATCCCAGAGCATCTGTGAGAAGCCTTTATAGCAGGTATGTCAAATATCCAGCCTATGGATTCCTGTCATTTGGCCCCTGGTGCCGTCCATGGGTCTTGGATTGGATTTCCGCACCACTGTAGTGCAGGCCATACCAGCCCCATATCCTGCATGAGTAGTATGGGGCAGCTCTGGTGCATGCTGTGGGTGACACTCAGGGATACATGCTATGCTCCAGGCCAGTGCAGGGTATATGCTTTTGGTGGCACTGCACTGAACTGGGCCCACATGCTGGATCCAGCATGCAGGGCCCATCCACAGGCTTGATTTGGCCTGAGGACTGGCCCAGTGCCACTCATCTGCCCCTTGGGGCATGATGAGTTTGACACCCATGCTTATAGGATTAGCTGTTCCTTGACCTCATAGCCCTTGGCTGGAGCACTCAGTGAGCATCCCACACAGTCTGGTCAGCACTGGAAGCTGTAAGAGGTTAAAAGGCTTAGTGAAGGTTGAATCTTTAACTTTTACTGGTAAGCTCTAATATAGTGGTAGGCAACCCCCGGCATGTTTGCAAGAGCGTGGCATGTGAAGGTATTTTGCTTGGCATGTGTGCCCCGGGGAAGGTGCCAGGGCTGCACTACCACAGCAAGAATTGGCCCCTTGCGGCTCCCCTGCTGTCCACCCAGCACACCAGCATCTTACAAATCAAGGTTGTGGATTTTTTTGGTGCTCTGCCCAAAAATGTTGCCGACCCCTCCTCTAATAAGTCTCTTCAGTGTACAGAAACTCCCTCTTCACTGCTACCCTTTCCAAAGCCTATTATGTGGCCAAGTTTGTTAAGGTTTTTGTGATCCTGAGAAAAAGCACATCCCTTGACACAAAGGCCCAGCTATTGCTAAATTTCTAGTCACTGCTGTACAGCATTTCAAAGAAAAGGTTTCAAGAGTATATGGGCAAAACAAGGTATTTTCCCCTTATTCTCAGAGACAGCTGAGCTCTCTTGAGCTGAACAAAGAACACCCAGCATGGAAAGTTTCACCCCAAATGGTTAATTTAGTAAAGCTGTAGCCAGCTTTAAAGTGGGAAGTGTTGAGCATACTTAATAGGTGACACCAGTAGATCCACATATGATAGCAGTCCTTTTCCTAGATAGCATTTCTGAAGGGTCACAATTTAGTCTGTTTTTTGTTCTTGTGCCTATGTAACACCACTGACAAGACAGCTGCTAGTACTTTTAAAAGTGATCTGTGTTGATTAAATTGAAAGAATTTCCAGATGGCTCTACAGATTGCATCATCCAAACTTAAGTCTCCCACTTTCTGGTTTCCTAAAATCCTTCTCTGTAGGGGTGGCTTAATAAAAAAAGAATTGTATCAAGAATTCTTCTCTGAGGGTGAAGTTACACATTACCCTTACCTTAGACCGTACTAAATCTGTGGAAAGTTAAGTGGTGTTCAAGTTCAAGCTTGCTGTGGACAGTCACATGTTAAGGATTAATACAGTTTCTTGCCTGCACATTTCTCACCTCCCTCTTGAGGACTGGAGAGCAGAGGCACAGCAAGGAGCCAGGAGACCTGGGCTCTATCCCTGCTCTGGGTGTGGGGTGGAGGGGCATCCTGGGATGCTGGCAGACTGAAAATTGCTTGTTAACCCATACCTGAAGTAGCATAACTTTGAGATGCTCAGAGGGCACTTAGCACAAGTTAACACACTTCAACATGCAGACGCTTGCATTTGAAATACCCACAGCATGATCTAAATATAACGTGTAACTTCACCTTGAGCCTTTTTTAGAGGGCACCAACAACTTATATGACCACTGTCAGTATCAAAGCTTGTTTTTAACCATCTTTAAATTGGATGTGGGTATTTTTTAAACTCTAAGCAGGGCTGTCTCTGGGTGGGGTAAATTGGGGTGGCTGCTGCACACCATTGGCTCTGTACTGCAGCCTCTTGCCACCCACTTCCCTGCTCCGCGCTCTGGTCATTCGCCAACCCCCACCCTCAGCCTTGCACTCCGGTCGCTCGCCACAGCCCTGGCTCCACACGTGCTGATATGTCCTAGGCCCTGCAAACCCCTAGGGACGGCTCTCACTTTAAACATTGGCATTTGCAAACATGCTCTGATCATTGAACCTTGGAGGTATCTCTTCCCTTTGGTCATGAAAAGTTTGCTATTAAGTTTATAGGGTGAGTTGGTAAAGACCTTTATATTTATATTTTCTAATTTTTACCATTATAAAGGATTCCTACAGCCATTTTCTACAACTGACCTTTAAAATTCAGTAGCGACCAAGTTGTGTGGCTACACACGTCTGTTTTGTTGGGTTTTGGTTTGGTCTTGTCTTATGAAATTATTTTCAAGTAGCAATGGAAGAAAGTGGCCACAAAAGTGAGTGAAGCCAGACTTCTCAGGCCCCAGGATCTACCCTGTTCTCTGTGGCTGTCACGTGGGACAGGAACTCCCTCAGCTCCAGAGTTGGGGCATGGAAAGCCAGACAGGGCTCCCTTGGTCACTTCTCAGACCCAGCATGCAGTCCTGAACCCTGTCTCCCTCTGGGACAACATTCTCCTGTGTCAGGCCTGCCAGTGCTGTTAGTGTCATATCCCAAGTTACATTGGCCCCTTCTTTGGGATGCTGATGATTCTGTACCGCAGAATGTCCAGTAGCTAATGTTTAGACCACTTCAGAAAAGGTTGGTGGTCTTGATGTATGACACACCCTGTAGAAGTTATGGGCCTGCTTGCCAACTGAAAGGTTAATCAGAGATTAAAAACCACAGGACTGAGTCAATAGATTCCATACTTGTTATGTTCTTATTTATGTGGTACCTGGTTAAGAAACTAAACCATGAAATAATGCTGGGGCTAATAATTGAGTAAAAATGGAGGCAGTAATCCCAGTCAAAAAATTGGTGCCAGTAATTTATTTTCTTTTGCCTCATTAATCTTTTTCTCTGCCTGTTAAACTCTGTAGATCTGAAGCAAAAACTTGTCTCTTCTGGGCCTTCCTTCATTTAGTTACCATGGTATAGTTATTGTACCTTTTCAATCGACCATTAGATACAGGTTGTCTGATGCACTGCATGGTATTAAAAATCCCTTTGCCAAAGAGATTATGTTTGTGAATTAGATAAATGTAGACAGGAATATATGAGGAACATGATAAGGAATGAGGAGCAAGTTAAATAATCAGTGAAATAGCTATATGATAGTCTTATTTTAGAAATGTGCTTAATGTTAAACCTTCTTCTGAAATTATGCTATTTTACTTAATTTCTTTCTCCCTTTTGTTGATTTCCACTTCTGAGTTATGCAGGTCAGCCATGTGACTTATTACAATAAGAATAATAGGCTTTTAATAACCCTTTGACTTCACTAATTTGTATGTGGACAGGTTAGTTTTGGTGAAGATGGGTAGGTGAATAAAACACTTTGGATAGAATATTGAAACAAAAATGGCTGCTTTCGTTGGCTGTGTTTAGTCTGAGACATTCAGAGGTGAATGCAAATTTAAACAGGCAGTGTTTAAAATAATATCAGTCTTTTATCCTTACCATTATATTTTCAGCATACCCCACATTTCATTTGGAAATACCTTGATGTGTTCCTAATTGGTGGTGTATAGCTCAGTGTTTCAGGTACATGAGAATTGAATCTTTTTTTTTTTTTTAAAGGGAATCACTTTATCAAGTTCTTTGCCCCTTGGTGTGGCCATTGCAAGGCCTTGGCCCCAACCTGGGAACAGCTGGCGTCAGTCTTTGAACATTCTGACATTGTCAAAGTTGGCAAGGTAGGTGGAAAGCTCTTACCAAACAGAAATTACACATCATTTGGACTAATATATTAGCCAAGTATAATGTAATTCATTGTGAACTCTCTTAAGTCTTTATTTTTTGTTTAGCACTTGGTAAGTCAATCTACCTTCGTAGATCCATTTTAACTTTGAACTTGATATTTTTCTTGCATATATCCATGTATATACCCACTAATATTTGTTTTGAAGAGATGGACAGTTCTAAATTGTCAGGATTATTCGTTTTAAACAACAACTTACCAGAAATTATATAAACAACAACTCCCTGTGTGTAGTAGAGAAGCAAAAATATAAAGGTCAAGAAATGTAGGTGTTGGGAGGAATATATGTAGTTTGCTTTCTATTATGTTGCATTTGTCTGTTGCCAGTGCTTGATAAATAGCTAAGATTTATTTTGAGGAGTAAAAATTATTGTTCCTCTGTTCTCTACACCAAGGTAAATCATAGATCTAATAAAGCCCTTAATCATCTGACCCCAGCAGTCTTTCCTGCCCAAGTGCAGCAGGGGCTGGACCTGATGATTTGTAAGGTCCTTTCTAGCCCCTAACAACTATGAAACCATGAAGAGCTTTTTTCTGTTTTCTTCACCCCACAAAACTGTTTTAGCCTTTCTGAGGGTCTTCCATCTTAAAAACTGATATCTTACCTTGCTTTACTATTTTCCTTAGGGATGATAACCAGATTCTGTTGTGTATTTACCATGGGAGCTTGTTACTTTTACCTGGCGTGACTTCTGTGCAGAGGTATGCAGGTGGTCTGGCAATTACAGTTACTCGCTTTATTTGCTGACCCATGCTTGAAGTCCTGGTGGCTTAATAGTCTCAGTCCCCCAGGCTATCCAATGGAAAATAATGTATTATGGCTACCTTTTAAATTCTTAACCTCTTTGAAGGTTTAAGTTGATAATAGATAGATGGCACTAATTTATAAGTAAAACTGCTACTGACATTGTGAATGCTACAGAGGGGCAATGAGTAGTCTATCCTTTCGCTGTCTCAGTAGCGATTTGGGTTGTTACTGGTAATGTTAGCTTCTCCTTATTTGAAATGATTTTGAAAAATTCTTTAAATTTGGAAGAGTAAGGGTCCTGTAGGTCAGAATAACTTCTCCTTAGAAATGTAAACACAATTTTGATTTCTGAGTACAAAAGTACCAGAGGATTTTGGTTTTTTTGTTCTGTATCAAATGTTGTAAATAGCATGCCTGGAATCCCTGCTTGACCTATCGGGACAGGAAGGTTATGGGGTGGGGGAAACAACTAGGGACAGGCCTTACTTGGCTTAACTATCTTGCTAAAAAGTTACCCATTGTGTTTTCATTCAGAAAATCTAGTGCTTTCCAAAAGTTTAGTGGTCTTGCACTGAGCAGTATTCTGGCATTTGTTCCTTGATAAAAGCAAGACATTTTGTCTTATGTCTAGCCAGTTTTGTTTTATTGGATATCATGCCATTTTTGAGCTGAGACTATATTTTATCTAAGAATGTAATTCTCTGAGTCAGGGGGAAACATGACCTTGACATAGGTTGAAGCAAGACCGACATGTAATCCAGATGAAGAATGTTCAGTAGCACTACCACCTTGTGACTAGATTGTGTGCAGTCTTTGGGGTTGACCTCACTTTGTTTTCAGCGACCTGTGACAAATAATTCCTAATGTTAACTTCAATGTGCTGTCTCAAGCAGATGTTGAATCGTGGATCATATTTCTAAGTCAGTTTCCTAATAGATTGGCTTTTGGCAAAATTACAGTTGAACTTGCCTTAAAGTTGCTTTACTAGCATGTGGAATTTCCCTTGTATTAAAATCAAGTTGCTAGAACTTGATGTAATTTCTGATTTCAAAGACAGCTCCAATTTCCTAAAAAGGGGTGAGCCAGGAAATCCATGTGCTGAAAATTAAGCCTTAAAGTTCTTACATCTGAGCTTTGTGTGCTTTTACTGCCTGGGTTATATTTTTCATTCTGCAAAGCCTGAGCAATTGTTTTAATTAAAGCAGCTAATGATAGAGCTTTTGTTCTTCTGTGCTTCTGCCCATACTCTCCCTAAAGCAACTTGAGGGATACTGTGGAACGCTGACAGGCTTTCAAGACAAGACTTGCACATTATTTTGTTTCTCTTCTGACAAGCCATGGGTTTCTGTTGGTATATATTGTAAGATACCAAATTTCAGGGATATGAAGTTGAGTATGAAAACACTTGATTTTATTTTATGAATGTAAATGATTTTAATTATTTTAAACTTCAGGTTGATTGTACTCAGCATTCTGAAGTCTGCTCTGAGAACCAAGTTCGAGGATATCCCACCCTCCTCTGGTTTACGAATGGTGAAAAGGTGAGTCTGCAAATTCAGCATGTGATCAACATCATTTTTTCCATTGTAAAGTACGTGGGTGGTTTGTGTGGTCAAGTTGGGAGGAGATTTTAAGCTGGCTTATTTGAAAGCTCCTTTGCAAGAGAGAGAAAGATGGAGATGCACACAGGTCAGTCTGTGTCGGCTGTGAACTTGTTTGGCCCACACATAAAGCTTCAAATGGAGTAGCGTACCTGTTCTGCAAATAACAGAAGCAATAGCATGTTTGTGATCCAGAGACAGATACCTCAGAATACACCAATTCGTGTGAGAATTCTGTGCGTCTTTGAGTGTTTCATTTTATCCATACGTGCTATTAAGTGTCTGAAAGTACTGATGAAATAGTCATGGTAAAAAAAACTGTGTACCTCCTCCTGAGTAGATTACTTTGGCAGAATAATGTGCGAGTAGTGGCCAACTCAGAGCAGTGCCTGTTGAGGCCACGTGAATTCCTCCTTACAAAGCTGAGATTGAATCTTGTGGCCCCAGTTGACTTATTTTCTTTCTCTTAATTGAAAAAATTGTAAAGATGACTCTGGAGAAGTTAGGGAAATGGCAAGCATGAATCTGAAGAAGCAGTATACTTGGCCAGCAGCAAATAAGCCTTGCATTAAGTAGTATTTTTATTTTCATTTAAACACTCATTGGATGAAATAATGGTCTAAGGAGCAGGGACCAGAATCTAGAACTATCCCCGAGGCTGATTAATGATCCTTCTTTTTGTGGCCCCATGAATCTTGCTTTCTTTTCTGCATAGTTTCACTTCCACGTCAAACAGGGAGGGACTTAGTACACCTAGGAATTCCCAGAGCTAGGTAGACACTGAGCAAGAGATTGTTGGATCATAATTTTGGACTCAAGTCCCTGTGTCCTTACTTGGATATGGCCTGAAAGCTGTTGACCAGTGGGAACATGGCTGACTCTCCAAAACCCCTTTCAACTGCTTAATGCTGATGTATGGCTGATGCTCCATACATGAGGTGGTTTCCAAAAAAGTGATATCTTTTCAGGACTCTCCTGCATGTTAATAAGCTGAGGTTGCTTCAGCGTAGGCTTTCTTGACAATATGGGTCTATGTCTTGGATTTCTCCATTAATGAGAATGAAGTTGCTCTGATTCATTTGGACTGTCCAGCTACTTCCAAAACCAGGTGCTAGGAGAAAAGATGAAACAAAAAGAACTAACTTCTTGCTGTTGTGTTTGATAAAGAGGAGCAACCTCTGGTGAAATAACAGTGACCTAAGATGTCTGGTGATATTATTAGCAACATATATGATGGTCTCTTGTGCTGGACTTTCATGTCTCAGTATTAGACATTGTTTTGTGGACAAATGCAGCATAAATAAAACCTTCAGCAGTTGTGACCTACCAGCTCTTGGAATCATTTATAGCTGTCCCATGTGGAAGAAAGGTGGTTATGATGCTGTCCATTAAGAGAGGTTTAGCATTGTTGTGTCTAACAGCATCATCCTTTTCGTCATAATTGAAATCTGGTCCTGCATCACTGCTCTTGAACAGAGGGAATAAAATGGTGGAGGTAGAATGGGTATGATTTCTGCTCTGCTGAAATGGAAAGGAATAAGCAGGTACGGACTTTCCAGGTCCATCTTATTTGATCTCCCCTGATAATTTAGACCAGAAGAGATCGAAAAGACAGGAAAAGACTAAGGAAGCGTACACACACGCACACACGGTTGTTGGTACACAGACACACACACACACACACACACACACACACACAGAGACACACACACACACACACGGTTGTTGGTACACTTGAATAGGTGCTCCAAATCCAAGACTTTTCAGAGCCAAACACCTGCTGAGGCTGATGCTCAGATCCAAGATCCAGAACTGAATACTGTAGCTTCATAAAAGAGCTTCTGACAAGGATTGCCCCCTACTGTGGGTTGGCACTCGACAGCCAAGGTGGAGCCAGTCATTTCAGGGGTTGTGTCTGAAACCACAAATGCTGCAGAAGGGTTCTGATCCTAGTCATTTAGGATTCTTAAAAGACCTGTGACTGGAGGAGGTGTTTGAACCAGTGCTGTGGCTCTTAGAAGATCTAACTATATCTGCACCAAGTCAGGGTGTGGGCTTCTGGTAGCGTTTCAGAAAACTGGAGCTAACACTCCTAATGTTAAGATCACTTTTTTTGTCTTTGTTGCAAGCAGGTCAGAGTTTGTCTTCCCTTTATGACTTCTAGCTGAACCCCGGCACTCCCAGAACTAACTTCAATAAGGGCACTTCCAGGCAAAGTGCAGGGGCAGTCATGATTGAACATCATGACGCACCTCTCAAAACCACTTGTTTTTTTCTTTTAGCAATGCCAAAGTATTAGATTTAACCACAGTGATGACAACAGTTTGGACCAAGGATGGAAGTTGAAATCCTATTGTTCTTTTTATTTTCTTAACAATTGAAGTGAAGTTTGAAGGAAAAAAATGTCTAAAGTTGTGTTTCTAATTTCATGGTTGGCTCTAGGCATCTATTTTTTAAAGTAGTGGTTCTTTTAAATGAACAGTCAGGTGCTCTGAAGCACAAGGGAAGGAGTCCATGGCAATTCTGAAGCCTCACAGGTAGGTTTATAGATTAATTAGAGTTTTTGTTATGAGCATGCAGAATACAGGCATTTCTTCATACAGGTTTCCCTTGTTTTTTGCTGTACATGCATTCCTGGAAAATGGTGCCTAACTTGAATTCGCATAAAGGGAACCCACTTTACAATGTAACAAATAGGGATATGTTCCAAGACCTCAACTATACTGACCCCAAGACTCATTTCTGCTACTTTTACAAGACAATTTTGGTACTCACCAACAGCAGACAGTACACACAGGCATGGGGTGGTGGTAAATGTTTAGTTGGTGTGAAGAGAGGGTGGTAAAAGCTTCATTGATGGACCAGGGAGAAGGGTAGGAGATAAGCTAGTGTGACACTTAAAAGCCATAGTGGGGATGGCAACTACAGAAACACGTCACAGACAACAAGCAAGGAGCACAGATCCACACTGGAGACTATATTTTGGTGTGTGTCACTCTCACAATGCATCGCACAAAGCAGCTGACCATGGGCTTCCACTACACTGATCGTGTAAGAGTGAATTTACCTTGCATACAATGAATTTTGGGTATAAAAAGGGTCATAGCATAAGAGTGAATTTGCAGACAGAACCTGCATAAAGCAAGGGAAACCTGTATTTACCTTTTTTAATTAAAGAAACACTTTTGGTGATATTAAACTGACAATCTGTAGTTTCACAAATGACTTGATTAATTTTAGGCTGACCAGTATAAAGGAAAGAGAGATTTGGATTCCTTAAAGGAATATGTAGATTCCCAACTACAGAACTCCAAGAAGGCACCAGCTGCTGATAAACCACCTGAAGGTCCACAGCAGCCTCCAGGACCCATCCACGTTGATGTAAGTGCCAGTATGCCGTGAAGATACATAAAGAACAGATCTACTTCTGTCCCATAGGGTTTGATGGCTAAAATAATAGTATAATATTCTCTTAAAACGTAACATTGCCTGTAAATCTCTTAATTATTTTACCCTGGGCTAACGTAGACTGCATGCCTAACGAAATAACTAAGATTAACTAAGACTGCTTTAACAGCCCATAACTATGTCTCTATGTGACTACCATGTGCAGGGTTTTGTTTGTTTTCTAACTCTACCATACCATGTCAAGATTTTAATTTTAACATTCTTCTTAATAACATTTAAAAATCTATAAACAAAAACTTAAATTGTAAATTGGACCAAATTTTTTGCGTGCAAAACTTTAGTCTACTGTTAACTATTTTAGTGTAGCAGTTATTTAATAGCTTATATAACCGTAAGCATTCATGATGCCTTTACTAAACTGAGGAGTTGGAAAACTTTGAAGAATAATAGTAATAATAAGTAACCAACATGTCATAATTGTCGCAATAAGTTGTTTAGCTTTACAATATGATCTTCATGTTTGATCTTTGAAACTGTTCTTGCTGCTTTGCTCATTTTATCAGGCTTTGTGACATCACATTTGGTAGCTGTTGAGATGAATGTCATGAATGGCATTCTGAGCTGAAAAAGGGAAAAGATAGAAATAGAGCAGCTGAAGAAAAAGGATACTGTATATATAGGAAGGAAGGGAAGGAAGAAGCTCCAAGACTGGCAAAAGTAAAAGAATTACAAAGGAAAATATGAATTAGTAGTTTAGGTTTGTCACAATGTGGAGGTGGTCAAAATTAAAATAGAGGTCACTTGAGTCGTAGCATCATCCTAACAACTATCTGCAATTTTGAAGGATGTTTTGATCAGTATCTGTTCTAAAGGAGTAGAGAAACTAAATGATAAATTTGTTTTGCCTCTTGTAATGCATAGATAAAAGTTTATATCAAATTTTTAGGTAAGTTCTCTCCAATAAAAAATGACATAATACAGTAAATAAATTTTGCTTTGTGTGACCTATGTGTCGTATGCAGCAACTCTGTAAATATTTTCAGACCATATTGGAGGTGCTTTGTAAATCTAAGGCCCCTAGCAAACATTAACTTAAAGGTGTGATCTGATCTGTGATCTCAACAGTCATGCCTCCTGCCATGCCACACGTTAGAAGCTATACAGCCACTGCTAAACTAAAATAGTTAACACTAGAGTAAAGTTTTGCGTGCACAGTTTTGGAGCTGGGGAATAGATCCCAGTTGTGCTTTACTTGCTGAAGTGGGTAGAGCCCAGGATTGTGATCCCATGCTTCCCCTGTACCAGCAAGTACCAGCCATAAATTAACCTGAATGTATGGCCAGGTTACTATTTAAGGCGGCTATGCCATTTAAGATGTGATCAGCAGGTTAATCGTGTTTTAATTGTAATGCTTCAGGGACTGAAGCGCCTAAATGGTTTTGTGGCTACTGAACAGAATTGTCTAGGGTTACTCTTTGTGACTTAAGTGTCTAAATACTACCTATGCCCTACTTAGGCATCTACAAGGTTGATTAGGTTTGGACACTTCATGTAGTGAACTTTCAGTTTAGATCTCATGGATTGCATTAATGTTTTATTGTTTATTGCAGTAAAAGTAATATGGGTGGCAGAGTCAATTCTCTCCTTTATTTTAGTTTTCCTGGTTGTAATTTGAGGCTTCTCTAGAAAGTGGATTTTGTTACTACTGACAGAATAACCTTTGTATTTCACTAGAAGCCTTCCCCTTCCTACACACGAGTTTTAGAGCACAAGTTTTGCTTACTTGGTGTAACTCTCTGATGACCCAACATACCAAATCTGCATGTAAGCAAAATGTTACTGCCTTTTTGTCCCATCACTCATACCATTTACCAAAAATCCAGCATGAAATCCAAATTTAGTGTCTAATCTTTGTATTTTCTCTGTGGCATTTAAATGTTTGTTTCTGGTAACAAATCAGTGTTTAAACACATAATGTAACAAATTAGTGGAAAGAGAACTGCTGTTGAAGATATTACAAGTGTGACTACGATATCTGCATTAAACAGCCATGAGAGATTTTTAATGAGTAGATGAATGAAAATGTAGAAAAATGAAGAGGGATTTTCAATTACTAAGCACTATGCCATTCAGATACTGTAAAGGTACCTATGGGGACACTTTATTTCTACAACAATGAGCAACACTGACCACATAGTATTTCTTTCCTT
Organism: Gavialis gangeticus; assembly: GCF_001723915.1. Lineage (NCBI taxonomy): Eukaryota > Metazoa > Chordata > Crocodylia > Gavialidae > Gavialis > Gavialis gangeticus. Next base: position 51,467,683 of record NW_017728992.1, on the reverse strand, counting down.
AGCGTATAAATGGAGAGAAAACAGTTAAGTTAAAGAAGGGGTAGATCCTGATAATCGTACATAGCAGATATACTGACTAGACATACTAACAGTGGCGCTTCGGTGGATTTCTCTTTAACATATTTCAGAAATTTAGAGGATTTAGCCAGTTTTAAGGTTTGGCTTTTGTCTCTTTCTTCACAGTCTACAGTCCTGTCTCTCTCTGAAAAAGACTTTGACCAAACTGTTGCAAAGGGGGTCACCTTTATTAAGTTCTACGCTCCGTGGTAAGCAGATTTCTAAATGATGGTTTTGAATGATTGGTTATTAGCTTTTTATTCATTATTTGTTTTGGGTTCTTGCACTCCAGTATACATTGAAGTAGGTAAATAAAACGTATTATATCTTAAATGCTACACAAAACTTAGAGAAATTAAACCTTACCATTAAATAATAGGGAAGAGTACTAAATAAACTACAACCCACTCCTTGACAGTGGTCTCCAAGAAAAGCTTGACAAAACAGGCCTCCCTGCTTGCCTGAATCAAAGCCAGCCTCCTGCAGACATGTGGAGATTTAGGCTGTGAAATGTCCTTGAAGACTTACCATCCAAAGATGCCTTGATTTGATTTAAGCAGGGAAGGGGGACAGTGAGATGCTGTCCCCAGTTATCTCAGGTGATCACTGCTACCTGGGAATTGCGCAAAGTAAATGGTAGTCTTTGTAACCAGGAAAGTCCCAAATTATTAAGGGCTCTGGAGGTTAGAAACTACACCTACATATCCAGGTAAGGTGTCAGTAGAGATAATGGAAAAAAAGGTGTACCATACTACTATCAGAGTCCTGGTAAACACCTCGTTTTCTTGCATACAACATGCCCTGGAATGAGATGTACAGCTTTTCATTCTTCCTTTAAAAAAAGAAAAGAAAAAAGGATCTTTCCTTGTAGTAAGTAACTGAGTGGCAGCAGCTAGGGAGGAAGCAGAGCCTGCTCATTGTTCTCCTCCTGGATGGAGTTAGACTTCACTGTCATTTTCCCCCAGCTGAAGTTTATGCCACAGAAACTGCCGTTACTGTATTTCCTTTCATATAATACACACTGCAATTTCCAGCAGGCAGTTGGTGGGGGGTGAAGTGCATGCTGTATGCAAGAAAATATGGTAACTGGAAAGGATAATCTGTTCCAGCTGTAGTTTCTCGGTGATCTTATTGAAGCTACATGTACTGTATTTTATAGTAGCCCACCTTTGAAGTGAGAAAGGATGATTGTGTTGAGGTCTTGTATCATGTATTCAGGTGGAAAAAGTTGCAAGAGCTCAATGGTTATGTTTCATAGTTCATGTTTCCTGAATAGCCAGTATGTTTGGGGGTCCAGTGGGATGCCTGTGTTATATGACAGATAGCAAATATCCCTCCTTACCATGCACTGAAGATAAATGCACTTCGCCTCATTTGTACCTAGATTGAGAAGCAGTAATTTCTTCTCTATCCCAGTCTCTTAATGAGTTATATCATGATGGTTATGTTGGAGAGGTGGAAATAAAGCTGGATGTCATTGTACACAGAGGACAAAGTAACTCAAATTTCATCATTAGCTGTTCTAACCCAGCATATGCATTGAACAGGAAGTGGTAACAGAATATAAAATTACTTATATGTGATGTTATATTGTCAGTGTTTCAAAGCAGTAAGTTTGACATTTGTAGGACACCAATACTGTGAGCAAATGCATTGTATATTTTAATATGCTTAGGAGGATGAAAATGATATCATTTTGGGTAATTTTGAGACTAGGAAGGAATGATATTGCTACTGTCTAAAAGAAGTACTACAGATTTTTAAATTCAGCATAGTTGACTTCGAATGATGGCATCTTTTGGTATGGCTGTGTCACTTGCATTGCATTAAGGGCTGTCCATGAACCTGGATCCTACAGTCTGCCAAACCAAGCTGAGATTGACTTAGCTATGTCTATTAGAGGTGTGCCCAGGGTTCTTTGGGGGAAGAAGAGAAATGCAGTAGTAAATGAAAATGCGACTTCAATGCCTCTTCTAGCAGTTCTCACTATTCTTTCTTACCTGGCTTGCTTCCTTCGTAACTTAATGGAGATATTTATGCACAGAAAAGTCCATGTGTGCTGCCTTTTAATGCTCATTCTCAACCTACTTTTGTTCTCCTTTCTTCTGTCATTGCTGAAACTAGAGTGAAACTTTTCATCATGTGCTTAGCATGCACTGGGTTCTGTAAAATACCAGTGTGCCAATCTGATGATCATAAATAAGTTTATTGCTTTTTATTTCTTTTACCCTTGTAGACTCAACATAGGTAAGGGAGAATGGGGTGGATTTCAGTTCTTGTGTGGAATCATTAAGTTCAGTTTATACCTGTGTTCAGTCACTGCAGATGTTAAGATTATACAGGCCCAAATCTAGCCTGGATAACCTGTCAGAAGTGGTGATGCATAGCAGGTAATAAGCCTAGTTAAAATACAGATTTCAAGGTGTGGTTTGCAGTGTTAGGAATTGGTTTTCCATATTATGCTACTGAGCATAATATGGGAAGAAATGGAAAGATGTGATCCACTAAATCCTTTTATAGTGGACTTTTCAGAATTGCTTGACACTTTCAGCATCTTATCTAGAAGGGGAAGTGCTGTATAGGGCCGACTCTGAAAGAATTCATAGATTCATAGATGTTAAGGTCAGAAGGGACCTCAATAGATCATCGAGTCCAACCCCCTGCATAGACAGGAAAGAGTGTTGGGTTCAGACGACCCCAGCCAGATACCTATCTAACCTCCTCTTGAAGACCCCACGGTAGGGGAGAGCACCACCTCCCTTGGGAGCCCATTTCAGATTTTGGCCGCTCTAACTGTGAAGAAGTTCTTCCTAATGTCCAGTCTAAATCTGCTCTCTTCTAGCTTAAGGCCATGATTTCTTGTAACTCCCAGGGGCGCCTTGGTGAGTAGAGCCTCACCAACTCCCTTCTGCGCCCCCATGATGAATTTATAGGCAGACACAAGGTCGCCTCTCAACCTTCTCTTGTGGAGGCTGAAGAGGTCCAGGTGCCCTAGGCTCTCCTCATAGGGCTTGGCCTGCAAGCCCTTAACCATACGAGTGGCCCTTCTCTAGACCCTCTCCAAGTTATCCACATCCCTCTTAAAGTGTGGTGCCCAAAACTGGGTGCAGTACTCCAACTGCGGTCTGACCAATGCTGCGTAGAGGGGAAGTATCACCTCCTTGGTTCTGTTTGCCATGCATCTGCTGATGGATGATAAAGTGCAGTTAGATTTGCTGATGACTTCATCACACTGACGACTCATGTTCTTGATGGCCATGGCAGTTCTTGATTTGAAGGGGAACCAAACTGACTTCTTTAAAGAGCAATGCTTCTTCCTGCTTCTTACGAGGCCACAAGACCTGCTCTCACGTGGAATGGAAGTATTTCCCAGCTTAGCTGAACTCCAGACAACAGAGTCACTCATCTGGAGTCAGCAGCCTAGCGTGACAGGAGTTAAGCAGCCTGGTTCTGCCAGGGATGCCTTATGCAGCCTTGGAGAGGTCTCCTCTCTTCATTCACCTGTTTCCTCATGTACCTTGGGGCACTGATATTAGGACACATTTCACAATCTGGGGGTGAACCAGGGCACAGCTTGCTATTGAAGAAGCTCCCTTGGGGCATTTTACTCTGTGCCTCAGGTTCACACTAGGCTCACTCTGCTTTGAAGTGGGGAGGGAAGATGGAAAAAGAGAGAGTGAAGGTGACTTTATACAAACCAAAGAATGACAGATGACAACTGAGAGAGGGCATTTTAAAAAAAGCTTTTTAACCAGTATATTCTCTGTGGCAGCAGCTATCAAAAAGCTGTAGTTTAGGAAAATATTCAGTGTATTTACATAGTTTGTCTCCTGTTCTTAGCCTGAAAAATCATCTCTGTGTATACAGTTATAGTTCACTGTATATAAATGACTTTTTTTTCTCAAGTGGACTAATTTGTGTTGGGTTAAGCAAACAGTGTTCTGTAGAGTTGTACTGCCCCTCGGTTTGTTTTGGGTAAACATTAGCATAGGTTGCACGGTAAATACAATCCCATCCTGCCTTAATTGTTTTCGTGTGTGGTCAGTAGCGCCTTTACACTCACATAATCTTAATGGAGTAGTTTAATAATATACTTGTTTTTTAACTTGTAGAAAGAAAGCACTGGCAAACTCTTCACTATCTTTGTCAGTGCTCTCTCTCAATCAAGCCTAAGGATATTTTTAGGCTGCTGTAAAGGCCAGACTTAGGTGCATCTGGGGCAAAATAAAATGAGCAGCCCATCATCTTTAATAATTATAAAGTGTAGCCTAGGAATTCTTTTCTTGTAGGCACTAAAGATAAAAACTCAGAATAGCAAAATTAATGTGGCAGTGGTTATTTTTCCTATTTCATTAGCTCTGTTTCTTGAGAGTCAGTTCTTCAATATGACCCTTCTACCCCATATTCTTACATTTTATATAGCTCTAGAGATGCTGGTTTAAAGCATCCATAGTGTCTTGACAACAGTAACTAATATGTAGTGAAGATCAGAGTATGGCCCAGTACGTGTGTTCTGTAGATAGCAAAGGGCATATATAGCAAAGGTTAGAGGGGAGAGCAACAAGGGTGATGTCATGGTGGGGGTCTACTATAGACCACCAGATCAGGAGGAAGTGGTGAATGAGGCTTTCTTCAAAGCTCGCGGAAGTTTCCTGATCACAGACCGTGGTTCTCATGGAGAACTTCATTCACCCGGACATCTGCTGGGAGGGCAGTACAGCAGTGCACAGGCAATCCAGAAAGATGTTGGAGAGTGCTGATGTGATTGCAGAGCCACTGGCCACTGTCTTTGAAAAATCATGGCAATCAGAAGAGCTCCTGGATGACTGGAAAAGGGCAAACATTGTGCCCATATTTAAGAAAGGGGAAGAGGATCATCCAGGGAAGTACAGACCAGTTAGCCTCACCTCAGTCCCTGGAAAAATCATGGAGCAGATCCTCAAAGAATCCATTTCTAAGCACTTGGAGGAAAAGGTGTTTAGGAACAGTCAACATGGATTCAGCAAGGGCAAGCCATGCCTGACCAACCTGACTGCCTACTATGATGAGATGACTGGCTCTGTGGATACAGGGAAA
>NW_017728992.1:51389733-51457550 GCF_001723915.1 Gavialis gangeticus | reverse complement strand
AGTGGCTTTTGATATGGTCTCCCACAACATTCTCCCTGGCAAGCTAAAGAAGTATGGACTGGATGAATGGACTGTAAGGTTAATTGAAAACTGGCTGGAGCATTGGACTCAGAAAGTAGTAATCAGTGGCTCAATGTCTAGTTGGCAGCTGGTATTAAGTGGAGTGCCCCATGAGTCAGTCCTGCAGTGGGTTTTGTTCAATGTCTTTATTAACAACCTAGAAAATAGCACAGCATGCACCCTCGGCAAGTTTGTAGATGACACTAAACTGGGGGGAGTAGTAGATATGCTGGAGGGTAAGACTAGGATTCAGAGTGACCTAGACAAATTGGAGGACTGGGCCAAAAGGAATCTCATGAGGTTCAACAAGGATAAATGTAAAGTCCTGCACTTAGGATGGAAGAATCCCATGCTCCAGTACAGGCTGGGGGTTGACTGGCTGGGCAGCAGCTCTGCAGAAAAGGACCTGGGGGTTACAGTAGACAATAAGCAGAATATGAGCCAGCAGTGTGCTCTTGTTGTCAAGAAGGCTAACAGCATCCTGGGCTGCATTGATAGGAGTGTTTCCAGTAGGTCAAGGAGAAGTGCTTCTTTCCCTGTATTCATTACTAGTGAGGCCACATCTGGAGTACTGTGTTCAGTTCCCCCCCCCCCCCAACAGAAAGGATGTGGACAAATTGGAGTCCAGTGGAAGGCAACAAAAATGGTGAGGGGGCTGAGGGATGTGACTTATAAGGAAAGGCTAAGGGAACTGGGCTTAGTCTAGAGAAGAGGAGACTGAGAGCGGACTTAATAGCAGCCTTCAACTACCTGAAGGCAGGGTTTGAAAGAGGATGGAGGTTGGACTAGATGACCTCTTGTGCTCCCTTCCACCCCTAACTGTCTCTGATTCTATAATTCTATGACCCTACCAGCCTTTCCCCTGGCTCCCTGCCTTCTGACACTCTCAGATCTGTCTGATAAATAGAGCAGCAACTAATGGGTGAAAGCTTAAATTTGGAAAGGGGAAGTCTGTTAAAATATATGAGTGCCCCTTTAAAGTGGACACCAAGGTTTAAGCAAGGAGGTGGGTTGAGATAAATATGACTCCTGTTTTCTTGTTAAAATATTAAGTCATCAACTTTGTGCTGTGTACCTTGCATCATAATTGACTTTAAAAGCAAAGCAGATCCACACCTCTTGCTAAATGACCAAGCAATATCATAAGATTAGTTTGTAGAGAAGGGGGTTATGGTATATATTACACAGGGCAGTACCTTAATTGCAACTTCTTTACAGCCTGACAGATCATGTTGCAGCAAAACGTTTGTTTAATACAAGGCATTAAATCAACTTGTTTTAAATATTGGCAGTCTCTTTGCTGTTTGCTTTACCTTTTCCTGATGGATGAGAGATTTTATTGCATCAATCCACTGAATCCTGTTCCAGAAGCAACTAAGTACAAGTGAGACGCTTTCCAATCACTTGGCTTATTTTAAATATGCCCTTGGTTTGCCTTGTCAGTCTGGCACAATCGGACAGGGTTTTTCTGCCCTGTACATTAGGGAAGGAGGAGGAAAGGGCAACTAGAGCACAGTTCATGGATATCCCAAAGATGCTGGCGATTAAGCAGGAAGGTACATTTGCTAAACAAATGACTATTTTTTTGTTTTATAGGTGTGGTCACTGTAAGAACTTGGCTCCAACTTGGGAGAACCTCTCCAAAGAGCAATTTCCAGGTTTGAATGATGTTAAAATAGCCAAAGTAGACTGCACTGCTGAACAGAACGTCTGCAGCAGATTTTCTGTGAGTGTGTGAAGACAGGTTTAAAATGAATTAGTTAAGTTTGTACCCCAAATTGAAGTTTCCAGAACGTGGCCCCTCCAACATAAGAATATAAGGAGTGAATATCAGGAGCTGGGAGAAAAACTGTTCACCAGGGCGCCTCAGGGGAGGACAAGGAGCAATGGCCATAAACTGTAGAGGATGGTTTCAGGTTGGATGCAAGGAAAGACCTTCTCTACAGTAAGGGTGACCATAATCTGGAAGAGTCTTCCCAAGAAGGTGGTGCAGTCCCCAACCTTGGAAGTCTTCAAGAGGAGACTGGATAGGCACATTGCTGAGATAATTTGATCTCAGCAGTATTCCTGCCCAGAGCAGGGGGGTTGGACTCAATCTTTCGAGGTCCCTTCCAGTGTGATTCTGTGACACTTCAGTGTAGGCTGAATTGTTCTGTCACTAATCCAAATCCTGCAGTGTGAGGATGGTGAAATTCAGTTTGTGCTGGACTGTGCTTGATTCTATTCACACTGATAACTGATGCATTAGGAGTTTGTAATTTACTAGTGGGAAACCCTCCAAAAATGTAGTAGCCATTGCATTTGTGTGGGAAAACTTTTCTAAGAACACACTGCCCTTACTTCTCTGAGACAGACCTTTAGAGCTGGCGTTTCTGCTGGTGTGTAGGGGCACTTTACTCCTAACTGATTTTACCACTCAGAAGTAATGGGATGGTGCTGTCTTTGAACCTGGTTTTGTTTACACCAAGAAGCCCAGCCTTCTGTACACCCTGGGGTTTTTCAAAATCAAGTTTAATGTCAGAATGATGTCACTGAACTGAGAAGTCATGTGTTTATTCTTCCTCCCTCCTTTAAAGGTACGTGGCTATCCAACACTTTTGCTCTTCCGAGGTGGACAGAAAGTCAGCGAACACAATGGAGCCAGAGATCTTAAATCGCTGCATAATTTTGTCTTGCGGCAGGCAAGAGATGAATTGTAAAACACGTTTGGATACTTATGCCTTGGCTGTTCTTGTACAGTAGCTGTGGGAGTTAAATCACATCCATAGTACTGATTTGCGAAGTGTTTTTTTTGGAAAACCAAATGTACTGAACTGTGGTATCTTCCGTGTGTGTGTGTGTGTGTGTGTGTTAAAACCACTGTACTGACTCTTGTGATGCTTGTTGAGGAAAACTCGTAACAAATAGTTACTGTCCAATTGGATAATATGTTTAGCATCAGTTGTATTAGTGCGTTTCTGTCTTCCTGTGAAGTGTAAATGGTTTGCTTTGAGACTAAAATAGATGAGGAAAATCAGATTAAGGGAACTGGTAGATTATTTTTGTCTTCAGGTTGGATTTGGCTAAAAACTTGCTACCCAAGTACCCCTTACAAACTGCCCACCGTTACTAGAAAGGTGAAAGCCACAGCTATATTAACAAACATTGCCTTTTCAACTGAAGCTAAAAACTTCATTTGTCTTAATATAGCTGCTGATTAAGAAATGGAAAGTAATAGGAGGTTGAGAAAGAAAACACACACACACACACACACACACACACTCACACTTGGAAGATACCAGGCCATTATTACCTTCTCATTTCCTGGTAATATTCTCTCATCCTGGGAGGTCTAGCCATAATGAAAGTAATGGTACTTTTAATACGTGCCTGAATATTACGGTTGCCATAGTGTACGTGTACATCAGGTGGATTTTTATAACTGTTCAAGCAGGATACTCCTGTTCAGCTGGAGACTTGAGTTTATGCTCTTTTTACATGTAGCTAAAATGAATGAACTATTGTAACTAACTTCCTTAGGATGAATAGATCAGTTAGAGCTGATGACATCTCCTAGAAAAGCAGAAATGCATTTAGAAACAGTTCTGGTTTCTGTACCATATTTGTTAAACTCACCTGCCCCAAGATCTTGAATTCATCTCCCCTCCTGCTGCTTATTTTTTACTACTTAATGTAGTGGAACAATGCTTTAGTTTTTGAGCAGTTGTCTCACAGTAACGAGAAGCAGAACTTGTCTACAACATTTTTCCAGTTCCTTTTGAGCCTTAAGCATCTCTTCCAAAATGTCATTGTTGCTTCATATATGAATGTTACGGTCTTTCCCGTTGTGTTGCCTTGAATGAAATTACTGATGTAAGATGTTCCATATGTTAGACATAAGCCAAAGAATTTACAATGCAGGAAAAAGGTGCAGCTGCAAATCAAGGGCTAAATGCTGCCCTCCCATATGTACAGAAACTCAGTTACAGGTGTCTACCGGCAACGCTTGACTAAGTCAAGACACTCTTTGTGTCCATCGTATGGAGCAGTGAAAGTCACCTTTTTAATCGCTAAATTACTCCTTTGACTTCACCTTATGCTATCTGTCAAGAGTGAAAAATGTACGGGTGGAAAGTTTACAATAAGAGCTCAGTCTTATATGGCAGATGTATTCGATCAGAGTGTACGCTTCTGTCTTAAAAGGAAGCCTTTATTAACCATATTAAACAAAACAACATTTCTAGTGAAGCACAATCTCATGAGTGGCCCAACCTTTGCCTCATGAGTTTCTTGTATAAAATCAAAGTGGTACAATTGTTTACACTGAGATTTTCTAAATAAAAACTTTTTTAAAAAAAGCTGTCTTTCTATAAATGATACAGCACAATGAATATACAGTGACAAGTGCAATAAATTATAGCTTGTATTTACAAAAGGCCTCTTTTTAAATGCAAGGCTTAAGAGGTAAGTGCATTTAATACCAGATTAATATTGATCAAAAATAATTAGCTGTTACTGTTAATTTTGGGCATAAAACTTCTATAGTTGGAGCATGACCAAAATGTGAATATATCTAACTTTTTCAATGTGATTTTTGTTAGAGTGACGTTTGGGGAGATTGGCCAAATAATACTATGGATCCAGGGGTTCCCAACCTTTTTAGGTCAAGAATCGGCAAACCACAGACTAGAAGCAACTGGGAGTGGCAAACTGCAGTCCAGAAGTGACAGGCATACTGCAGACCAGCAGCCAACCCTTTTTTATACGTATCATAAAAAAGGGCTAGCTACCAGTCCTCAGTATGTCTGTCACTTTCGGTCTGGCAGCCAACCCGGTTGGGAACCTCTGCTGTAGAAAGCTTACAAAAAATTACCCCTTCAGCAATGGAGTGGCTATTCAGCTGAGGGGATAAAATTGCTCCTAAAATCATACAAAAATACCCTGGTGGTATATGTGAGAGGCAGTGGATGTCGTTGCAATAAAAAGGGACAGACGTAGCAGTTTCAGGAGGTATAGGACCTAAAAAAAGGCACTTGACAAGTTTACAAGATAATTCCCCAGTTGAACTTTTGACTCAAAAGATCACGTTGTGTCTGGGATTCTTTTTATGTATGCAATACATAGTACAGCCTGACTCGGAACGTACAGTTTAAGTCTATGCTTTACTGTGTAGTTGGAGGACACATGGTTTGAGGGGCTTGCTTTGGCACAATTGAAGCAGCTGTTTCCCATCTTTCAGATTTTTGGAAGAGTTCAATCAGAGAGATGCAATAATTTCTTTTAGATGGAAGGCACGTCCTATCCTTAATTAGAAATTCAGATTATCCAGCATAAAACACAGTCCTAACACTAAAGTACGACACACTTTGCTTTTTGTCTTGGTGAACCTAAATATAGTATGTGCGTCTTCAAGTCTCACTGTTTCCATGTAGCAGATGGTGGTTTCTTAACAATGAAGTGCAAATCAACCAGCTAGTTAAGTTTCTGCTGCTCTTCCAGGGAGTTTAAAAGACGCACAAAGCTTGATCCAAGCCAACAAAACTTGTATGGGCAGACTTTTCTTTTGTACACCTCACAAGTCAGAATTTTGTAGATCAGAATAGCCACTGTGTTACAGATTCGGTTTTTGACAAATCCAATACTTTCTCCTGTTACGAAGTAGGTAGGTATCAGTGAGGTTCTCTTGCAGCTTCCTCTCATAAGGCACAAGTATTGGTTTGGGAGTGTCACAAGAGTGTTTGCTGGAGTTTCTCCAACATCCAGTAGATGTAACCAAGGAGTTCCAGGCGAGTCAGTGGGTATGTCAGTGACACCCGCAAGCTCTTACCACCATATTCCTGTATTTTTTCAGAATGACATTAGAATTATCATCAAAGTAAAGAACTGAGATGGCATTTAGTTTGGTGGGTGCACAACAGGGTTTGGGAACATATTCAGGATTCATAAGATGGACCTGTTCCAAAAAAGAAGACATAATTTGGACAGTCAAACCCTGCTCTCCATTTTTTTTCCTGTAGCTTAGCACTCATCTTTCATTATACTTACCAAAGTTTGCACAATGGCATGATTGGTAGCATTCATGTGTGCATTGAGTGGAAAAGAGCATTCTCCATCACAGTAATTGGCTGCATAGCCCTTTGGTGCAATTATCCAGTCCTTTGTTAGGAAGTAAACAGATATGATTTAAGTGACATAAGTTAAAGTTGCATGTTAGCAGATTTCATAATGTCATTTATACAAGCCATTAGGCCTAGCTTAAGTTTTCCATTAACTTTTTTGTGAATGGGGTTAGAATAAAAAAAAAAGGTCCAGGAAATGTGAAGGCCAAAGACCCACCACGTTTTGGCTGTAAACCAAAATTTGGGGGGTTTCAAAAATGGGCAGTGGGGTGACTTGCAGGATTTTTCATTTGAGAACTTTGTGGTCCTGCTCTCATACAATGAACCACAGCAGCAAGGACGGCTAAGAACCCAGCCTCCCTCTCCTTATCAAGAGAAGGAAGAAATTAGCACAGCTGAACAACTCAGTCCAGCTAGGCAGCTCCTCCAGATAAGTAACAGAGCAGAAGGCAACTATACCTACAGTTCATGTAGGCACCAACTTGAACATTTTGGGTTTTATCTGAAATACTTCTACCAGAATTAGTGCATAAAAGGCTAATTTTATGTGACGTTCCCAAACACTCAACCAACCCCCAAAAAGCACCCTCAAAACATCTTTTCTGACTACCTTTCGATATAATCCCGGTTATAATATTTGAGAACTGCCAGTTTATAAAAGTAAGGGTGATACGCCTGGCATATTAAAGTAGCAGCGCATAATTATAGTACTGTAGAAGAATGATCAGTATTCCCCTGCCTCTGTAGAAATGTGGTTTGGAATACAAAAAACTGCTGCTTCCTACCTAAATAAGTTTACTTTAGAGCTCACAATATAAAAAAAGAGTCAAGTTATATACTGGCACCAATGGTACTTTAGTTTAGCTGTACACCATACACAGAACCTACCTAAAAGGGACGTTCTAGGAGCCATTTCTTAATTTTGACTCCTAGGTGCTTAATTGCCAATAATATATTTGCAGGTAAACCTTGGGCTCAAAGTTTGGTATAAAAGTAGTGAAGGTCTTCCAGACATTTCTTTAATTTGAGACGGCACTTGTAATACAGAAGAGGATGGTCAAGCATGCTTTGATGGTTTGTTCTCTGCCTCCCCCAGGGCAGTTCAGATATAAGTCCAGATAGCACTTAAGGCATAGGGGATTGGGTCTTACCATCATGCAACCAGCATAAAAAAGTTTTCTTAAAGCAACCTTGTATCCCTTTGCCTCCCAAAGAAAAGGTTGAATTATGAACTAAATGAAATGGATGCAGTGATGTCAATGTGAGTCTAAACAGCTGTAGTAGAGGAAGAAGCAGCAGTCTTTACGGTTCACCCCACCCCATCACTGCAGCAAGCCAGGCTGAGTTTTGGGGGCTCAGTTTCTGCCTCTCTTGTTCTTTGGTTTCACTGTCAGATTACAGGAAGAAGCTGTGGTATACACTTTACATGCCAGAATCACCAGCTTTTGGAGCTTGTCTACAAAATGACATGAAGGTGTCCATGTAGCAGTTCAGATGAGTGCAAGCATGTATGCATACGCATGCATGCTGGGCACAGAATTGGATCTATCTAAATAACCTTATGCAGGCCTCAGCACTACCCTGCCTTCTAGCAACTATGAAAAAATGACTGCACATTTAAGCATCTTAAAAATCCCAACTACCTGTGGGTTCCAGGAGTTTCCCAGGCTATCAATATTTATTTGGCCTCCCCAGTGGCTGGTTTTTAGTGTGTAGGCACAAAGGACATTTTAAAAAGTGTGCTGGGAGCCTCTATTGAAATTACCACGACATTGTTTAGATAACATTTCAGAATGAATGTCTGCTTAGAAAGAAACTGCACGCACCTGCCATCCTAAGTCTTGGAAGCTAACATAAAGCTCATGCTTTCTGCAAGCTGTTTTTAGGTCGCTGCTGTTGTAATCTGTTAAAAGAAACAAAAGCCACGTCTTAGAGATAAATCTTAAATGGTCAGAGCATCATACTGAAGAACACCCCCAGTAAACTGTTTTGGTAATAATACGTGTTCCTACAAGTAAACACCGCTGCACTTAATATGCACCTCCTGTGTATATTCAACTTTCTTTTTCAGTATACAGACACACACACACTTTGTGGCAAGCTTTGGAAATTGCTGGCGATAGATGTATCATGATCATAATAAGTTCAGCTCAATCAGCCAGGTGAGAAAAGTCCTTGTCTAGATAGATCACCATTTTGCGTTCTGTTCTCTCATTTTTAATGGTCTTAATATTCCACTAATCAAGCTAACCTTGTAATTCTGCTTTCTGCTAGCTGCTGTGACCTCTCTTCTATTTCACAGTTTTGGAGACTCTTTTGCTCTTCTAAAAAATCATTGATGCACCCATGGAGACCAGTCTTCAGCAGCAGTTAGGGTTTCAGCTTTTAGTTAAGCAGGACAGGAAGGGTAAGTCAGCTGAAGATTAGGCCCAGCTCCATGCAGTCACAACCCTGTAAAAATCTTTTTTTCTTCATTCTGTCTTTCCCAAAACGAGGGGTGTGCCTTATTGTAAGGTAGTGGGGGCTGGTGTATGCGAGGACATATGGCAATTGTCTGAAATTAGTGACAGGCCTCAGAATGCTTTTCAGAACAGTCATCTAGCTGTAAAGGACACGGTATTGAATAAACTATAAAATGAACCATATTCCAACTGCTCAGGATATAAAGCGGAATACTTCTGACAGCAAACTTTCCTCTCAGTGGTACCAATATGGTGACCTTTCAATCATTTAGTCTCCTTTGAGGAGGTTCAGATGGTTCTACAAAAAGCAGCTTTTGATTTCCAGTGGAATTTCCCATTTATATTTAGCAAGCAGTGCTGCTCAACAGGAGAGCAGCTGAAACCACAGCTCAAGAGAGAGCTCAGAATTCAAGCTGGGACAGAGGGCCCTTTCACTTCCAGGTCGCCAGCACAAACCCAGCCTTGATTGGTAGCAACGGAATGTCATCACCTCCCGAGGGTTGTTTGGCCCTGCTGGTTGCGTGTCCATACCACACAAACCACTGGCACTGCTGAGATTTCCAGTTGTGACATCAGCCTGAATGGGCCATGGAAAATGAACTAACCTTTCATACAGAAAGGGCAGGTCTTTCCATGTCACCTAAGTGAGCTGTTGAGGAAACATATATTGCCCCAGTTACCCAGGTAAACAGAGCACTTCAGGATCCAGCTCTGCCTAAGCAGCAACATATTCTGAAGTGACGACTGCACATGGCTGAGCCAAGGGCTGCTGTTTTCTCCTATGTCCAGATACAGTTCGCTTCAGGGGACAGAGAAGGATTAAAAACACACTGTTTTAAACCTCTTCTAAACAACAGCAGCTACTAGCCCAGCAAAACAGAGGCCTGAGCTTGAGATTGTGTAACAACCTGATGAAGACAGTTGCTATAAAAAAGCTTTTAATAGTCAAGAGAGACAAAGGGAATGGGACCAGGCAGTATGGCCACCCCTGGTTCGCTGATGGAAAAACACAAAGGGAAGAGGACCAAGGGTCAAGTTGCAAAAACTGAGCAGGCTCTCGCAGCCCAAAAACTGTCCCTGTTGTAATGTACCTAAAATATCCCACTTAATATCTGCTTGTTCGAAAAGTTCCATTTGCATTTCCTTAACCCTCCTGTTACCATCATCTGCCCCTCCCATTTTGTGACAGGTTTGTCTGGCCTGGCTTCTTAAGTGCCAGCCTTACCCCAAGTGGTATGTCCAAGTCACAAAGAAAGAGCCAGAAACTGAAACCAGGTCTCCCAAATCCCAGTCCACCGCCTTAGCCACAGGAGTATCCTTGTCAGTTTATTGCCAAGTTTCATTCCTAAGCTTTCCCAAGTATTGTTCTAGCACTGCAGCAAATAGCTCTCACCCCTCTAAGGGTGCGTCTACACGAGATGCTTTACTCTGGATTAGAGCTAACTACGGCATAGTAAGTGTCACTGTCTACATGTTCAGATGCTTACTGTGCAGTAATCTGCTCTAATCACAAGTAAATTTGCTACTTGTAATTACAAGTAGCAAATTTACTCTAGATTACTTATTGGGACCACATGTAGTTGGCCATCTACATGTATTGATGGCCAGCTGGGAGCAAATGTGCTCCTGGTCAGCTGGGCAGCAGGCGATTTCTCCCTGCCCCTGGGAGCTGCCACTGGAGCCCAGGTGGGGACAATGTCCCCTGCCCTGGCAGCAGGGAGCTTCCAGTCCCCACTTCCCAATCATGATTAGGTAGTGGGGGCTGGGAGATTCTTGTCTCCCTGTGCCACTCTACAGTCATGAGGACAGTGCTGGGAGATTCTTGTCTCTCAGCGCTGGCCCCATGTCCACAGAGCTGGTGCTGGGAGACAAGACTCTCCCAGTGCTAGCCCTGTGACTGCAGACCTTAGAGCTCCCCCTGTCTGCTGCAGGGGCCTGGTGCAGGGCGTGGGAGCAGTCTGGTGCTAGGAGCAGCAAATCTGCTCTCATGTCCCTGCCAAGTGTAGACATGTGCCCAAGATAGTTTATTCTAGAGTAAATTAGTTTTGCATTATTTGCACATGTAGATGCACCCTATTAGTTGTACCTGATTTCCCCAGCTCCACCATCAAGACACCACTAACACTGCTTGAAATGCACTCAGTATAGTTTTCTGTGCATGGCATGGTAAGAAACATACATTTAGTTACTGTTGCCTTGGGTTTAAATAAGCCTTTTCTACTATTATTTTTTAAGTCTGAAACTACAAACACAAATATTTATTCAAAGGAAAAACTATAACACTAAAAGCACATTCAAATGACATTAAGGCAGTGCAGGATTACAGCTGGGTACAGTTAACACTGTGGTCTCCAAAATCCTGTGCCTCAAACAAAGCTAACTTCCAAAACACCAACGATTAGAGAGTTGTTTTTAGAAGCAGTTGGGGTTTTCAGTTTTAAGGATTAAGTTTCAGTCATTCAATAGCTTCACTTCAAATAAAATCACTTAAATCAAGTTAGCAGGGCTGGTTAACTAGCTTCTGTAGGAAAAACACAATCTTTCAGACACACACTATAGGGAAGATTGTGGTGGTCTTTCTATAGAAGCCTCTTATTTTCAAATCAGACAACCTCAGTAAAAATAGACCATTTTCATGACCAATCTTTTTAGGTTCAGCATAAATTTTTAAACAAAAAAAAAAAATTAGGTCACAATAAGAACACCCCTGCCCCCCACCCCCCATGAATTTTAATAAAACTTTAGCAGTCAAATTGCCCCAGGTGGCAAAATACAGCCCATGGGCTGGATCCGGCCCACCAATTGATTGCATCTGGTGGGCAGGTGATTGCGAACTCATGGGCTTTCATGGGGCATCCATGGGCTCTGACTCCAGCCGCTGTGTGGGCTGTTTCCACTGTGTTGGGTGGGCAGACTGTTTCTCCCCAGAACCGATGAGGTCGCATCAGCTGTGGACCCAGGCAGACACCCCAATCCCCACCTGCAACCTGCCAGTCCATCCAGAGCTGGTGCCAGTGCCCGCACAGTGCTGCTTCTGGCATGCTGGGCAGGTGCTGGCATAAGCTGTGGACATGGCTAGCAGGTTCTGAGTTGGGATGGGGGCATCCTACAGCTCCAGGCAGTGTCGGGATCAGTATGTGCTGCAGCTCTGGGCAGGATGTGTACTGGGGCAAGCTGCACTTTTGGTGGGGTGGGGATCTGAGAGTGAGAGTGAGTGAGACAGAGAAAGAGAAAGAAGTGTGGTCCGTCCTCGAGAGGACACCAAGACTCATTAAGTGGCCCTCCAGCCAAAATAATTTCCAACCCGTGGTTTAATACCTGAAAATGGGTTCCCTATTGAATATATACCATAGATACCAGCCAAAACTCTTTAAAGTGACTAGACTCACAATAGTTAAAATATTGAGTGCATGAAGGCCACAATTTTGAGACATCAATAGACAGCCAGAAATAGATTTGAAGTACAGACAAGATATGTCCAAATGAAAATAGTATTATGACAATGTTTCTATTCACATTCTTCTGCATCTCTGTCAAAGACCAAAGATAACAAACATTTAAGTAGATGTTCGGGTGGGGTGGAAGGCAGAATCAAGATATGCCAAAAAATTCCAACAAAGCACATGCTGTTATGAAATCTCTTTCCATGATGGGCTTAGTTAACCTAGTCCTATAGTTTAATAGTTAAGGCTAATGCCAGTTCTGCCACTGTCTTGTTTTTAGACACCCAGAAAGCCGCTTTGGCCAAAAGTGACATTTTAAGAATGAGTTCTTCATTTAAGAATGAGGTTACCAGGACTGAAAAGGTGACCAGTAGAATCAGAACAGCTTGTTTGCACTGAACACTCTTGGCCTTCAGCAGCACCAGCTTGCTGTGAGCACAGATGTTTCTCTTAAAGCTGGACATTGGCCTTTTGTTGTTTCAAGGGGAAGGAGAAGAGTCAGACCCTAATGATCTTTCCTCCTACAGCTATTTCTGTACCAATCTTAGATTTCCTATAACTTCTCCCCCCATTAAGTGCTGGCAAAGAGTATCTAAATATTTACTGAGGTTAATCCTTCTAAGAATACTCTGGCTGCTCCTAGGGTGCCAGTTCACTGGATTCCACCAGGTAATTAATTGCCACTATACCTCTAAACTTCTTTGACAGAGGTTTCCAGGCCAGCCCCTTTCTCTCAGTGTTTGACTTAGGCAATTTGCTTGTCTGCAGCTGGTGTAAACTGATCGGGCAGTTAATAACAGCCCACTTAACATGAAAGGGATCTGCTTGGGTGGGAGAAGGAGAGCTATCAGGGTTAAGCACACATGCGCAGAGGAGTCGGCAGTGTTGCTCTAGCCTGGCACAATGGTTGAATGTTAGAAGTAATTCTGTGGGGGTCAACCTGTTTGGTAGGCATGCCAAAAATGAACTCCACACATTCCCCAAGTCCCATTCCTCTGCCCAAGTTGCTGTTCTCCTGTACCTGGCTAGAAGGTCTTGCCCCTCCACTCAGGGTCAGACTGATCGTCATATTTCCAGGAAGGAATTTTACCCCATGGTCAGATTGTTATGGATTATGGGGGGGGGGTTGCCTCCTCTGCAGTGGAGGACATGGCTGCCTGCCTAGGCTCTCTTAAGCATGTATTAACAACTTTTACAAAAGCAGGACGTTGGCTGCCATGGTCCCCCTGCTTTACCTGTGACAGATTAGGGTGTGTTATGTCTCTTGTCATATCAGTGTTGACTGTGTAGTTTTGCTAAGAGGTTAGATGGTTTGGATAGAGATGATCCTGTCTCAGACAGGGATTTGGACTAGATGACCTATGGAATCAAAATCATAGAGCAGCCCTAATTCTCTATGATTCTGCTTTCTGTTACAGCCCTGTGCTCTCTGCCTGATCAGCTGTTCTGCTGTCCTTTTCCTTCCCTGTTCTCCTTACCCAACTTTCTTCTTTTCTTTCTGGTTCCTGCCCTACCTGCCACAGTGATGCCAGTCCCCTCCCTGATCTGTTGTGCACCCCCCACAGAAACTGCCTGGGTCCATGGTGGCAAATGTGCTACAGGTTTTTATTAACAAGCTGACAGGTCTGGGCCATCACGGAAACACTTGTCCTTGCTCTTGGCTTTTCTTTTTGCTCATTTCCATGCTGCTTTAGAGATTAAGCATGAAGTTGGGTTCTCAAAGGTGTAAAGCCACAGGAGTTGTGCATTTCAGGGACATTGTGCTGGAAGAAATCTTCTCTGAGATTTCAACTTTGCTAGGAGAATGCTGACCAGAAGATCCTCCCGGCCCAGACCTGGAGAGAGGAACCTCAAAAAGGGAGCAGTGTAGTTTAAACTCAAAGTGGAAACTGTAGGTTAAACCTGAAGAGCTTTGTAAGCTACCAAACTGGAAAGGGAGGTTGTGAGAGCAGTGCAAGAGTGGATTTACTGTTAATGGAGATCCTTCATTAGAGAGAACACCAAGATAAGTATGCCCTCAGAAGATGCATCGTGGAATATATGCTTTATATTGTTTTATATTGTTCACTGGGGCCCTTTTTGTACAGCAGAAACATAACCCTGCTTTGGACATGCAGTACAAGTTTGTTTTAAAATTAGACAGTCTGCATTGCCTTTGCAAACCAGAGCTAACTGCATTGTAAGAAGCTACTCACCTTTGGAATCTGACCCTGACAGATGAAACTGCATATCAGATGGAAGGGTCTAATAGGCAGATCTGCACAGAGACTATACATTCCCCTACATTTTTCCAGGATGATATAGTTGGAATCTCTGCCTTGCACACACCCTTTTTGCTAATATATCTTTCCTTCTGGAGAAGAGACAGCTTGGCCCAAAGCTCTGATACAGGATCTCACATCAATAAAAGTGTTGTATCCATATATGCTGGGACTAAAAGTTTGTAAGTTCTCTTCTACCTGACTATAAATTAGTTATAGCAATGTATTTTTAATGTAGGAAAAATGCTTGGTAAAAAGATACCCACTTATCCTAATCTCCTTACATGACCTGGCACATGAGCATTGTACAAAACAACAAACAGACAAAAGAAAATGAGCATTAAGCACAGAATCCTGTATGTGATAGCATGTGGATGCCCTGTTGGGCTTTCATGGAGCTCCAGTAACTTTTCAAAGCTCAGCATCAATGCAATAGAAGCCAGTCTGCAATGAAGCTGTACAATTGCACGTGTACAGTTTTAGACAGAAATCGAGAAGGACCAAGGTAGTGGCAGGGATCCATGAGTGAATGGGGGACTGGGAGGGATATAACACACTATAAAAGCCCAAACCCGGCCTGTTTTAAAACTGTGTCGAGGCCATGGACAGATGTACCGGTTGAAGCCCCACCAAGTGCCTCTGAAGCACTCCAAGCAAGAAGGATGCAGCCAAAACAGCACTTTAATAATGACCCTTAAAAAAAGGAGACCATCTTTGGAGTTCTTCCTTTTGGAACTCTGTTTGAAACATCCTCATGCCCCAGTGGTCTTCCAGCAAGGCCATAGTGCTCTACCTGCCCCCAAGCGGCATGTCTGTCCATACCCTGAGTGAGGTACCAGATCAACAGATCTTGCATCTTGTCAGCTGCCTTCTCAGCAACTGATTAGAAACAGTGGTTATGGGGCAGGGGAAGAGGAGAAACCCAAATGGGAGAACAAGGAGAGAAAACCTCAGAGACAGAAATGTAAGAAACTATATACATGGGGGAAGGAGGGAGGGAGCAAAGAGATTTCTACTCTCCTCTTATGTCTTTTTTCTTAGCCTCAAAATGGAAAAGATAGGATCTTGCTGACATGAGCTGGCCAATGTACCTCAACATCGCTGCTTACCTGCGAGGATCAATGAAGCTAGGGAATCTGAGCATAGGAGGAGACAAGAGTAGAGGTGATTCTGAAATTTCTTGAATCTTGGTCAACTGACACCAAAATCTTAAGGCCTTAATTCAGCATGGTATGTCAGCAGGGATCCAGCACCCTGAATGGTTACTAAGACCATTTACAGTTGGCTTCAGAAACCTTCCTGGACCATAGGCTTTGGTTTGGTGACAGTTTACTTCCTCCTGTTCTCCCCTCAACAGCTTTATATGATCCACATAACAGAGATTTTAGAAAGAGGAGGTAAAATAATCCTAAATTAAGCAGGTTTCAGTAATACAGGGAGTCTGGAGTTCTCCAACTAGAACAGTCACCCTAGCTTCTGGCAGAATTGCCAGGGCTAGATTCTGCTCCAGTGCCCATGAAAAGGCTCCCATTCTGCTTGTGTGTCAACATACAAGGACAGCATAACAGAGCATGGATTGAAAATCTAAAGCATCAAAAATCCTTGAAATTGCTTAATGTTGATCCCAGACATACCAATTCTCAATGCAGTCTCTGGTTAGTCACCAGAGCCTGTCATTTTAATGCACACTGTTATATTCAGGGATCCTGGTTTTCCATTTTCCATGGAAAAACAGAGAAAACCACAGATTTCCCCTTTTTATCAGAGAAAATGCAGATTTCCCCTTTTAGCAGAGAAACCCGCGGATTCCCTGCTTTTGCAAACAGCTCTGCAGGCTGGTTGAGCTCCAGCCTGCAAGAGTTGTTTGCAAACAGGGTGGGAAACCCCCAGCCCTGCCTGGAGGGGAAGGGGGAGTGGGAAGGGCAGGGCCTGAGGCTCTCAGTCAGCCACAGCTCTGCTCAGCTCAGCTTCACTCTTTGCTCCTGCAGCCTGAGGTAAGTGGGGCTTGCAGAGGGTTTGGGGCCCCTCTGGCAGGGCTGGGGGGTTGTGAATCATGGCTGGAGGGCACTGGTAGGGCTGGGGGAGCCAGGAGCCGGCTCGCCCCCACCCAAGCAGGCAGAGCAGCGGGGGAGCTGGTTCCATGCTACTTTTGCTGCAGCTGCCTGCTGTTGAGGGCAGGGAGCTGCAGACTTGGGGCCCTAGCCCCATAGCCCTGGCAGCTGGGGGCCCCCTCCAGCAGGGGGGCAGGGGCTGTGGGTGGGGGCAAGAGGCACGAGTAGGGCAATGAGGGGCACCAGCAGGGTTGGGATGGCTTTGCGGGCAAGTGAGGGGCAGCAGCAGGCTAGGAGGGGCTGCAGAGAGCTTTTAATTTTAATAATGGATTTTAAAGGTTTTATCAGAGAATGTGTGATTTTTTTTTTAATCAGAGAAAACTAGGATCCCTGGTTATATCCACCCTGGACTAAGAAGGAGAGAATAGTAGTGTGTTGGGCTTAGAGACTGTACTGGCTAATTTATCTCACTTAAAAAAAACAGGGAAATAAACATCTCAGTTTTAAACTCTCCTTTCTTGAAAACCCACAAAGGCTCAACTATACCTTGTTGACTACAAGCCTGCCAAATTCCAGGTTTTAAATTAAAGCTGGCTTTGAGTTAAAGGAGCTCAAAAAAGCACTTGAAACCACCAAACTACTAGTTATTTTTTCCTTTTGTCATTTTATAATTTTATAATCTGAACTGTGGTTGAAAAGCAACAACAAAAAAATGGCCTCTTTTTACCCAAGATATCTCCTCCCTCTGGGGCTTTGAGTCATATCTTCTGATTTAACTGTTGTAATTTTTTTTTAGCAAGGCTTGCAGAGTTAAAGCAAGGGAAAGCTGGAATCTCTCCTTCAAGCATCATCAACACAAAACAGCCAGTTTCCAATTCAAGAATGAGACCTGGCAACTAATTTTTCAAAAGTGCTGTAAAAACATTAGCAAATCAGCCCTCACCACCCTGAGAGAGTGGCCACTGGCTTTATATCAATATACAAGTTCTACGTTTGGGATGGAATAGCACAGTCAACCACTTATAGTGACATCTATTTGAATAAACTGCACTTACTGGCATGTTCTTGGCCAGTTGATCTTGAGGGTCTATCTATAATCAAGACCCACACTTTTAGAAACAAGGACGTGGAGTCACTGTGAAAACTAAGCTGGACCCAGTGAAGACCAGCTAAGAAAAATAATCACCCTTGAAGGCTGGGAAAAGGTTCTGGCCTTTATTCTACATGGTTTGGATCTAAAGTGAAGTACACTCACCAGACTCTCGCAAGCCGTAATAATCAGAGCTAACATACTACCAGTATAGGAGTGGACCCCTGTACAGTTAATCCTAGAGAAAGAATCTCGGGATTCTTTTTGTCTCTGTCTTTCCCTCTGTCTGTCTGTCACTCGCGTGCACACACGCGCACACTCTCTCTCTCCTTTCCTCCTCCTTTTCTTCCAAGACTGGAAGGAAGCTCCTGAAACACCAGCTCTAGTCCTCTTACCTTCACAGGAAACCATGTCTTATAGGGGAAGTGGCAGTGGATGGGCATGAGGGTGAGAAGTGGGAACTAGGTTATACCTAGATGTGAATGGAGGTTAGGGAGCATAGTTGGGATTGGCCAAAGGGTTTGCTCTTAAGGGTGATGAGCAGGGAAGCAAGAATAGGGCGCAGGGGAAGAGTGAGCGGTATCCTTCAGGGAGTCTACTGTTGTTTCTTATCTGTGTTTTCTTTGTTATTTCTTGTAGCCACTCTGAGCCTTTTGGTTAGGGTAGGATATAAACCTAAATTATAATAATAGTAATAATAAAGTGGTATCAGATAATACAGAGACAGCTAGCTGAGACTGACAACTTTCTAACCTTCAGGTGTAAAGCTTTCTTTGTTCCCAACTTCTATTTCGGTAAGCTACCTCTGCTCTTCACAGTGATGGTGACAGCATTTGTCTGCTTAGTTTGTGGTGTTTAGAATTTGTCTCCTTATTTATACAAAATAAATGTCAAGTTCATTTACACCAGTTAGTATAGGCAGCCAGAGGTATTGCACAGAGGTAATGACTGCTGCAATATCCCCTCTTCAAGGGAAGCTGACTTTTGATCTTTAAGACAGAAACAGAACAGAGTAAATGACTTGGGTATTCAATTACTGGCAAAAGAAGGGGAATGCCCTTGGTTCAAACAATGCTGCAGGATTGATACCAACCTGCTGGCTTTATGGGCTTCTGCATAGATTTTGGACTTCTCAAAGAAAGGGAAATTCCCATCTACAAGTAAACCCCATCTGATTACGGAAAAGCAACCATCCTTCCACTTCAGCCAACTGTCATCGATAGTAATGGCAACTATGATTCCTCCATTGTTTTCCATGGCAGGTCATCATTATGGGAGAATTTAAGAGGCTTAGTGTGACATTGTGGGGGGTGAGGGGGTCAGTTTAACTGTTTTTCACAAGTTATTAGGCTCAGCAGAGGGAGATTCTGGGTGAGGTTCAGTGGTTGGTCTAGATGACCTAGTTGTCCCTCCTCACCCTCAGCTCTATGAACTACATTTTAAACACACATTCAAAACCTAATCTAGCTGTTACAGAGTAGCACGGAGTATACCAGCATTTCCTACACCACTGTTACCATCAGTGTGCACTAACATCTCCAAATATACTGATTGACATTAGCTCAGTTGCAGCAATATTCAGTTATTCCAGTCTTTGTCTCACCATAGATGTATGCAAGTACTGTCTTAATTTTTTTAGTACCCTAATTTGCAGATACAGAAAAGGCTAGGAATTTATTGCCAAAGGAGGGGGGCAGTATAAGCAAAATAATCTCAGTCTGTTACTTCAGGAATGCTAAAAACATCTTATGCAGAAAAAAGAACAGGCACTTAGTGAATGAATGACTTTTGGCTCCATGAGGTAATACAGAACTGTTGGAAAACAGAACATATTTTCTCATTTTTGTCCACATTTCAGACTTTTCCAACCAGCTGTCATGGGAAAGTAAATGCTATACTCTTAACCCTGTTCTTCAACCAGTGCGACTCCTGACACAGCAGGAAAGCCTGCCTGTATGCTCTGGAACTCAGTCCAAAAAATTAATAGTCATTCTCATGTGGTCTGGTCAGGAATATCTTGTCTAAAACTACATGTACCTATGCATTTGAGAAGAACTCAGTATGGCTTCAGATATCCCTATGTGAAAGACTGGTAGGACAAAAAAGTATGATTAACAAAAGGATATAAGCTAAATATTTTTAATGAACAGACCTGAGGGAGAGAAATAAGGATAAGCAAAAGTTAGGTCCAGTGATAAGTTACCTGAGATCAAAACTATATCTATGAGCTATATATATTTGGCTTTGAAAAGTAATAAGCATAAAGAATGTAAACCAGCTACCTATCAGCTATGCCTTCATCTCATTGTGCTCATGTCCAGAGTTCAAAAGATGCATTTTATCCCTGTGCACTATTCCCTTTTACTTATTTATAATATTGTGGCCTCTATAAGCCCCAACCTTTGTTGAGGGGCCCAACAGGCGAGATACTATACAAAAATGGCAAGCTGTTTGGGGCAGAGAACCAGCAACTTGTGCTAAGAACTGTCTCTTGTACTTGTCTCTTGACAAGCACAAGTGTGCAGTGGAAACTGGGCAATATTGCCCATATGGGAGGGTGCAGGGAAACTGGGCAATATTGGTCAGCCATAGGTGGATTTAGGATTTTGAAAAGGGGGTACAGATGCCATGATGCATCATGTATAACAAAACACACATTTTTTTCCAGTAAAAAGAAACAATAAACTTTACTAATACACTAAGGGCCTAGGGTTATATTATTCATTTTATGATTTAAGCAAAAATAAATATAATCTTACTGGAATGTTCATTCATTTGCTTTCTTTATGTATTCCAAAATACAACAAACTAGGCAAAAAATACTCAAAAGCTGTTGTTTCTTTAGTTTTGTAGTCATTAGTATTAACTGTATTTAAATGTAAGTGTATTAAATGTAATACCAGATTCATAAAACAAAATCAAGTCTTCTTGACCACCTTGGCAGTGCATCCAATGCTTCACTGAAAGTTATTTCCACACCTGAGTTAATGTTTTTGTCTATAGGGCTGTGAAATATGATCTATATTACCATGAACAGCTAGAAGACAGCAGAATCACAAAACAAAGAATAGCTTAATTAGCAGAACATAAGATCATTAAAAAGGGAGAGAGGGTCATTACCACCTATGGAATGAAGAGTTTAGAAGATATCAGGTAGATTTTAATGAGCCATGAAGTCAAGAGACTCCCTCACTGCTGCCTGAATAGAAATGGTCCTGCCAGTGCCAGGTACTTTATTTTAAACTGTGGGTGAAGCAGGAATCAAAGATTGACACAACTGTATCCTGGATCCAACCCTGTGGGCAGCTCCTCTCAAATGAGGGGCAGCATAGGAGAAAGTATAAATAGTATTTTTCAAATCTAAACAAGGTGGTGGTGGAGGCTGGTGCCCTAGACTGAATGGAGACAAAAACCAACACCTCAAGAATAGACAAAAGGTGACAGTCCGGGTGGGGATAAACCAGGGAGTGAAAATAAGGATTACAGTTGGAGATGGGGAAGCTAGTGGAGGGATGTCATGGGTGGGATAACACAATCTAAACAATGGACCAAGAAATATCTTTTTCAGTAGCATCCTATATGGACAAATCTAGCCTCATACTGCCTTGAAGTCTGCCTTGATAATACTCTTCTAGAAGGCAAGGGAAGGGGACTGAACTACTTTACCATGTTTTTTCTAGGTTAAACCGAAAATTCATCATTGCTTTCAAGACTACACTAAATAGCTGCACACACAATGCACTCAGCCACAGCATTCCAGCATGTAGAGGTGATGCACTTTAAATATCTAACACAGTGGTTTTCAACCTTTACAGTCTCAAGACCCTCTTGGAAAATGCCAGCTCTTCATCTTTTCACTCATGCTTTTACTACGGAAAAATAATAGAGCAATTTTTCTGTTGCAAAGAACTCAGAAAGACCACAACAGGTCAAAATATCTGACACTCTAGATTTCTGTTTCAAATCACTGGGTTTTTCTTGTGAATCATGTCTACACATTGGCATACTTAGCAGTGCATTGGTACACCTAACCATGTTGATATTGCATGGCATCCCACAGCACCCTTAAAAGGATCTCAGCAGCCAAGGTGCTGCATCACCCTGATTGAGAATCACAGATCTAACACACCAAAGACGCAATACTGTTCCAGGAAAATTGTAGCAAACAAGTAGTCAAAAGATTTGGGGTCAAATTGTGACCCCATGAAATTATATGGTACCTGGATTTCACTTTGGATTTAGAATGACCCCACTAAAAATAAATATTACCTGAGCCTTCCTCTTCCAGACCCTTGCAAATATTTCTCTTTGCCTTCATCTATCAAAGCAAATGAAAGCATCAGAAAAAAAAGGATCTCTAGATGAAAGAGAGGATGTAAAAATTACCTGTGATACCAGACACCCTGGAAACATCCTGAGACTGAGTGGAGCGATTTCGATTCTGCTGCCTCCGCCGGTTTGTGGCTGACCTGGTGGTCCGGACATGGACCTCACTCACTTTGAAAAAGGCCACCATGAAAGGCTGCTTGTCATAAGGGCCATCTCGCCCTATCAGACCTGCTTCTCTTGGGTTTACACTGAGACCTTCAAATTAAACAACAACGAAAAAAAAAGGTACATTAGGTGGGGAAGAACCCACAGAATAATGTTTGCTAGCAACAGACACAGCTGCTCTCCCCACAAGCAAAGTTCCCTCTCTCCTCATTTTCTGTTGTCTCTCCTTTCTTCTTGCCCACACTACACTTGACTGCAGGCCCTGAGGGTATCTTCTTAGGGCTGTGCGAAGCTTTGGGTGGTGATTCGATTCGGAGGAGATTTGGCCCAATTCGGTGGCCAAATCTCTGAATCTGAATTAAATCAGGGGACCAACTTAAAGGCCTGCATTGATTAAAAACCCTCCAAATCTTTGGAAAAGATTCAGAGAGCTTTGTGGATTCTGGCAGTCCCCAGTGGCTGCAGCAGGGAGCTGGCGCCAACTCCGAGGTGGTAAGTACTAGGGGCGGGGGGGGGGGAATGGGCCTGGCTGATCAGATTTGGCCAAATCGATTTGGGACAGTGATTCGAATCACCAAATCGAATCCCTGTCCCTCGAATCAGCCAAATCTGAAGCGAATACTAGCCGCTCCACACAGGCCTATTTCTTGATGGTCTCCAATTAATTTGAAATATGAACACTTAAAGGCAGGGACTGAATGCAGTCTTCTAAGGCCATACAGTATAGATAAATATAGCTATAGATAAATTCAAAACCGAAATCTGCAAAATTGGAGATGATGAGAACTGAAGGCACTGGGGAGAGTGGCCAGAGAAAATGTGAGGTGAAAGATGTACCTTTGCCACCGAGAGCTTAGAGATGGGGTGTGGTCACATCAATAGTTCATACCAAAAGGTGGGTATCTCTAGTCAAAAGACAAGGTGGACCCTCTGATCTCTTGCTTGATTTCTATGAAATTACCAGGAATAGGAGGCAGAAAATGGAAGGGGTGGAAGGCAAGGTTCCTCCTTATTGTTACTCCCTTCTTAAATTTTCCTGTCTCTCCTCCTTCTCTACTGTATTTTTTACCTTTTTCTCAGGTTCACAGTATTTTGTCCTCTTTCTCCTCCTCTTCCTTCCCCTCAGCCTGCCTTCTTCCATCTTCTTCCGAAGTCTTTATAGATTGTGAAGTGTTGTTGTTCATCTCACAGTCTGCAAAGCTATTCCCACCCATGGAATCTAAGGGACTGCATCCACCAGAGAAAGCATCTCACTGACAAATGGAGACTAATGGGATCTGCCCTTCCTTCTGCCATTGATTTATTTCATGACTTTTAAAGCTGTTACAACACATCATAAATGTGCCTCTTTTCTTTAAAAAAATGGTACATGGAAAAGGGGGAAGGAAGCAAACACCACCTTTTATTTTCTTCCCTGGTTTGAAAATAAGCAGCTTTGCTGGCCTGTTTTCCAGATGTCCTGAAGTTAATGGGAGCATGTGTGCTTTCCATTTCAGGAACAACGGTAAAGTGTGACAAAATCTGTGCTTGTGTGCAGACATATATTGAGAAAAACGAGTACTTAAAGTATTTTAGGTCTAAGGAAGACCAGGAGCCAAGATTGATTGTACTAGGCTGTACAGTCTGTATCAGGCTGAGTTCCAGCTATCATATCACAGCTGTTTAGCTGAGGACGTTACCTTGAGCCTCACCACTAAATGCTGCAATTTCCAATCAAGAATGCTGCATGATTCTAAGCATACTGGTGATTAACTTACCATCCCTGGTCACCACACTAAGCTGGAGTCCCATGTTGTGTTGAGGGTTCAACACCCACATGTTACTGGTGGCAGTAATATCAAACTCCAGCCAGCCTTCTTCCGAGGCCCACACTGCCCGGGTATCCAACAAAAACAGATCAGAGTCTCTGCAAAGCAGAACAAAATATGAGGCGGGGTGGGGGGAAGAATTGCATTATTATCCTGTTCCAAAACTGTCCCTCCTAATGCCTTCACCATATGTTACCTGGAGAAACTGTAATTAAAATATTGCCCCTTTGTCACCAACAATTCACCAACAAAGGTCTGCCCTTCAAAAAGCTAAACTCTGGTTTTCAAAAATGTCAATGCTGTCTAGAGTTGTGGAACCAATGAGGGCTACAGAGACATAAAAAGGTGGTGGCTGCAAAGAAGCTAAAGGTTAAGATTACATATTAGTTGACGGGCAACTGGATCTTAACCCTTTCCCACTGACATTAGCATGGGTGTAAAGTGGGCTTAGACTGTATGGTGGCCAGTCTAGGCTGTATGCTGATTGTTCCATGCCTGCTATGAAATGATTTTCATGACTCCAACCATTTCTTCTAGCATAAATCCCCTACAAATGAATCTATAGGTCAAGCTCCTAACAGACTTAGGAAATGAACTACCCAACTCCCACGTGAGAGGATCCCCTCCACCTCGCTCCTGAGGTGCATCAGCAGGACAAACAGAGAATCTCGTTCTCCAGCAGCTAATCTCCCATATCTGTTTTGTGGATAAATGGCAGGCTTTTGTCTCCAGATTGTCACCCATGTTCTAGGACTAAATAAATATGATCATAAATTTAAAAAAAAAAACTGTCTTGAAGAAATGTGTTGAATAAATTTTCTCTAATATACATTCTTTCCCTGTTCATAGTCCCTTCATAATTAAAATAACAGAATCATAAAAATTAGGGCTGGAAGGGACCTCAGGAGGTCATCTAGTCCAACCCCCTGCAGACCATCCCCAATTATATCATCCCAGCAAAGGCTTTGTTGAGCCGGATCTTAAAAAGTTGCATGGATAGAGAGTCCACAACCTCTCTGGGCAATCAGTTCCAATTCTTCCATAACAGGTAGTCCTCTTTCAGTAAAGGAGTACAACACTTGCCTTAGATGAACCAATACTACAGTTCTAATATGGGGACCTGAAACCAATCCCGTCTTTAGTCTTCCTGCAGAAATACGTTGGTAATAATAACGTAATGAAAATAAGAAAACAGGATACTTGCCCCTTCCTCCCATCACAAGTTAATTTCAGAATGAGTTTTGTTTGAGTTATACTTTATTTTTGGCCAAATGCTATGTCATAATACCCAGAAGTTTGGTTTACATGTGATGACACATGGAAAAATAAGCACTTAAGTATATTAGGGTTTTTAGTGCAGCTATTTTTACAGTGGGAAGGTTCCCCCCCTGCTTTGGCAGTAGCACATTCTGTGGTTGACTCAGCAGCCTTTCCCACAGGAGTCTTTGCATCCTTTCTTCCAATGGGAAGAGTATTTCAGGAGAGACCCTGTGACCTTCACCTCCAGCAGCAGTGTGTGATAAGGCTCGCCAGCTGCTATATATTTGGGAAACATTAAGGTTGAAAAATTTGGGCTTTCCCAAGCACACTGTAAACTCTGGAGCACTACTGCTAAGGAAATTCCAAAATGCAGCTGCAGCTGAGACCCCAGTACCAGAAAGTCAGGAGAGGAATTAACTGCTGAATCACTCCAAAGTCTTAGTAGATCTGCCAGAGTGGTCTCTGGCAGCCAGAGATGCAGGTCACAGGGATGCAAAAGGGTGTTTTAAGTCCCATCCCTGTCTCTCCTCCTCAATCAGATTTTGAGGCCCTTCCTCAGTCTTTTCTCTGCAAGCCCTGGCTCTGCTCTCTTCAGGGCTAACTTCCTCTAAACGCCAAAGCCCAAACAGACTGCTACATTATGGCTACCTGGAAAAAAACAAAAAACAAACCCAACAACAAAAACTGTTTGCCCTTGGAACTACATACAAGGAAGCTAATGCTCTCACAAATGCCAACAAGCATCAGATTAAGTAGCGGTATGGTTAGGTCAAGGGTGAAATTCGTGGCCTAATTCTTCATTGTCTGGTACTTTGTGAAGTGATTTAAGTTAGCGTGAAATAAGTGAAAAGTGGGTGCAGAATGCTACCAAACCAAAATTATCTTCTCATAACCCATTTTGCACAGGACTGAATGCTACACGAAGTGCCTACACCGAATGCCTACACCGAGTCATCTAACTGACAAGCAGGTTCATACACTACTCAACAGATCAAGTCAGGGTTTTGGTTTTTTTTTTAATTTACATTTTTCACTAAAAGCTTTCACTATTTTCTCACTAGCTCCCCCTAAGCTTTACTTTTGGTACAAGTATATAAAGCCAAATGTTGACGTTTTACTCGATAGATATTACAAG
This sequence comes from Gavialis gangeticus, assembly GCF_001723915.1. Taxonomy (NCBI): domain Eukaryota; kingdom Metazoa; phylum Chordata; order Crocodylia; family Gavialidae; genus Gavialis; species Gavialis gangeticus. The sequence goes on along the minus strand of NW_017728992.1, from coordinate 51,431,388 downwards.
TGTTACCAGACATGACCACGAAAGTGAAAAGACTCAGTGCAATGGTAGAAAGACTGAGATAGGGACAAGCTGGATGGCACATAGGTAGGAGGTTTCTGGCTTGAGGAGAAATGAAATAAAGGACTCTGTGGGCATATCTACATGAGAAATTTACTGTGGAGCAGAATAATTAGCTCTGCAGTAAACATCTCATGCTTACACATGCAGCTCTATTAAACTAATAAACTGCAGCAGGGTAGTATTTGTAAATACAAGTTTTACCATGCTGCAGTTTTTTACTCTGCAGCACTGCAAGTATAGACTCTGATGCGCCTGCCTGGGGTATGGGGGTGCTTTGGTGTGGAGGCTGCCTGCTGGCTAGCCTCATGCTGGAGCACCCTTGTGCCCCAGCCAGCCCTCCACAGCATGACGAGCCATGTTGGAGCAGCCCTGGGCTGGCAGACTGACCCCTCGGGCCCTCTGCTAACTGGTGCTACTCTGACCTAGTTCAATGTGCTGAGGTCCCAGGTGCACATTCAAATAGTGTGCCTGGGAGCAATAAACTCCAGCGCAATATGCAACGGAGTTTATTCCTTTGTATTAACAGATGCCGTAGTAAGGACTAAAGGAATAGAAAACACTCCCCATCCAGAACTGGGAACAGAGCTCAGCTTTCTTGAGAATCAACATTTCTCTTGTCCGAAAATAGCAGTGAAGCCACTGGCAAAACCATGCCCCTCATTTCTCTTTAGCAACTGGTTCACACAGAAGATGACAAGCTATTACTGCTACTAGTTGCTGCTTGGCTCAAATGGCAGAGATTTGAGAGGCAACTATGTAGGTTCTAACCCTGTGAGAATAAATATGGATCTGCTGGATGGAATTCAGGAGTTTGGGTTTGCTTTTTTTAAACAAAACTTGGCATTGTTTTAAAGGTATTTTCTTATGTTAAAGTTGCAAAGTTAAGTTCTTGAAAGATAGGCAACATCAGAATTAAAACTGTCTGTCACCTGGTACACGTGGATTACCATCATGCTTGTCCATATCATAGGACGGTAAGCTCTTTCGGCTGGGGGCTACCTTTTTCTTTTGTTTTTGAACAGTGCCTACCCAATTAGTTCTAGTCCTGGATACCAGAGATGCTACAGTAATGCAAATAAAATCTTTGCTCAGAGACCAAATCAGGGTTGTGCAAGACTTCTCGGTACATTCCACGTCTCATTTGCTGTAGATGCTGGAAGCACATTGCAGCTGTAACAGCGGAGTACAGAATGACCAGAGAGGGAAGACTTTCTAGAACAGAGACTGAAGACAAGCCGAGAATCTAATGATCACTGATGTTTAAGAATTTTATTCAAAAGCTTCTTTTCAGCTAAGTACAGATAGTCAAACAGCCCCAGGCGGAATGAATTCAATCTTTGCAGGTTTATCTAAACTGTGTAGATTGAACTAACACTAAAGTGAACCGATGTTCACTTTTGAAACCAGAAATGCAGCCAGATCCCTGCAGTGGCCCACACCAGTAGCTGGGGGGGTGGGGCACTAAAGCATGCCTCCAGGCCTGCTGGTTACTGCTGAAGGTGCCCAAATGCAGCCGAGCAGGAACTATCCTTGATTGGCTGCCCAGCACATGCCCCCCAACCCCTTGCTATCCACTCACAGAGAACAGTCCCTCTAAACTGGGACTAGCCAGATCTCCCAGCCTCAGTGGCAGTTCCCTGCCCCTGGTGCAAAGAGCAGGTTCCCCCCTATCACTCCTCATTATGGCCCTGCACGGCTTGGCCCCAAGGTGGGCTGAGAGGCACAGGCAGAGGCTAGGGAGCAGAGGCTTTACTACTTCAGCTCTGTTAAGATAGCAGATAGCATAGCTTTGGGCTGCAAAGAATCCTGAGATGCTAGGGGACTGAGTTAACTTGATACAGGAGGGATCTGCGACAGATGCTCCAGAAACTGGTTTGACATAAGTCATTTAAGTCTGATACTACATCCATCCAGATTTGTCTAAAACAGGTTTCAGACATTTTGAAAGCAGTTTACGGGCACTGAACTTCTGTTCTGTTACAGGTTTAAACCAGTTTCTGCTCACTTAAACTAGTTTATGTGCAACCATGTCTTCAACCTTCATGTCAAGGATACTATATGGATTCAGGCCTACTTGGAGGACTCCTAAATTCAGGGAATGAAAAAAGGTTGCAGTATCAAAATTCAGCATTCTTTAGTACCGCCTAAAACTGTCTTCAGGATTTCATGTCCACAAACAATTCTCTTTGTGTTCATCAATGTGGAAGTCCAATTAAGATTTTAATCATATCTTACCATTTGTCAGACTTTCAGTATTAACTTGTCAATGTCTGTGCAGCACTTCAACTATGTAAAATATGGCCCTTGCAGTTAAGGTGCATCTGTATGTGTGCTTTAATGCATATGAGCCTATTTAACGTTCATTAAAGTGTCACCAAAAAAATGTGCTCTTTACCTAATGCACATTAAAATAAGCTAATGTGCCTATTTCTAGTACCTACTAGCAAATTGCCCCCTTGCAGTGCTGGGAAACCAGAAGTGGAGGCCCGTGGTGCCCCAGGTCTTTGCACAGGGCAGGGGCAGGCTGCAGCTGTGGACTGCGCTCAGCCTCTGCTCTGTGCCTTGCTGCTGCTGCATTGACAGCAGTGCGGCGCCATGTGCTTTGCTGGCCACCCCACCCAGCAGTGGGACTCACATGGCGCTGCACCACTGTCAAAGCAGCGGCAGTGAGGCACAGAACAGAGGCTGAGCACAACCCACAGCTGCAGGCCGCCCTTGCCCCATGCACAGACCGGGGGGCCACATGCCCCCACTCCTGGTTCCCCAGCACTGTGGCTCTGGAGGAGCCGCCAAGCTCTAACTGTCCCACAACCCAGCCTGGTCAGGACCCCATCACCGTGAATGGGGCCCTACCTGAGCCAGGTCATGGGGCAATCAGAGCCCTGTGGCTCGTCCAGGGGCATGGCGTGGGGGAGCCAAAGGGGAAGTAAGTAACCTCCCCACCCCTGGCTCCTCCCATGTCCGGCCCTGTGCACCCCACCACCACCACCTCTCACTGCTCCACCCCATGCCGCCTCCCCCATTTGGTTTCCAGCCACGTGCAACCACCCCCACACCTCCCTCCCCACAGCCCCTCCCTGGGTGGAAGCAGTTGGGGGCCAGGGAGCAGGGCAGGCGGTTGGGGGCATGGTGAGGCAGGGTGGGGCGTGCTGCTGTGGGGCCACGCAGTGCACCCCACCCACTCCCCTCCTCTCCCTCCCCGCCATCTCCCGCTCCTTGCCAGCTGTGGTCTGGGGGTGTACTGCACTGCGCCTCCTGACAGCAAGTGGCAGGGAGCAGAAAGCCGCAGCATGAAGCATGCCATAATGTACCATGCCCCCAACCACCTAGCCTGCTCTCTGGTCCCCGACCTGTGGGCAGCACATGCGTAGTAGGCCCACAGCATTACGGACAGATAGACAGACAGACTAAGGCTTTTATTATATTAGACTAGGCATTTATACACGCACTTTTTTGTCCCGCAACACACTGGAGATCCACCGCTTTGGAGGAGACTTGATTAATTAAGTCTGCTCTGCACGCAAGCCAAGAAGAACTGTACTGCACCATGTGCAGTTGTATAAGCAGGGAAATGGGTGTTAGCGCGCAGAAAATGGCAACGGTGTGCTTTTTGAACTAAAGCACTTCCAATGTGGTTTAATTCAAAAGTGCGCCACTGCTATTTTCTCAGTACTGATGCGCATTTCACCACTTATATAACTGTAAATGTCGCAGCACTGGGCACTTTCCAAAACACTGCAGCCCTTACATGCGTAATAATGCCCTTACATGTTCATTAATGCACGTTAGGTAATGCACATTAAATCTAGTACCTCTATTGTGAGGTACTATAAAAAGATGCATTAGCCTATTTTAATATGCATTAGTGAAAGAGCACAATTTTTTGTGATGCTTTAACATGCATTGAAATAGGCTAATGTGCATTAAAGCACAGGTGTAGGTACTAGATTTAATGTGCATTACTTAAAGTGCATTAATTAACGTGCAGATGCACTCTAAATTTCTATTACTTCACAGAAGTAATGGGGGAAACTAAGGTAGAGAAGTGATTTATCTTAGACTGCACAGTAATTGAACTGGAAAGCAAAGAGTCAGGAAGCCCCGACTAAAACAAGAGCTCTTTCCTCCAGACCACACCTTATGGGTCTGATCCAAAGCCCAACAAACTAAATTACAAGGTCTTTTCATACCCTTTGAGGGACTTTGGATCTCCAAACAAAGGTCACAGGAGCAATTACATGTAGATGAAGGAAAGAAATAGAAACACACACACACAAACTAAAGTAGAATTATGAGTTGTCTGTGTGAATCAGAGAGCAGAATTTAACTCTAAGACTTTGGGAAAAAAGAGAGCTCATTTGTCAGCTATGAATATCAAATATAGCTACTTTGCTTAAAAAGCAACATCCTGACCATATATTCAGAATATTTATAGAAGGAATAGCTTGCATCTAATTATAGTGCTTTCCCTTGTAGTCTATATATTTTGTTCCTCCATGTAAACCTTTCAACAAAATCTCTGTGACTGTTGATCTTAAATATTTAATTGAATGCTAATTAGATTACAGTTTAGTCAAATTAGCAATCAGGTCTAGTGGTTAACCTTTGTTATGATAGTTAGTGACATTTCTAGATTAAAATAATTTCTCTCTGTCCTGGGTACACATTACAACATGGAATTTTGCCACAGGAAAACACCAGAGCTATAAAAAAACCTAAACTTTCAGAAGTATATATTGAAAAAGGTTTTCTACTTTCCTATCCTGCCTTATTTTCTTTTCCTTCACAACTAGTCACAAGTTTTCCCAAGAAGGCAGTAAGAATAAACAAAATTCTTAACTTCTAATGGCCATGTTAAAGGCATCTTATTTTAATTACAGATCTAGGAACAACATTTTTGGCTTAACTTCAAAGCTCACAATTAGCCAGGTGTTTAAGGGATTGTTACACATCTCAACATCCACTAACTGAGGTATTAATTACTTTAAGTCTCTTAAAACTTTCCTCAACTGAACCTTTTGACTACTTTTCTTCAAAGACAAGCTGACATAGTAGTCTAGACTCTACATAACAGCAACTTCAGAAAAGTTAATTTTGCACAAAAGTGTGTGGAGTTCTACAGCTTTATTTTACTTTCTTGATTTTTTTTTATGAAAACCCTTTCTAAATACTTCTTTGAGTACCTCACTCTCCCACCCATGGGATGCACTACTATCAGTTCTCCATAAAAAATATTCTTTGTATGATCTATCAGAATAATTTATATCTATCAGAATAACTCTGAACATCTGCTCCAACAAAATGTGATTTCATAGAGATAAGATTTTGAAGGTTCAGCCTAGAACAACTCAAGATCAGCTTGTTTCATGGGGATTTGCAGTGCTAACTAGATAAGAACATAAGAGTTTTATCAGTAAAACATACTATATATGTTGTGTGCAGAACTTGATGCATACAGAGATATGCCATGAAATACTAACAACTTTGAACGTCTAACAACAATAAGATCACTTTTATTTGGTTATCACTCCTTCCTGAAAAGAGCTCTGTAATAAGAAACCATGCAACTGTGAAGAGCCCCGTGGTAGATATAGAATGTATTCTTTTTTTATTAAAATGATGTACAACTCAGTCTATCCACTCATTTTTGTCTGGTGACATACTGGAACTGAAGGGGTTCATCTTTCAACTGAAGGAAATAAAAAATGGATGTTGGTCACATAGGCAAGTCTGAGTTGGCATCAACAACCTATCAAGTACTGTTAAGGTAGGTGTTGTGTTACCTCAGAGAGAGATAATGGAAGACCAGTTGACTGGTAGTCATGGGAGGTAGAAGAACATAACTCCTGAAACAGGGAACTGAGATATCAGGACATAGTGCAAAGAACTCTGCTGTCATGTGCAGTAATCAAACACATGAAAATCCTTGATATGTTGATCCAAAGAGGCAGGTAAAACTGCTACCTGGACAGACATGAGCTTTGCTTTTCCAGTTTAACCAGTGGACCCAGAACACTGTAACATTCCTAGGACCCATCTACAATCATGAAGTTTACTTTAAATTGCATGATCGTAGATCGGGTCCCACTTGCGCAGGCATTTGCTGGTGCTGAGAGCTGCACCAAGAATATGATCTAAGTGGGGGTGGTGGGAGGGGTAGATGGGATCAGGAGGAGAGGGGGAGTTGGCAGGTCTATGGTTGTTGTTGGCAGGGAAGGGTTGTCTGTCTGGGGGTGGGGGGATTGGGGGGCTAAAAATAGCCCAGTCAGTGTTGGGGAGGTTAAGAAAAGAACAGCCTCAGGGGGCTGGGGTGAACAGCTGGGCTTTCGCAGACCTAGGGCTGTGCTCTGAATGTGTATAGGCAGTAAATCAGTCTCACCCATGCTTGATATAACTTAGTGCACCTCCTCAGGTGAACTTAGATCAGGTCAGCCATTTCTTGCCCGATCTAACCTTCCTGAGTGAGTATACAGACTGGCATTTACATTGATCTAACTACAGTTAGGTCAGTCTAAGTGTAACTTCTGCATGTACCCAAGCTGCCTTGTTTTGAAAAGGCTGTCCTGTGATACTGCAAACATCTGCTGATTGCACACCTCCCCATGGGTGAAGTCTACAGCTGCTTAAGTTCTTCCAGACCTGATAAGAGAGCTATAGTTCTTGGGCCAGGACAGTAGCATAATTTAATGGGGGGGGGGGGCAATTAGGGAAGCAGCCCCAGGTGCCCACTTGGGGGAGAGGAAAGATGGCAGGTGCTGACCAGCTGCCCTGCCACTGCTGGTAGCCCAATAGCTGCAGCCCAGCAACCATGCACTGCCACTTCCCAGGGCACAGAGTTGCCTTGCTATATACCTCTGGGCCAGAGCCCAGTCTCTTGAGCAGGGAAGCTCACAAAAAATGAAAGCTCAGGGCCTAACACTAAAAGAGAAAGGCTCTCTGTTTCAACATTGTCACATGGATCTATGAGAAACTCCAAGGAAACCAAAGTTTACCTGTGGATGGAGGGTTAACCGCACAGTAAACTCTTAATAGAATCAAGACCTTAATCCTTATAACCCTATGAGGCAAAAAAAACCCCCCAAAAACAAAACAAAAACAAAAAAGGATTTTATAGATGGACAAATGGCCAAAATAAGGTGCCCAATGTCACAGCAAAAGTCTCTTGAACTCTTTATTAAAAGACTTAATCACAAAAGTGACACGCCCTGGATATATCTTGGAATTGGCTTTGGTTTCCACCATAAGGAGGAAACGGAAACAGAAATAGGGAGTTTCTTTGCCCTTAAAAACAGCCAAAGCAGTTTCCTTCAGATTTTGGAGGAAAAGATAATTTTGCTGCAGGACTGAATATACTTATCTACTAAACTCACCCTAGAACAACTTTGACTTTTAAACCACTTTAAACAAATGCACAGGCATACCAGGGGTTTAAGTAGAAATCCTGACTGACACTTATCTATAGCATCACAAAAATAGCTTTATAACATACAAATATACACATGCTATATACAAATCTGACCTTAGCCTGGAACAGACTGATGTTTAAACTCTGCCGTGTTTTCCACAACCCAACTCCAATCCAGTTGGACACCATTATTTATTTTCTAAGCTATAAACACTGCTTGTAAATCAAATTGCCCTTGTAGATTAGAAACTCAGATGGTATTTGTATAAATATCCTGTTGCAGAGAGGAAGGCTTTATTACCACTGTAATTGGCAACTAAAAATAATGCCAGCTTTAACTCTTAAAGAATTACATTCAACTACAGAACACACTTTAAAAATGGGGGATAGGGAGGACATGTCCCTCTACCTTCAGTCTTATCATGTAGGAGGAATCTTTCTACACATATCAAGCCATGATATTTCATTCTCAGTGTAAATGAAACTGTTTAATAAACGTTGACCATTAAGGCACCGTATCTTCCTTTGATCTTCAGCTCAAGCCACTACTTCATGTTTTTTATAGATTAGTTGTTTGGACAGCGTAGGAGTGTTTTGAGGCCTGTATTAACAGGATATTTACACTTGAAAACATAATAATTGTCCCAACCAAGGCTTGACATCTTTGATCAACCACAGCCTCTTCCTTCCCCACCCCTGACCTGACACCTCACTCGGTAAAAGCAAGAAAGTTTCCAGACTGAAGCAAACTTAATGATCTGTTCCCAGAAATAAATCAATTTCTTTCCTGCACATTTCTGGTCTCTTTGAAATGTATAGCCCATTCCCTAAGTTTCAAACCTCTAAAGTTCCCTAGCCAGTTTTCCACAAACTCAGTATTATCTGTATATTTGGAACACAGTGGGTGTGTTTATATGAGATGCTAACTGCACAGTAGCCAAATAATACTGCGCAGTAGAGCACCACAGCACCAACAGTGCTAATACACTACTGTGCAGTAATATTAGGCTACTGTGCAGTAGTATCACTAAAAAGGTGTTCACTGCTGTTACTGCACATTTATTTAGTACTGGTATAATCAAGTACTAAATAAATGCGCAGTAACCACTTTGAAGTAGCATCTCGTGTAGACACACCCAGTGTAAATAGGATTGAATTCCCTTCGGTCTACACCAGTATTATAAAAAGAAGAAGGGAGCAGGTTACAATATTACAGCCTACAATGCCTTCTGAAGTGAAATGTCACCCTTTAGTTATCATGAAGATGATCACAAGCTCTTTAAAACCAATGTGTTCTTAAATTCTTTTGGCTTTAAACCTTTCCTTTATTCTGTAGTTAAAAAAGAAAAAGAGATTAAAAAAGAATGTCCTTATGGCTATGCGGTAGCAACCAAGATACAATAACATTTTAGTCTTTGGAAAGATAGTGCTGAAGAGAAGAAGGATCCAATGGATGTCCAATTTTCCCTCCTATAATTTGTTTCAAACTGTTAAGTCTGCTCCACTTAGAATCAGTCAAACATTATCTCAGTTTGTAACAGGGCTGTTCTCTCTACAACCACTAAGAAAGGCTGTATGATGCAACTGCACTGGGGTTCAGTGGTGTTTCAAAAGATGTGTACGGCTGGCCAGAAAGCTAACCTATCTTCAAGAGTTTCATGTTTTGGTAACAATATCTGTGTTTTTGTAATGACAAATTGTGGCCTTTCACAAGGATTTGATTTTTAACAAAAACTCAACACCTAGGCACAGTTGAGTTTAATGTCACTAAAAACTAGAAGGGATGGGGAGTTAAAAACATTACTGACACTAGCGAGTATATAAAAAAAAATGTTCTCTTTTTATACTTCAGTGGCACTGCTCTGAGTGCCTGTTTTCCTGCAAAAATAGGAACCATAACTGAACCCTAGTGCAGTGTCAACGCTGGTAAAGTAGTAACAGAAACCACAGTACGGACAGGGCTTAAGTGTGTTTTTTACCATCATATCATCTAACCCCACTCTGGCAGTTATCGGCACCTTATGACTCTATTAAAATCCATATAGTTTTTTTTCCTCCCTTAAGTTCTGAATGACAGTACTTTTATTAGCAGGGGGGTTGGACTCGATCTTCTGAGGTCCCTTCCAGCCCTTAATTTCTATGATTCTATACCAGCCCCTTACACATACACACTGAGCTCCATACATCTTTCTCCATACCAAATCTCATTCCTTATAGAGGCGGTTATCTGAAGGGTTGTCTTCAGACAGAGGAGTATTAATGTTTCATGCACCCTCTGATTAATTTCGGGATGACTTTGTGAAGAGGTAATTCTCTTATTTCTATCCCTTCTTGCTTCTTCTTCAGCTCTTTTATTTCTGATGCTTCTCAACCTTCTACTCCAGTGATTCTTAGCCAGGGTGCTGCAACACCCTGGGGTGCCACAAGGCTTTTTTAAGGGTGCTGCAGGGTGGCATGCAATATTAGGCATTGTTAGTGTGTATGCACGTGCATGATTCACAAGATATACCCAGAGATTTCAAACAGGAGTCCACAGTGTGACCTTTTGTGATCTTTCTGAGTTCTCTTCAACAGAAGACTTGCTCTATTATTTTTCCATAGTCAAAAAACAAGTGAAAGCTAAAAGCTGGCATTTTCCAAAGGTTGCCCTGAGTCTAACTAATGAGGGGTTCCTTGAACCTCCAGAGGTTGAGAACCACTCTGCTCTGCCCTGTTATTGAGGTCCTCTCTCCTTACTTTCCCAAATTCATTCAGTTCTCTCCCTTGTGCTCGGGTAATTCACTGTTAGTTGGTTGTGTTTTTTTGGTACAAACTCACACTCAGAATCTCTCTTTTAGGTGACTAATTTCCTACCAATGGACTGGTCGGCTCACATGTTTTATTATAAGATAAATGTCTGCACCGTAAAACCATTAAATTGGCATCTCTTACTGGCACTTCGAGGAGGAAAATTAATGACCAAACAAGAATTATGTATTGGGTCTAGGGGTGAATCTTTTTTATTAGGGTTAAGTAATAACTGCAAGTAGAACAGTATGAGAAAGGTGGTCTTGCAGTTTCTTATTTTGTACCTGTTCTACAGAGAAGGGAAGGAAGGGAGAAACAGTAACCAATAATACCGTGAATCCATCACTTTTCATAAACACTAAATTCACTTTAGCTCACCCCAAATCCAACTAGAACTTCCCCTCCCTTTTCCTCAGTTTAGCTGAATTATAGATCTTTGGCTAGCATTCAGAATCTCTCCAGACTTCCTCATTTAATACAACATCATCAAATGTCAGGAAATATCAGGCCTTTATACAAACGATTAGTCTAAAGGAAGTATGACACGACACTGTCTTTTAAGTAAAAGGCAGCTGTTCTTTTTTGGCTAATAGAATAGCTGCTGGAACCCCATACAAATCTAACAAACATTTTGCTTGCTTCTTTTAAAAAAGTAGTAATTTTCAGCTTTTGAGACTTCAAACATTGTTCCCAACAGGAAAAGAAAACAATATATTTCACATGATTCACTGAAATGAAAAAAAAAGGAAGATTTTTCTTCATTAAAAGTGGATTGATAACCAAAGGATAAAGCCATTCTCAAAGAAAGCATGCTTTAATACTTCATTAAGTCATCCAAAAGGGGAATTTATTGTAAAAATACAGTATATATGTGTTTATTCATAGACATTTCTGGGCACAGATGTTGGCACAAGACTGCATGCAAGTAGTGAGTGTGCCATAAAGAGAAGCAAGGGACAAAAAGTACAACTCTTACACCAATTTGGTCATGCAGATAAGTCTGGCAACTGTATCCTAGAGAGTCAAAACAAAGATGGTGCAGAACAGACAGCCCCATCACTGTGTGTGCGCGTGCATGCGTGTGAGTGAGAAATAGTCTATTTATAATAAAATAAAAAAGCCCATAGCAATCATGTAACTAAAAACTAGAAAAGAGAGGGACACAAGTTCTTAAGTGATTTCAAGAATTTATGGGCCAAATTTTGCCCTTGTCTGCACAGACAAGGCTCCCAGTCACACAAACCATAAGGGCTTCCTAAGTTCATGCTTCTTTAGCTAACTACTCTCTCATCCATCCCACATCTCTCCCAAAAAAAAAGTGCTGTGAGGGATGAGTCAGAGATTAGTAATGAGCTGTAGAAAGACATATCTGGGTCACTAGTTCAAGCATAGCCCCATGTTAGTAGAGATTGAACATTGTTGGCTATTTGGCCTAGATGAACTTCCTTGAGATTTCTCAGTCCAGAAATGAGCTTCTCCTTCATTATGGGCACCATCGATTGTAGTATCAGCAAGAACACCAAAGTCTGAACGGCAAGACTGGGGAAAGGCTACCCCTGGAGGTGGTTTCTCCACTTTCAGATTAAATTGCTGCTCCCATTAACTCTTCTACGAATGAACAGAGGTCTGTAGTTCCCAGTGTTCTCAATCTTGCATGACATCATAAACTTATAAAAACAATGTATATGCATTTCCCAACTTAACAGGGCAACCTATTTTCATGCATATTGGGTGCATCTATACGTGTGCTTTACTGCAGAGTAGATTAATTAGCTCCGCAGTAAAGTGTCACAGTCTACACGTACACTGGTATTAGGGCGCAGTAAACTAATTAACTCCATTGTAGGTTAGTAGTGTCAGGGACAGTACTATCTTACGGCAGAGTACCTTACTGTGCCAAAACACACGTGTAGATGCTGACTGTGGGCATACAGTGGCAGTATCAGCCCAGCCAGCCAAGGGTCTCATCCACCCCAGCTTACATTGCTGCTCTTCTGGGCACACATATATGCCCAGGCAAAGTTGACTGCAGCTTGAACTGCTCTGGAGTTTAATGTGTTACATTAATTGCATGTGTAGATGCACCCTATGTCATTAAATCACAGTGGAATGTGGAACGAAAACAGGATATGCCAGTGTTGACATCATAGCTAAAACTCAACAACTGCTTTAAAACAGGCTGCCAGCCTGCAGGTACCAGTGGTATTAATTACTACAGGATGTACTGAACTCCTATTACTCTCTCACTGATAGCTTTTACTTTACTTAATGCCGCCGAGACATAAAAGTTACAAATGCTACCTAGCAGAAGGAATGTCAGATGTGATTAAATACATGATACTATAGCCCATTCTGATCCCTGCTACATAAGTATTACATTTAAGGTTTAAAACAACACTTGTTTAATAGAGAGTCTCCTTCAGATGCAGTGATGGAACTTGTATTTGTAGAATAAAGAGTTCCAAGTTCTGATCGACTTTAAAATTCGAACACGGTATTTGATACCTATGAAGTCTCCACGGCCATGAGATTTCTACCAGAGCCTCCAATATCAGTAAATGCATAGTTCTAGCTACGTATCCAGTTTGTAGCCGTATTGGTCTAGAGGAAGAAGCAATCAGGGTTCATGGACAGAGGTGATATCTTTTATTAGACCAACAAGGTTTTTGCAAAAAAACCTCTTTAATTGCGAGCTTAAACCTTTAATTTGTGCCCGAAAGCTTTCTATTAAAGAAATTTTTTTGCATACATCTTGTTGGTCTAATAAAAGATATCACTAGCCCTGATTGCTTAATTCTAGCTGGCAAATTTATTAGACAATCAGTTTCCAAAAAAGAGGACAATTCAGAAAATCCAGTCTTACTCCTTTCAAGTGTTTCGATGCTGTTATTGAGAAAGGGATTCCAGCTATTTTACTGCTTTTCCACAAATGTTACACCCCTCCAAACTATCATGTACTATTTAAACCAACTCACAAAAAAATTATTCATTTAAGGCATGTCCCAAAAAATAACACTAGTGGAAAATCTGAGAAAGGAACATTAGAAAACAAAACATCTTGCAAACCAGAACAAAGGAGTGAAAATGTTGCCTTTAAAAGCAATATCTTTTTGTTTCTTTTTTTCCTGTAACAGCAGTAGCACTTGTAGTGCTGACCTTTATCATCAAAGACAATATGCATTTTTTCTGTCACATTGTCTCCCTTTCCCCTTCCCCTATCCCTGAGTATTATCCCTTAAAAGGCACCAAATTTGTTCATATTTCTTATGCTTTTTTGTTGCAGTATCTATCTAACATGGGGCAGGCAATTAATTTAGGCAGAGGGCTGCTTACCCAGTTTTGGCAAGCTGTTGAGGGCCACATGGGGAGCCCCGCCCCTTGACAGGTGCCCCATCCCCTGGTCACCATCTTGGGACCAACTGTCCCAGGGCCAGCACTGGTGGGGCCCAGAGAGGGGTACAGGCCAGCAGGGGTCTGTGGAGCCAGGCTGGGCTGCACCAGCAGGGAGTGGGGATCTGGTCCGGCTCCACAGAGCCCCTGCCAGCTGGGACCCCTGCTCTGGGCCCCACCAGCACTGGCCCCAGGACACCGGTACAGGCCCTGAGCTCCCACTGGCTCCCCGCCCACTCACACCCAGTGCCCCCCATCCCACGGTACAGGCGGGGGGGAGGGCACAGCCCTGACCCCCTGCTTGCCAGCAGGGAAGAAGCTGGTGCTGAGCATGGGGAAAAGTGGCCCCTCACCTGCCCCATAGCCGGCGCCACACGCTGCAGCTGCTGGCAGCCCACGCAAGGCTGTCTGGAGCAGGCACAGGCAGCCTCATGTGGGCTGCAGGTGGTGCAGCACAGTGCGCTGGCCATAGGGTGGGCAAGGGGCCACTTTTCCCAGTGCTCAGCACCAGCTTGTAACCCGCCCCACTGCCAGCCTGGCAGTGGGGCCAGGTTACAAGGTGGTGCTGAGCACAGTGGGATGGGGAAAGCAGCCCCTCCCCGCTGCATGCCCAGCAGCCACTCACAGCCTGCCTGGGACTGCCCATGCCTGCTCCGGACAGCCCCATGTGGGCTGTGAGTGCCTGCAGCACAGGGCCACTTTTCTCCGCGCAGGGAAGGAGCCCAGGGAAAAGCTGAGCGCAAGGGAAAAGTGGCTCCTCCCCCACCCCACGCCCAGTGCCCCACGCTGCAGGCGCTCGCAGCCCACACAGGGCTGTCCGGAGCAGGCACAGGCAGCCCCACGCGGACTGCGAGCAGCTGCAGCGTGGGGCACCGGGCATGGGCGGGGAGGGGCCGCTTCCCCACCCCACCCCCACGCTCCTTCCCTGTCCAGGGTCCCCCCACCACTTACCTGAGCTTCCTGCACTGGGGCAGCCACATGCTCCCAGCCTGGAAACCGCAGCTGGGTCTTCCGGCTGGGGGCCGGGGCCAGGCGGGTCCCACTGTTGTTGGAGCTCACCGGGCTTCCCCTGGGTCCTACTGCTCTTGGTTCCTGTCATTTTTGACAGGAACCAAGGGCAGAGAAATATTAATTTTCTACATTTTTTTTTTAGGGGCCCTGCTGGCCAGATAGAATGGCTTCACGGGCCGCATTTTGCCCACCCCGATCTAACTTTTCTCACCAAAGTTAATGGAAACAATTTATCAGGCTCTACATCTCATTACATTTTCGTTTAGTTTTTATTGGGTAGTAAGCATATCCTAAAAGCTGAATCCAAATCCCCTCTGACTCTTAGGAAAGTTTGGCCCTAAATCTGAAATTCATGGCTCAGGCTCATCTCTAGCTTTTTTAGGATAGTGGAAACAACCAGAAGTTTAAAGTCAGCCCAAAATGAATTAAATGAAAGACAGAGGTTTGGAATGAGTGAGATGGGATAACATTGAATTGTGCTCAAAGAATATGATGTGAAAACTTGGAAAGAAAACCAGTTTAAATATAACTGTCTACATGTGTATTGTAGAAGTATATGAATAACGTATACATGTAGGTAGGTGGCATAGCTGTACTTGGATTTGCAAGTGTTATTGTTATCATCATCACCCTCATTATCAATCATCAGCTACCTGAACTTTAGAGGAAAGGAAATTCCTGGAACATAATCTAGATAAAATTTCCAAGTATCTAAATCCAATATTTTTGAATAGAACATTTTCATTTTTTGACCTCTCAAAACATAAATGGAATACCAGAACTGCAGATGCTCATTCTTATTTATTTACCTTAGTGTAACTCCAGAGAGTCAATCAAGTTGTTTTCCTTTGGCTTTATGAAGGTGCAAGCCAGAGGAGAATCAGGACCGTATTGAATATCAAAATTTTTCTGGCAGTTTTACTCCAGATGTCCAAGCTAGGGTATATCATGTATCCTTTTAGTATCTATTTGAAAGGGAATATGGACATTTTAGCTTTTCTGGTTAATGTTATAAAATCTTTGGACTAATTACACAGCTTCACCCTAGACTATTGGTTTATTTGATGACAAATTTATATTGCCTGGGGGCAGGGCAGATACTATGGAGTTTTTCAATCCAAGTCCATTTTGCAGTGCACCAGATCAGCTTCCCAAAAAAAGACAACTGAATGGTAAGAATCCTTATTAATCTTGTAAAATAATATATTGCTTAATGCAGCAACACCTTCCCAAAGCCTTTGCACTCCATTCCCAAGGCTGACAGTTATGCTGGTTAACAGAAAAAGCAGCAATCATCTTTTAGGTACCTGTTCTCATGTTCTTGCAGAACTTGATAGATGCTGATAAGAAAAGTTTGATTTTTAAAACTCCCCATGACACAGTCCTTGTAGATGCGGAACTCAGCAGCGGTAACAGCTTCTCCTTCTGGAATCTGGGAGAGATTAAATTTGAATTCCTTGTGGTGCTGTTGGTGAGGTGTAAACTCCTTGTCATATTCAACTGCAAAAGAAAGACATGGGGATTGTGACAAATTAAAATTAAAAACTTGAATAATGTCTGTATTCTGCTTTTTACTCCTTTAAAAAATGCATGTAATTTACTTTCCAAAGATGGTCTTAGTAAATATGTCTCAGGAAATCCTAAGTTTTGCAAATATTTCAGTTACAACGTTCAGTAAAAAAAACCTAACGCCTTTCTCTGACCAAAGCCTTGGAAATTTCTGCACTTATTAAATAAAATCAGCTTTGACAAAAATGTGTAACTGCATTTTAGCCTCATTTAAAGCATTCTTTAAGTCAGGGCTCTCTTAACTTCTCAGTGACTGAAGGCCTGCAGTGGTATATCCTATGGGCTGCTTGCCACAGCTGCATGTGGTGCTGATTTGGTTCCCTCCCTCACAGCCACATTGTGTACACCAGTGCACCACATGCAAAGTACTAGGTCCACCAAACCCCCTGGCCATGGGCTCCCTCAGCCCTGCAGGCCACATGGCACCTCTCTGCCCCCACAGATGATGGTAGGCAGCAGAAGCTGAAGGAGGAATGGGGAGCTTCGAGACTCCAGCAGCAGCAACAGAAGTGTAGCGGGCAGGGAACTGAACTGGGAGCTCCCTCAAGCTAGGGATAGACATTCAAAAAGCCTGAGACTGAATTGATTCAATCTTTGCAGGTTTGTCTAATCTGCCTATGCTGAATCAGTTTGTAACCGCTCGGACATCCCCTCTGGACTGAAAACATGCTGGCACGTGCCTGCAGTAACTCAGGCTAGAAGCCAGGGAGGGGCACTGGAGAAGCCCTCCCTTCCCTTCCACAGTGCTGAGCTGAGGGGGGCATGGCCAGGCCCCAGCAGGATGCTCTGATTAGGGAGGGGCTCCACCCCTTGATAACACAGTATTTATCAGCTCTGTTATCAGCATTTATCAACCCATCAGAAAACAAAGCCTTGCTCATTAGTTCAAGCTCTTTTTAAACAGCTTTTTCCAAAGGAACGAACACAGGGACATTACCAGCTACCTGCTAATTAGCTCCAAAAAGCTCTAAGCAGACACTGTCCTGTCTGTCTTACACAGACCTCTTAGCCTTATCAAGCATACCACACGCTGGCTACAGTCCATGTTGTGTGAGAGAGGAGGAAGGGTTCCCTGCTTAAGCAGTGGGGGTGGCGGGGAGGGGGGGAAAGCACAGGGAAGCCAGGCAGATCCTGCTGTGCCTGCAAGTGTCTGCTGGAGCTCCAGCCAGGGAGCAGAGGGGAGGGGCCTGCCCAGGCCAGAGAGCATGCCCAGATGCTGGGGAAGTCTGGTTTAACTTAAACCAGGAAGCGGTCTGGGATAGACATTGCATAAACTGGTTTGACCCGAAGCAGTTAAGCCTGATACTACATTCAGCCAGGTTTATCTCAAAGCGGTTTCAGCCATTTTCAGATTGGTTTATGTGCACTGAATGTCTGTCCTGTTACAGGTTTAAACCAGTTTCCTGATCACTTAAACCAGTTTACGTGTAATGTCTGTCTCTAACCTGAGACCACATGTGGCCTGTAGGTTGGTAGCCCTGTTTTAAGTGACCTTTAATTTCTACAGCACTTTCTAAGGCACCTTACAACATTCATTAAGATTCACTACCACCTCCTCCTCCTCCCAGGGAAAGGAGATAATTCTCTCCATTTTGTTGATGGGGTTATTAAGGCATAGATCAAATTAAGTGACTTGTGTAAAGTGGACAATGAGGGAGCAGACAGCCAGTGTCCTTCTTGGTACCTAAGCACTCCTGTAGAGGTGCACAGGGCAGCATCAATGCCTGGGCTGTGGGCAGCAGCAAAGGCCAGCAGCACAGTGGTTAAAATTTTTGCATCACACCTTTAACTCAGCACCTGGGACTGGTGCCCTGGTTGCCCACTTCCCCCTTAGGTATAATACTGGTCTGTGCCTTTGGATATGCTTTTGTAGCAGTGTGGGGTTCTCTTTACATTTTTATGCTCTGACACCTTGGATACCTTCATCATGTTTTATGCTAGATTGAAATTCATCCATTTTGTTTGAGTGTTGAGCTCTTGATTTACTATGATAAATTTATTTAAAATACTTACAAATTACAAAGATTTAAAAAAATGCATCCAATAGAATGATTCTGGCTGGTGGCACTGAAACAGGAAATGCCTTTAATAAAGAAGTCAGTGTAATGTTCTCTGTGTGGAAATGGTAACCATGGATCAGGGATGGTTATTTTTCAAAATGACACTCAATTTTTTTTCTTCTTTTTAATATGTCCACTTGCTTCTACTTCAAAAGAGACACTGTACCACTTCTGCCACCCCATATTCCATCAGTTTAACTGATTTCTTATTCATCTAGGAACTTATTGTAATAACATCTGGAGGCCTCAAAGTTCCATGGAATTATCTTCATAACATCCTGGCAGATACAGGACATAGCTCCCTTCTTGTGAAATGGGGGTGACTTCACATGTAGACAAATTATGCAGCTTGTCTGAGGAACACAGGACATTTGTGGCAGAACAGGGACTTGAATCAATGTGCCCTGAGTCTCATTCCAATATCTCAAGCTCCCTCTTCCTAAGAAAAACACCTACAAATTAGCCATGCAAACACATTTTTCTACCTTCCACTTTTCCTTATTTACCCTCATCCTGCAATCCTGGCTTCCCCTCTGTCCTCTCCCTCTTACTCAGCAGCTGGGAGGAGTTCTTTCTTTTGAGATGTCTCATCTGGCTGGAACTCCAGCCCAGATCCCTTCAAGACACTTAGTCACTTTCTTCTCTTTGAAGCTTGCCCAGAAAATCTTTTCACTTCCAAATGACTGTTGTGGAAAATGTTCTGGTCCTCTGCACTAAAGAAACTAAATAGAAAGAATGTTATGAGTAGGTGAACTTGCAAACTGTGATCGTGGATTGGTGTGCTAAAATTGCCCAAGATCTCAATGTCATTAAATACTAATTTGAGCAGTTTAGAAATTTAACCAAGTGAAAGAGCAGATCCCTGACTGCAAAGAGATTGAATCTGGCCTGGGAAGAACGTCTGATCCATCCTGAAGCAGGGAAGCCAATTCTCTTTGCTAGAATAGAGGCATGGAGGAGTAGAAGCATGAAAACACAGTGCTCCAGAATGGCTGCCAGCTTCTCTCTCAGCAAACAAAAGTGCAGTCTAGTGTTAACCCTCTCACAGCCACTCTTAAATTAGAAGTAGCTTTTCAATTTCAGAAAGACTGTGAAAGGGTTAACACTGAACTATGCCCCTCCTGTTTGTTGACAGGGAAAGCGAAGCTATCAGCTATGAAAAAAGCTACCTCTAGGGCATAACTGGAAAAAATTGTTTGTATAAGCTGCCTTCCAAAAACAATGTGCATGCCATATCTGAGGGTATGTGGGGTACATGAAAACATATCTTTCACTGGACCAACAACATAGTTGGGAGAGAAGTTTTGGGGCACAAAGTGCTCCGTGGGTTTATACTGCCCCTCCTTTAAGTGTATATTTTCAATTAAATTTTAGTGTTAAACGAGTATCATTTTTTACCTAGTATTTAACCTAAGTTGCATCTGCTGTTTTCCCAGACCTGAGGAAAGACATTCTACAGTTTACCCAATAAAAGTTATTACCAATCAAATCCTGCTTTTCACATATTCCTTGGACCATCGTAACTAAAACACGATGACTATACAGCATGAAGATCATCATCTAACTACCAATTGTTGCTTTAAAAGGCTTTGTTACACTTTATATGGGATTATAACCATCATCTCTCATCAACTGTCCATACTGCCCCAGAAGCATTCCATCTAGAAGCAACTTCCAAAGATAAAGGATTTGGAGTTTAATGTGCCTCTATAAGCAGGCCCTTCTTTATTTGTGAAAGGTGAAGTGTCTAAGCCAGGTATTTTGGGTAAGGAGAAGAAAGCAGGATGTGATCATTCAAGACGGTGAATCAACCAGACCTACACTGCCCTTATTTAGGCATGCTGCACCTGCAGCGCCTATGCTGCTAGCTGTTCTTAGATTCTACTTTAACAAGTGGCCTAACAAGTGTGAGGATATAACACTGTGGTCCCTTTTACTAAGGCTTTATGCAGAAGATGGGATTGGACCATGGATGACCAAGGGTGGATTGGGAAAAGCAAGGAGAGGAATGTGATAAAGAAGGAATGGGTTAAAAAAAAAAAAAGAACAGCCAGGGGAAAAAGTGATGGAGGAATATGAGTGACAATAGGAAAACAAGCAGGAGACAATAAAACTCAAATTTAGATAGGAAATAATAACAGGAACATTTATGACTCCTTCCAGTCACAGACAGGAAGTTCAGACTCAAGATCTGACTCAGTATCCACAAGTGCAGGAGTAAGAGTACAGGCCCACCTGACACGTGGTAGTAACAAAACAAAAACCAAAGGGGCAAGAAGGAAGGAAAGTGTAGGAGGATCACATTGTTTGGCATAAAGATGCATCTGGACTTCAAGTAAGAGAGGTGCTCTGGTATGGGTTTGGTATGGTCCACATTGTCCAGTTTAAAGGGGTATTAACTTGAGTTCCAGTCCAATTAAAGGCAGTTGCAGGTCAAACACCTGTTCATCAGTGGTTAGTGTTCTTCATGGACACATTCCTATTTTCTTTAAATGTTTTTTCCTCTATCCCAGTCACTGTGTGAAAGACCCAGACAAACAATGGAAGCTTCCTAGAATATCAGAGGATGGGGAAAAAAAGCCTCAGGAAGCTTGAATGAAGCAGCACAGCTTCTGGCTATGGATTTTCCCATGATACAAAGGAAGGTATTTTTTATTTCCTCATGAGATCAGTGAAATATTTAAGATGTATATACTCATTGCCCACTCATTAAGTTCAAACTATAAAAAATACAATTGCAACAGTTCTTCTCTGCAGGTTTGTTTGTTTTTATTAATACTGCTTTCTACCCACCCTGCTGGAAAAAAGTTGTTTAATCAAGTATTAGAAAAAATAAGACTCAAGACTGCTCAGTCTATAGTGCTACAGCATTACATTGTATCTGATGACCTCCCACTCAGAGTGCAAACAGGACATGCCAAAACTCAAGACAAGAACAGGATTCTTTCCTTCTTTTCTCAAGCTGCATACCAATTTTTTTTCTTCTCAATGTGAATCTGTTTAGGTTGGTGTGATCAGTGATTTGCAAAAGCCAAAAACCAATTTCTAACATGAGGCTTCTGTGTGCTCCTCCCAACTTTATCAGCCAGTGACAGAAGAGCAAACAAGGCAGCCTTATAGTCAGCAGGTTGAAAATAAGCATGATGCCAATTTTCATTCAGCCCCAGACACTGACTTGCGAGCAGAGAAGACCAAGTCTGTCTACAAGCAGATACCGTGGGATTGTGACAAAAGTTATAGTCTTATAGACATCAGAGTATGTTATGCTGAATAGTATTCATTTACTGTAGTAGCTTCTTAGAAACAGTACTGACATGTAGTGCTACAAATGAAGATGGGCCTGAGCTATCAAGAGTAAGGATGTTTGGACCTGAAATTAATTTGGCCTCACTACTGGGTCTGAATATTGTTAAGTTAGGTGTCTAACTATACGTAAAATATTCATAGAGAACATGTCAGTAGCCCTTTGCATTTGGTCTTAACAAACATCAATATCAATTAAAATACTGTGTGAATGTAACACTATGGCTGAGGATTTAAAAAACAGGAAAATCAAAAGTTAAGATTACTATGGTTATAGAGTTTCGTATATTTTAATTCTCAAGCAGTGCTGTTTTTGGCACAGAATATCCTTGGTTAAAAATAATAACCGAACACTTCTAACACTTTTAAAAGCACTGGACAAAAGTTAATCTAGTGAAAAAGAAAAACAGATCACATCATGAAATTAAACATGAACTGTTTACTTCAGTGACCCTATCATCATATTTTCATTGGCGTGTGTCACATGCATCTTGAATCATAGGATATCCAAGTATAGTAGAGTGATATGGTCATTGAACTATAATTCTCCTCCCAGTTACTGATATTTTCTTAATTTTTGTAGATTTTTTTCTTTTTCTTATTCCTTCATAAAGCTACTTAAGCACAAAACAAAGAACTAGCTCTTATTCAGAAAATCCACCACTGTCAATTTTCCTATTTTTATTATTACGTTTTGCAGGACTTGGGGTTTTTCTTAAGGTTCAAGATCCTGAAGTTAGGTGACTGTGTGAGAGAAAATTTCAGGGTTTGAGGCAACTTGGATATTTTCAGAGAAAGTTTCTAGCTTTTGTGGTTGCACAGGAAAAGCCTGCAAACAAGAATGTGAGCACTTGCTGAAGACAAAATTCCAAAGGCAAACCACAAGGACTCAAAATTTATCTTTCAGTTTAATAATTACTTTGAGGGGTGAGGAGGGAAAACTTGAGATTTATGAGTGTTTAGGGTTGATAGCAAGATGTTCATCCTATCCACAGCCAAGCTGACATTTAAGAAATTTTTGTACACCCATAACTGTCAGAGGACCTAACAGGCAGCCCAGCCTGGACTAACTGCCTGGCGGGCCACACTTTCCTGGGGCATGGACTGGCAATCCTAACCCAGCAAATGACTCCAGCTGGCCACTGTCTGGTTGCCCAGAGGGAGAGCTTCCCCATTTGGCTCCAGCTGTGGCAACAGTCCAGCCAACAGTTTTGATTAAGTTTGGCTTTGGTAAGCCTCTCTGCTCCTGTGTTCTCTGGCCTTCCTGGTTCCTGACCCTGCTGGGTCTCTGTTCTCGGACTCCAGCTTGTAGATTTTCCCTTGGATCTGGTAACTTGGTTTCTGATTCCCAGACCCTGACCTTGCCTGTGTTTTGCACTCCATCTCTGAACTTCCCTTTGGATCTGGTAACTTGGTTCCCAAACCCTGACTCAGCCTATGTTGTAGACTATGCCTTAGCTTCTGCTTTTTCTCAGTGGCCTAACAACTAAGCCAGACAACCTATAACCTGGTCCTTTACAATCAGTTTAAGAAATACCTAGTGGCCACATCTATAAAAGACACTGACTGACCAGTTGTTACTGTGCAGTCATTTAGTACTTGTATAAGCAAGTACTAAATGACTGTGCAGTAACTGGAGTTACTGTGCAGTAGTGTCGCTGAACAGCTTTTTAATGACACTGACTGCGCACTAACTTGTTACTCCTGCACAGCGGCATCATGCCACGCTTCCTGCCACATGACACTATTGTGCAGTAGTAACAAGCTACTGCACAGTCGGGGTCTCATATAGATGTGGCTACTGTGTATGAAAAATCCCTTTTATTAATTGCATCTGTAAGTGCTACAGGAACCACAGGCAAAGAAGTACAGGCTATTTTGAATACCTGGCTCAAAGTCACAGCACTTAACCTTTATCTTGCTACTGCAAATTTTTAGGGCTTTAGAATAACCCTTGAAGTCCCCAAGTCCCCATCCCACTCTGTAAGTCTATGCTGTATTTCAAAAACATTTAGTTTGAATTAAACCTGGGCTGTCCAACTGGTAGCCCACAGGCCACATAAGGGCTATAAGGGGTTAACTTGTGGTCCCTTGGGTTTGCACCTGGCTCCATCACTCAGAGTGCAGCAGCAGTTGGGGACCTTCAGACTCCCCTTTCCTCCTGTGGCTTACATTTCCTGTTCTGCCCTGAAGGGTATGGCACTGCCTGCAGTGCTGGGGGAGCCCTTGGCCACAGAGCTGAAGGTAGGGACAGGGCAATCATGCCTGCAGTGCAGTATGGGGGAGTGGTGCCTACATGGCATGCGGCCCAGGGGGCCAGTGGCTTGCACTGGTGCAACCCACAGTGTTGTGGCCCCTGGAAACTGGACAAGCCTGAATTAAAAAATCATTGCCTTTATCCTGCAAAGGCAGGACAGGGTAGCACCTTGTTGGAGACTAAGTGCTTCACAGGGGCGTAAGTTTTTGTGGGCAACAGTCTACTTTGTCAGATGCTGTGAATAAGAATGAAACTTTGTCCTCAAAAAGATGTCCATGGCAGACAGGAGATTATGACCTCGCTGAAGCAGAAAACGAGAATAAAGCCTCAATACTATGGGATTAAAAACATTTATCCAAGTGAAATCGGGGCGGGGGGGAAGGAAGGGAATGTGTGCATGCTGGTCATAAACTTTTAATTAATGTTGGTCACGTTCATGACAACTAAGACACCCTACATTTAAACTGAGAAAAGCAATGGAGTTCAATCTTCTATTTTGTCTCTACCTTCATCCCACTGCACCCCATGGAGAAAGGCTTGGGAAGTCTTGAACACTGGAGAATTACTCATGACAGTAGTATACAGCATAACAATTATCTAACAAGCAGGAGAGTTAGACAGTGATAGCCTTAAAAATAAAACAGATCTAAATACAGGGAGTGGGAGTTTTCTGTGTTTTTCCTTCTTAGAAATGCCTCCTATGTCACATCTTGTCTGCCTTGATTTGAACAGGATCCAGGACTTGTTTTGCAATACCATGTCTTTTGGATCAACCACGCAGTTGAAAGAGATGTTAGACAAACTTCCAGGCACACAATTCCCTTTATCAGGTGAATTTACACCAGATGAAGATCTGGCAGTCTACACATAAGCTCTGGGTGCCAGAAAAAAAATGATCCAGGAAAAATCACACATTAATTCAATCCTAGTGTAATTATGGAGATGAAATGTAAACAACAGCAAACTGATCTCTAAGCATAACCTTCTATGACACATCTTAAAAGGGGAAAGGGCCTTTTTATCTTAAAAACATAATCAAGCTATTCTTTGTGCTGGGAAGCAAGCTGGAACTAGCTAGTAAAATCAGATTAAGACCAATAATTGCACAACATCTTACTTCCAAGATTCCTGAACCACAGACATTTCTGAAAGCAGAAATCACAAAAGTACCATGCATGTAGCACCCACAAAAAACAAGAAAGTGCTAAAATCCATTTGCATAGCATGGACAGAGATGCTTATTGTATAGTCAGTAATTTTGTTTTGTGTTGCATGTTAAAATCCTATTAGCATCTTCGTTCATTTTCACTAATACTAACATAGAAAGACAAAAATAGCCCATGGCCCCACTCAGCCTATGGGGGGGCTAATCTGCAGTCTCTGGGCTCCCCTTGGTCGCTGCTCCCCTCATTCCTCTGGCCGCTACTGCAATCAGAGTCTGCAGGCTCCCTCCCTTCTCTAGTTTTTAGTTTCTGTCCTCCACCAGGCAGTGGGGCAGAGCAGGGTAGCATGGCTTAGCACAACCTACAGTACTGGGGGAGCAACAGGGGATCCTGCAGCCAAGAAGGAGAGAAGACAGGGAGGCTGCCTGTCCATGTGTACTGAGCAGCAGTGGGGGAACCTACAGTGATAAGGCGAGCTTTCAGCTGGGGAATGGGCGGGGGTGTGTGCAGAGAGGATAGGCCCTGTTGGTGTGGTGCCCATTGTGTGCAGCCCTGGTGGTTCAGAAATTGTACAGTCCTGATATAAATGATGAAATACGGGAGGTCAGGATAACCAGGATTGTAACTTATTGGGGGGACTCTATGGCTGGGGACAAAAGTTACACATAAACTGGTTTAAGTGATCAAAAACTGGTTTAAACCTCTAACAGAACAGAAGTTCAGTACACACAAACCAGTTTCAAAATGGCCAAAACTGGTTTAAGATAAACTTGGTTGAATAGTTTCAGACTTACCTGATTTGGGTCAAACCAGTTTATGAAACTCCTGTCCCAAACCACATTGCTGATTCCAGGTAAATCATAGTCCTCCAGCATGCTTTGCAGCCCTGGGCTGGGCTGGGCTGTCTGATCCAGCAGCGAAAGGTTGGGAGTGGAAGGCAGGCACTGCCCCCCACCAGCAAACCCCAGCTGGGGTCTGGGCCAGGGAGAGGGTTAAACTTCCCTTCCCCTGAGTATGGAGCTGTCCTGCCCTGCTAAACTTACTGCTGGCTGCAACTGTGGACTACAAATTCCAGAGGCACCTGGAAGCAGGAAGGGGAAGTGATGAGCAACCCTGCATAGTCCAGCTACTGTGATTCTAAACTGCAAATCCTAGAGATCTTGGGGGCAACAGGAAGAGGAAGTGAACATACAGCCCATGCTGGCTACATGCCAGAGAGCCATGCACTAGCTCCCCCCCCCCACAGCTTCTGGGCTGAGCCACTGCAGGCATGTGGCTGCATTTTCTGAATCAAAAGTGAATGTCTGTCCAGTTGTTTCTCAGTTTAATCTCTGCAGTTTAGACTAACCTGCAAAAAGCCTCAAGCTCTTTGACTGTAGTTAGCCCAGAAAAGCTAGACCTATGGGAGTCGCTAGGAACCACTACAGTTTGGTCCTAAGAAGACTTTCCATCTACAGTGACCTTGTGTATTCCACTGCAGTTCCTCCACAGCTTTTAAACACAGGTGTTCAGATGAGTACCTTTTACAAATCCTGATGATCACATACCTACCATGGATCCTGTCACACCAACACGGAAAAAACACCCTTGTACCTAAAAGGAATGTATATTCCTCTGTTTTAGAGAAACTAAAATGGTATATCAACAGAATGATTGTTTGCCTTTTTGTCTCTCTATCAATGCTGTTCACCCATAAACCTAGGACAGATATTTTAAAAATGGAAAATTGGATTTAGTGAACAGAAATGTTTCATATTCTGTGTCCAGGTAAAATGCTATTAAAGTACTCTGACTCTTTTTAAATGACATCTGTATTTCAGATTTAGGTTTCAGGCCTATGTAGATAATGTTTCTAGAAAGATCCATGTTGTCACTTTGATGAAACGTATCAAGACTGGTAGACAAAGCTGCAGCCACAGACAAAGGAGTAGGTGGACTTTTCTACCGCTCCTCTCTCTCCTGATATTTTTGCCTGTTTGCGCCTACTTCTGTATCCATATAATAATTACATCTCTCACTTAAAGCAGTCTCCTGCTGTTCCCTGCAGTTCTCATCCTCCAGGCTGGATGCAGGGTCATGCCATATTTCCTGTTGAAATCATCATCAAAATGGCAGCTCCCTGGGATTACACAGCTGCCCAAGTCATATCAATAAGATTTTGAAACATTTTCAGGAATTTTTAAATCCGGCGTAGCAATTTCCTGGCTTATCTCACAATGTCTCATGAAATTGTCTCCTTCTGTAGGAATTTAAGGCAGTCCAAACTATTCCACTGCAGTTTTGATTTAAATTTCAAAACAAAGTCATGCAAAGTAGAAACTGTTTTTTTGTTTGTGTCCTTTTCGCCTTTCTCCCCTTTTTTACTAAGGAGCTTGAATTTTATACGTGTGACTGTGAATCAATCAGCGGCAAATAGGAAAGCCAGCAATGTTAAAAATGTTTGCAAATTAGGTTATATGCTTTCATTCTCTTGAGCTTGAAGCTCTTGGCATTATAAGCAGGTTTAGTTTTTTGTTTTATAGGCCAGCTGAGAGAGATAACTCTGGAACAGAATACAGTCCCACTCTGTAAAATTGTAGTTCAGGGCATTTAAGATTTTATAAATTATTGCAAATGTTTAATCCAGCATTCAAGAAAAATTGTCACTCAGTAGAATACAAAAACAGCATAGCGATAGGCTGTTGCTCAACAAAATGTGCTTTGCCATCTCAGTCTCCCATATGGCTGAGCAAGGATTAATAATGTTATAGAATTGACCCATCAGTCCACACACACACCTGGCTTTTTTTTTTTAACTTGATTAATCCTTAACAACTGGGCCCATCCAATATAATACTCCAATTCCAAGTTGACTGACTATAAATGTTTTCAACTCATCTAAGAGACACATCCAAGTAATACAAGATGGTGAGCACAGGGTCTTGTGAAGCAGTAGGATGTTTTGTAGAAGATAGCAATAAGAGAGAGGGAGGATGTCAAAGAAAATAGTGAAGAAACAGGGTAGGTATCAGAAGAGAAAGAGGAAAGTGAGACAAAACTATAGAATAATACAAAATAGCTATTTTTCCAAAGGCAGGAACTGTTGCCTTTAAGTGCAGAATGTGATGGGAGTAATAAAAAATGAAAGTCACTGGACTCACATGGCAGAGATTAAATGCTTTCAGAGCAGGTCTTGTTCTTTATACTAAAGACAAGTCATGTAAAGGCTACAGAATCACCACCATTCACAAAGCTCAAGACAGAGCAATCATGATGTGGGGACAAAACAGTCTTGGTCACAAAGATTTAGGTATTGAACAGTTTGCCTCCTGAGGTCAGCCTTAACACAGAGTTTGATCACTTTCAATGGGCACTACAAAAAAAACATTCTCTCCACCAACATGTTGCTGCTACAGCCAAATTTACTGGAGAGAAGGAAGGAAGGAAACTGGGAATGGAGGAGAGAAGAGAAAACCCATGCATAACCTCCTTTGCCAGCAAAGGAAGAGGACTCCTAGTTCACTATGCGCCTCATCCTGCAGCCCTGATTACATGGAATAGCAATGTAATGGATCAGTAGAAAAATAATCAGAGCGCTACAATTCTAGAATGCATCACTCTTAGATTAAGTAATGTCCTCCAATTATTTCTCAAGGAAGACTTGGGTTATATATTAGGGAGAACTGTCTAACTCCTCGAGTTATTAAGCACTGGAACAGATTGCTTAAAGAGCTTGGGGAATCTTTGTCACTGCTTTCAGTGCAGGTCAGACAAATATTTGTCTGGGATGGTTTAGACAGGAATGATCCTGCCTTGAGCAGGGGCATGGACTAGATGATCTTTTGAAGTCCCTTCAGCCCTATTTTTCTGCAATTTTTGACTGCATTCACAAAGTTTTAGAAGTTATTTCCTTGACTTACATAACAACAATTCCCCATGAAAGCATTAGTCTATACAGATTGCTCATTGGCCTGCATTCGCTTACAGCACAAACAGACCCCTGAGCCTCCACTGACTTCTGAACACGTCTGACTACAGGAGAAGGACCTTGCTTTGTATGTAATACAGTTCCAAATAGAAAGTTTGAGTGCTGGAAAGTGGCAAGTTGAGAGTTCCTTTAGAGTCTGTCTTTAAAACAATGCTATCTCAAAATATAATTTGAATTTTAACCCATGCATACAACAGAGTCTGGCTTTCAGTTTAAAACTAACTCAAAAATAGCTCACTCATCTAGGAAGATACCCTAAAAATTGAGTGCTACTGATGCTGGTACATGTGAAGCACTGGACACTCACCTACACTGTGCATCTAACATGCTGCTGCTTGATGGTTGTTTTACACTGCACATGGCTGCTTTCATTTGAGCTAGGCTAGCTGAGAAGATTTCACTCCAACTAATGTTGTAGTAAAAACAAGCACTTAAGCACATACATTCCCCATTTATACACACAATAGGAATGATGTGGCCAACATCATTCAAAGTTTCCTTCTGCTTCTCTTAGCAAGTGCCTCAAGAGTTCAGCCTTCATGCCCCTCCTGTTATTCACTCACTTGCCAATTATGCCAATGGGAGGTAGACTGTGGGCTGGGTTCTTTCTGTGAAACCCTGTCTACAAGGACCAAATGAAGACAACCTAAAATTATTTTCATAGACAAAATAATTTTTCAGTCATACATAACTGCTTTGATTTGCTAAAGCAGAGGTAAAAAGATCACTATTCTTTTTTTTTCTATTCCTCAGCTATCCATCATGTTCCCACAGTGTATCATTTAAGGATGATATTCATCCCCTACTGAGATTCGAGCATGGCCTCTGCCTAGGGTGAATACCTTCCAATTGGAAATACCTTCCAACTTTACCAATAACTTTGCTTTATTCTACTTCTTAAAAATACATCCCCCCTGTGACTAGAAACCTACTTGGAATGCTTATGTCCATTTCTTAAAGGAACTGGACACAGTGGCTCAATTTCAAAATCTGTTTGTAAGGCTTGCAGTTTGGGTTTTTGACTGAAGCTCACTATTCCCAACTCCATTAGGGAAAGTGTTTGGGGTGTGGGGATGGACAGGGACACAATGTTTTGGAAGCGATGGGGATTCTTAATTTGGATGAAAAGTTATGGGATAGAACAGCATCTGGAAAAAAATAAACATTAAATGTTACTAAATAGGCTTTGCAGAACATATTCATAGTCCAAATAGGTGGCTAAATTTTAACACAGTAGCATAGTTCAGCAGACACCTTAGTAATATCCAGCAGGAAAAGGAATATCCCTTGCCAACTTCCTTCTCTGTCTCTCATTGCATTCACCAAATATACAAGTTACGCTCAGAAGCCAGACAATTAAAAGTAGAGGTAAACTGCACATGGCCATGGAAAATCTCAGGCCAGCTAATGGGAAATGAATAAACCTTAGTGTTGTGCTTTGGCTTTTTTTTTTTGTTTTTTATAAAGCATAGCCTGTCCTGGCTGTCAGCTAATCTAGATCATTTTCCTCAAATTATCAGGTTTCTGAAGATAAATTAAGATGACCAACCTCCCACAGAACACACAGCGTTCATCACAAAGTCACCAGAGAGCTGGTTGCCTGAAAATTAAGTTTTAGATATTTTCTATAGTGTTGGCTCTTGTTTTTCCTGTTCCAGCTGCTTGGTGACTTGAGCGGTCATTGCCACACCCAAATGCTTATAATTCAGCCCTGGTCATCACTGATCTTATTTTTCCTCCCTCTCCTAATAATGCCCTCATCTCTTGCCTTAGTTATATGCCATCCTCTGAGAAATAATTCCAAGGCTCTATCCACTTTAAATTTGTTTTTTTTAATACAATGATACCTGACTGACACACACTTCAAACTTATTTCTGCGTTGTCAAGCTTGAAGCATTTTCAGTGATGTCAATAACCAAACCAGGCAGAACAGAGGTTTTAGTTTATGACTCAATTGCAGTTATAAACAGTTTTGCATTTTTTTCTTAACAAATAATTAGTATCACAACAGAGTCATGCTGTAACTGACTGACAGAGATGAGAAGACTAGAGAATGATGTGCAACACCTGATTGTTTTGTTGTTATTTGTTAATTTAAAGAGATATTTAGAAAAATCCAGGGTTTAAAAGCCAGACTATCTGGCCAGCTTCTCCCACTGTTGATAAAAAAGAAGAGCTCTTGTTTCACCTCTTTATTAAGATATACATGGTAGAGTTTAAGTAAGCAAAATTAAAAGGAGTCTCTAATGCATATGTATTAATTTCTCTTTACCTCTGTGTACTCAGTCTTATTAAAACTAACTTTAATGTGTGGTGTTTTGGCACGTGCACATTTGAGAGCTGCAATAAAAGCATACACTTGTGGAGAGTGGAACTGCAGGTTAATACCATGTTTGCTCATTTAGAGAGCCTCTAGAAGTATTTGCTATCCTCAGTTTCACGTTTGCCTCTCACAAAGAGATAGTGGATTACACTGCATGCTGCATTGAGGAACTTTCTCCAGTTGGCATAGGGGAAAATCAACTTAAAATGTGTGACTACTAGAACTGATGTTATTAGCTCCAGCTACAGTCATGCTTGGAGAAGCTTCTAGCTAAGAAAGGGAAATCATGTAGTACTCAGAGAGTGACTGCTATGCACTTGATAAGTGGGGGTGAAGAAAGGATTTAAAAAAATGCTCTCCAGCACAATTGTCTCTGCCCATTAGAACACACCACAGGATCCCAAAACTAAAACCACACTGCTGTCCATTACACAGGAAAGAAATTACATTTACTTGTGTGAATATGAACACATTTGTGCTGTAACAAGACTGGGGACTATGCAAGCTCTAATCGGTAGGTGTATAAGCAAATATTTACTCCTGATCCAATCCAACACTTTGCGGTTTGTAAATCCCCAAGAAAAAAAAAAAAGTCAGCAGAGCAAAGCAGTCTAGACCACAGAATCTGGCTATTTTATGCTATTTAAAGAATTACAGGAAGTAGACCAGCGACAAGTTTTGTTTTCTTAAGAAGCCCATTACTGCCTGATGTATGCGCACTTGTGTCATCTAGGAAGAATCTTTTAAACATCGTTAGCGGGCCATGGCAGTAAAGAATCCCACATCCACAGAGCTTCAGTGAAGTATTGATCTACACCCTCTTTTAGGCTCTTTATTGGCCCAGACTTTATATCCTGAAAACACCATTAAGAGCTATTAACATTCACTGTACATTTTAAAAACCCTTTTTTAAGTGGGGGTGGGGAGGGGATTCAGAAATCATTAATACCAACCCCATTAACTTAAAAGATGACCAAATTGCTTAATATCTTTTGCCCCGTTTCAAATTGGATTGGGAACATTCATGACTGAGGGCCCCCCTCATTGTCAACAGTTCATAAGTGGAGGTTTAGATGGCTTTTGATTTGGAACTCAGCTAAAGCAGCTGTGCTTACTCTGTAAAATGGTCAAAAGGGTAGAGCAACGTAACTTTAGAGTCTAACAAAAAAGATTCATGGGATGAGTCAATGCATGGAAGGGATCTCAGGTGGCAAGCACAGAAGAAGAGGTACAAGATGTTTGTGGCACAGGTAAATGTTATATACTGTCTATTAAAAATGTCAATAAACATATACATGAAAACTGGAAAAAAATTGTTTCCAAAGGGTCTCTTCATTCTCTCTTCCAACTTCCATGTAATCTTTTTTCTTAATAATAATGCCCAACAGCCCCACTACACACACACACAGAAATTTTGTTTCAGTCAGTCAAAAAGTGATTTTTCATAGGAACTTGTTTGGGCCAAAAAAAAAAATCTCTGGACACAAGCCAGATACGTCATGTTTGTCCTCTGACCTCACTAGTCTCATCTCATTCCAAGATCACTGGGTTTGGGCAGATGCATTGAACATCCTGAACTAACCAAGGGTTAGTGTGGAATAAAGTTATTACCACCTATGATTTACAGTAATCATAAATTAGGTGTCTGCCTTGGCTTGTATAACTGAGCCCTGCCTGGATGATGTGGCAAGAGTATTGTAAGCAGAACTCTCTTTATATGGCTACTTGGAACAGTGAGAACTAACGGAGGATTGTTGAGGTGCTTTACCCATACTATTTGAGAACAGTGAAACTGACACCCCCCCCCCCCCAAAAAAAAAGTATTTTCCCCACATTCTGATTTTTCAGTGTTCAAAATTTCCATTTTTCTGACAAAGACTAAGATTATAAGGGTGGGACGATGGGTGATAGTAACCAGGTTCCTCAGAAGGTTTAGTCAAAAAACAAGTTTCCATTAAAGAAAGTACTAAAATCTAGCTTTGATGGAGCAGCTGCTCTACTATAAACATGGCTTCATTTGATTATATTCCACATGGGGAAAGCCTTGGCAAAGGACCTGCCCAGTTAATTACTTTACATAGCCTAAGTGAATGATCCACTTCTTTAGGGGCCCTGTGGCCAGACCTACGTTATTCTAATACTCCTGCAGACTACACCAGCTCCTTTTTGCCTTCCATGCATAACAAAAATTGTTGCTATTGATCTTTGAAGCCCTATATAGATTGAGTCCCATCTCCCTTCCCCCTCTCCCCAGGAAACTGTTCTCTCCATTCAGCAATACAGTGCTTGAGAGCTGCTAAAATACACACTACTTAAACTAAATATCTGGCATGGCACAAATTTATCCTTCAGGGAACCTGGCAAATCCCATACTTTTATTCACACTTTTACCTAAACAAGTGAAAGAAAATAAATTAATCTTTTGTTATGCTACTATATGACAAAGCAGCTGCAGCAGCTACTGCAAAATTAAAGTTGCAAACGACTTCCCATTATAAATCTATTCTATAAGCAAATTACCATATTTACTTGCATACCACGCTCATCATTTTCTCCACATCTTGAGCAGCAAGCTGATTTTTCTGCCCAAAATAGAAGCATTGAGACACTGTAGATGGCTGCAACTTCTTTTAATAGATTTTAGGGTCGGAAGGGACCTATTAGATAGAGTCTGACCCCCTACCCTGGGTAGGAAAGAGTGCTGGGTTTGGATAACCCCAGCCAGGTGTTTGTCCAATCTCCTCTTAAATACCTCCAAGGAAGGGGACAGCACTACCTCCCTTAGAAGCGTATTCCATATTTTGGCAACCTTCACTGTACATAATTTTTTCCTGATGTCCAATCGAAATTTGCTCTCCTTCAGTTTGTGGCCATTGTTTCTAGTTACCCCGATGGGCGCCCTGGTAAACATCATATCCCCTATTTCCTGCTGTCCCCCCCGGTGAGTTTGTAGACAGCCACAAGATCACCTCTCAGCCTTCTCTTACAGAGGCTGAAGAGATTCAGGCCCCTCAAATCGGTCCTTGTAGGGTTTTTTCTGTAGCCTTTTAACCAGACAGGCAGCCCTCCTCTGAACCCTTTCCAGGTTATCTACATCCCTCCTGAAGTGTGGCGCCCAAAACTGGATGCAGTACTCCAGCTGTGGCCTGACCAGTGCCACATAGAGGGGAAGTATCACCTCCCTAGACCTGTTTGTGATGAACCTACTCATACAAGAAAGAGTGCTGTTAGCTTTACTTATTACTTCATCACATTGGAGACTCATGTCCATTTTGGAGTTGACTACGATTCTGAGATCCCTTCCCGCAGTTGTGCTACTTAGAATGGCACTTCCCAGGCTATAGGATTGTTGATGATTCTTCCTCTCCAGGCGCAACACATGGCACTTATCTTTGTTAAACTGCATCCTATTCTGTTCAGCCCATTTCCCCAGCCTGTCCAAATCCACATGGATTCGCTCCCTGCCCTCTAGTTTGTTTACATGACCCCATAGTTTGGTGTCATCTGCAAAGTTTGGTGTCATCTGCAACAACACCAGACCTTTGGTGTCATCTGTAAGTTTAGCCTTTTCTTTCCTTTTCCTCCATAGAGGGGAAGAGCAGAGTCCAGCAGGCGCAATCTCGGGGAGAGGCGTGGGATTGTGTACTTTTAGGACCATTCCTCCTCCACCCAAAGTTTAAAACCAACTGCCTGGCAACAGCAGTGACATGTCTGTTCAGGCAGCTGCTGATCAGTTGACTTCATGGTTCATTATAATCTACCTGATTCCTGCTAAATGCTCTTCACTTAACAGGTGTCACTTAACTACTCCTGGTCTCTCTTCTCCTATTTCGTAGCCCTCCAGACTGCTTTTAACTCTTTCTAAAATCCTGGATCCACCCATGGAATCCAGTCTTCATCTGCAGCTACAGTTTCAGCTTTTGGCTGCACAGCTAAGAGCTGCTGACAGTTTATCTATGAAAAAGTTAAAACTGTGCCTTTTTCCTGAGAAGGAAAGGAAGGGCGAGTGAGGTGAAGATTAGGCTCTGTCCCTGCTCCAGGCAGCCATAACTCTAGAAAAAGCTTTTCTTCTTCCTTCTGCTTTCCTATAAACAAGATACACGTCTTATCTGGGGGCATGTGGTATGCAAGAAAATGCTATATACATTTTGCTATGTGGAAGCAAAAGAATTAAGAAGTTCCTTAGTCAATATTTATAGGACAGAAGAAAACCCGAGTTGATTTTAGTCAGCTAGGAAATGTTTGTTTCCATTTAACATCTTTGTAAATTTTTGGATCGTGATTTAAATAAAGTTAAGAATTTGTCTTACTCTAGAATCTTAGAACCACAGCAAAAATCAGAAACAGACATCACAGCAAAACAAAATGACTAACAAAAACCAGTGTGGTAAAGTGTTTTGCTATTGCTATCAGAATTATGAATGCATATAAAATTATAAAACCAATGCTGTGTGACACACATTTTCAAATATTCTGCATGCAAAGGAGGGCAATAGGTTAGTTTGAGATTTCTCTGGAGGCAGCATTAAGAAAGTGTGACTGCTTTCACTCTGAATATCCATAACCCCAAAAGATTTGTATTTTTTGTGAGATTAACCTTAACTTTGAATTTCCTGGGCTTGTAACTTCTCCTTTTTTAAATTTAACATTCTGGAAAGGTATTTATGCCTGTAGTGCATCTGCAACCTTAATTTCTACTTCATTAAAGTATTTTCTGTAAGTTCTTATGAGACCAACGCCCACTGAAATGCATGTGTTTTAATATTTAGAATTTAAATATACTTTTCTGTTGTATGTTGTGTTCCTTGGTAAAAAAAGTCATAACTACCAGCAATAAGAAACTAGAATAAACTGTTCTTTGAACTCATTTCCAATTTAGCTTCCTGTGTTGAATGAATTAATGTTTTTTCTCTGGCTTCTACATTATTAGAAACCATACACTGTTTTATTATTTTCTTCCTGTTAGTTCTGATATATAACAAATCTGCATGCACTTTAGAAATAGTTTATAACACTTTAAAACACTTTACAAACCTAAAAAGGCATTATCTGTAATTGCACATTAGATCCAACAATGCAATATTTTATTTACTAAACTCATCTTAATGATACCAACGATTAAAAAAAAAACTAGTATCTCAATGTAGGCTCCCAAATTAACACTCAAGCATTTAAAGTTTTTGGACGCATTGATAATTCTTACCAACTTCCAACATAGGAGTATAACTGTAGGCATTCAGATCCAGATCTCCAAAGGAATTGGAATGCCTACTTCTAAGGCACCTAAATACCATTGAGGACCTGGGTTCCAGTGTTAAAAACTCCATGTAAAGAGCTGCATGCAATATGACATTTGTAGCACACAGAAACAAATGTATTGCTTTGGAAAAAGCCACATCTAAAGCTGTGCAAGGAAGGGGATATTTCAAAAGCATGAATTTTTGTGTGAATCTTCGCTCATCCCAAATCGGAACACATGCAACAGTTCAAAATTGTGGCATAGAAATTCTTTTAAAAAATTGTTTCCAAAACTCTTAAGCAATACCTTCCAAATAAAAAAAATATTTAAAAAGCATTCCAAACAAAAAGGCCCACATAAATGTTTCTCACCTAATTTTTGCTGGATCATTCCAGATAGGGAAGGTGGAAGGAAAAGGTAGGTTACATGAGCCTGTGGATAGGAGAAAACATGATTGCCACCAAGAAGTGCATCGTTGAAATAAAAAGGGAAAACACAAAATATAAGGCTCCTAATTTAACTTCATGTTATTCAGAACACTTTTCATGAAAAAAAAAAAAATTATGAAACCAGCATGAGCTTGTAAAGTTTTTCTTTGAACAAAATCATGTTTATTTTTTTTTAATGAAACCAAGCTTAACCAGAAATTCCTCCAGTTCTACCTAAAGCCTAGGCTACATATTCTTGAGCACCATCTACTGGGCTTATAACTCTTTACCTATGTGCAGAAAAGGCACTCTGGTAACACCAGGTTTTGAAATTCTTGGCCTGTACACCCAAAACAAGAACACTAAGTAAGGTCTGAAGAGCTGAAGGGCATAGCCTACATTTCTCCAGTAATGTCATCTTGTGTTGGAACTCAGGAAACCTTGGGAGAAATCCATCTGCTGCCTCACCAAAGAACTGACCTGTGTTTTGCACATGGAAATTTGAAACAGAATCCTTGGATGTCCATACAGTTTGGGCACATCCAGTGGAGCAGGCTATTATGTTGTGGTGCAGGCAGAGTCATGGAATGCAAACAGCCTGCTCTGGTTTCAACAAGTGTTTTTTTTTTGGAGAGAACCCAGAAGTTAGGCTGATAAGGTTATTTTTAAGTCTCTTTATAGCAAACCTTCCACATTAATTTGTTAAATAACTACCAGAATTCTTGACAGTAGGAATGCAGGAAGACTTGGAGCCAGACCCAGATTAGTAAAGCAGGTGCCTCAATAGGAATTCAGTCAAATTTAATCACCCAGTTCCTCCAAACTGATCCAGTATGTCCCCCTCCCCAGACACACGCATGCATTCCACTGGCCAGAAAACCTGTGTGTACCCAAACTCTGGAGAGGGACAGGAGTTCAGAAACACCCCTGAGGACAGTGTTTCCTACTGGCTACCTCTCTCTGGCTTCCTCTCCAGTGCCAAGGCCACCTGAACCGCTATTCAGAGGCATCCAACATTCCCTGTTGCTGGAACAGATGGAATAAGGAGCCAAACCACCTCACTCTGTTTCTCTGAATCACCCTTCTGGGACCAGGTGCTTAATTTTTTCAACACGTCAACTTTTTTTTTTTTTTTTTAAGTTGGAGACCTCTCAGGGCCCAAACTGGGTTTTTCCTTAACTTCAATCATGCATTCAATACCAACAAACTGGGCACCAGAGTGTGCCTGAAGAGAGCTGCAGGATCAGAAAGGTTTTAGTGCATTAATTCAAGCAGTTCTCAGCCATCAGGACATCCTGACAAAGAACGTGGGTGTCTAGTTACAGCATTCAGATAGCAAACAGTGCAATGGACATAGTTTTATGGAAGTATCAAGGCTAGGGACAGAAACTACACAAACTGGTACAAATGATCAGAAACCAGTTCAAATCTGTAACACAAGAGAAGTTCACTGGATATAAACCATGTTCAAAATGGCCAAAACTTGTTTAAGATAAAACCTGGATGGAAGTAGTATCAGACTTAACTGATTTAGGTTAAATCAGTTTATTGAACTTCTATTCCAGATCCCCTCCAGATTCAAGTTAACTCTCAGTCCTTCAGCATACCAGAATTCACTTCCCTGACCCTCCCCCACTCTTGCAGGGTGGACGGACTAGCCTTGGTCCAAGCTGTCTGCTCCAGCAGAGCAGGGAGGCATACTCTAGTGTTCCCCAGATTCTGGCCTGGGCCACTGCAGTTATGTGGCTGCATTTCCAGAATCAAAAGGAAATGTCTGTTTAGTTGCTTCTCAGTTCAATCTATGCAACTTAGACTAACCTGCAAAGACTGAACTGATTCAGCCTCAAGCTTTTTCACTATCTGTACTTAACCCAAGACACTTACTGAAACTCACCCTCTCCAATTATACTGATCGGATGTGGAATTCTAGCTTAGTTGCTTATTGTTTTGGATGTCCAAAAAATCTGCAGTTCAGATTGAAATGTATGTGGTGTAAGTGTTTTGCAGCTTTCCTGCTATACTTTGCCTTTTTAAAAAGGAAATATTTTGTTGGAGAACTGTGACAAATCTATATTTTAAACACTAGTAGCATGAAAGCAGGACAGTTTAAAGCTGGAGAATATTTTACTCAATTTCTCACATCGCCCAACAAAACTGGCTGAACAGATCTTTATGAGAGTTTACCATCATTGCATGCAGCTGCCAAGTCATGTTTGACATCTGCCTTTTGAGCTGTGTGGGCTACAAGCAGTTTTGGAAGGATTTCATTTCATTTCAACTTATATTAGTGTTTATTTAAAATAAATCATAACAAAATCTTGGACAGGCAGGAGATAAAATTCTGATCCCAAATATTTATGTCAATCAAAATGTAATAACTGTAGAAACCAACATTCAGTTTAAAAAGAAAAACATACTTGATAATCAACTTCTGTATAGTATATTTCTCCTGTCCCCCTTCTACTCCTTAAACACACCTTCCATTTACAAACCTTGTCCACAGCAGAAGGGGCATGGCCACACCCCAGCCCAGACTAGCTGGAGGGTCTGCCTGGGCAGGTGGGTTGGGGAGGAGGTGCTTCTACCAGGTTGAGGATGGGGTGGGTAGTTAAACAGGTAGTGGCACTGAAGTCATAAAAACTTGAACAAGAATAGTCCTTTCTCTGAAGCGAGCGTGTATTGAACAGAAAGGAACAACCCTATGGAGTCCTGCTGGCTGTGATCACAGACTGCAAATCCCATAGGCACCTGGAAGCAGGAAGAGGAAGTGATGAGCTGCAGAGTTCTACTGCTGTGGGTTTGGACTGCAAATCCCAGAGACCTCGGGGGCAGTAGGAAAAGAAAGTGAACACGCAGCCTATGCTCAGATGCTGGGGGTCTCCAATTTAACTTGAACCAGAAAGGGGTCTGGTACAGAAGTTTCATAAACCAATTTGACCTAAATCAGTTAAGTCTTATACTACATTCAACCAGGATCATCTTAAACCAGTTTCAGCCATTCTGAAACTGGTTTATGTGCACTAAGCTTCTGTTCCGTTACAGGTTTAAACTAGTTTCTGAAGACTTAAACTGGTTTATGTGCAACTTCTGTCCCTAGCCTCGGTGTGAGAATGTCTATACTTAATCCATGATGTTTTGTATCCACTAGATTTATGAAGTGAAGTGAACTTCACGGGATACAAAAAACCATGGACTAAATATAGACATTGGTTTTATGGCACATTACAACCTACCTTCCTTCTGATAATCCCAGGTAACCTGCCTGCATTTTACCAGCTACATTCTATCACCAGGTCAACATCGCCCCTTTTCTCCCTACCTACTGATTGTCTCCCACAGCCTCTGATCCTCACTGTCATTCATTTGCTTTCTCACAGACCTGCATTTTGCATATTGGCTTCTTTTCCACCCAGGAGCATGTAAAACAACAGCAGACTCTCCCTCTGCCTGAAGAAGGGCATTTGTGCCTGAAAGCTTGCAAAGAACAATTTTTCCAACTACAGTAAAAGCCCTGTTTCCTGAGTGGGGAATAAGGGGGTGGTGGTAATCTAAAAATGCCAGTTACTTGAGGCATAGGGGTTTCCAGCCAGACACAGAGTGAGAGTGGGAGGGGGAGGGGGAAGGGGTGGCAGCGGCCACATGTGTGTGCAAGCTTCCCCCCCTCCTGTGTTCAGCTGGCTGGCCAGAAATTCTACTTAATAGAAATGTCAGTTAGTAAAATGCCTGGTAACATGGCTTTTACTGTATCTAGGTGATTTAATAAAAGATACCACATCTACCCAAAAAACCTTTCCTGCCTATGTCCATAGCCCAACATGGCTACAACCAACAACCCTAAAGTATGGGAGATCCTGCTTATGAACAGATTTCCCATTTGTTTTGTAGATGGCACAACAACTGTGTACGGAGGCTTGGTCCTTACACGAAAATGAGCCTCCCTTTACCTGTATTGACAAGAGAGAGGCAAGGAACTTGACTTGCTAAATAGGTACCAAAGCAGTAGAAGGGGAATCAGGAC
This sequence comes from Gavialis gangeticus, assembly GCF_001723915.1. Classification (NCBI taxonomy): domain Eukaryota; kingdom Metazoa; phylum Chordata; order Crocodylia; family Gavialidae; genus Gavialis; species Gavialis gangeticus. The sequence continues at coordinate 51,390,407 of NW_017728992.1, read as the reverse complement.
ACAACTTTCTCTTGAATTCAAATTCCTCTTTAAGACCTACTTCCATGCCTTTCAAAATTAGCTAACTTACCAATTTGTTTTAAAAGAAAAAAATACCCAAGAACCTCATACCTTCTTTACTCCATCATGTCATGTGTGCTAGCTAGCACTTTCTGAGTAAGTGTAACCACTGGTTTACCCTTTCGACTTTTCCATTTTTGTCTCAATATTCCTTTTTAAGGCTTCACAATTGCCATTGCTTATACTAAATGTGGACCTAGTCTTCTTGGACTTTCTGAAGGCCTTCGACACTGTCTCTCACCCCATTCTTATTAAGAAACTGGAGGGCTGTGGTGTCGACACCCACACAGTCAATTGGGTTGCCAACTGGCTGGAGGGCCGCACCCAGAGAGTGGTGCTGGATGGGTCATGTTCGACCTGGAGGGATGTGGGCAGTGGTGTTCCGCAGGGCTTGGTCCTCGGGCCTGCACTGTTCAACATCTTCATCAGAGACTTGGACGAAGGGGTAAAAAGCACTCTGTTCAAATTTGCTGATGACACTAAGATGTGAGGGGATGTGGGCATGCTAGAAGGGAGGAATAGGCTGCAATCAGACCTAGACAGGTTACAGGGGTGGGCGGATGAGAATAGGATGGGATTCAACACCGACAAGTGCAAAGTGATGCACCTGGGGA
>NW_017728992.1:51352616-51384652 GCF_001723915.1 Gavialis gangeticus | reverse complement strand
TAGGATCTGGAACCCACTTCCAAGAGAAGTGGTGCTGGCTCCTACCCTGGGGGTCTTTAAGAGGAGGCTAGATGTACACCTTGCTGGGGTCATTTGACCCCAGTACTCTTTCCTGTCATGGCAGGGTGTTGGACTAGATGATCCACTCAGGTCCCTTCCGTCCCTAAAAACTATGAAACTATAAATGTTCTTACTGGATTCAATAACTTAAAGCAATTGGGGCAGCAAAACAAAATAAGTTATTTACTCATATAACTCATTTAAGTGTTTGCAGGATCCAGTCCTAAATTTGTAAGGGTTTGGGGCCAGGCAGCAAGCCTTCATTCCGCTTTGGGAGACACCCAGTTTGCCTCTGGGTATCCTAAGAACCCAGGAAATTATCATGTCCTCTCTCATCACCACTTTAGTATGATACTAAATTCTAACAAAGAAACCTGCTTTGCCACTTACACTCTTTTGAGATAGCAAGGCTAGTGATAGCTGGATTTCAGAGGTGGGTATTTATGTATCTGCTTTTAAACTCTGATCTGGAAGTATGCACCACTTTGGCTCTCAAAAGTTAGTTGCTTGAAAAAAAAATGTAGGCATTACTGCCCTCTTTAAAACAAACAAACAATATTATCACACAAGGTAGGTGGGAACTTTTCTTCTATCAGGCTTTGTGGTAAGAAAAATGTGACCATTACAGAGTAAAATAAATCCAGTCAAGATTAGGTATAACAATATGCAACAGCATTTCAAACCTTTAATGTACTGACTTCAGAGCCATCAGTGCAGAAATAATTGATGGTGTTGGAGGCAGAGATGTAGAGAAGGTAAAATCCTTTCTATAACCTCTGATTCAGTTGACCTTTGTTTCTATAAACAGTTTTGTTTTAATCCCTAGGAGCAATCTCAAAACATTCAAGAAAATTTGGCCACTTGGTGAATATCAATTCTCCTTCCCCTTTCCCTGTAGCCCAAATGAATTTCCTAGTTCACACACAAATCAATTAATCAGCTGCAAAAGCATAAGATGACACTCGTAATAAATAGCCTTTCAGGAAACAACGCTCTTGTCTTAGCCTTTCATACAGATTCTGAAAATTCCTCGTGGGTGGTGGGTGGAATGTGGTCAGTGGCAAGCAGTGTCTCCTGCATTAATGTTTTCTGTATGGTTCTCAGAGGAGAACAGCGGTTGTCTGCATTTAATTTTTGAACCACATTTCATCCTCTTCTGCCTGCACACAACCACAAAGAAAAACAAGATCCACGCAGTACATTCTTTTCCTGATTTTTGAGTTATTCTTTCATTTCTCCTAAAGGACAGCTTATCTTCTGCAAACCTGGATATGTTTTGTTATAGCAAAACATAATGCTATGATAATATAACAAGGCTAAGACAGTAACATCAGGAGCATGGGCATTTTTTGGATCACACGCCAACTTAGATCTACATCCCCACAAGTACTATTTCCTCAGTCTGCAAAGTGTTACACATTTAAACCACTTCTGAAAGCCCAATTTAAAACTAAAGAAGAGGAGTAGGGAGAGGGGGGGACGAAAGACTTTCTTTCCCAGTGTGTGCATCAAAGAGGATTGTGTATATCCTGTAATTGTTAGAAAGAACCAAAATGTTTGCCAGATACTGTGTGGTTTTCAAAAATGACTATAAACTTTCCCTTATTGTCTCAAGATTTCAGAAGTTTAAGGAAGCATCAAATTAATAAGGACTGGATGACACTGGTTACTGTGGTTCAGCCAGCTACCCAGTTCTGCCTCTCAAGGTAAATAGGAAAAAAGATAGACAACCCTGATGCCTTGTGGGGAAAATACCAAAATGTCTTAGCCTGGTTTCTCAAGAACAACTGTTTAGATTTAAATTTAAAAAAAACAAAAAACCAATATCAAAATAAGTGTATTCACTGTATTAGATTCCAGGCAATATGCATTGACATGCTGGCTATAGCTAAGCGACATCAACATTTCTGAAATGAAGCATCACATTGTTCACAATTCCATTTCAGAAAAAACCCTTCTAATAGGCATATGTGCTCAAAATACTCCTTGTAATATCAGATGCTGTAACAAGTGTGCCCCTTCAGGGTCTGTCCACTGGTGACCCCACCCACCTGTTATGGGCCAACCACCCACCTTCTCGCCTGCCATGCCTTGTTGTTAATTACTTAATTAGAAGATGTTAATTAAGTGGGAGACTGCCCATTTTGCTGCCCCGATGCAAGGGGGTGCTATCTGAGGCTCCTTTCCTCCCCTACACCACAGCCCAAGCCTTGCAGATGGCATCTAGGTATTCCTGTCATCACTGGCCCCACGCTGGGCCCCAGAATCCTTCTAGTTGAACCCCAATCTAGAGTCCTCTCATCAGGTGGTCTCATCTGCCTTCATACAGGCTACATAGCTCCCTGAAGCCATCTTCCCCTCTTGGGTGTGGTCCCCCCCAGGACCTTTGGCTACTAGCCCTGGCCGTCTGCTCTCAGGCATCCCTCGCAGTGGGCCCCTGGTCCTTCTGACCGGTCTGGTCTTGGCCCCAACATGGGCCAGTCGAGGGTACTCTCTTGATCAGTACTGAGTCTCTAGCCCCTCACTCTCTCTAGGGGTCCACCCCCTGGGCCCTACACATAAAGGGGTAACCCACCTAGTGGTGGGGGCTAGGAGTTAAGGCACCCCGACCCACCTTTCACTAGGGTGGTAACTGGCCTGGCATTTCCTGGGGGCTCCCACACCACTGAGAGCCCCACCAGGCCACCCACTCCCAGCAGGGTGCAGTTTTAGGTCATGCCCAGGACCAGGAGCCTCCTACCATCCCCTACAGCTCCTCCCTTACCTCCGGATGAAACTCAGCAGCCCTCTGGCCAGGCGATGTTGTTGCCTGACCTCCAGCACCCAAACTGCCTTGTTTATATAGGCAGCCCTGAACCTAAAATGGCTGCCCTCATTAGGCACCTGGAGGCTGCCAGTCCAGGGCCTTAAAGTGGCAGGCACACACAGTCCCCTGCCACAGATGCCAATGACAAAAGGCATATAGGAACCAACTCAGATTCATACAAAAAAAATCTGCTTCAGGATACAAGGCTAACATCAAATCTTAAATTTAAAGAATATCTTTGATTAGTCAAGATTCACTTTTATTTCATTAAAGACTAAGCTGCATTTTAATATACAGTCACTTAACTCATTACTCCCTTCATCTAAAGAGCTGCAGGACCTGCCAGTTATATGTGCTATGGCTTTTTGAAAGGAAATTCCAAATGCCAATTTCTTATAAATTTTTCCAAACCATTTCTGAATGACCACTGTGATATGCATAATTGTAATTATACGTATGTACATATACATACATACACACATACATATATACATACAGCTTCTCAAGATTTTGAATTCCATAGAAAAATTTTTTTTTAATTATGACCAAAGCAAATTCCTTTCTCAACTGCCTCTCAAAAAGGTGAACTCTTAAGTTTAAATGGGTTGTTATTCAAGTGGTTTTTCTTAATCAACAATACTCCTCTGGGTGATTAATGAACTCCTTAAGTAACTCAGCTAATACCACACCAAAGGGATGTTATAGTTATTTCCTTTTAGCTTGCCATTTTAGGTGTATAAAAAAACTTGCCTAGATTTTTCAAAAGTCACTAGTTATTTTGGGCGCTTTTTTTTTTCCTGCTGTCCAAATGGAAGTGCTTGAAAAGGGTCCAATTTTTGGAAAGGGCTGAGCACTCAACCCCCTGAAAAATGAGACCTCAAATTAAGCAGCTGAAATTAATTGACACTGTTGAAAGCCTTACACTTGAAAAAAAAATCTAGAGATTAGAGACACTTACTGGACTGACTTCAGAAATATTTACAGCCCAGTCCTGTCACCTTTGCAGCCATTCAGTAGCAGCTTATTTTGCAAGCTGCCCACTGCTTTCAAAGAGGGCTATTCATGGAAGAAGGTGCTATTCTATATGCATGTGGGTGGTGGAATTTAGGCCCTTATTTATCTAAGGAAATCCTACAACTTTTTTCTTCCTGTTTTTAATTAGTCTATTGTATTAATTTTCCAGCTACGTCTAAATCCATAAGGTGCCACTTCATATTTCAGCTAAAAATCTTGAGTGTATTTGACCCCTTTACAGACAGAATATAAACAGACTAAACTAAGTTTGAAAGATATAACAAAAAGCACCACGGTTTTGATTCTGCATGTTTATATCCACCAATGCTAGGTGGGTGCTGAAACCCTCCAGATCCAAATGAGGGCTCTTTTTTAGGTCTGAACTGGCCAAACAAGGTGCTTAGCAGTACAGAGCCCGGAGGACCCCATGGTCTAAAATGTCAAGAGAATATTGAAACATAGCACAGAATCATAGAAAGTTAGGGGAGGTCATCTAGTTCAACCCCTGCTCAAAGCAGGACCATCCCCAACTAGATCATCCTAGCCAAAGTTTTATCTAGCTGGGTTTTGAAAACCCCCAAGGATGGAGCTTTCACCACCTCTCCAAGTAGGTGTTCCAGTGTTTTACTGTCTTCCTAGTGGGAAAATTCTTCCTAATATCTAACCTAAACTTCCCTTGCTGCAACTTTAGACCATTGCTCCTTGTTCTGTCATCTGCCACCACTGAGAACAGTCTAGCTCCATCCACTTTTGAACCCCACTTTAGGTAGTTGAAGGCTGCTATTAAATCCCCTCTTAGTCTCCTCTTCTCTAGACTTAATAAGCCCAGTTCCCTCAGTCTTTCCTCATAAGTCACATACCCCAGCCCCTAAACCATTTTTGTTGCCCTCTGCTGGACTGTCTCCAATTTGTCCACAAACCTCTAAATCTTTTTTCCTTCTTCACACAATCAATAAAGTGCCTTCCAGCTGTTTTAAGACCCAGTTTTTTTTCTCCATTCTAAAAGTTAATTTGCTGCAGTAGCAACCTCTGAGCCCTACTGATCTGCTAACCACCAACTTTGGAAGCAGTCTCCAATGAGCAGTGCAGGCAAACATGCTCTAGAAATGTCCTCCTCTCTACAGCTTCTTTTTAAGTTTTATGTAATTAGGAAGAATCACTTGAAAAGCAGCACTTGTTTTGTTATTTAGCCTCTTATTTGTTACTTGCTGGCACATATTCATCCTGGCAGTAAGAGAACACAAGCACACAGAATGCCAGGACTACCATGTGAAGAATAATGGAATTTGAGGAAAAAACATACTCTTTTGGTTTGGCTTCAGATCCCCATCACTAGCATTGGCAGCCCATCCCACCTCTTGTCACTGGATGAATCCCAAGAAGTCCCAGCTTCTGACAAGAGGGTTAATTTTGTAATTTCACAGGCTTAGCAATAAAAAGTATTAAAATATTAATCATGTACAATGCATTAAGCCATAAGGCTGAGTTGAACCATTAAAGTGTAGCAATTCTGATGGGTGAAAAGCATGCAGCCTTTTAAAGCTGACACTTTACACTTCAGCAGTAATCAGACTAAATGCGAATGAAGTCATGTGTTGCTCTGGCTGGAGATAAACAGACCTAACTTTGCCTTACTTGATGACCTCCCATAGTGTGGGAAGGCTCACTGAGAAATTTTTCACATACTAACATATCTAAGACATTGAAACCCTTGTGACATTTTTCACTGTACTATATTTTATACTCTCAGTTGAGCTCTTTGATGATCTTCTCTGGGATTTTATTTTGCCTTACATGGCTCTGCAAATCCTTTTCTGAAAACAAAAGGAGTCTTGAACCCTGTATTGATGCCATGTTTGTTTTCTTCAGTCATAATGAAATATCTTGTATTTGATTCACATTCATTCTTGTTGCATGGAAATTTCAACAAAAACCCTAATTGGCAAAAGACCTGGTTCCTTTCCAGAATATCTGATACATCTGAACAAATAAAATTCCATCTATCTTAAACCATTTAAAATAGAGATATGTTATAAAAAAACACAAACCTAACTATGGAATGCAAGAAATATTAGCATCTGCGATATCCCAGCTGTGTAAAGCTGTAATGGGAGACTAGTTAATTCCAGTCTATTATTCAAACTAATTGCTGACCAGATATATTTAATCTGTGTTAACAGATAAAGAGCATATCTCATACCTGAAGACCAGTGCATTAGTTAACAATCCAAAAAAATGAGGTATGAACTATGTATCGTTGAGACATTTACAAAGAACTCAGTTGTAACATTTCAGCACAATAAGGTGAAGTAATTCAGCACTTGACAATGGTTTGTTTGTTTCAAAAGGAAACATGCATTTGCCCTCGCCAGCTTTCAATGGCATTAGGTACAATAGATGTTTTAAGAGACAAGAAGTTTTTACGATCATCAGAGAAAATGGGAAATTGCTTCAGTGCTTACATCTAATAAATAACCATCAGAACAGCCACAGCCTCCAGGAAGGAGTGAGGAGTTGCTCTCATTCCATAGAAATGGACTATTTAAATGGAGGGGACTTATTTTCCTCTATCCAATTTTTTTGGTGTGCTTATGGGGTACAGTGCCAATCTATGCAATACTAAAGTTTGTTTTACAAGACTGACGTGTGCACACGCACACACGCACGCACACGCACACACACACACGCACGCACACGCACACACGTATGGTCCAGATCAGGGCTGGATCCAGAGGCAGTGCAGTGGCATGAATGCACCCTCCTTTCAATGGGAGCAGCAGCTGGGGACATTTATTAAGTCCCTGAAGAAAGTAAGAATCCCTGCCCTCCTCCACTGCTCACAGCTGCAGTTGTCTGCAGCTGCCTTGGGGGTACCAGTGGGGGGAAGCTCCATAGGCACTCTTACCCCTGCCCTCTCCAACCAGGCCGCACATAGCTGGGCTCAGTCAAAGACAACAGCAGTAGCAGGTGGGTCTCTCCTCCCTGCCTAGTCCCACTGCTGTTCCCTGCCAGCTCTGGAGCAGATGTGGGGGAAAGGAACCTGCCTGATGCCTGCTGCTGCCCCTGCTGTTTCTAGCTCAGCCAGGCTCCATGTACTGCCTGGCTACTGCAGGGCAGGATTGGCTCTGGAGTCCCCTCAGATGGGGACAGCGGCAAGGGCTGCAGCAGGTGGAAAGGGGAGGAAAGGAGTGAATGGGAAGATGCGTACTGCTGAGCATAGACGGGAAGGAGTGGGGGAAGATTCTTACATGCTTGATGGACTTTAAGGAGTCCCTGGCTGGTGCCCCTGTGGTACAATCTCCCTGCCCTGGTGTCTGGGGGGGAGGCTGGGAGCCAGGGTACAGACAACCCTGTAATACAGGTTGATGTTTCTGCACCCCCCATGTCTGAAATCCTGGATCTGTCCACAGTTCAGGTTATGGATTATGCATCTGATATACTACTCTGGATTCTTAAAGATTCCAGGACTGATTCTCTAGCCTGCTCCATTCCCCTTTATACCACTCAGCTGGTTTTGGGAAATCTCTTCCCCCCACAAAAAAAAAAAAAAGCAGATCACCTGCTAAGTCAAGGCATTCAGTTCTACAATGTTTACTACCCCTGACCTCCTGAGATGTCAAATCAGGGCAAAAGCTAGGGAGAGCAACAGCTTGATTCTGGTCAAAGCATAACAGCGTTTGGGATGAAAAATTAGAGCAGGGTGACCAACCCTGCATTTTTGTAAAACATTCCTGCAATAGTGACCAGTTTTCCAAGTCAAATGCAAAAATGTTTTATTGGAAATCAGAAGAGGGACAAACTGACACATGTAGGTTCAAAGGCCAAGACTCGTGCATTTCTTAGTGCACTTTAGGTCAACTTACTCAAGGCCACAGAAAGAATCAATACAACAGCCATGATCAGCAGTTCCTGCCTCCCACTCTTTTGAAATAAGTTTAGTACACTGATCAGATGAGACCCACCCCCACTATGACTTTGCTTCTGAGGTGTCTTCAAATTAAAGAAGGGGCAGAGACATACAGGACCTTGCATTCCTCAACTCCTTCCCCTGTAGCATGCAAGGCTCAGTGTATCCTCAGGACTCCCCACACACGAAGGATGAATAAGGAAAGACTGGTGCAGCTCCCTTGGACCCTAGGGAACACAGGATGATAAGAATACAGACCCCCTCTGGGGTGTCTGTGAGATGATGTCTAAGCTTTCAGGAATATGGGGAACGTGTGCAAGATGGGCCCTGCTATGAGCCCTCAAACAAATACACTGCTTTGTACCATCCTGTTCCCATGCCCATGAGAAGGCAGGGGCCTGCACTGGCCACCCACTACTGCTGCAGCAGCATCGAAGAGCAGGTTTCCAGCCTGGAAGACTGGGAAAAGAAAGAGTTCTTCTCCATTCCAGACACCAGCAAAGCCCTTCCATATGCAACCATGCACTTTGGCTTTATACAGCAGTAGGCATTTAGCCCAATAAGCTGGAACTCTAACCTTGCCCATGCCAGGAGTTAGTAAGTGGCTAAAACCTCAGCATGCTAAAAATCCAGAATTTTGGAAAGAAAACTTTTTTTCTGGGAATATGCTTGCAAAAAAACCACTGGAAAAACCAGTACTCACACCCTGCAAGGGATTTGGGATGTGGAAGACTTCCTAGAATTTAATAAAGTGGAAAATGAGTCTCTGTGGAAAAAACTAATCTCTGAAGTTTTAGCAGTGCCCATGCCAGCCACTCCAGGCTATACTTCTACACTTAGGTGAGGAGACTGGGAGTTAGCAAACAGGGAGGGGAGAGAGGAAGAGTGGGGAGGGGAGGGGGTGGAGAAGGAACAGATTTAGTCCATAGCATCTACTGCTTACTTTTTAGCAAGTATAATTCATGGTCTCACAATCTGCATTTATTTTAAGGGGTTAAAATAACCAGGCTACTTGAGGCTACATTTAGCATCCCATGTTGTATTATGGTAGCTACCAGCAGCAGAAATAGCAACATGGTATTTACCTCTAATGTAAATTCAGAGTATGAAAGTGAGGGATCTGACTCTTAAATGGTCTTTTTCTTCACCATTCAGGGAAGCTGGTGTCTCACGTTCTAAGATTAAGACTTTACTTCCTGTTTGGTCTGTTTATTTGAAAAAGGTTGAAGGAGCCAGGGTTGCCTGTATGTCACTTAATGCATATTTCGGGTGTGATGTAACAGTGGTGCTCCCTTCCTTCTGCTCTTGGATTTATTCCAGTAAATGTCCCATTTATGGATGTGATAGATGTGGTCTGTGCCAAAACCCTTGGGAAAGAGCCTCCATGATTAGAACAATATAATGGACTCCCTGCTATCATTCATTCTTATATAAATGCAGCATGAGCTGAGTACCCTTTTGAACCCCCCAAACATGAGAAGGCACTCCTCCCTATTTGGTGCTGAATTTAAAGTCAAGATGTGCTAGCTCTCAAATTAGTTTCAAGTTTTTCTTGTCCCATATTATGAAACAATAGAAGAACTGGGTTAGTTTGCCATGCTTCCAGGTGGACAATGACCAAAATTGGTCAATCACTAGGTAAGGTAGGATGGGTATGTCTCTCCTTCCATAAGACTGCTAAAACAAGTAGCAGTCATTTGGAAAAACACATTTTAAACTGACCCCACCCATCAACGGAAGAACCAAAGTACATTATGTCTGAGAGCAAAATCAATTAGAATACAAAGACAATTCAACCCAAAGGGCCAGTCAATATCCTGGCCTGATAGGATGGATTATACAGTACCAGATTCCACCTCAGTACATTTCTATAGAAAAATGTTAAACCACTTTAAATCCTACAACTGCATACGCTCTGCCTTTCTTAAGTTTGTCACAGTAATAACACTAAGGAAACTGATGCCATGTAATTATATTTCCCTGACCAGAATGAAGCAGAGAGGAGAAAAGGCATGAGTGACCTTTCAGCCCTGCAATTTCCAGACAAGCTAGCTAAAACACAGTTACTTGTAGCAACCTACACATTTTACTTTGACAGAAATGTTTATTGCCTTACTTCTACCTCTGGTGTTTTGACTTTGTTAAACACACAATAAGAAGATCTCACGTTGCCACCTTTAAATCAGAAGGGAGATGAAGGAGAGACAGAGAAATGGACAGATGAAGGAAGGTGCAGGAATATTATACTCATTGAAATTTTCAAGAAGTGGTTATCACTTTTATGGTTCATCTGTGGCCATGCAGACAGGAGGTGGTGGTGAGGGATCCTAACTTTAATGGCACCATCTACTCATAACATCCATACAAGAGAAGCTGTACAAAGGTGACAGGGATTTAGGATATTAATGTATGGTTATTTTTTCTGGGACCATGCAAACACCACTATAGACAAACAAAAGATTTTAGGTGCCAGACATTATCTTATGACCACAATAGGAAAATAATTCTCCATTTGAGGAAACTTGCCTATCTGAGCTCTTTTATCAGATGTCCTTTTAGCATCTTTGAAATTCTTGAACACTAGTAGTGAAATTAGCCTTATATCCACAGAATAACATTTTTTTTGTTGTTCCTAAGAAACAAAACCATAACTCTCAGAAAAAAATATTTACAATCAGTTCCTACAATGAATGACTAAAGAATGTGAATGACATAAGAGTACTCAAATGTGTTTCCCACAGTGCTACCAGATCACTTTTATTAGGCTACATGAAGCTTCCATCTGTGCTTGAGAGTGTTTATGAACTGGACACAACAAAGGTTTTAGCATTTCCTTCAAGGACAACCACATTCTGAAACATTAAATTATTGCTCAGATGCTGCAACCAGCCAACTTTAACAGTGTTGTGTCTGATGCCTTTTATCAAGACCAATTAAAGATACCATTGCACCATTTTAACAAGGATTCATAGGGGAATTTGATATTTAATTCTATCCTTGACAAAAGCTTTTAAAGACGGTCTTACCTCTCCTGCAAGGCAGGCAAAGTCACTCTCAAATAAGTTTATTAAAAGACTGAAATATTTCCAGTTTGGACAGAAAGAAAATAGATTTTTTAGGTGACACAAATGATCCATTTTCTCTCTGTCTAAATTTGAACTATTTTAATCCCATAATATATTTATTCAAGATTGAATTCATCTGCCCTGCAGGAGGGGTAATTTCTGACCAGCTTCACTTACTCAGTGTTGCCAATGAAATCCTTAAGACCTTGCATTAACACTAATCTACTGACACTGAAACTTCCCCATGCAATCTGTGATTTTCCACTCTCTTTGTGATTATTTCTCATCTGCTGATATAATCTAACCATTTGGTAATAGATTTATGATGCAATCGCCAGAACAGATTTACTGGGTCATCCACCCATCACCCCACATATCATTCTCTGAACGCTACCATTGTCTACAACAGTGGTTCTCCATCTTTTCAGACTCAAGGCACCCCTCAGAAATTCCCAGCTCTTAGCTTTCACTTGTTTTTTTGACTATGGAAAAATAATAGAGCAATTCTTCTGTTGCAAAGAATTCTGAAAGATCAGAACAAGTCAGAATGTTTTTTGACACTGGATTTCTATTTGAAACATCAGGGTCTATCTTCTGAATCATGTCTAGGTGTTTGCACCCTGCAGCACCCTTAACAAGATTTCATGGCACCCAAGGGTGCCGCAGTGACCTGGTTGAGAATCACTGGTCTAAAAGAACTTCACTCACTGTACTTCTGTTCTCAGCTTGCATTTCTTTTCTAAATCCTTTGCATTTCTATTCTCATTTTTTTCACCTGTATGACAGCTGGATGATCTCCAGAGAGCAAAGGTGACATAAAATTACAAACCTCTATCCAAAGTACAATATTTAGTAGGTATTCCATAAAAATGTGGAATTTCCAATGTTGATATTTTTTGCATCTAAATCAGCATTTTCTATACCTTGTGCATTTATGCCCCACTGTAGTAAGGTTGGGCACTTTTGGATCCCCCTAGTTCAGCCATTGTTACCAGTTACCTTGTCACGGATTGCTGCTGATTCACCCCACAGCCAATTCCCCCAGCCAGCAGCAATAAGCAGTGCAGGAAGTGGCAGCAGCAGCTAAAGAAGGGCTGCACTTTTGATTGCTGTTATAGTTCACTCTCACCCTCAACCCCAGGAACCTGCTATGTTCCCCTCAGGAGGGGCACACCTTACAGTTTGGGAAATACTGATCTAAACCACATCCAGAATTCAACTGAAACGTCCATTTAATTCTCAGGCAAACAAAGCCAAGCTATTCCAGATAGTTTTATCCAAAGTAAGATCCCCAAAGTGCTTCTTTTTGATTCAGACAAAGTCCAACCATTTCAATAATCCCTTGTCCAGATATCTATTACTAAAGCCACCACAGGGACCTAGGGGCTCCAACAGACATGCACGGAGCCTCCTCCGATGCGCTAGAAATCCAGTGCATTGGAGCAGGCTTGATTAATCGAGTCTGCTGGAGCATGGAAATTGATGCACTCTGGCAGCCTTCCACATCATGTGCATCAGCGTCCCTGTGCTGAAAAAACCGACAGCAGGGCACTTTGAAATAAAACACATTCAATGAGCTTTAGTTCAAAGTGCCCCACCACTGTGTTTTCAGCTCAGGGACACGTAAGGATGTAGATATTCATGATGTGCAGGCACTTTTAATTAGCGTGGTTCGCTAATTAAAGTGCCTGGTCTGCATCCCAGAGCACGTGTAAAAATGCCCTAAAGTATTTTGTAATATATCCTGGTCCTGTTGCACCACCCAATGCTGAGGGCAGCAATCACAGGATAAGCTGCGACTACAAATTCTACTTATATTATGGAAACCATTACAAACAAGTTTTTTCTTCCTTCTGAGCTCAGGTGAGATAAAAGGCAACCAGGCAAGAGATCCAAGTAGTAACATTTTGAATTATAGCTTGCGTTTTCGTACAAACTGCCAGAATGTTGTCTTCTAGGAGTTTTTCAGTCATTTCTTAAAACCACTTGAGAACGTTAAAGAAAACAAGTCTATAGGTGAAGTGTGACTTGGCAATATCCATTTGTACTCTCTCTTAATGTTTAATCACTCTGGATCTCAGCAGAGGCCTAGATTCTGCCCTCAGACATGCATGCAACTCCCTTTGGCTTCAGGGAATTTGGACATGCATATCTCAAGGTAAAATTTAATCCTAAAATGTTGACCAAGAGAAAACTATTTCCTGTTCACCTGGATTTGTTTCTCATCAAGATACATTTAGATCCAACTAGGCAGAGTCCAACTTTACAGCGTCAGTTCTTGCAGGTGTGTCTCTATCAAGTTTCAATGCGTCAGTCACCAGTGCTAAAGAGCATGATTTAAGTCTGGCAATGCATGATAATGCCAACAATAAGACTATTAAGGCTTTAGGAAAACAAAAAGCCACTCAACACTTGCAAGGCCAGGTTTAACAATGATACTTTTCTGGTCGTTTCAATACACACAATTATAAGACTGACTGAAGGAAGAAAAAGGAGATGGTAGTCCTATTAGTCTGCAACAAGGCAGAAGGCAGGATAGATTTGTACCTTATAGACTAACTTAATCAGAGATGTATAGCATGAGCTTTCATGAACCCAAGCAAATCAGCCATCCTAAATTTATCTGCACGGGATTATATTTGCAAGCCTCTCCCATTTTCGTTACATGAAATGCTGCAAAATTTATTTCTTATGAAAAAAGCCTATTTATGTCACTTTTTAAAAACTAAAAATAGGGATTATGGGGAAGAAATAAAAGAGTCCCAGATCTGTCATTCAGGAGACAGACTGTGAAAAAGGAAAAATGTGATAAAATATATTTTCTGTGCCATCATTTAGAAACTGAAGATGCCGTCTTTCCTTTTCCACAGGTTAATATATGGAATGCTTTTAAACATTCTACTATTAGTCAGTTAAATGTAGTGCATGTAAAATACATACTTCAGGATGGTGGATGATACAAAGATATGTGGTACTTTTATGATGGATTATTTTCCTAGGGTTTTAGCTGACCCATAACTGAGAGCTATGCTGGGAAGAATGAAGCTCTCCAGGCCACTAGAAGGCCAAGGAAGGTCAGGTTTGGATTCCAGAGGAGAAACCATTTCAGTCTAATTGTTGGTTGTACTTTACTCACTGATCTGAAGTGGGAGGATTTGGCTAAAGGAAGAGACAAGGCATAGCAGGAAGTCAAAAAGACTGAAGATTAATGCGTTTCTAATCCCCCACAGGGGTGGAGAGACACTAAGGACAGATTTACTATTCTTCAATGCCAATATGATTAAATTACAAATATAAGGCTTAAGCCAAGGCTCACTGAAATTAAGGAAAGTTCTCCTATTGACTTTAATAAGTCTTAGCCACGGATTAATGAGGACTTTATTACAAACTTTTTGGTGACATCTTGACAGGTGGCAGCCACTCCCCTCATCTGAAAACAGCAACAATACTGGTACTCCAGGGTCATGCCAAAAAAGGCCAAATGTGGATACATCTCTAGTTAGCTGCTCTTACTCCATGAGTATTCCTGTTGGTTCCAAAGAAACTACTAACAGAACTAGTATTATTCAACAGAAGAGAATAAAAAAAAGTGATATTGTCAGAATCTGGCTCAAAGGTATGGTAGGTATATTCAAAAGTGATACTTTTATATATCAAAACAGGCTTTTTGAGATAAAATAAAGCATTACATGGATATGGGAGAGTTGCTTTAGTTTACAGATGGGATTTTCAGAAGCCCCCACATTCTTGTCAATGGGAATTATACTCCTAAAGGATGTAGGTGGTCTTGAAAATCCCACTCTGCAGGTGAAATCAAAGAACTTCGGCAAAGTGCGGAAGTCAAGAGCATGGACCGACTTCATATCAAGATACTGACTAGAAATTTCCTTAAAGTGGACCGCAACAGTGTCCTGACTGGGGGCAAAAAGTTTGCTCTTGCTCTGCCTACCAGAAGAATGAATGGGAGGACATATGTGACCAGAAAATTCTATTTAAAAAAAAAATGAACAAAACAAAAAGCATGTGCCAACTGCCATGCATTTTACTTTGGTTTCTTTTACTATTGTTAAAACGTGCTTGCATAAGTTTTAAAATATCTTCCTGATGTCTAGTTACTACCTGGAGGCATCTCTCTGAAAAGAGCTCTCTCTCTCAACAGTTTATTATGCTATGTTTAAAGTTTGTTTTATAAAAGTTAAGATGAATATAAAATTTAGAACATATAATAAAGTCGCATGAAATTTCCCTTTCACATCATCTACAGATAGTTTGTTGTGACATAAGTGTGCTGCAGTTACAGGGAAGTTTCTAGCAGTCCTCACAAATATGCATCCTAATTGGCATTGCTTTATTAAATCATGTCCTGAATTAATAACTTGAAGTTAAAATGTTTGCATCCATTCATAAAGTATATAGCAAATGAAATGGAATTGGTGTTCTCAGTCCAGGTTCAAAAAGAAATGTCAACATCTGGAAACAACCACAGATGAGATCCTTGCTGCCAATCTCAGCAAAAAGGCTACTGAATAGTACAGCACAGAGACTCAACTACCAGCTGAGTTCTAGAAGTGAGCTCTCCAGCCAATTTTACAGAATGCTGGAGGGAGGAACAGTGGACAGAAACTTGTGCTACAGCAGGGTGGGCAAAATACAGCCTGCAGGCCACATCTGGCCCGTGAGGCCTCTGAAAAAAATTTAGAAAATTAAAATTTATTTGTCATTGGTTCCTGACAAAGACGACAGGAATCATGGTCAGTAGAGCCCAGGGGAAGCCCTGGAAAACTCCTGCAGCAGCAGGGCCTCCCCGGCCCTGCCTCCACAGCCCCCCTGCAGGGGCTTCTGGCCTGGGACCACGTGGCTGCCCTGGCGTGGGAAACTCAGGTAAGGGGGCCGGGGGAAAGGGCAGGGAAGGAGCTGGTGTGGAGCACAGGGGAAAAGTGGCCCCTCACTCACCCTGTGGCTGGTGCTGTCTGCTGCAGCCGCTCACAGCCTGCACGGAGCTGTCCTGAGCAGGCACAGGCAGCCCCATGCAGGCTGCGTGCGGCTGCAGCGTGGGGTGGGCAAAGGGACGCTTTTCCCCCATACTCAGCACCAGCTCGTAACCTGCCCCGCTGCCAGCCTGGGCCCCGCACGGCTCTGGGCTCACCCATCAGGCCAGCACACGGCGGCAGCTGCAGCCCACCACCCCCTTGCCACTCTGGGCACTGTTTGCTGCTGCTGCCCAGCGCGCGAGCTCTAGGTGGGCAGCAGCAGCAAATGCTGCCCAGCACAGCAAGTGCGAGGGCTGCAGCTGCTGCCGCCAGGGCCCTGATGGGGGAGCCTGGAGCCAGTGCAGGGCCCAGGTTGGCTGCAGGGGTTACAAGCTAGTGCTGAGTGCCAGGGAAAAGCAGCCCCTCGCCCGCCCTGTGGCCAGTGCTCCATGCTGCAGCTTCTCGCAGTCCGCCTTGGGCTGTCTGTGACTGCTCAGGACACCTGTGCATGGGCTATGAGCAGCTGCAGCAGGGTGCGCAGGCCACGGGGCTGGGGAGGGGCTGCTTTCCCCCACACTCTGCACCATCTCTTTCCCTGCCGGCGAACAGGGGGTCAGGGCTGCACGCTGCCCCAGCCTGTACCCTGGGACTGGGGGGGCACTGGGAGTGAGTGGGTGGGTGTGGAAGCAAGGCCCGCACCTGTGCCCCAGGGCCCAGAGCAGGGCGGCAGGGGTACAGGGTCCTGGCCGACAGGGGCTCTATGGAGCCCGGCCAGCTCCCCCCATCTCCCTGCTGGTGCAGCCCAGCCCAGCTCCACAGACCCCTGCTAGCCTGTGCCTCAGAACGTTCCCAAGATGGTGACCAGGGGGCGTGGCACCTGTCAAGGGGCGGAGCTACCCACGCAGCCCTTGACAGCTTGCCACAACTTGGTAAGTGGCCCTCCGCCTGAAATAATCGCCTGCCCCTGTGTGATAGCAACCTAGGCTATACCTGCTCTACAGACTGATGAGCAACTTAGAGCTGCTAATTTCTTTCAGTAACTTTGTTGGGAAACATATGTTTTTTCAGACAAATGGAATCATTCAGATAATTTGCAGTTGATGCATTCCTGCTGGTGCTAGGAACTGTAAACTGCACTTCAGGAAAAACTACTGCAGTCTGAATGAGGGCTGCACATCTGGAAGAAGAGACATTTAATGCTCAGCAATCCACGAGAGTGCCATTATCAGAGACAGAAGGTTACATTAATCCCCAGCTCCTTCAATGAGATAGTCATTTCAGGGGCTGCTGTCTTGCTACAAAACCCTAATAAAGAGGTATCCAGTTGCCTGGTGCTGGCTGAGATAATCCTTCTGCCAATATAGCCCAGGCCAGTCCTGGTCCTAGATTAACTCCAAAACACAGTAGGAAACATCAAATCTTAAGGCACAGGGCATTTCTTTTTTAGATTTTTTTGGATGAAGTATTAAGGTTGAAGATGATAAAGCACTTTGTATTATCATTTACCTCAGCCTCCCCCTTTTTTTTAAAACTGTTAACTACTTACCGAGTTTAGTTCTAACTAGATTGTAAAATCCTCTAGGTAGGAACTATTTCTAACTCTGTGCATATACAGCACCTAACACATTGGGGTGTCAATCCTGATGACCAAGTCTTCCAGATGCTACCATAATATGAACAAAAAATAATGTTTGCAAGTGTGAATGTTTACATTGGTATGAGTAATGACTGAACAGATGGCTTAGTTCTAAAGGGGGGAAAAGTCATTTACACAAACTTCCTTCACATATTTAGCCAGGAAAACTTCTGCACTTGCAATTGTATGCCTCATAAAAGTTAAGGTATTCCTAACAGTTGCTTGAAGACTTGGGAGTGGCAATTTTACACATTCATAATTGTACAGTTGTCAGCTGAAGTTTTCTTAGCTAATTAGGATGGATGCACTCCATCATAAATCAAAGGTAACAGGGTATCCATCAAACTTTAATGAGGTTTTGGAATCAAATTGTTTGGAGATACAGCTTCCAAGTTCATATTTAATACACTCTAGTGTGTCCAAGAGGGAATAATATTTTTCTGCTCTAATTCTATTATATAAAAAATAAATTTTCTCTGCCAGTAAAGCATATGGGATCGTTTTTATGTTGTTAATATCTGAAGTCATGCACTGCAGATTTTCACATTTAGTATTCTAAAACTAAACCCATTTTGGTCTAGAGCTCGGCCAAAAAAAATCCCAAACAGAAGTGAAATTAATTGCTTTCCCATCGCTTACAATAAGGGTGAGCTTACATATAATAGTATTTTTCTTAAACTTGTGAAAAGCAAATATTGAGGCATGTAAACTTTCTGTGCGCATCTCATACACACAGTCTAACAATGGCAGTTCTGTGAGGAATTTTTTCAGAATCAGGTCCTCAGGAAGACGCATTTTGTTTCCCAACAGACCAAGGAGATGCTTCAAAAAATAGCAAGAGCAGAACAGAATACCCAGTTTTGCTTTTTTAGTAAATTAATCCCTTGATCCTTCAAAAACTTGCTCACATGCTTTTTCTTTATACAATGCACAAAATCCTCATTAATTTCAATAGGTCTACTCAAAGTTAAGCAAATGCTTAAGGCTTTTTGGGAATCAGAACCTAAATCAGAAGTAGTTTGATTAGAACTCTGCAATCTCAGCATATTGCCGAAGATATCATCTGTGTTCAAACATGTCAATTTGAATTTGGAAGCCTTACTTTAGAACTTCTAAAAATCTTGGTCCAAGTTCTTATTCAACAAGACTTTAAGCATATGATCCTTCTTTAAAAAGAGTTTCCATGCCTGTAGTCTTCCAATGTTCCAAGTACCATAAGGTTAAGAGAGGTTCCAGATGGAAAAGATCAATGAGGTGATCTGGTTATGCCAACTCTTAAACTTGTTAGCACAGGTAGTAGTTATGAAGCAAAAATGTATTTCTATAAAGTGCTACTATAGTGGGGAAACAGACCTACAGAGAGTAAAAAGTAACACCTACTCATTCAAAATACAAACCTGAAATAATTACCAAGACGATACAACATTTTGAGATTTCATGGCTAAATATGCAAAATAGAGCTGTATTTGTTTGTATTTATTTATTTGCAGCAACTCTGGATTGTGCCCTGGCTCTGTTTGGTACCAATGGGATATGAAATGTAGAACCATAATGTTGACAGCAGCTTGCACCAGGAACCTCAACGTGTGAACCACCTTAAGAGATGCTAACAGCAAGCCAGCTACGGAAGGCAAGAAAAACTAATGCAGACCTAGGAGGAGTGGGACACCACCAAATAAGCCTACTGTGATTTTTTTTTTAATCCTAGCATACAGAATTAATGTTAGGCAGACACATCATTAGTTGGCTAGCTACAAGAAAAGAGACCATCAGTGTCAGAGTAGTAGGAGGCCTCAAGTTGAATTTTGCAGGGGGTTTGTTCTGGGTCCAAAGTTGTTCTCATTTTTACTAATGCCTTGAATTAATGGGGAGAGCATATACTAATCCAGATCTGCAGATGAGACAGAACTGAAAGGCGTTCCCATCGCTATGAAAGACAGGATTAGAACTGAAGAGAAATTTTGATAATTTGGGGAACTAGGCTACACCAATTTGAATCATTTGAGTGATTTAATTTAGCATTGCTTGTAAGTGGCTACATGTTGGGAGAGAAGTAAAACAATGTCTAAGTATTGAATGGAGGTGATGGATGTCAGGCCACTGCCTTGACCCAAGGACTTGTTCTGCCTGCTCATCCTGCTCTGCCACCACCTCAACAGAACATGGGGCGTGCTCAGGTGGCCAGAACCCTCCATCTGAGCCAAACCACACACCCACTCCTTGCCACTGGCTTGGCCAACCTAGGTCAGCTGACCCATAACCCCTTATAATATAAACCGCTGACCTGGAAGAGGAAGTGTCCAGGTAACAAGGCTCACCTGTGTACCTAGGCTGCTGTACCCTTGGCTCATGCTGCTGTGACTCTCTAACAGATCCTCTGGATACCCAACCTGGCTTGCCACGGACCCCACATTTGGCTTGACCCTTTGGATACCTGATCTGACTCTGGTTTCATTTCCTGGATACCTGACCTGGCTAGCCTCCTGCCCTCATTCTTTCCTGACCCTTTGGTTTTCTGATTTGGTTGCCCTGACAGAACTTCTGGTTTCCTGGATGTTCTACATTTAGACTCTGCATACTCCCCTCAAATCTTGGCTGCTTCTCCTGACCCTGAGGCACCACCCCTAACCTCACCACCTACAGCCTGGCATGAACATGGGCTAGGAGTAACCTTAATGAGAAAGAATATGGGATTTATGGCAAATCATAAACTCAACATGAGTTAGCAATGTCATACAGTCCAATGAAAAACCACAAAATGTAATTCTGGGTTGCATTTAGAGACACACTGCATTCAAGACACAGGAGGAGGTAATACCACTTGACTTGGAGCTAGTTATGCCTCATTTGGAGTACTGTTTCAGGAACCTCATTACATTGTAGAGAAACTAGAGCAGATCTAAAAGGTAACAGACAAAAAATGGGTCAGAAAGCAAATCATATGAGAAAAGGTTGAAGGAATTAGGTATGCTTAGCTTGGAAAAAAAGAAGACTCAGGGGACAGAATAACAGTTATCAAACATTTGAAGATGGTAAACCACTGGTCTCTCTTGCCAGAAAGAACAGGACATGCATTTAAACTGCAAACTAGATTTAGATTAAGGTTCCAGGAAATCTTCCTAACTGTAAGAAGAGGAAGAAAATATAACATGCTGCCTAGAAGTTTCCTTCGTTGTGAAGTTTCCTTCATTGGAGGTTTTCAAGAAGAGGCTGGGTAGGCAACTACCTGTGATGGCTTAAGAGCAGTGCATCCTGCATTCATACAGGCAACTGAACTAAATGACCCTTCTAACTCTAAGATTCAATAAAAACCAAGTTAACAATCTCCAAATCTTTTAGACCTTCATAGAATGCATTTGGGGATGATCCTGGATCAAGTCCTTTGAAAGATGCACATGGTGGTAAGTGTTTAAGTCTTGACTGCAGCAGGATGCAGACAAAGGCAGGAAAAAAAGAACCAAGCATATCAACGAATCTATTGTGAAGCAACCTAGATGAGAACAAGGTGATCAGGAACAGCCAGTATGGATTCACCAAGAGCACATCATGCCTGACCAACATGATTTCCTTCTATAGTAAGGTAATGGGCTCTGTGAACAGAGGGGGAGAGCCGTGGATGTGATACACCTTGATTTTAGCAAGACATGGTCTCCCATTACATTCTCATTGACAGACTAAGGAAATACAAACCAGATGAAAGTACTCAAAGGCGGATACATAACTGGTTGGATCATTGTGCCCACAAGAAGTCATCAATGACTCAATGTCTAGTTGGGAGGAGGTATCAAGAGGGGTTCCCCAGCATCCTGCTCTGGGTCTGGTATTGTTTAACGTTGTCATTAACATCTTTATTTGGACAATAAGTTTAAGTGCATGCTTAGCAAATTTGTGGATGACACCAAATTGAGTGGTGTTGCAGACACTCTGGAGGGCAGGGCCAGGATCCAAAATGATCTGCGTAAACTAGAAAAATGGTCCACAGTCAATCGGTTGGAATTCAATGAGGACAAATGCAGTCCTGCACTTAGGATGGAATAATTGTATGCACAGATACAGACTAGGCTAAAATACAGTACTGCAAAGAAAGATCTACAGGTTATAGTGGACCATAAGTTGAATTTGATCCGAAGTGTATTCTTGAAAAAGAAAGTCTACAGCACACTGGGTTCTATTAACAGGAGTGTCGCCTGCAAACCAAGGAAAGTAATTCTTCAACTGTATTCAGCACTGGTTTGACCCTCAGTTGCTGTAATCCAGTTTTGGGGCCCACATTTCAAGAAGGATGTGGACAGTTTGGAAAGAGTCCAGCATAGAGCAGCAAAAATGATAGGGGCAAGATTTATGACGAAAGGCTGAAACTACTAGGGTAATTTAGTTTGAAGAGAAGAATGAGGGTGGATTTGATAAGCCTTCTGTAACCTGAAGGGCAATTACAGAGAAGATGGAGATAAGCTTTTCTCCATGGCCAGAGCGTAGAGGATTAGGAGCCATGGCCTCAACCTGAAACGGAAGAAATTGAGGTTGGAGATTAGAAAGTACTTTCTGACTATGAGGGTGGTTATGCATTGGAACAGGTGACCCAAAGAAGCTATAGAATATCTATCGCTGTAAATTTTCAAGAATAGATTGGATGGACACTTAGATGAGATAGTTTAGTCAGGGATGATTCTTCCTTGAATAGGGGGCTGGACTAGATGAGCTCATGATGTTCCCCTTCTTTCCTATGATCCTATCCTTTACATCCTTTTCTCTTACCCTACATAGCCTTCCAAATACTAAATATTCAGAAACACAGATAATGAGGACACTGGCAGGAGTGCATACACAAACTGAATGTCCCCATTCAATGAAGCTGGAGAAGGCCAAAAATTTTTTTATTTTTCAGAGAATAGAAGAGTTGATATTTCAGATGCATCAGCCCCAGTCCACTCCTGGTTATTGCGGTCATTTTATAAGCTGTGCTTTTGAAGGCTGTACTGCAATTTGACACCAGATAGGAATTCAACCAGATTCCAGGCAAAAGTTCAATGCTCAGTGTCAGCTCAACAGTTTCTCAAAGCCTTAGTGGAAACCAAAACTGTGGCAACTCAGCAAGGTTTCCTTTTACAGATAGCAGTAAACTCTATTGTAAATGCTTGCTCAGACAGACAACAATTTATCAAGTGGCAGAAGGAAATATTTGTATAGTTATGATGACATGATCTTTTGCTCTGTAATACCACAGCATGGCTGTGCTAGCTACTCATCCTTCACATAAAGCCAACAGAAAGTCCAAAGAAGTTATGAGGTTACTGTGTTCTTCTCTGGTCTCTCCCAGAGGTAGAAAATAGGACCTCTCCCTTTGCCTGACCAGTTCAATAGTCTGCCTTCCCATCACTGGAGAGTGAGGCAGAACCTTGGCCCTCAATCTTCCATCTTTCATACAAGAGTATGAAATAAGTTGCAAATCTTGTGGCTCCCCATAGCTAAGGCTATGCATATACCTAGTTTTGACCCATCATCTCTAGCTTTACCATCATATACATAAGTTTCCTATTATAGAACTTGTCAGAATAATTTTCCATCAGCAATCGGACCTGTGTAGCTTCTCCATCACCTTATATAGAAATGTGAAGAGTTAATTTCCCCTTTAGGCTCTCTCAAGAGCTGAGATGACTTGCAGCAGCTTGTGTGACATATTTTTCTACTTGTAGCTTATGCCACATAGTCAAATAAGTTTACTTCTGCATCCTCACCCTGTTGTTCAGTTGTGCCTTTACTACATCTTACTTGAAACTCTTCACAACAAGAATTGCAAGATCTACATTGATAGATGCCCAGCCACGGGTGCTATGAAAAGATTTAAAAAGTTGAATACTCCTCATCATGTTTCCCATTACAACTCTCTCAATCTTAGTTGGTATCAGACCCCTTTCGACCCTACAGTAACACAGGTTTAAGATGTGTTCTTGTCTCACACACCACCAGAGTGAAGGCAGCTTTAAAACAGAATTTCACCCTTTTAAAAAAAAAAACCTTACTTGGAAGAAGCCAATATTAATATATAATGGGTGCATCTACGCGAGACGCTAACTGCGCATTAGCCTAATAACACTGTGCAGTAGCACATCACAGCATGGACAGTGCTAATATACTGTGCAGGATTATTAGGCTACTGTGCGATAGCATCACTTAAAAGGCCTTCGCCAGCACTACTGAACAGTAACTCTTGTTACTGCACATTTATTTAGTACTTGGTTATACAAGTACTACACTTGATCTGAGCCTTCAAGAGGCCGAGAAGCGATGTGCAATAACCACTGTGCATTAATTAACATGTAGATGCACCCAAGAATTACTGAATTAGATCAGACTATGGTCCATGAAGCAGCAGTAGTAGGAACAATCTCTTAAAACACTTTTTATCTGACCACAAAATATTTTACAAAGGGGATGAATATTGTTGCCCTCCCCCCATCCCATTTTATACTAGAGAAAGAGAAGACATGACTTTCCTGAGGTTACCCAGGAGGCCAGTGAGAGAACTGGAATAAAGCCCAAGTCTCCCAAGTTCCAGTCCAACTCTCTCTCCACAAGACTGCCTCTAATATCTTTAATATTACCCAAATGCTCCAGAAAAGGGAGAAGGAAACCATGTGGCAACAAACTAAGCTATAACTTGCACCCAAATGGGACTTTCCCATTCCTCGTCCTCCATATCAGTCAGTGCTTAGTATATGCCTTTATAATTAAAATAAATATTTAGAAAAGATATAAATCTCCTTCCTATTTAATCAATCAAAACACTGCATGTTGTACACCAGGGGCAAGCAAAATATGGCCCACAGGCTGGATCCGGCCCACCAGGCCATTCTATCTGGCCTGCGGAGTCCCTAAAAAAATTTAGTAAATTAGTATTTATTCACCCTGGCTCCCTTTCAAAGCTGACTGGAGACAGGGGCAGTAGGACCCCGAGATAGTCCTCAGCAGGCTTGAGTGGCCCAGTCTCGCCCACCCCCAGCCAATTCCCTGCTTTCCTGCCCCCAGCCTGCTCCAGCACCACCTGGCTCTGGCTCCCGGCTGCATCCCCAGATTGCAGAGCATGGGATAGTGCTGGTAGGGGTGTGTGTGTGGGTGCGCGTGTGTTGGCAGGCACAGGGGCAGAGTATGTGCGTGTCTGCAGGCACAGGGGCAGTGTGTGTGTTCATAGGGTGAGTCCCACATGCACACCCCTCCATACACATGCACCTATACCTTCCTTCGCACTGCCATACACAAACCCCAGCCAACCTCCCCCCATACCTACCCACACCCCATGTACCCACAGCCCCCACAAACTTATACCCCCCCCCACAATATACAAGAATAAATCTTCATTTTAAGCATTTGTGTAGTGTACACAGCCACCTCTGCGTACTACACAAATGCATGTAAATCAAGACAAAAATATTTTTTTAAATCAAATCATTTAATGATGTCAATAATCACTTTTTGGAATATAATTTGGTATTTTTCCGGTTCTGAGATGGCAAAACCCTTTGCTGAAAGGAGTATTTCTGGGAGGGTAAGGGGAGGAACTTCTGGTGGCAAAGGTTGGGGGTTATGGGGTGGGGACATCTGGTCACAAGATGATGACCAGGGGGTGGGGCACCTGTCAAGGGGCAGGGCATGCCTTGACAACTTGCCAAAACTCAGTAAGCGGCTCTCCGCCCGAAAGAATTGCCCATCCCTGTTGTACACATTACTTTAACTACTACAAAATCTATTCCCTGAATATCTTGCGCCAGTAAATTCCATAGATTAACTACACTAAGCAAAAAAGCATCTCATCTCATCAGTGATAAATTTTATTTTCATTGATTTGTTTTTATACTGAGTGTGAGATAAATAGGAACAGGTAAATTAGCTTTCCATAGAGACTGATTACTGTACAAATCTAATCACAACCCCTCCTATTCTTGGCCTTTTCAACCAAGAACACCTACAATTTGTTAGTCTTTCCTTAAATGGAAACTTTTTCATGCCTTCCTGGACACCTTTTTCATGGCTTCCTTTCTAAGGGAAGTTCTGATCATTCTAACACAACTCCAGGAGGAACACATGCCAATTCTATAATAGTGTTATATTTTCAGTTTCTATTTCTTATTTTTACACCATTCAGTGCTTTTTAGATTTCCTCTCAGTAAAAAGGAAAGAGCATATATAAAAAGAGCAGTAATATTTAATGTTCTGTTTTACAGGATTGTGTGGTTGATGTGTAGTGGGAATTTAGTAATAAAATTCAATACCAAATTTAGGACTTGTATGTAATGATTACAAGTATTTGAATCATTTGCTACTTTATCCACTATATAGCTAATATCAGAAATGTGTTCGGGTTTTTGGCAAAAAGTTACAGATAGAAACTAGGCATACGCTGAATGCTGACTGCTAGAATTTTACAATGAAAATTCAAATCAAACCATCATAATGACACCTGCCCTGCATCATGAAGATCACAAAGTAATCAAAAGGGATTTAGAATAACAAAGGTAGATCTGCACCCCCCCACCCAAAAAAAAAAATCACACATCCAAGCTTACTCAGATCTTGGTGGTGTTTTAAACATGTTTCCAAGTTTTAAAATTAAACCCGTCTCTAGGCTTAATGATCTTGCATGGCAAGGCTATAAACAAAACAAAAAAGATATAACAACTGAGCTGTATGGCTTTAAACTGTAGGATAAAACTAGAAAGGATAGTAGACACAGCATATTCATTTTCATTTCTTTGTGAGCATGCAGCACGCAGAACCTTGTCAAGAGGAATGGGAGCAGGTGCAGAGACTCATCTTTTCTTTTCTTTTCTCAAACTGAAAAAAAAATAATATGAATGGGAAGAATCCAGAATATGAGCCAAGGACTCAGCCGCAACTGCTTTCAGATTTTTGACAGGTGGCCAAATAAGACTTTATGGCTTGTTTTCTTTCTTCTTATTTCTTATTACCTGAATTTGAAACATTTTATATCAATTTTGGATTAATATCTGCACTTCAGGGAACACCCAAAGATTTACTGTGGCAGTGTGAGAGAATATGTTTTCAACAAAAGATTGACAGATGTGGAGGACATCTCAATATTTTAAACCAGCTAGCTAGCTCACGTATTAGAAGTGGGATACATGTTATTTAAATGGTGTCCCCTTAAGGAGAAGATTGGCTTGAACCCCTGTGCAGGGGGTGTGGGGCCTCAGCGTCTGCTATACTGACTAAACATTTTCTCCATTTGTGAATGAGTGCTTTTCCATCATTTTTTCTGGGTTGTTTTATGAAATACTAGATATGTCAAGCTTTTCACTGGGGGCTGACAGTCCTGAATCTGATCGAAACCGCAGAATCTTGACACACACATTCACACAAAAATCCCTCCAGCTCCCAAGTACAGCAACCTGTTAAATCGATAAACCTAGTGTAGTAACAGGTGCTGCCTATGAGCATGTCACTGTGTGGTATGCAAAGGCTTTCACTGAGGAAACAATTGCCAGGGTTGTGAGAGCTGAAAGCCTTCCTGAGGGATTTGATAAATAAAGGAAAAACAGACTAAAGAAGGGAAAAGCAGCTGTTTGGAAATGAACTGTAGAAACATCTGTAGTATACCATCAACCTTCTCTAACTGCAGTCATTAAGAATTTTAAAGGGACATTGCTGTAGTCTGATAGAAGTTCCTCCAGTGTAAGACATACACCAGAATAAAACTTCATTGAAAAGACTTCCATATAAAACAAAGAAAGGAAATGGACTTCTTTTTGCATGGAAGCCGTTTTACACACATGCGTAGACGTGAAAAAGAAGGTAGAGACGTAACTACAGATGAAGCAGTCCCTTTTTAAACATGGCAACATTCCTAAACTGACCCCAATCCTGTTTTAAATCATAGCTCTTTTGCAGTGCTTAGGTAATAGAGAGGAGCCTTAAAGTGGTCTTAAAAGCTTTTTAATTTGTTATTGCCTAGAAGCTGCTCTCTGTGCTACTGGAAGTGGTTAGTTCACACACAAATGAACTCCGAAGCAGACTACATTAATTGACAACATACCAAGAAACATTAAAATCAGTTTATTTGGCTCCAATACGCATCATTCCAACACAATTTTATGCATTAGCTTGAGACTGTTGGGAAAAATATGAAGGTTCAAGGGTCTAAGTAGCTCAATTTATTTTTCAGTAACTAAGTTACCGGGAACTTGTAGCAAGATTGTATTTATTTTCTGAAGGAGGCTCCAAGTTGGCAGAGAGGTCCTTGGAAGTACATATTTCTTCACGTTCTCTTGATCTCAGTGTGTGGAGATTCGCTTAACAGCTGTTTTATGTACAAATGTTTTTTCAGGCATGTTCTCCCCAACCATAAACAGTTTTTTAAAGGAAACCCTCTTTAAAGGAATGGAAAGCAACAAATCACTGAGCGTCTTCTCACCCAGCTCCATGGTATAGAGGTGGGTAAAAACTGGAGGGTCTTTCAGTTGCATGACTTGCTATGTATATGCTTTGCAATAATACTTAAATAAAATAAAGCTGTATTCTGCCCAAGAAATAGAACCCACTCCATCCCTGAAAGAGTCAGAGTGGGTAAGAGTGTACAGTACCCACATTTACTACAATTTTGTAGTATCTTAAAATTGAGGAAAAAATGGGGGTGATTCTTGGCAATAAATGTTGTCATTTTCAGTTCAAAGGGTTCAGAATAAAAACTGAAAGTCTTATATTAGCTTGGCCTACTCTGATGCCTCATAATTGTTGTTGGAAAGACAGAAATTGGAGAGGAAGAGGACACAAAGTGCAAGGTTTCACGGATTCACAGACGTTTAGGGCTGGTATATTACCAATCCATTAAATCCATTTCCAAATTGATAGTCTTATTCCCAGTGCTCTTTTATTAAGACATAGCAAGGGCCTGCTTTCCATGCTCTTTAGGTTCTTACCTTTCCATTTAGTATACAATGGGATTTTGTATGATTATATTAACTTCTTAGGCTTTCTTATGGAACACAACTTTATTTCATAAGAGAACTTTTAATAATAAGTTCATGAATACTCTGCTAATCCAAGAAATCCTACTAAACATGATCCTCTGTTTCTTGCTTGTAAATTTTGTTTGAGAGAGACAGAGAGAGAATGAACAGGAATATGGCGTGGGAGGGGGTATAAATTCTTTCAAAATCCCTATTATAATCTGGAGAAATGGAAATTTTGGACTTCAAACGAAACAGAGAAATTGTGACTCGAAGAACAGAGATGCCATTAATTCCATCAGAAAATGGAACTTTTAAAGCAGGACTGCTTTAGAAAGGAAGAGAGAAGGAAAGCTATATTTTGAAGGGCACTGTAGTGAGCACCTAAAAAGACCTCTGAGGTAATCCTAAAATTGTTAGTGAATGAGAAGAGGTACAAGCTATGGGAGAGCTAGGACCAAATGTATGTAAGGGTTTTAAAGATCAAAGCCTACACAGTAGTCGCCAGATCCACAGCATGCAGAGCTAGGGCTACTCCTCTCCTGACGCTGCATAACTTGTACGGTGCCTCATCACGCATGAGGAGACCCTGACAGAGACACCACAGGAGGAGGTAAGTACTCAGGACGTAAGTACTCCTACCCCTAGGAGGGAATGCCGGAGGGGGCAGGGGGACTTATCTGCCATCTGGACCCCTTGGCCTGAGAGGTCTGCTACTTTCCTGGGGCCCGCATCTGAGACATTGCAGAGAGGATCCCCAGGCTTGTCCATCCCTCCGACTACTACCCCATGCTCCTCATCCATGTGGGCATGAACAACATGGCCAGGAGTAATCTGGACCAGGTCATGAGTGACTATAGGGCTCTGAGCTCAAGGGACTGGAGGCTCAAGTAGTTTTTTCTTCTGTGCTCCCTGTTACAGGCCCCGGACCCAAGAGGAAAGGCTGTGTGGAAGAAGTAAACAGATGCCTCCAACAGCGGTGCTACTGCGAGGGCTTTGGTTTCTTTGATCACAGCACACATTTCAGAGGGAAAGGACTCCTGGGACGAGACGACATCCATCTCACATGGAGAGGTAAGTCCCTGTTCTCAGTCGGGATGGCTGATCTGCTAGACAGGGCTTTAAACTGACTTTGCTGGGGGATGGGGAAACTCCAAGTGAAGCATGCCTGGGGACTGGCACACAGGAAAACTCCCACATAGAGGAAACTAAGATAACTGTTTTTGAAAATGCTAACCATACAGTTCTCCCACAGCACCTCAGGAAATTGAGGGTGTCGGTTGGGGGCCTCATTCAGCTGCCTGTACACCAATGCCAGGAGCATGGGGAACAAGCAGGAGGAGCTAGCCCTCCTGCTCTCTTGTGGCCTGGTAGGGATCACAGAGACCTGGTGGGACTCCTCACATGGTTGGAGTGTAGCCATGGAGGGCTGCAGCCTGCACAGAAGTGACCAAGCAGGGGGAAAAAGCAGAGGGGGAGCTGTCTATGTGAGGGAGCAGTACACCTCTCTGGAGGCTGACGTCAGCTCCAAAGATAAGCAGCTTGAAACCCTCTGGGTCAAGCTTCAGGGGCGGAGGGTGAGGTGAGAGAGACCAAACTGTGAGCATTTACTACAGGCCACTGAAACAAGGGGAGGAGCTTGATCTGGAGTTCTCTCGAGAACCGACAGAGGCCGTGCGTGCAAGGGACTTGGTTGTCATGGGAGACTTCAATTACCCGGACACAGATTGGGAGGAACACTCGGCTAGGTTGGATTGGTCACGTAGCTTCTTAAGTGTAATTGAGGAGCTCTTTCTGACCCAGGAAATGCAAGGGACAACCAGAGGTAACACTCTCCTAGACTTGGTCTTGGCCAAAGGAGATGATCCGGTGTGTGGCTTGAACATTGAGGGTAGCCTAGGTGACAGCGACCATGAACTCATCAGGTTCACTATCTGCCACAATGATGACAAATCAACTAGCAGGACTGAAGTCCTGGACTTCAAAAATGCTGACTTCAACAGGCTCAGGGCATTATTAGGGGAGGCAATGAGGGGCCAGGGACAGAAGGTGAATGAGGTGCACGAAGAGTAGCTGTTCCTCAAGGACACGATCCTTGAAGCACAGAAGAGAACTGTTCCCATGAAGAGCAAAGGTAGCAGAAGGGCTGGCAAGCCCTCTTGGCTCAACAGGAATGTCCTCTTGAAAAAATTAAAAAAAGATGCGTACACACAATGGAAGCTAGGGACAGTCCTCAAGGAGGACTATACAACAGTAGTCCACACTTGTAGGGAAATGATTAGGAAAGCCAAGGCAGCAACTGAGTTTAAGTTAGCCAAAGGAGTCAAGGACAATAAGAAGTCCTTCTTTAGGTATGTAGGGAGCAGAAGGAAAACAAATGGAAGTGTGGGGCCCCTGCTTGACACCTCAGGACAGCTGGTAACAGACACTCAGGAAAAAGCTGAACTCCTGAATGCCCACTTTGCTTTGGTATTTCAGTGGACCAAGGTGAAAGACAAGCAAGATAAGAATCACAGGGGGCATGGTGGGAATGATAGTAGCCATCCCACTGTCGATGCTGAGCTGGTGCAAAAACCAGCTAGAAAAGCTAGACATTTATAAGTCATCAGGACCAGATGGACTTCACCCAAGAGTGCTGATGGAGCTGGCTGAGGTCATTGCAGAACGCCTGGCAAAACTCTTTCAGAATTTGTGGCACACAGGGGAGAGTCCAGAGGATTGGAAGAGGGCCAACATTGTTCCCATCTTCAACACAGGGAAGAGGGAGGACGCAGGCAACTATACACCAATCAGCCTAACCTCCATGCCAGGGAAAATCCTAGGAAAACTCATTAAAGAATGTGTCCGCGATGCGCTCATTAAGGGTAAGATTCTGAATGACAGCCAGTATGGCTTAGTCACAGGTACATCTTGTCTTACCAATCTCATTTCCTTCTACGAACAGGTCTCTCGCCACCTGGATACGGCAGAGAAAGTCGACATTATACACCTAGACTTCAAAAATGCTTTTGATCTAGTATCACATGATATCCTTGTGAAAAATTGGAAGATGTGGGCTTAACTGCTCAACAGTTTAGTGGGTGGAAAACTGGCTGCATGGTAAGACCCAGAGAGCTCTCACGAAGAGATCTGTGTCGTGCTCATGAGAAGTGAACAGTGGTGTCCCTCAAGGGTCCATGCTTGGACCGGTGTTTTTCAACATCTTTATCAAGGGGTGACCATCCCAACAAGAAGCAAGGGGGGCAGGAGTGCCCAAAAGCTCCCCTGGCTCACCAAGGGCATCCAGGAATACCTGATTGCCAAAAAGGTGGCGTACAACCAGTGGAAGGGGGGGTGCTATCTCCAAAGAGGAGTATACCTTCTCTGCTCAGGCCTGCAAGGGGGCTGTCAGGAAAGCTAAGGCAGACAGAGGTAGGACTAGCATCCAAAATCAAAGATAATAAAAAGTCCTTTTTCAAATATATAGGGAGGATGAAGAAAGCACTGGGAAATGTGGGGCCCCTGCAAGATTCTCTGGGCAATCTGGTGGTTGCGCCAGAGGACAAAGCAGGCCTCTTAAACCAATTCTTCACCTCCGTTTTCTTGTGCAGGGACCGGGACTTCCCCACTGTGATGCA
>NW_017728992.1:51329387-51352265 GCF_001723915.1 Gavialis gangeticus | reverse complement strand
TGAGAGACTGCAGGACCTGAACCTGTTCAGCCTTCACAAGAGAAGGCTATGGGGAGACCTGGTGACCGTCTATAAACTCACTAGGGGAGACCAGAAGGGTTTGGGAGAGACCTGGTTTCCCCTAGCGCCCCCTGGCATAACAAGAATAACGACCACAAGTTGTTGGAGAGTAGGTTTAGATTAGATATCCATAAGAACTACTTCACAGTTAGGGCGACTAGGATCTGGAACCAACTTCCAAGGGAAGTGGTGCTGGCTCCTACCCTGGGGGTCTTTAAGAAGAGGCTTGATGCCTACCTGGCTGGAGTCATTTGAGCCCAGTTTATCTCCTGCCCAGGGAGGGGGTCAGACTTGAAGATCTACAAGGTCCCTTCCAACCCTACTTCTATGATTCTATGATTTCGACGTCGGGGTGAAAAGCTCATTGGCCAAGTCTGCAGACGACACCAAGTTCTGGGGGACTGTGGTCATACCAGAAGATAAGTTGCAGATACAGGCAGACCTGGACAGGCTGGAGCGTTGGGTGGACTGGAACCAGATGAAGTTCAACTCTCAGAAGGGTAAGGTGCTCCACCTGG
Source organism: Gavialis gangeticus (assembly GCF_001723915.1). NCBI lineage: Eukaryota > Metazoa > Chordata > Crocodylia > Gavialidae > Gavialis > Gavialis gangeticus. Next base: position 51,351,687 of record NW_017728992.1, on the reverse strand, counting down.
GGGCAAGCAATCCCCAACATACCTACAGGCTCAGTGGCGCCAATTTGACTTGCACCACAGCCAAAAGGGACTGAGGGGTAATGATCGACCATTGCATGAACATGAGCCGGCAGTGCGATGCTGTGGCCAGCAGGGCAAACAACATGCTCGCCTGTGTTAACCATTGCATCTCATGCAAAACTAAGGAAGTGATGCTCCCGCTGTACTCTGCACTGGTGAGACCACAGCTGGATATTGAGTCCAGTTCTGGGCACTGCACTTCAACAAGGACATGGGAAAACTCGAGAAGGTCCAGAGAAGAGCCACCTGTATGATCAGGGACTTGCAAGACAGGCCCTTCAAAGAGTGGGTGAGGGACTTGGGCCTCTTCAGCCTTCAGAAGAGAAGGCTGAGAGGGGACTTGGTAGCAGCTTACCGCTACATCAGGGGAGTACATCAAGAACTTGGTGAACAGCTGTTCAATGTTCACCAGAGCACCCCTGGAGAAGACCAGGAGTAATGGATACGAACTCCGGAAGGCCAGTTCAGGCTCAATTCCAGGAAAAAACTCCTTCACAGTCACGGTGTCCACACTGTGGAATAAACTCTCTCCAGTGGTGCAGTCACCTACCTTGGACATCTTCAAAAGGAGGCTGGACAGTCACCTCGCTGGGGTCACTTGACCCCAGTTGTCTTTTCCTGCCTGCTGCAGGAGGACTGGAGCCGATGATCTACAAGGTCCCTTCCAGCCCTTAATCTATGAGTCTATGATCTTATAGACCAAAGTGAACAGGTTGTTAAAGCAGATGACAAATGATTGTCCTAATCAACTCTATTCATCTAACAATATTTCCCCAAGCAACTAACCAATGTTTGGAGACTTCAGGTATTAGTGAGGTTGGAGTGTCGTTATAGCCATGGCCCAGGAAATTCACGGAAGGCATGGCTTTTCGGTCTTTTTTTGTGATATCTTTTATTGGATCAACTGAGTAGTTGGGAGAGAGGTTTGACAAACTTGTGAGCACTCATTGCCCTATCTTATCCAGTCCACCCAATGCTCCTGTTAACCTCTCCTTGTTTCTCCTTGCATCCCTTTAAGCAGGCTGTTTTCATTTACATAGGGAGTAATACACATGTTTTTGCTCTATCTGCTATTTAGCATAAGCTGCATCTGCTTCACCATGAGACCTGAGGAAGGGCAGTGTATTCCCCAAAACTTGTCAATCTCTCTGTTAACTATGCAGTCAGTCCAGTAGAGGATAACACAAAAAATAAAAACCATGCGCCTGACCAGAATAACAGGACTTCCATTCAAAGAAAATATTGCTTCTTTGAAATTAGGCACTGGTTTGAATGGGACACAACACTGTCCAAAGGAAAACCATGCCACAACACTGCATACCTTGCATCTCTGAGCATCCCTGGACCCAGGGCAGACCCAGGAGGAATGCAAACAGGTTCTCTTGAACCCCTACCTTGGATTCAGCAAAAGTTCATTGAACACAACATGTTTACAAAGAAAAACGGTTTGGAACAATGAACCAGCACTTTTCAACACCCTACTAGCTCCAAACCAGCATCTGTCTTGATTCAACCCCATTTATGCACAAAGAATGTACACAAAACCTGTTTGCCTGAGCACAGCAGGGATAAAATAGGAGGCAGTTCCATGCCTTTTTTTTTCCAGGTAACACTTCCAAGAAGCTCCAACCTCTCTCCATCTGTTTCTCTCTCTCAAGTCACACTACAAATATTTCTCTGGCTATTCCTTGCTTTTTGCCCAAACAAAATCTTCCACTAAAACAATATCCTACCCTTGGCATCTTCATTCAGATCTCCATTAAACCCTTTGAAGACCCACACTGCTCAGCATCAGGCTGTCATAATGTGTGGTGGGGTCTCCTACCAGCGTAGCTATCTGATTCCAAAATAAATAAGGGCTGGCTATTGTGTCCACCAGCATCAGTGAGGTTTCGCACAACCCATAGCATGACAGTACTATGACAGTGGGCAGCTACGATCTGTATCTCTCCAAGGATGGAGCCAGATAACCCACATGGGATAGGCATCAATGTTGAGCTCACAGCAACAAGAATAACTACAAGATGCGGTCGTGAGAGAAACAGCCAAACATTCCTTACTAGCAAGCAGATAAAGGAAATAATTCTTGTCATCTGGGACTCCAGTAGCAGCAAAGTGAATGTGCAATGGTTGTTTACTTGCACAAGACAACGATGGCATGCACTGAACTCTTCCAAGTGAATGCAGGTGAGGAAATAGAATAAACTATTCTAATACAGGCTTTTCATAGGATTGGGTCTTAATAAAAGTGGAGATTATCAGGTGTTTGCCTATAGACAGGATGCAGCTGAACCTATTTAAAGCCAAGTCTCCCCAAGTTCAAATAACCCAGGGGTCAGCAATATTTTTGGGCCAAAATACCAAAATACCCCGACCTTGACCTGTAAGATGTTGGTGTGCCAAGGGCAAATGGCAGGGAAGCTGTGACATGTCCATTCCTTGTTATAAGAATGCAGCCCCGGCCTGTTTCCTGCCATCCGCCCTGAGGTGCACGTGTCAAGCAAAATGTCTTTGCGTGCCACACTCTGGCACCCAGGCCAGGGATTGCCTACCCCTGAATTAACCTTTCTTCCACTTTTACAGAATTGCTTTTCCTGAAAGTCACTCTAAACTGATCTGTCTTTAACTTTTGGCTTATAAGAGAAAAAAAATATCTAGTGGCCTGTAATGAACACACTTATTCTCGGAATTTTTTCCAAGTATGTCTATAACCAGTACCAATGACTATACTGTGATTAACCTAGAGACAGGGAAAAAAATCTGCCTGTCTTCATTTGCTAATTGTCTTTACAGGCTCATGAACAGGGAATTCTTCTGTAACCCTGCTTCAGAGAAGACCTCATATTTCCTATGCTGATATGTACTCTTTTAATTTCAGAAATCTTTCTCCAATGTTTGTTTAAATTTCACCTTCCCCAACATGGTTCCCGCTTATAAACTGGCTTGATAATGTGTGTACTCCCAACTTAATCGAAAATCATGCATAATTAAAACAAATTGTTTTAAAAAATGCAAACAAATATTTGTGAAACTGTGTCCTGCAGCTCCACCCAACTCCACTTTCTGCCATTTTTGTTGATGGCAAAGTATTTAAAAGATACCATAATTAGTGATACATGACATCCAAGGCTGACACACTTTTCCTAGAGTAGCTACCAGAGCAGTAGCATTTGATGGCCCAGCTGTTGGCTCAGTAGATAATGAAACAAGAAATGAGTTAAATCTCATGGGATCCAGGCCCCACACAGCAGCGCTCTTCTCCCCACCTGTGCTTTCCTGTGCTATGGCTACTCCAGCCCCTGCCCCTGGCAGCAACAACCAGCGCCCCGCACTCTTGCTGGCCACCGCGCTGGCGCAGCTGGCCTGCCACATGGCTCACCACCATCTCGCTCCTCCTAGCACCCCAACATGCAGCAACCACCTGCCCGCCTGCTTCAAGCCATCCCAGGGCCACTGCCACGCATCTACCACCTCCATCTCATCCACCTGGCTGGATCCCAGCAGGGATGCTGACAACAGACTCTAAGAGGCCCCCGCTGGGGCTGCCATTGCTGTCCTGGGCCTCCAGCCCCCCTGCCGGGCCAGACAGTACTGGTGGCAGGTCTTCCAGCACGCCTGGGATGACGAGCTGTGGTTAGAGGCTTTCTGCATGACCCAGGCCACCTTCCAGGACCATCTGGAGCAGCTAAGGCCCCACCTCAAAGGCCACTGGTGCACTCTTACCACACACCTTGAGTTCACCAAGGACAACCTCCCCTGGGTCATTGTCGCAGCCTGTGTGCTGCATAACATCTGTGAGGCCCAGGGGTAGGGGGGAGAGGGCCCCCCCCTAAGCAGGGTTTGCTACTTGGCCGTGACTGGTGTGCCTTGCAGCTCCACATGGTCACTACTGTCAGCAATGGGATTAAGCTCTGGGCGGTGTCCTCAGATGTGGGGCGCAATGGGTAGGTGCCTGGCCACCCCTGCCCCTCCCCCCCCATGGGGAGGAGCTGGCACCGCTGGTAGCCGGCAGTATCATGGACAGCCATGCCTCATGACAGGGGCTCAGGCCGCGGAGCTGGCACAGCAAGTGCTAGCCCAGGCTCTCTGAGCTGCTGGCGGAGGGTGGAGCTGAAGGGCTCAGTCAGACAAGCTGCTGCAGTCAGACAAGGAGCCCTCCCCCAATGACAAGTCACTAGGGTGTCAGGTTGGGGTGGGGGCTCAGGCAGGCTGCCCGTGCTGCCATAGAAAGTACGGCTGTGGCCTGGGTCCTGTGGCACGAGTATGTCCACCAGTTGCCACATAAAGGGCATGGTCTTGCAGGCACTCCCTGACCAATGACTGTGGTTGGCAATGGAAGCCCACTGTGCCTCCAGGGTCTTGACCTGTATGCAGCACTGCCATGTCTACCAGTTGTGTCTGCACTCCCACATCCAGGTTGACAGCCCCTCACAGATGTGGGTGTTGGAGTGCCCACCCCGCTCTAACTGGCACTGCACCTCCGCTTTGACTTACAGTGCCACGAGGTAGCCAGTCTCCTCCTGTGACCAGTTGGGGCCCTGGGTGGTAGGCACAGGCATGGACACTACTGTGGACAAGGAGGATGCCATCTTGGGTCCTGCACTGGCTCTCTGGGCCCCTGCGCTGCTGTCCCTGTGCTGTCAAACCTGGATAGCTGCCTGCAGTGCCCAGCGCAGGGGTCTGGCACAGGACAGGCAGATGCGCAGCAGAGGCAATGCCCCACAGCACCTGCAAACTCAGGGCAGGCTGTTGGGGGTGGGTTGCAGACAGGTGGAGCTGGCCCCAGCAACCAGAAGCTGCCTGCAGCTGGGCCTGGGGGCTGACAGGCTTGGCTGGAACAGGCCTGGACAGCGTGGGCCTGGCAGCCCCACAGCAGTGCAGTGCCAGGCAGCAGCGCAGTGCCAGGCAGCAGCACTGGGGTGCAGGCAGGCTCGAACAGCGGTCCTGCAGCCTGCTCAGGGGGACACAGGGGCCTGGAGTGGCCTCAGGCTCCCTGCTGGAGTGACCCAGGACACTGAGTGCCTGCAGGCTTTTAAAGGCCTGAGGCAGGGGCTGCCATAGAGGCAGCCCAGCCCTGGGGCAGGAAAAGCTTCCAGGCCAGCACCCTAGGGCTAGCCTCAGGCTGACCCTTAGTGGCAGGGCTGACCCAAAAGTAAATTTGCTCCCAGGTTGTGTCTACACATGCAGTACTGCTCAGTAACTAATTGTGTGCAAGTTTGGTACTTGCATTTGCAGGTATCCAATTTACTCGTGGTTAGGGGTTTTTACTGAGCAGTAAGCATGCGCACATGAAGACGCACATGCTTACTGCACAGTAAACTACGCTACTGCACAGTTAAGCGTCTCATGTTGATGCACCCTTTGTGGACTGGCGCCAGTTTAAACAGTTCTACTATGCAGTTTGAACTTTGCAGACTAATTGGGACTGCTCTGCATGATCTAAATTCATGGTTGTAGAGTCTAAAACAAATCACACCTTTTGCAAAGATATTGGGAAAATTCCATTTACAATGTGCAATCTGGCCAAGTGCCGCCTGTTCAGCACCCACATAAGAGTGTTATCTATTGGTGCCATTATGCTTTGTGTTGGCATTACAGTTACAAAACATTTTCCAGGCTTTCTAAATCAGCTGCAATATCTCCCACCACCCCTGAACTACAATTTGGCACGTACAAATCTTAACCCAGAACTGGATATTTTTATTTTAAAAAATTTAAACAAACACAAAACCTATAAAACATCTGTTTGCATGTTTTTTAGTCAAGGAGTATCCAAACTAAACAAACAAGCCACAGAAGGTTACCAATTCAGTGCATTCTCATAGCACAAAACTCATATTAGATGGACTTGAATTGTACAGATCTATAGCTTATAACTTGGGTATATTTCTGGAGGAAAAAACACGCAGCGTAAAAAAGCCTTTAGGTCTCAACATTTAAATATTGGGTGCTAATGCTCCCATACAGCAAATACACTTATAAGCACTGACCAGAACCTAATTTGGAGAAATGAAACCCCAGGGGGGTTACCCAAGGGCAAAGGCAGTCCAACACTAGTATACAGCTGATATAGGTGCTTACATACCATAAAGCTGCACCCAATGCTGTTCAAGCAAGTTTATCATAAGTCTTGTGATAGTTGGGGTTTTACTTTAAAGATCCAGCTCCTGGAATCAACCAGTTGTGTAAGAAGTTCAGCTGTCATTAAAGAAATGTCTCTCGTCTTTATTCAAGCCTTTCTTTGCAATGAGAAAACCCTACAGGCTCACAAACCAGAAGGCAAATAAAAGAGGAACATGAAATATAGTAACCATAATTATTAAAGAAGGTCATGTGAATTTGGTGGCCGAATTCATGATTCTTTCAAACTACTTGGGGCATGGAAGTACAAACAAGCTATTGAGGCTAAATACAGATAGTCAAAAAGCCTGAGGCTGAATTGATTCAATCTTTGCAGGTTAGACTATGCTGCGTACATTGAATCGATAAGCAAGTGAATCACCATTCGCTTTTGAGTCTGGAAATGCAACCACATGCCTGAAGTGGCCCAGGCCAGAAGCCCAGGGGTGCTAGGGCATGCCTCCCTGCTTGGCTGGAGCAGATAGATTGGGCCATGGTAAGCCCACCACCCTGAGGGAGGTTTTTGCAGGGGAGGTGCAAAGCATCCTGGGATGCAAGGGGACCGTGAGTTAACTTGAATCTAGAGCAGATTTGGGACAGAAGTTCAATAAACTGATTTAACCTAAATCAGTTAAGTCTAATGCTACATCCATCTTAAATCAGTTTTGGCCATTTTGAAAGCAGTGTATGTGCACTGAACTTCTGTTGTGTTATATAGATTTGAACCGGTTTCTGATTACTTATACCAGTTTATGTGTAATTTTTGTCCCTAACCTGAGACACAAAGGAGGGTGGGGCTTTTCTTGCATCTTCCTTGCAGCAACCAGCAAGTACTTATCCCATGGTAAATGAAAGTCCTGCCACTCCTTGCTTTGCTGTCCACCTGTGCATTCATACCCTTAAGGTTGAAATCCTTGCCCCCTTCAGCCAACACAGTAGGGGAAATCTCCTGGTTAAGACAAAAGAATAAATGTGCATATGTTGCAAACATTGTTCCTCTCATGATCAGCCATTATAGTCACTTCAGCTCTGTAAGGCAGGGCTACTCTCACACAACGTGTGATATAAGACTTGGAGAAGCAACAGGGTGCTGAAAGGCTGAGCTTTAAGTCAGCCTCTGCTGAGATGTCCAAAGATCTTACCTGTTTTGATACCTCTATTAAAAATAAATATTCTGCTACTGAATGGGCTTTACTAGTTAAAACAGAGAACAGATTCAGGCTTGATCCCTGAGATCTTTACCTGCCTCTAACAGCAATCTGTTGTGTGCAGTTGGGCAAGTCAATTACAGGCAACGTTTGTTTTTCCATCTGCAAAACTAGTTTAAGTAAATATCTACCACTCAGGCCTTGGTGAGAATCAGTTTCTTGTAAAGTACTTCAAGATCTCAGAATAAAGGATACTTTGCAAATACAAAGTACCAGTGACATTTGTTAAGCAACAATGTGGAACCACACAAGACAAAGGAGTACTGTACATTCTACTCTCAGTTATGTAAATGGAGCACCGGATTAAATTGTGTTGGGAGTATCTGAGGGCATAACGTATCCCTAAGAGTAGATTCCTATCGTAAAAACTGTTACAGGTTTAAGCTTCCTCTAGTCTTTGACCAATAAAACATACTTTAGCCTCTCTCTCTCTCTCTCTCTCTCTCTCTCTCTCTCTCAAATGCAAGGATTTGGTGCTTAAGAAACAGAGAAGCTCAGACCATAGCCCTACAAGCTTTTGTCCAGTGAGCCACTCCTACTACTCCTGAACTGCATGGCTTGAACTACATAACTAGAGGGAGTCCCAGACCTCTCAACTAAAGAATACCAACCAGACATAATAAGTGCACAGACCAATCCATTTAACATGTCCCCATTACCAAATTTATTTCAAAAGTAAATACTCTGATGTCTATAAATACAGTTTCCACACAAATAGTCCACTATTAAGACTTGCATGCAGATAGATTAGCAAAAAGGCAGTAAAGCAATTGCTAATCACTGAAATCAGTAATTCCAAGCTAAGAAAATTCTAAGAAAGAGTTCAACAAAATTTTCAACCCAAGATATGGGAAATACTGTTACAATGCTATCAGCACTGTGAAATACAAGTTCATGACTAGGAAAGAACAATTTTTCAGGGCTTTGAAAATGATCCAAGAAATTCCACAAAAAAATAATTTTTTTTTTTTTTTTTTAAATAAAGGATTCAAAAAATGACACTTCTCCTAAATTAAAGTCTTTGCCTCAGTACACTGAAGTTCCTTACAGTGCATTTGTACAAGACAGTCAATCCCAGTATAACCCTGCCAGGTAGTTTTGCTCTGAGTTGTACAATGCACTAGACACATGCACTACACTTCAAATCTTAGCTCTGAATCCTGCAACTGAATCCCTGCAGGCAGATCCTTGTTCCCCTGTAGCATCCCAGGGGTGGTAGACTTGTTTTGGATTAGTGGAGGCCAATGTTTTGGCAGGCTTGCCAGAACTGAAGCCCCATGGCCTCTGTAAGTGCCATTCCAATTCCCTTCCCATCTGATCTGATCCTCTGCTTTCTGCTACCTGCCTTATCTCCTGCTGTGCTCCCTGCCCCCTCCTTGACTGTCTGCATGCCACTTGTGGCATATGAAACAGGTTGGCCAACCCTCCTTTGGATGATTATCTCCCTATGGTCCGATTCCTGCAAACAAATGCCCAAGGACTTCTATGATTGGACAGAAGTCCACTGACATAAATGAATCATGGCATCATTCCAAAGGCAGCATCTATATAGATCCAATTGCAGGACCTGGACCATGACAACAAAAAAGTATCCAAACATATCCTAAGCAGACCAAGCGTTTTTCTTGGTAAAAATAAATCATTGCATTTAGACATGCAAACTACATCTCCAAACATCAAGAGCAAAAAAGCACACACACACAAAAATATTTTTGTTAATTTTTTTTTTTTTTTTACATTTTTTCTTGAAATAATACTGGATTTGACCAGCTCAAATACTTAGCAGATACAGTGAACTTTTTTAAAAGGCACTTCCCACTCACCAGGGTTATTTATGAGCCAAATGTTAAACTTTCTGTCACTAGCAGTTTAAGTACTGGGGCTACTCATGAAAATATCACACGTATTTTTCAATCCCATGTTCTTAGGGGAAAAAAACTAATTTTTGGTTAAACATTCCAAATAAAAGTAATTTTTTAAGTAAAAATTAAATACATAAAAATTAATTTTCAGCTCTAGACCTGACTGAAAATTTGAGCTTGAAGATGGCCATATGTTAGAAAGCCATATGTGAATAAGAATAATGTTAAGTGAAGCTGATGCTACTAATATAACATCGCCAGCACTGATGTGGAAGTAAAACCCCCTAGAATCTAAAATTCCAAAGTTATATTGTTAAGTAACTAGAGAAAAGGGAAACAACAACTAGTATCAACGTTGAATTTAATGCAAAACAGGTCTAGAGCTGAATGCCACTAGCTTTACTGACACTGCACCCACTTACAGCAAGTATGAACTTAGGCCCATACAAAGTAAAATACTGACTGATGTTTCTGGTTCTAGCTCAGGTGTATATGGGGCAGAGGAAAGGTTGCACAGAGCCATCCCTCTCAACTTGTGTAGTACAGAGTGGGTGCATCTACGTGTAACTAATTAGCTCCACGGTAAAGCATCACCATACACATAAGCCAGTGTTAGGGTGCAGTAAATTAATTTACTATAGGACAGTACTGTCAGGGACAAGTACTATCCTACAGTGGGCTAGTTATACGTACCGAACTGCACATGTAGATGGTGACCAGGGCTGGCTGGGGCATGAGGATGCTATAGTGTGGGGGCTGCTTGCCCCATACTGTAGCCCCCTTGTGCCCCAGTCATCCCGTCTGCAGCACGTTGAGTAGAGGTGGAGCAGCTCCAGGCTGGCAGGCTGACCCCCCCAAACCTCCTGCCAGCCTGGGCTGCTTTGACCAGGCTCAACATGCTGCAGTTTTGGACATACATTCAAACAGCGTGCCCAGGAGCAATAAACTCTGGTGTGAACAGCACAGGAATTTATTGCTACATGCTTACTGCACATGTAGATGCATCCACAAAGACCAAGGAAAATTGTAGTTCCTAAACACAAAAAGATGAAGCTCTCTTCCTGCTCTTACCCCAGATTTCTAGTGCTCTAAAACGGATGGGGCAGAGTCAGGTTTTGGCTTGTGCCAACAGAGCTGGCTAAGCATGTAGGGAGAAGAAGAAAGCATGCTACAGTCCCTGGTCAGGTATACTAAATTCATAGTTCCCAAGCAGAATGTTGCCCAGCAAGACTCCACACTGCCCCCCGCAGAAGGTTGCATCTGCCAGACACAACCCTAATGATGACAGTGACTAATAGCAGAACTGTAAAAAAGAGCAGCTTGCTTGGAAACAAGTGTATTCTCCAACTGTTTTATTTGTAAGTTAATGATTAAATACATTGTGGGCATATCTACACAAGATGCTACTGCAGAGTGGTTACTGCACATTTATTTAGTACTTGTACATGCAAGTACTAAATAAATGCACAGTAACTGTAGTTACTGTGCAGTAGTTCTGGCAACTGCCTCCTAAAGTGATGTCTAATACTACTGTGCAGTACCGTTTTGGTTTGGTTTTTGCCACATGACACTACTGAGGAGTGGTACCCAGCTACTAAGTAGTCAGTGCCTTGTGTAGATGCACCATGTAAGTCAAGTTCTCTTCCACTTATTGCACACATAGATTTTCATATAGGTATCAATCCCACCCTGCTTGAGTCACTATAAAACAGCTAATGCAGGAGGTGTGCGTTTCTTTCTCCTCCTCACTGCTTTTTTGTGACTCAGTTTTAAGGGCCTGAGTGCGCACTACAAAAGTAATTAATGGATTTTCAAGACTTAAACAGAAGAGAACAGAATTGCACTTAGACACCTACGTCTGCTAAGACACCCCAATAGGTGGAATAAAATCTGGCCCTATAACTAAAAATGTTTTCTAAGTACCTTGTTTAGCATTTCAATGATTGAGTCATAACCTCTTTAAACCTTCCATATTTAAGAAGTAGATTCAAAGTTTTAAAAAGTATAGTCAATGTGCATGTCACTCTAGTATGGGCACAGGCAAGTCCTCTTCTATACTGAGTAACAATCACCAGTACAGGGTAGAGGATGCAGCCAAGTACAAGACAGACAGCTACTCTCTTACACATGTAGTTTGAAATTTAACCTGCCTAGACACACCAGTCAGCTCAGCCACCTTACTCATCCTTTCACCCAGTTACTCATCAACTGTGTTCACTCAGCAACATTTGTCTGTCTCACTCATTTACTCATCAGTTTACCAAACTTACATGCATGCACACATGCATACGCTTTCCTGTTCACCCATTTGCCTCAACTCCCTGAGCTATCTATATTTTCAGACTAGTTCACTATAGCTTCCTCTGTATTACTATAGCTTCTGGGCCAGATTCACTGGCTGGGCTCTTCAAGCTTCTGCTCTAGAGAAACAGTTTAGAACAGCCTACTAATCTTCTACCTGTAGGCCACAGGAGCCCACACTTAGTGCAGGCCAGAAAATGTGTACAGCATGCCTAGCACAGCACATCTTGAATGAATACCAAATTGAGATGAAGGAAGAGTTACCTTAGGGTACATACTACATGTATTTAACTTAAACCAGCAAGGGGTCTGAGACAGACATTGCATAAACCGGTTTGAGCCAAATCAGTTAAGTGTGATACTACATTCAACCAGGTTTATCTCAAACCAGTTTCAGCCATTTTCAAACTGGTCTATATGCACTGAACATCTGTTCTGTTACAGGTTTAAACCAGTTTCTGATCACTTAAACCGGTTTGTGTGTAATGTCTGTCTCTAAGCTAGAAGTGATTTCTCTGTAAGTGCAGCTGCTCGCAAAAGTATGGGGGGTACAAATTGGGTCTCCTCATACCCAAAGGCACTATTTGTCCTCTGGTTCACTTCCAGCATTTAGAACCAAGATAAACGTTGGAAACTATATAATCAGTAAACAAATCCAGCTTCCTTACACACAAGATAATAATGACACCACATGCTGTACAGCCTCGTAGATTTCTCCAAAACTGTGTCCACTCCACAGCCTCTGTTTACTCACCCTGAGCTGTGTCCCATGTACACACTGGCAAGACTGTAAATTCTCTGTGAGTATTGCTTATACCCGAAAGTCAAGAAATTTAGTTAAGATTGACCCTGGGCCTAGTCTTGCCATAAAATATGAAGGCATGTTTTCTTTTAAATTGCACTGCTGCCTGATCCCATTGATTTTGGACAGTATAATACTGAAATGAAATAACAAGAAGCTGTTCCTGGGCTCTAGGCAATACAAAATTTGACTTGAGTGGCCAGTAGGGGGCTGTTAAGGAATTCCCACCTATGTACATATTGACACAAATATGTAAAATGCCAGTTTCAAATTGTCCAGTGTGCATGTGCTAAACTCATAAAGAGCCTTCATATTTAAAAAAAAAAATCTATAATAAAACAGTAAAAATGACAGACTGAGGCAAGAGGGAAAGGATAACAACACGAAGGCTCTTAATCAAATGCAGACTCACAGGGTGACTATATTAATTATTAGCAGTTCGCATTAGAAAAAAAATGTGGCAAAAACAAGTGACAATATTTACCAAATCTCAACACACCTGAATTTCAGATAAACTCTGGAGAAAGCCCAAATGAGCTGACCCATCATTTCACCATTTTCTTTGCATATTATTGATATGCAGGACACTCCCTCCTGGGAGTCCTGGTTTTCTGGGTGGAGAATAACAACTTCTGAGCTTTTTTTCCATAGACTCCAACCCACCCACATGCACAAGGAAAAATTTATTGTGATGAATAGTCCTATTAATATCAGGTTGACCCCACCCAATACTACTTCACAGTAAAGAAAGTTAATGGATGTATCTGGTATTGGCCAATATGCCACGACCCCATGGCTTTACAATGAAAAAGCAAAGGAAATAAAACTATGTATTTTATTGTAATGCTTTGGCATTGCTTTTCCATAAAAAATCCTACTTGTCAGAGGCCTGTTTCTGCATTCTTTACTCACCAAGTCTCAGGTCCCTTTTTCTTTTTTCAAATACAACTCATTTCCTACTTAGCATCATAACCTACTTCTCCAGGCATCTCTTCCTCTCTTCCCCTTCTACACTCATCCTCATTTTCTCTTAACCTCAGTTGTCATTTTTTCCTGACCATTCACCCCTCTATTAGCTAGATGCTAATAGATTTGATTTTCTGTCACTTCAACTAACCTGTGGCCCTATCTTCTTTCTACACATCATCCTTCAGCGCAAAACCAGACATGTACAGTTGCTGGATGTTCTACCCAGTAACAAATGAGCAAGACTCTAATATTCTTCAAAACTCCCTGCTCAGCCTTCACTTCTGCAAAAGCCAAACCAGTAAAAATGCTTTTCCCCATTAACAGAGTAGAAATAACAAATATTTTCAAATGATGAACTGGCACATTGTGGATAGTTGTGTCAGGGTTTCTACACCTCTCAAGCTCTCAAGTGTTTTGGACAGGCACCGGTTGTCTCCTGGCCTTGTATACTTCCATGTACATGCATAGGGGCTTAACAAGTTGGTTGCAGTAATGTCTAAAAGGCCTAAAACTGACTGCGTCTCCATTGTGCCAAGTATATATTTGTACTAAAAAAAACCAAACAGTCCCTTTCTCCCCCTACCCCAAGAGCTCAACCTATGAGAAAAGATGTATAAGGAAGGGGAGGCAAAGAAGTAATGGGTGAGGCATGAAGCACATAATCGCATATTAAGTTTTGTGCCAGAAACCCATGCATCAGCAATTCAAGATCGTTACATTTTCCTTTTTCACTTTAGGCTCTTTGTTCATGTGCTAAAAAGCAGAAAGTATCAACTCCCTCCCCCTTATTTCTGTGCAAAAAAGTGATTAAGGATACCACTGAGCTTTAGTATTTCTAAGATGTCAGTGAATCAACTTATTTTGGTTAAATTTGTTGGTTAGGCAGCTTCAAATATTTTTACAGTCAAATAAAAAGGCCCAAATGTTAATCACTTAATGGGGGGGGGGGGGGAAATCACACGTACACTTGCACAACTTGCACGCCTACAGACTTCATTTGATAGAGCAAAGAAACCCAAAAATAAGTGGCAAGGGAAAACTGAAACAACCATGCTCTCTAAAAGCTGTGCAGAAGGGATCCCTTTTGCTTTTCCCATTTACTATAGCTGCATCACAATCCCTTTAACATCTTTATTCCCTTTACATAAAAGATAGCAAGTGCTAAAACTCAGGTAGAGCAGAAAGCAGCATGGATGAGTAACATTCAAATCCCATGAAGCAGAGAACAGCCAACATTCAGAAAACTGTAGAGCTATGACTCCACTTTTTCTAGATCATCTGATAGTGCTGTTAGTACAACTGGCTCCAACCCACAAGAGAGAAGAAGAAAAAAACTAGCTGGACGTTCATAAAGAATGATCAAATAAAATTTTTACATTTACACAAACAAAACATCTGGCTGAGATCAGTCTGTTCAACTCCACAAATTAACTAACCCAGTACAAGTTACAATGCTATTCAAATGATTACAATGGGGAAAAGTCAAGCTCAGACTGGTTCCATACTGAATTCAGTAAACAATTCTGGCCCCTTTCTTGGCAGGCTTCTTCCATTTATTTTAAATTGCCAGAGCTTGCCAGATGAATCTATTGGGAGGCCTATAAAATTAAGTTTCCTTTTGTAGTGTCAACTGATGAAGTAGTCTTCACTTCCTGGCCTTAATTATTGTGTAGGGCTACTGCCTGCTGTGGGGGAGTTGCTGTGTGGCAGCAGACATAAAATTGACACCTAATTGCTAAATTCAACCAAAGTCTATTAATAAAGGAACGTATCTTTAAAATGAACTCTCTAAAGATTTCAGCTCCTATTAAGGAAAGCACTTAAGCATATGCTTGAGTCCATCCTTATTCACATGCTCAATGGAGTAATATAAATGTCAATATAAATACATGTAATAAGTAATATAAACATATAAATGCAATATAACCCGAATAATAAAGATTACTGTATTTTTACTTCCTTCTTTATTTTCATATCTGGCTGTTTCTGTATTAAGAGACTAATCGGTATTTACATTTCATTTCTATTTAATCTCATTTCCAATTTGCTGAATGCATCTCCACAAAGCATACATTCTCCATTGCTTCTCTGGTCAAGGTTGCCATTAGGATACAAGGAATCTAGTGACAACATATAATCTAAAACTAGTTTGCACAGAACCTAACATTCCCTTGAGATCATTCTGAAAGATGGGTGCGACATAGATTTTAGACAGACAAGGTTCTTTGGGTAAATGTGATGTCTTTTATTAGACCAACTAAATAGTGGGAAAAATTGTTCTTTGCAAGCTTTCAGGCACAAACACCCTCCTTCAGGCATAGAGAAATTCTGCTGGTGTTATGTGTTCTCCACAGTAGAATAGAGCCAATGTGTTCTCTCTACCAGGGAGAACACATAACACCAGCAGACTTTCTCTATGCCTGAAAAAAGGGTGTTTGTGCCCAAAAGCTTGCAAAGAACAATTTTTCCAACTATTTGGTTGGTCTAATAAAAGATATCACATTTACCCAAAGAACCCTGTCTTCCTATGTTCTTAGATCAACACAGCTACAACCAACAACCCTATGTACATATTATACATTACACAAAATGTTATTAACAAAAAAAAAATTGAAAAATTCTGAAATTTATTGGAGCGTGACTCTTTTTTTCCATATGTCATTAATCCAGATGTCACCATATTTTCACAGAAGGTACATGGCAGACTAAAAAGCTGAGCTCCTACATTTGTAGACTCCTATCACAGACAGGCAATGTACATCTGTATTTTACAACTCCTACAAAGTCCCCGTAATAACTTGTACCTGTAAACTTCAAATTCCTAGGAAGTGCTCTTCTTTCACATGGAAAAAGTGGTTCTCACCAAGTGAACATAAGAGTGCATGTGTATACAGGCAACCCCCGCTTAACGTGGTTTTGCTTAGCACGGTTTCGTTATAGCACCCAGGGCAGGGGTGTGGAGGAGCAGTGGCAGTGGCGAGGGAAGTGGTGAGTGGCAGCCAGGGGGAGCCCAGGGAGAGGAGGCAGGAGCACAGGGTCTGCTCTAACATGTGGTGCTGGAGCAGCTAGCAGGTGGGGAGGAGCAGCCGCGGCAGCAAGAAGGGACGGGAGGACAGCAGGAGCACAGGGTCTGGGCCAGTGGGGCAGCAGGAACACAGGGCCCAAGGTCAGGGCCAGCAGGATTGCAGGGCCTGGGCCAGGAGAAGCCAAGCCCACAGAGCTCCCCCACCCCCTGCAGCGATCTGGCAGTGGCAGCTTGTCCTAGTGCTGGGTTTGGAAGGAGTCCTTGCTCGGCAAAGCGGGACATGGGCAGCCCCACTGCTTACCGCACCCCAGAGCCTTGCTACCTTCTCACCACAAATTCCTGGGCAGGCAGGTCCCCAACTCAGGCCCCATGGGCAGGGCAGCTGGGGCTGTGCACAGGTGCACTAGTGGCTGGCAGGTGTGGGCTGGCAGGGGCATTGCAGTGGGGGAACAATAAGGCCGGGAGGAGCTGATGCCTACCCTGGCAGAGCTCACATAGTGTCTTGCTGGGAGTGGCCCAGCCAGGGCTGGCAGGAGCACAGGGCCTGGGCTGGCAGGGCCCAGGGTGGGGCTGCAGGAGTGTGGGGTCTAGGCTGGCAGGTGGTGCAAAACCAACTGTCTTTATTTAGTTTAAATCCAATGGGGAAATGGGTTTCACTTAATGCTATTTTGTTTAGTGCTCAGTTTTTCCAGAACCAATTAAGAGTACTAAGTGGGGGTTGCCTGTATGTACACACTTTCAGGCATATGCAGAACAGGAATGGAATTTGTATACAGTTTGCCCTGTTTAATTAACTCCCACACCCTTAGTATAACTTTTCCTTTCTTGTCTAAAAGTGTTTTTGCATACACCATCTTGAGCAGAGTTTCTAACAAAACACTGGGCACAGCTACACAAGATGTTTATTGCAGTTGCCTAATTAGCTCCACAGTAAAGTCTTAGCATCTATATGTGTGGCCCAATTAGACCACCATAAACTAATTAACCCCACCATAGGTTAGTACTTGTAAACAGAAGTGCTATCCTATGGCAGCTTTCTTTAGTCTCCAGCAATGCACATATAGATGCTGATGGGGCTGGCTGGAACACAAGTGGGTCCCTGCCTGCTGGCTAGCCCTGCACTGAAGCACCCTTGTGCCCCAGCCAGCCCCTCTGCAGCATGTTGAGCCACGTCAGAGCAGTCCTGGGCTGGGGGGCTGACCACTAGGGCCAACCCTAGGGGTGTGCAAGGCCTGGGGCATATAAGCCTGTGTGGGGCGTGTGCAGGGGAGAGGGAAGGGGGTGGCGAGCAGCCAGAGCGCAAAGCCAGTGGTATGTGAAATGGTGGTGCCCTTGCCCTTGTCACGGGGCCCCCCAAAGTACAGGGCCTGGGGCGGTTGCCCTGATTTGCCGCCCCCCCCCCCCAAGGGACGGCTGTGCTGACCACTCAGGGCCCCTGCCAACCAGGGCTGCTCTGACCCAGCTCAGTGTGCTGTGGTCCTAGGCACACATTCAAACAGCATGCCTGAGAGTAATAAACTCTGGCACATTGTGCACCAGAGTTCATTGCATTTCCTTAATTTCACATGTAGATGCACCCACTAAAAGCTAAATCGTATTGTACTTTTATATGTGAAAGCAATACTTAAGTAAGCATAGAATTGCAATTTCTGGCACTAATGCACTTTTTAGATGTTACTTCTCTTTATGGAGGACTAGGATCACCTAAGTGAATACAGAATCAAAACAGAAGAGGAGAAGAGCCCTCCTACCTTTTAGCCCAATAGCCCAGGGGCTAAGGTACTCCCCAAAGTATAGGAGACTAGGGTTCTAGGCTCCCTCACCTAGAGGTGATTTAGCCAGCCAGGAGGAAGATATTGGATGCTAGTAACATGAGAACAAACCAAAGAGTGTGGTTCAGTGAGAACAGGTAGCTGAAAGACATGGGCCCTGGCTTCTGTTCCTGGGCCTGGCAGCCAAAGAGGCAAAAACAGCTGCTTATTCAATGCAAGGATCAGAAAAGCCACTGGGACAGGTGCCAGGGCCAGAAGCCGTGATGCCCCCCCTTCCAGGGTAACATCCCAGTGTGTTCTCATCTTCCCAAGTCAGCTTTGAGAATGCTCTGGGCCAAGGCTATCCAACTTCTAAACGGCTAAGGGCTGAAAGCCCTGCAGGATGCACCCATGGGCCACATCAAAGTCAACCACAGGCCTCACAGACATCCTGCTAGTATACCACATATCCACATGGATCCTCCCCCCCTCCTCACTGCTGCACCATGCACCCAAGTCCACCCCCCCAGCAATGCACTGCATAGGCCCAGGCTCACTGTCAGATATGCCATGCTGAGCTGCATCACCTGTCAGGCAGGAGCAGGCAGCAAAGGCTGGATGAGGGGGAGCCTGGACACCCAAGCTACGATTACATCTGCAGCAGCAGCTGGGCAGGAGCCTGGGGTCCACACTGTAACCCCTCACGGGCCACATGTGGCCCAAAGGCCATCAGTTGGACAACCCTGTTCTGGGTAATGCACCATCTGGCCTGGTAGTTACAGTACTTTGCTGGGAAGCAGGAAACAGGTTCAAATCTCATCTGGAAGAGGGGTGTAGAGCTGTATCTCCCTTCCCCCTCCCCCTGACAAGTGCCCTAACCATTAGGTTATCAAGCTAAAAGGTAACAGCACCCACTGCTGAAACCCACTAGTCATGTTTTTTTTCTGCAACTGAGGTTCTGACACTTACCTGGCATTGCGTGTGCACACAGCTGATCCTGTCCTCCTGGGCTATACGGCTATAATGCATCCTTCAGAACATGCTCTCAGAAGGGAAGTACAGGGGATATCTAATGACATAGAATCCAAACTCCATGCAAGTGCCCAAAACTGCAGTTATGCAGCTACGTAAGTGCCATGTAGGATCAAGGCCAAAGTTTTCTGATTTGGCTCATTACCACTGTGCTTAGAGTGAAGTCTCTATTATAAGCAGTATAATCAGACAGAAACAAGGGGGGATTCTTAAGGATATTTATATACTCCCCTTTGGTGATTCTTCTAATATATTGTGTGATGGGCTAGCTGGCAGTGACTTAGCCCAGGGGTTTTGAAAGGGCAAAAGATGATTGGAGGGCTTGGGATTCCCTTTCCTCACCAATCAGGCCCCAGAGATTCACCTTCCATATCCCCTGATTGGCCCCTTGGGTCACCTGGAGGGGGATAAAATGGGCAGCACGGCTGACTCGAGAGAAACCAGCGAGGGACCACAAGGAAAGAGCTTTAAAGAGCTGGCAAGAGCTGGCCCAGCGGGGCGGGAGCACTTGCCCCAGAAGCACCTGAAGGAGTGGGACCTGCAGGCAGCAGTTGGACCCTCAGCAGCGTGGTGTGCGGCCAGCAGGACAGGCTCCCACCTGGGCTCCAGGATCCCCTATGAGAGGCTGTGGCCAGCAGGAGAGGCTCCCCAGCTCCAGCAAGGATCTGAGCGGTGACCTAAAAGGTTCCCAGCCCTGCATCCAGCTCCTCCAAAAAGAGGCCAGGCAGCTTGATGTGAGGCCAGGGCACCAGGAAGGTCAAGACCTCTTGCAGCTTGGAGCAGCATCAGCTTTAGTGGTTGTGTGGTAGAGTTTCTGCTTACTATGTGGGTGAGCCATGTTCAAGTCCCAGCTACCATGTGGGAGAGTCAAGTTCAAGTCCCAGCTGGGGTGAGTGAAGTAACAGGGAGAAATCCTTGTTGCGGTGGAGAGCTTGTTGTGTTTTCCCTCTTTCCCCACCTCCAGGTACCTAGGCCCTATATTCCTTATTATTTGACATTTTGTATTTTGTGCCTTCTATATTTCAGTATTGCTTGTTCTGCTGTTTGTGTTTTACATTTTGTTAACCCTGTCTTTTGTCAATGATTGTAAGTGGCTAACCTTTGTTGAATCCTACCCCCTTGAGGCATTGTAGTGTCTCCCTATACCCTCTCATTTATGCCTGTTATGTTCCCAGTATTGTTCTGTCATTAAAAGTATATGGTTAAGTCCCCATTGGTGGTCTGGCTCTGCTCTACAGGGGGAGGAGTGTCCCTATACCTCCCACAGTGCTTGTGCACCTGCTTTGATCCCTTCAGTTGGAGAGAGAGTACCTCTTGGAGTACCACCCGGGTTACAATTGTTTTGCTCAGAACTACGTGAAGCAACAGATGCCCTGACTTTGACTAGCAGGTATACAGCTAATGGAACATGGCAAAAAGATATATTCAATTTATTAGGGTAACACGGCTAGCAAAACGAAGCCAGCCAATGGAATGAATACTGCAGAAGCAAAAGTACTTAAATACGAAGTATAAAAAAAAAAAAAAAGTTAGCCAACTCATATTGTTCATGTTAGTCATATATAAGAAGGTATACATGCTTTAGAGCCAGTAGCAATTACTTTCCCTCACCAAAAAAAGTATTTGAAAAGAAAAACAGTAATTTTGGTGCAAGTTGAACCATGGCCATTTTATTAATTTTTTTTCAGTTTTCAGCTTACATTTAATGCAACCCAGACCTAGCTCCTTTCAAGAGCCTTTTAATATGTTCTTCCTTCTGCAGTTTGTCCCCAGGAATATTAGTTTAATGAGTGAGAACAACAAATATTATGATCAGTTTCTGAAAAGACAGGTCATCCTGAGAAAAACTTATTAACATCATTTCCTTTCAGACAGTTCCGTCAGACTTCCCTCCCAGAAACCTCAGAACAGAGTCTATTCACCATTTGTTCACATAACAGCCTAAAAAGCTTGAGGGCACACTGCCCCAGGGTTCACCTTTATTGGACAAGTTCCTCTGGCTGCCTTGGAATGAGGCCACTGTCCAATCACGCTTTGCAAGGAAGTATAAAATGCACAGCTTGATCCCCAGAGCAGTGGTTCTTTTTCAGGGGACACCCTTCTGAAAGAAGCCCTCAAAAATGTAAAGCCAACAGAGAACTAGCATTTAGATACTTTCTACCTTAATAATGTAAGACAGCAATTGTGAAGGAAGAACAGAATACACAGAAGCTCTATTAAGAAGTGCGATATCCTCATGCTATTGAAAATTTCATTTTAGAGAAAATCTTTTTAAAACTATCCTTAGAAATCATACAGCCCCACTTCTGTCTCTGAAACCAATATAAATAGTCACCCTGCGTGGGAAAGAGCAAGAATGCACCCGCTCCCCACTAGCCCCTTTACTTTTAACTCAATCTCCCTACTCCCCTGATACTTCTCCTCTCTTTTACTGTCAACTGAAAGTCTGGTTATAACATCCAATATATCCAGCCATTCCAGTTTGCCTAATTTATACATATAGGCTAGGGACAGACATTCAAAAAGCCTGAGCCTGAATTGATTCACTCTTTGCAGGTTAGTCCAAGATGCACAGCCTACACTGATTAATAACTGGACAGACGTTCTCTGTTAAATCAGGAAATACATCCATATGCCTGCAGTAGCTCAAGTCAGAAGCTGGGGGGAGCTAGAGCATGCCTGCCAGCCACTGCCAAAGGGGAGGGAGGAGAGGCACCCTCCAAGTTTATCACCCCTCCCTGCTGGAGTGGAGGGGGCATAGCCAGGCACTAGCTAGTAAACGGACCAGTAAAACACAGCATACGCAACTTAGTCTAACTTAAAATGTAAACCAGGAAGACAAGACCCATGTGGGTACGAACGACGCGGCAAGAGGCAACCCTGACCGCATTATGAGGGACTTCAAGGCTCTGGGGGCCAGGCTGAAGGAGACGGGGGCGCAGGTGGTGTTTTCCTCTCTTCTTCCGGTGAGTGGGTGGGGACGGAGGCACGGGGCCTGCATTGGCGAGGTCAACCGGCGCTTACGCAGCTGGTGCCGCCAGGCAGGCCTTGGGTTCCTTGACAACGACCCATGCTTTCGGGAGGGTGGATTGCTGGGGCGGGATGGGCTTCATCTCTCCCCTAATGGCAAGCGTGTCTTCTCTTCCAGGTTGGCTGATCTCGTACGGCGA
>NW_017728992.1:51311096-51328721 GCF_001723915.1 Gavialis gangeticus | reverse complement strand
TAGGGCGGCTAGGAGCTGGAACCAACTTCCAAGGGAAGTGGTGCTGGCCCCTACCCTGGGGGTCTTTAAGAAGAGGCTGGATGCCTACCTGGCTGGACTCATTTGAGTCCCGTTTCTTGTTTTGGGGTTTTGTTGTTCTCCCGCCCTGGCGGGGGGGTCAGGCTAGAAGATCTACTAGGTCCCTTCCGACCCTAAATCTATGAAACTGAAACTATAAGAATTAGTTTTACTAATCCTGAGGGTGAGTGTCTCCTTACAGCCAGGCATTCAAGAAAGCCTTTGTTTAGGTATTCCCACCTTTTACACATTCTGCTTTATAATGTACATGTAGCTCTCTGCATTCTTTACCTACATCTCCAGCACATGTGATGATCGTCAGGTCTTTTCCAACACCTCCCACCTCTCAGTCTGATCCTGCAGCTCTTAGCTCTGGGCTCACAGGTGCAGGGCTTGGATCTATACACAGGGGACTAGCTTGCCTTTCTTGCATAAACTGGTTTGATCCAAATCAGTTAAGTCTGATACTACATTCAACTAGGTTTATCTCAAACCAGTTTTGGCTATTTTTCAAACTGGTTTATGTGCACTGAATGTCTGTTCTGTTACAGGTTGAAACCAGTTTCTGATCACTTAAACCAGTTTGTGTGTAATGTCTGTCCCTAGCCCCTGAACATCAAAGATCAATTTCAGTATGTGATAGGATATTGCTATGGAATCAACTCTTATGCTTATAAATGTGTGTTATGATGAGCTTTTGCTCCTTTTTCCATATAGTTTTTCCAGTTGTGCTCTACAACTTTGGCTTTACATAACTGAGGTTGTTTCACAGTCCAGCTGCCTCCAAAATACACTTTTGACTTCTTTCTTACCTACCTAGTAAAATTTTGGTTGCCCAACCAGGTTGTAGACATACTGATACATGCATCTTGGATAGGCAGCTGCATACCTTACCATAAATGGCTAAAGGGAACTGGTTACAAATTATTCAGATTGAAATGGGATACCCTGTACTGTTTGGAAAGTTTCAAACAACTAAGAAATTGATTAGAAAAAAACCCTCAGTATCTGTTTGGTAGGTTATCACAGAAAGAAGAAGAAGAAAAACAATCAGGAAATACATTCACATGCCTGCAGTGGCTCAAGCCAGAAGCTGGTGGGGGGAGCTAGAGCATGCCTGCCAGCCACTGCCAAAGGGGAGGGAGGAGAGGCACCCTCCAAGCTTCTCTATCCATTGGTAGGTAATCACAGAAAGAAGAAGAAAGAAAAAAAAGGAAAGAAAGAGAAGTTCAGCACCCTGTTCAAATTCGCAGATGACACTAAGATGTGGGGAGAAGTAGCACACTAGAAGCGAGGAATAGGCTGCAATCGGACCTGGACAGGTTACGGGGTGGGCGGATAAGAACAGGATGGGTTTCAACACTGCCAAGTGCAAGGTGATGCACCTGGGGAGGAAGAACCAGCAGCATACCTACAGGCTGGGGAACTCCCTTCTCGTCAGTGCAGAGACAGAAAAGGATCTTGGAGTCATCACTGATGCCAAAATGAACATGGGCCAACAGTGTGGGGGCGTGGTCAGAAAGGCCAACTGCACCTTGTCATGCATCCACAGATGCATCTCAAGCAGGTCCAAGGAGGTGATCCTCCCCCTCTATGCAACACTGGTCAGGCCACAGTTGGAATACTGTGTCCAGTTCTGGGCACCGCACTTCAGAAGGGATGTGGACAGCATGGAGAGGGTCCAGAGGAGGGCCACTCACATGATCCCCGGTCAGCAGGGCAGGCCCTACGATGAGAGACTAAGGGACCTGAATCTGTTCAGTCTTCACAAGAGAAGGCTGAGGGGGGATCTAGTGGCCATTTACAAACTAGTCAGAGGGGACCAACAGGCATCGGGGGAGTCCCTGTTCCCCTGAGCACTACCAGGAGTGACGAGAAATAACGGTCACAAGCTGGCAGAGGGTAGATTCAGGCTAGACATCAGGAGGCGCTACTTCACTGTCAGGGCGGCTAGGATCTGGAACCAACTTCCAAGAGAAGTGGTGCTGGCTCCTACCCTGGGGGTCTTTAAGAGGTGGCTGGATGA
The DNA here is from genome assembly GCF_001723915.1 of Gavialis gangeticus. Lineage (NCBI taxonomy): Eukaryota > Metazoa > Chordata > Crocodylia > Gavialidae > Gavialis > Gavialis gangeticus. The sequence continues at coordinate 51,326,638 of NW_017728992.1, read as the reverse complement.
ACACCTTGCTGGGGTCGTTTGATCCCAGCATTCTTTCCTCCCCATGTCAGGGGGTCGGACTTGATGATCTGCTCGGGTCCCTGCCGACCCTACCAGCTATGAAACTATGAAGTTAACAGACTATATTTAGAATCGCTCTTCCACACTTCTAAATTGTTTCTTCAGATCTCCAGTTAGTCTAGATGCCTGGAGACTTATGCAACAAGCAAATAGGAGGGTTTCTTCAGTCCTCCCGCCTTTGCTGCAGAATGATGCAAAAATCAAGTGAATAGGATAGTACTGATACGCTAAAAGTGATTGCACAGTAAGTTGTACTAAAACTAGTGCTGCCAGGATATCAAACCAAAATTCCAGACAAGTACTCTTAAGAATCAAAAGCTGAAAACCCATCTGCCTCCCACAAGTCTGCACTGTATAGTCCCAACAACAGTAACGAAACTGAATCAACTAAAGACCATGAATTTTGAGTATGAGAAGAACTGATTCTTCCTGGGTGGATATAATTGGAAGCAGACCTACCTACTTTTACTTGCATATCCTGAAGGCAGATTTCTGCCACTCTTATTTGTAGAATAAAAGCTGCCACTTAACCTGGGTACCCCTACTTTACCCCTGGTAGATTCTGGTACCAGAATCTACCCCTAAACAATTATTTTTATCAAGCCAGAAATACACATTAGAAAAACACATTTTAGACTGTTTGTCCACCAAGCTTTTATTAACATTGATTTTTTCATCTGCTCATTTTATTTAATTTAAAAAACATGAAAAAGTTGATATTTTAAATAGCAATGGTCTGATTTAGTCATTAAAGCAAAGAGTGACAAAAGGACTTAGGTGCCTAAAATGAGACCTGAATGTAATTTAGGGACCCAAAGTCCAAGCGGATGGCCTTCAAAAACATCTAAAAACTCTGCCACCCTTAAGTACCTTAGTGTTTGCCAGGCAGATGACTTATGCACCTAAAGTTCTACTTGCATTTGCATCAAGAGACACCCTCCGTCTCACACCTAAGGCATTATGGTATTTACAAACAAGGCGCCTAAATTCATCCAATATGTCTTGCTGTGAGCATACATTGAGCATTTAGTTCAGTGTAAAAAGCAGCCACCACAGACACACTAGTTCAAAAACAGCCCACCAGTTACCTATCAGCCATCACTTAAGAGCTTAGAGAATGAACTCAGGCAGTAAGGCACTCAGGTTTTATATCCTCCTCACCTTGAAGAATTTCAAGCCCTCCACCTCCAACCTCCTAGGTGAGAATGCCCTAATCATCAGCTACAGGCAAAGCGTGGCTGGGGACAGTCTTCACTTCTCATCTGTGAAACTGTACTGCTTTGCTTCAAGAGGCAGCCATAACTATGTAAACAGTGATGCAGGCAGTATTTAGAAGTTATCTATGAGATAGCAGTGGTCTGTGCATTATCCCAGGCCTTGGGGCAAGTCCAGATCCTTAGCAGTCATGTCTGGCAGGATCATCAGATCTGTGGAAATACTGGTAGGATTCTTTGAAGGACTATGCTGTAGCCAGATGAAAGCGTAAGAACTCTTGTTTTTCTTCCGTCTTCAAACCAGGTGGTCAACTTCTCACATTGAATTTTTTTCTATGCAATCCTTTTGTTGTTTTGTCACTTTACTAATTGCTTGTGGTAAAACATGATCCCAAGGCAAGTGATATCAAGGCTAGCTCCTTTTATGGTGGTGAAGAGGGAACCTCGAGTTCTTTCACACAACTCAAGAGGTATCTACCTAGAGCTTGGAAAGATTCCCCTGCTGCAGCTGTAGAGTCCAGTACAAAAGTGGAGCTGAGGCTTGCAGGGATAAGAAGTTATCCCAGAGAAAACACTGGTCTGTTCCTTAAGACAAGCAGCAAGACAGTGGGGAAGAACTTAGGGTTCTGTGGGCACCCCACAAATAGGCCTGTGACAACTGCTGATGAATTTTGCATTAAACAGAGTTGCTATATAAAAAACAGAGAAACAATATTGGGAGCACAGTGTTCCCCCCCTGGGTCTATAAATCTTTCATTTGTCTTTGCAGAGTTTCAACAGAACGGATAGCGAGTGCTCCAACTCCTAGCTAGTCTGGCAGCTGGTGCTTAGAGCACTTCATAGTGACACTGAAGATAAGGGCTTGAAATCCCTTGGGCTGAGGAGGGCATAAAACAGTTCTGCTGAGATAAATGAGAGATCCATATGCTTTAAGGACTGAAGATTGGGTACAAACAACTGCATCAGAGATGGCCTTGGCACCTAAATGCAGGAGGGAATTTAGGGCTACAAATCCTAATCTCTCAAAGGCTGCTGATGTAAGGGTTGAGTGAAGCATAGGCAGTCAGTCCAAATTGATCACACTAAATCAAGGCTTTACCAGAGCACAAGTCAAGGTCAATACTGGGTAGTAGCCCAAGATAGCAAGCCAAGGGTTGAGATGAGGCTGTGGTCAGGACAAGCAGTTGATCCAGGCCAGGAGGTCCAAGACAGGAGTAATCAGGAAGGTCCTAATCAGTGGTTCAGAGCAGGGAATCGAGTTTAGAAGTTCCAAGCAAGCTAGAGGCGCAGCAACACAATCTGCTACCCAGGCAGCCTGCTGCCATCTGGTCTGACTTTATATAGGCCAGTATGAACAGGGCCCTCTTCCTGAGGGGCTGACTCAGCCTAATTTCCTGAGGCCTCGGACTGGATTTGTCCCAACTGGGCCTCATCTCATTACACCTGTGTTCTGAAGAGGCAAGATATCACATGCATCCTTCTTTTCAACTTCTCTTCTCTTCCTATTGGCTAATTTAGACATCCCCTGAAGTCTTCCCCATACACTGGGTAAGGTCCATGGGCACCTAAGTCATGACTGCAAATTCCGCTAGAGGGAGGGAAGAGTAGGCAAGCACCTAAATCTCTTTATGAATCAGAGCCTATATTTTTTTTTAATCAAGTGTTAAGAGGATCCAGAATATAAAACCAGTCAGTCTCTTCCATCCCAAATTAGAAAGGGCCAAATTCAGGAATAAATGCATTGCTAGCCAGAAAATAAAGTATCTTGATTCCTGCCTTTATTTTAGACACTCAGCTTCCAAGTTATTAAAAGCCAGACTCAGAAAATATATATATGGTGTCGGCTGTTTTGTGTGGGTTTAAAGTTGTATTTGCTTTATGAGTAAGATGCAATAATATATATGTTTACATAAAAATACTTCAGTTTGCCATTTAGATTAACTTCTTGCCAAACTAGTATAAAAATGGAAATGTACAAGGCATCATCACAGGAATGAATTCCACTGTTTTAAGTCTGCTGTATGCAGGTATTTCTCTCTTTTTTGGCAACAGTAACTAAAGAGAATGCTTTATAGTCCTAGACCTAACCACTCGGACTCCATTTAGCCTTTCTGGACAGCCTTGGAGAGTTGAATTCTGTACATCAGTCAGTATATATGCAGAAACAGCACAACTAAAGTAGCCATATAAGTTTCCCCACATTGGCCCATTAATATGCCTCCCCCAGGTCCTGGAGGTACAGCCATTGGGGTAAGAGGCATCAGTTCAGTTCAGTCTGTGCTCATCCTGGCTTCTGTCTCCATTTTTTGGAATGCCAAAGAGGGTATCAGTTAGGGCAGCAATGCAGACTCATGCCATCAATGAGACTGGAATGAACCCACCGAATGCTAAACAACCATCACAGGGGTACAGCTTTCAGAGTAATGCTACGTGGAGAAAGGCAATATCCATTTCACAGGACCTTCCACTATCTGGTTCCCTACCAAACATTTGAAAATTTAAAAATCAAGGCTCTTTGTGAAAAGGAATGGAGCTTTGGCTCTAGCACAATTTACCTGGTGCACAACTCTGGACCTCCAGGCTCCAGAACCACTGAGGTCTTCAGCTCAGAGACACTGTATCTAGTAGGTTGCTCTGTACCCTAGAAACTCCAGCTGTTAAGGCATCATCAGCTTGTGAGATTGCACTCCCAGGGCTTTTAGACTCTCTCATATGTCACCTAGCAAGTCCATGTTAAGTCAGGAAAGTCTGCTCCACAGTAGCCTGCCTGTCAAGCTGTGGAAAAAACCAGGCAGCCTGGGGAGAAACCAGGGCTCTCAGACTTTTGGTTCATGCCTGCCAGGTGAGCTGCAGAGGAACCAGGAAGGTATCTGACAGAAGCTGGTATAGGTTCTACCATAACTTTTGTCAAAATTGTACTGTTACAGCAAAAGATTTAGGATTTTTGATAACATGGTGTTCTCTAATAAAAGAGGACCCCCTTCCATCAGAAAGTTTCCAGCCAGTGCTCTTCTTTCAGATCTACGAATTGTATTTGACTTTGTGACTTATACACCAATTTACAGGGAGCAGATGTGGCAGATTATAAGGCATCTAGTACCCCAGCCCTAAGGTTTCTTGAACAAAACTGAGGAGACAACATAACATCTTTAATTCTCTGAAATAAAAAGTAATGCATTATCATATACCACACACATTAATAATATTTAATTGCATTGAGGTGAAGGCCACCAGGGGGCCTTATGTAACTGGTATTATGTAAACATATTGTACTATGTTATATTAAAACAATTGAAAAAGCTGATGTGGCTTGGTAGGGAGGGTGCAGAGATAAAGGAAGCTCTTTTCTACAATAATAATTGAAGACCATCCTCAACTTTTTTTCAGAGCAATTAGTTAGTTCAGAGATGTCAAAACATGTAACTGGGCTGTATGACAAATTGCAGTGTGAGTGCTGTTGCATTTGCCAATGACCTCGCAGACTTGGCCCCAAGGTTTCTAATGTTCTAACCGTCATGTCATTTGTTCAGTGACACAGATTTTTACAAGACATTTTATTAAAGGTGAAATGACAGATAAATGCCCCCCCACACACACTTTGGTTCTTTAAAAAAAATAAATAAATAAAGCCTGAATTGATGACATATTGGTATGAAAAAGAACGATCTGTTTTTTCAATAAATCATATCATATCAGTATGTTATATATACAGACCCCAATTCAAACCCTTCTTCAGAATTGTCAATACGTTAATACTCTGACAGTCTCAGTTGAACAATTTAGAAATAAAACATCTTTACATTCAAGTTAACCTATAATGTCATAAATATATGAAAACATAAAAACAGAAACAATTAATCAGAGCTGAGGATAGTCTGGAGCCCTGCTGCAGCCTCATACGTTACATATTTTTTCTGCTGTGATCTCACTAGCAATGCATCACTGTTTTTTACCACTTTGAGCACTGATCCTACACTCAGCAGCTGTGTTTGTTTACAGGGCTAGAAATTAACACAGAACAAATGGACTCCATCCAACAGATTTTTTTGGCATTTTCCACTACACTTTACAATATATTGGTCCTCGTAGTCCAATTATACATTTGCCACTGACGCTAGCCAAAAGGAGTGGATAAGCAAAGACAGTGCTCACTGGTACCACATGGGGAAGCTTTTTTATTGCTCCAAATGCAGTCTCACTAATTACTAAACCTGGTCTAGTCATTTGCAGTTAGAAAAGGCCATTGCTGTATTGTCCAGCCTAGATCTTTGTTCACCACAGACATAAAGAATGTCATCATAACCCATCTCACTGTTTGCACGGTGCCAGTCTAGTAAAAGTGATGAAATCCAGTTATGTTTTATAGTTAAAAGGACCTGCCAGTGCCCTTCACACATGTAACAGCTCCAATTCTAAAAAAGCATAAACCAAAAAACTTTCAGGCTGCATCTGACAAGCTGTTCCCAAAATAATTCTCCATTTATATCCAAGTATGTTTTTTTTCAATAGATATGTAAAATGCACACATGCCAACCAACAACCCCATCCCACCATGGCAACTTCTACCTATGTATTTACATAGGTTTTCTCCAAGGATCTCCAATTTGCACTCTGTAAAACAGTGAAAAAGACTGTTTTCTTAGAAAAAAAAAAAAAAATCGAGAGGAGTTACTGGTTTTCACATCTTTGAGAGCAGGAAAATATAATCAAATAGCCAAGCCACTATCTCCACGTACAGTTAAGGTAAATATATTTTAAAATGTTTGTCTAATTTACTCAAAGTATTTTTGCAAGCAATTCCTATTTATGCGACAAGTTACACAACAGATAAACATAGTGTGCATTAAGTTATAGTTTTACAGGCTGTTTATGTTTTCCAAGCTGTTAAAAATACTCCAGTTTCCCTCTTGTAAATTGTATTGTGCAGAAACTACTAAACAGGCTCTGGACAGCTGTAGGATTTTGGTAGTCAAGCAGTTTTTCCAGACAAATATACAAGACTCTCCACTAGTTCATTACTAGAACCTAATCAAATACCTATTTGGTATGGAAAAACAAAGTTAATACTGACCTTTTTGGATTCATCACTTATTTGAGGACTGCAAACACAGGTTCTCGGGAGCAGTTACGGGATATTTAGTTCCATTTAAGGTGTGTTGCTATTTTTTAACTTTGTTTCATACGAGGGGCATATTTATCCAATAATTTCAAATAATACCGATTCCAATGTCCTGACATTACAAGACACATGGTGAACCCTGTCAAAGTAATATATTACACTTTTCTGTGTAATTATGTTATGTTGGAGCAGAGTGTTGGAAAACTTAGTATAATCATTAGCTGAGTGCTGAATGTTTTGATTGTCAGACAGGTTGTATATGATGCAAATATATGACTCAGAAATGATTTCACATAAACATTTTGGTAACAGTAATCTGACTCATAACCTCCAACATAGAAAATAACAAGCTTCACAAAACATCTGGGTACTACAAGCAATTCAAACTTGTAATAACTCTTAAGAAGTCTTGTACAGCACAGAGAATGAAGATTTTTGCTCTTCACAGCCCCAATCCTGAGAGAGACTGAAAACTGAACCTCTAAATGACCCAAAGCTCTCAGGAACAGGGCACAGGCTCTCAGACCCCCCACAGGACCTGTGACAATTTACACCAACTGATGATCTGCCCTTAGGCCATTACTTGGATTGTATCCACACTTAACAGCAATAAAATACATCGTTCAACGTTCAATATTATTCTCTACTAAGAGTTTTATTGTTTCAAGTAAGATAAAATGAATAATTCACCTTCTGTTCATTTTCTCATTCAAGGTAGACGTTTACCCTGACAATTCCTTTCTAAAGACAAACATAGTGTCTTGAATGACAGCTGGGATTAACTGTACATTTTTTTTGAGAGGTTTGTGGTGTTTATTCTGGAAAGTGCCATGAATTAATGAATTATCTCTTCAGGCTTTCTTGAATCAGAACTGCCAGCTCTGCAGACTTCTGCCAGGAGCAATAAAATGTTTTTGGGACCCCATAAAATTGTTTTTACTGAGAGAGATGATAATGAAAGTATCGGACAGCCCCAATTCCAGTAGTTCTTGCAATATAAAGGAAGTATTATACTGACTGCAGTCATTATGCTACATTTTATTCAAAATCTTTTAACATAAAAATTAACAATCAACATATTCAGCAGTGTCCATGCTTCTTTGAACATGGACACAACTTAGTGTAAATATGCCACTTTCGCTTCATCAGAAGTTACTAACACCTTCAATTTAGCCATGGACAGGACATGCAGTCTCTTACTCAGAGTTTCACTGATACCATACTTACCACATACACATTTCCCCCGGCAAAAAATCAGCCCTCCAAAACTGGTGCATATCTTACCTAGAGAAGGTAATTTTCTTCCCCAGAATAGAAGCAGAGGACTAGAAGCATGAAGACACTGTGCTTCAAGAGGGCTGCCAGCTTTTTTTTCCCTCCCTGCCTGCAAACAGAAGGGATGTATATCCAGTGTTAACTTTTTCACAGCCACTCTTAAATTGGAATCGTTTTTTGGCTGAGCAGCTGTGAAAGGGTTAACATTGGACTGGGCCCCTCCTGCTTGCTGGCAGGGACAGAGAAGCTGGAGGCCATCTTGTAGAACAGTGTCCTCATGAAAAAGTCAGCTCTAGGCCAGACTCTGGCCAAATCTTTTTTTCTATATCCCGTCTTCCAAACACAAGGTGCCTATTTTATTTGGGTGTGTGTGGAATGCAAGAATGATCTTTTCAACTTCCTAATTCAGCTTTTCTTAAAGGTCAAGCTACTGTCTCTTATAGAAAGTTGCATTTTAACAAAAATACAAAAAATGGGCCAGGTGGAAATTACAGTTTAGTAGTTTCATATCAGGAACAGAGCCACATTTTAGGTCTCTACACACTAATATCCACCAAGACATCCATCAACAACAGGAAGAGCATAGAGCAGAAGCTGCTGATCCTGCAACTGAAATACATCTATAGACTGTGCATCCCATAGGACAGATTTTCCTATGGGATGTATGGAATGCAGATGCGAGACACCATATAAAAATCACAGTACTCATTGTTACCAGGTTTTCCTGAAAAGTAAGCCTCCCTATTGTTTGTATTAGAGTAGCAACTAGAGCTCCCAACAAAGGTCAGGGCTCCACTGTGCCAGGCAGCTCATGAGCTGGTAGATGAAATAAGGCAGCTTCCTTGAAACTCTAACCATCGCCACTAGTTTATAAGAATCTGTACTACTGTGGGGTTTTATTTTTAATTTTAAAGACCTACAGACCACAGTAGCTTATTATAAAAACCTCGCACTTTCAGCAAGTAGAAATAATCAGACAGACAATTGATATTCCATCTGTGCCCCAGTAGCATCATACCTGAGGACTAAAGTCCTCTTAAGAAACCCTTCACTCCTATTAAGCAAATAAGCTTACATTTTCAGGTAGATCCAAAATATAGGCCTAATGCAGAGTGGCAGTACAGTGTATACATTCTGCAATAATGCCAACAAGTTTTAGCCTTCCCAGCTCTAAGAATAAATCTATTGAGAATTCTTTGGAGGGTTTTAAATCACTTTCCAATTAAGTAACATCAGGACGGGAAGGTAGGCTGATTTTGTTGAATAAGATTCCACTATTCCACTGGCTCTTCAGTGCTTGTAAGTATTTTGGATTCGTGCCCAATACAATAATGGGGAATGTAGTTAGGTGCTTCAAACACAGGACCAAAAGTTAGGATTTCTGGGTTTCCCCCAACTTTGGATGATCTCTTACAAGTGATGAATTCAATGCCTCTGTTTAACCATTTGGAAAATGAGTATAATAGGTATTTACTTTCCTCAAAGCATGTTGTGAGGCTTACACATTTATGAAGTGCTTTGAGAACCTTGGATGAAGGACTAAGTAATATCTTTACATTTTCTAATAAGTACTAAACATTCCACATACCACAGAGTGGAACATTTTGGACTAGATGGCTGTTACAGTCATTAGAGAGTAAAAACCATTGCACACACGAGACAAAATATAGACATCTTTAAATGCTACTTTTCCCTTATAAGCATGTATTTTCTTGCTGGCTAACCCCCAGAGTATGTTAAATAGTAACCTCCTTATATGTGACAGCTTTTTCACCTTCCTTTTTGTCTGTTCACCCTCTACTTCTTAATTTTGAAGGGAGGAAAATTTGAAATGGGAAGCCAAGGGTCACAATCACTGATGCTTGCAGAACATAAAGGAAATTTTGGCAGGACACACATGTTTATCCTTTTCATATGCTGTTTAAAATTATTTTTATAAACAAATCATTATCTGATATAGCCACTGCTTAGTTCCTTTCTCATGTCAAAAACTTTTGATGTTATAATAATTAACTCAATCCATAGCTCTGCATTCTGGAAATTGGTCATGGGGATATGGAGAGATTGGGGGCTTGTGAACAAGAAAAAAAAAATGCCCTTTTTGCAAGCAACACTGTTAGTTTTTCAGACTTCGTCATTTAAAATTAGGCACTCAGCTGCTTTATCTAGAGAGCAAATGCGGGTTCAGGTATTAAATACTAGCTTTGTAGTATAAACTGCTGATTAGCATGTCCAGCTCAAAGTTTGGAACTGGGTTTGTGGTACTTTGCATGAAATCATAAGCAGACCAGGTATGTAATATAACCACACTTGATGATCTTAAGCAGGAGTTGGTAACAGATTGCCTGTGGGGCTGGATCCGGCCTACAGAGCTGGAGGGCTTTGTCTGTGTTTGTGGCCATGCCAGGTCCAGGTAGCAAAAAACTGTACTGGGGCCTGATAGCTGGAAGCTGCACTTGTGCCACTGCTGCTTCCCCAGTCCCCCACTCCCTGGCAGCAGTGTGGGTACAGCTTCTACCTGGGGGCAGGGAACTACACCACACCTGAGAAGAAGCACAGAGCAGAGCAGCAGGGAGAAGCAGCGACAGCAAGGATGGAGTTTCCAGCTGCTTAGCCCCAAGGCAGCTCCCCATCAGCAGAAAGCTGTGCCCACAGTGCAGCCAGGGAGCAAGGGGCTGGGACAGCTTTTGGCACAGGCACAGCTCCCAGCTGCCTGGACCCAGTGTGGGTGCAAACAAAGCCCCCTGCTGCTGATGCATCATTAAAGTAACCCAGCCTACATCAAACTGAAACTGGATTGTTCCAGCCCACAGCTTGGTAAAGGTCCCAGCCTTCACTCTTAGGCATTACTAATTCAGTTTTTCCAAGTCCAGCCTAAAAAAGGATGCTTAAAGATATGCATACATATCTTGTACTGGGGTACAAACATAGAACTGGGATTGAAAATTCTATTTTTCCCCATGCCATTATTAACGTAAGGTATACATTAAAAAGGCTCTCTTCAATGCTCTGTGCTTAGCACTCTTTGCTGCTGTGCAAGTCGCAGAGGTTTGATCTATTTTCCTCCACAGTTCAACAAGGACTAGGACCATCACTATGACACCATGCTAAGTCCCTCATACTGCTCCTCAGCTGCCTAGGGACTGTACAAGACATCCTGTTTAAGGTCCCATAGGAAGCTTTATTGAGCCCTCCTCATTCAAGAGCTGTCTGTCACTAATGTAAGGGCTGGAGGAAGAAGTTGTTCATTCCTGAGCTCCTTCAACACTCAAAATTTGTGAAGTGAAATCTTAAGCTTCTCACCTCTGAGATGAATTTGACTGATCCTGTCAAATTTCAATGGGATTAAAACAGCAATTGTTTCCACATTCCAAGACCCAGTTCCTGCTGCATGCCTGATATACTGAACTCTGACTATAATAATTGTTCAGTTCTGCACAAATTTTATAACGCAGTTTTACAAAGACCCAGGAGATGGCATTTTTACATCTTGCATGTTTACTACATTTGGACAATTTCAGTCATATTTAAGCAGGCTCCTTGGAGTGGCTGCACATGATTTTATTCTCCTGGATTCATCTTTCAAATGGCCTGGCAACTCAAGGGATTAATTTTCTGGAGAGAGAGAGTGATGCAATAATGCACCTCTGTTTCAGAAAAACTTGAGAACTTTTCTCCAACACCTCTTTGCTCGTGGGCATGAATATCACAACCTTCCTATAAGTTTTAATCTGTTTTCATTTTTTAAATACTCGTTGTTGCCTAGTGCAGAGCTAAGTGGCTTTGCTTCAATAGACATTATGTCACCCTTTAGCCCTTATGTAAACAGAGTGTCTAACACCTTTACAGTATATGCAAGGCAAGTGTAATGCAAAAACTGACAAGATAAGTATACTGTATGTGCACCTGCATAAAGAAGTATACTTGTAACATGGCCACTTAGGTTGTAGGCATTTAAAAACAGACACTTAAAAAAACTGTAACTCCCGCTTGATAAAAGCACCAATTTAACTTGATTAAATATATCATATTTACATCAACACTGTTGATAACTGATTGTTTTACAGTAAAGTGGCAAAATGAACCATTATAAAGGATCATTACACAATACATCTTTGGAGTACCATTTAACTAACTTTCACCTTTAGTACTGGGGAAATTTGGTGTTGCAACACAAAAGTTCGCATTATCTTGATTAATTTGTAAAGCCACATGCTGAACATATTTCACATACTGTACTTTTGTATCCATTTTTAAAAATGGAAAGTATTGGTTCAGTTGGTTCACCTATAATCTGAGGAGCCAGTTTATAAGGAGCCAGCTGTTCCAGATTCTGGTTACAGTGAGTATTAGTACACAACATCAGGTGATATCACTGGATGTTTTAAAGAGGAAACCTCATAGCAAAGTGGTTATGTATTCTTGTGATTAACGGCACATTGGATCAAAACAGTCATGTCTAGCTTTTAAAATGCAGCTACTGTTTCAATCTGCAGAACACTTAGGCTCTGTCTATCCTAGCCTCTTCTTTGCCAAAAAATTCCACACTGTTTCTACCACTATTTCTATCATTGCCAGCCAGGATGAGCAGCACTCTAATGTAGAAAGGGCTCCAGGCAGCTGCTGACATGTCAGCCATGGTGCTGATTAACCTTGTTCAAAGCAGGTCTAGACAACATGGGATTAAAACACTGTGGCTGCCAGCACCTTGTGTACTTAGTCCTCCCACCATTCCTGCTACTAATGAGGCCAAATTAAATGAGGTTACAGCTGTAATTCTGCCTCTTTCATGGAGTTGCTTAGAGATACTTAAACAGTAGGAGGATCCCGACAGGTAACTAGAACTCTGCGATGGGCTGGCTTCAGGGATGATGCTCAAGGGCAATCAGCACGGTTTCATTAGGGGCAGGTCACATCAGACCAACCTGATTGCCTTTTATGATCAGGTCACAAAAGCATTGGACGCAGGTGTCGCCGTGGACGTAGTCTTTCTGGACTTCAGCAAGGCCTTTGACACCGTCTCCCACCCCATCCTCATAAAAAACTAGGCGACTGTGGCATTGATGCCTACACAGTCAGATGGACTGCAGATTGGCTGAAGGGTTGTACTCAGAGGGTGGTGGTGGATGGGTCATACTTGACCTGGGGGGAAGTGAGCAATGGAGTCCCCCAGGGCTCAGTCCTGGGGCCCACGCTGTTCAATCTCTTTATCAGCGATTTAGACGATGGCATGAAAAGCAACCTGTTTAAATTTGCTGATGATACCAAAATTTGGGGTGAGGTGAGCACGCTAGTAGGGAGGGAAAGACTGCAGCAAGACCTGGATAGGTTACAGGGGTGGGCTAACAAAAACAGGATGCATTTCAATAGTGACAAGTGCAGGGTGCTGCACTTGGGCAGTAGTAACCAGCAGCACACTTATAAGATGGGAAACTCCCTTCTTGAGAGCATGGAGGCAGAAAGGGATCTTGGAGTCATTACTGACTCCATGATGAACATGGGCCGACAATGCGAGGTCACGGTTGGCAGGGCTCTTGGAGCCACTCTAATTAAAGCACCCACTCCCACTCTGGAGCATGTGTATAGACACCTTAAGGTTCTAAGAGGGGCAGGATGAAGGACCCAGTCCTATCACCAGCATTGCCTACTGGTTAGCTTAAGTATTTCCCTCGTTGTCTTCTCATTTCTCTCTGTCAATCTTATTCTCATCTCTTTTTATGTCTTGCTTAGGATTAAGTGCCTCAGTTGGGACTGTAGATTCTGCTATAACAAACAGGCTCCAGAAGCTAGATCTCAGAATGGCTATAGCTGATAGGCTCCAGTGGATTTCAGACCAGGGACGTAAGAAGTCAACAGGAATCTTTCCCATGAGTGCAATGGGTTTTTGATTCAGGCCACACACGTTTAGAGTTCTTGAAAGTGGGTCTTACAAATTTGAGAGGGACTTTTAAAAAATGCATGTCTCGCAAGCAAACAGCTTTAAATGCACAGTGAACAGGCCTATTAAGTAACAAGATGCTTACATATCTAGAGCTAGACTGTTCTCAGTGGTGGCAGATGACAGAACAGGGAGCAATGGTCTCAAGTTGCAGCAAGGGAGGTTTAAGTTGGATATCAGGAAACACTTTCTCACTAGGAGAGTGGTGAAACACTGGAAGGATTACCTACAGAGGTGGTAGAATCTCCATCCCTGGAGGTTAAGGCCTGGCTCAACAAAGCCCTAGCTGGAATGAACTTGTTGGGGATGGTCCTGCTCCAGCAGTCCCTTCCAACCCTAATTTTCTATGATACTATGCTTCTGTATTACACAAGCTGAATTTTAAAAAGGGAATGAGTACTTTCTCAAAAATCACCCCCCACCCCCACATCTCTCTCCATTTACATTTTGATTCTGGAGATATTCCTGAATAAGAGGAGAGACAAGGCAAGCAAAATACAATTATCAAAATGTCAAGAGTCTGGTTTTGAGAACTAAAAGCCATATATCTGTGTGATGACACCTTAGGCCACATCCAGACAAGCACAGGTGTGCAGGATGTGGTACCACAAACATATGCATTGCACCACATACTGCACATTATATGTTCTCCACACTGCAAGGGAGTGCTGCCCGTGCACGTGCTGCTCCATGTTTTTTTCCAGAGGTTTTTTTTTTTTTGACTCCTGGATGTCCAAAAATAAGAAAAAGCAGAGCAGTGTATGCAGAGGCAGCACACACTGCTCAAAAGGTGAAGCTGGACCACCTAGAGCTGCGCTGCAGCTGCTGGCCAGGCTCTGCACGGCAGAATCACCACTGCTGCAGCCCCAGGCGGCTCCCAGAACCCAAGGTAAGGCTCTTGGGGCCAACTCAGTGCTGGCCCCAGCCTCCCCTACCCCACCTGAGGTAACTTGCCACGCTCCAAAGCATGTGTGGCATGGGCATTCCCCAGGGAACCAAATGTTCACGCTCATCTGGATGTACCCTAAATGTTTTGGCACCAGTCAAAATGGAGAACACAGCCTATGAATGTTAGCCTGTGAATGGGCAAACCAGATTTTTTTAATAAAAATTCTAAAGTAACAAGAAAAAAATAAGGGTTTTTCTTTTATTGAACCAACTGTACTGTTGGGAGAGATGTTAGATAAGTTTCCAGGCACAAAGTCTCTCTACTTTGGGTCTTAGACCACATTGTTCTCAAAACTTTGTCTAACATCTCCTCCAACAAGAGTTATATAGTTGATCCAATAAAAGATAATACCAAAAAAGTCTTTGCTTCTCACATATTCCCTGAGCCATCATGGCTATACCACTTCACCCTTTCTACAATAAGGTGTTGGCTTCTATGAAGAAGTACCTGCAGCAGTGAATACTAAAACCAGAAACACAATACTTCTCTGCAGCTGTCTAGCTGACTTGGAGTAAATGAATAATTTAGAAACATCTCCCCACGGCTAGCTGCCATTTCCATAAAGACCTGGAGTTATATCCTCCAATCCTAAAACTCAGTAGAATCAGCACTGGAAATTATCCTTCCAAGCTACAAACCAGGAAAGCCTACCACATTGAACCAATACTTTGAGACAATTAAAAGCTAAATCATAGCAAGCCCTGTTTCCTGTCATCCAGCAAGAACATTTCAGAGGCAACTTAATAAAGGACAGCATCATTCTAACTTGCAGCAGAAAATAAATGCCGGTAATTCAGGAACCCTTAGCCCAAATCTTGCCAAAGTAGAGTTGGAAGGGGAATCTCAACTGGAAACAGCTCCACTTCAATCAATAGCCAGATCTTAGG
Source organism: Gavialis gangeticus (assembly GCF_001723915.1). NCBI lineage: Eukaryota > Metazoa > Chordata > Crocodylia > Gavialidae > Gavialis > Gavialis gangeticus. The sequence goes on along the minus strand of NW_017728992.1, from coordinate 51,311,196 downwards.
GGTCAGCAGTGGTACGGTTACAGCAGCTGTAGACAAAGGTAGGAGCTGAGAACACTCTTTTAATGAGAGTAGCCTATGTCAGTATGCAAGTAAAGATCTA
>NW_017728992.1:51304531-51306096 GCF_001723915.1 Gavialis gangeticus | reverse complement strand
GGTTACAGCAGCTGTAGACAAAGGTAGGAGCTGAGAACACTCTTTTAATGAGAGTAGCCTATGTCAGTATGCAAGTAAAGATCTACCAGGTACCATTTACAGTTGGTCAAAACTACGTAGCACATTGGTGCTCAAACTTTCTGCCCAGTTGGCTGGATGTACAGTACCCAGTTCATCTGTGGGCTGGATCCAGCCAGTAGTCCCAATCTGGCACCCAAGGTGAGTGCAGTGGGGCCCCATCTGGCTGTGTAGGTAGTTGGGGGGAGGAAGGGGGGGGAGAAGCAGCCCAGATCTGATCCAGCCACACAGGGGAAGAGGACTTAGCCTAGCCCCACAGAGGGGAATGGGTACAACCCAGCCCCGTGGGAGGAAGGGAGTGTGACCTGGCCCCAAATAAGTCATGAAAAGGGAGGGGGCATAACACAGGCCTGCAGGCAGAAGGAGGTATGGTCCAGTCCCAACCCAGCCACACGAAGGGAAGAGGGCATGGCCTAGCTCCAATTCATCACACCAGAATTGGGAATTTGGCAACAGAGAGGGTGATGGTATTAATTGCCACTGCTCTCCTGCTGCCAAATTTCCCAACCTGTGGGAAGCCCCACAGGACTGATGCCATGGCTCTGCAGGCCACATCTGGCCCATGGGCCAGAGGTTAAGCACCCTTGATGTAACATAATTCATAGCTTTTATGAACTCAACAGAAATTGCTATCTTGCAAATGGCTCTTTTCTGTGGCAGCTCCTTACTTCAGCTCTGAACAATCAACAAACATAGACAAGACTTGAGAAACATCACAGGCAATTTGCTCAGGTAGTTCTAGATGCACAAAATTTTTTGGTCAGCTCTTACACAACTCTTCATTATTATAGTCAAATATATGTGCTGTTTGTAGATGAATTCTACTTAAATAATGGTTACTATATAACTATTGGGAAATCATAAGAATCAACAATGGAGTTACGTTCTCTCTTAATGAATGTGTACTTTCCTTTAACACTATAAACTGTACAAGTCAATAATGGGGCACTAATCCCGTCTCCATCATGTGGCTAGTCTACTCCCTCATTTCCCTCATGCATGCTGGAAACTATTTTTTTTCTAAAGTGTAAACCAAATAAAGGAATGTGTGTGCTTTGAATGGATCCCAGAACCCCCAACAAAGACTTGCACTCGTATAAATCATTGTGCAGGTCCCCACAGCAACGAGCGATCTGCAGAACCGGTATGCTTTAGTTCAGGGGTGGCCAACCTGTGGCATGTGCGCCACAGGTAGCACAGACAGCTTGTGTGTGTGGCACACAGCAGATCAGAGAAGGGGCAGATGGCACAACAGCAGATAGGGCAGGGATCAGAAAACAGCAACAAATCGGGCAGGTGAAGAGGATCAATGTAGCACTTGGGAAGAGTGAGGGGCTAATATGGGGCACATCTGTCAAAAAGGTTAGTCACCTCCATAGCTTTAAATTAAGATATCCCTGATAAATACGGCCAGAAATTCTTCAGCCAGACATTTTTCACTAAAACCTCCAATTTACCAAACCAACTTTTTACGGGGGGGGGGGGGG
>NW_017728992.1:51298013-51304276 GCF_001723915.1 Gavialis gangeticus | reverse complement strand
TTTTTTTGGTATTTGTGTTTTTTGGTTTGTTTGGTTTTTTACTTGAAAAGATTTGAATTTCATGTTCTATATTTGCATGAAACTCATTTGGTTTTCTACTTAAAAATGTAATTATACAATAAAAAAACTTTTGTGACTGAATTGAAACGGTTCATAACCAACAAAATGTTTTGATTGGCCTGAACCAAAATACTCAGTTATTCATGGAGATTTCCACCCCTCTCCCCTTTAAAATTTCAATTTGAGGCCAAAACAAGAGAAAAAAAAATGTTCAAAAAGCTCAAAAATTTTCACAGGATGGGAAAAGCATTTCCCTCGCTTTTCTAGTCTCTCACAAGTTTCAGCTTTAAATGGCATATTCAAGGCACAGTCCACACATGGAATACTCCACAAGGCATTTTAACAAAGCTGGTCTCAAGTATTTTAACAGCACAAACCCTAGAACCAACAGTTCTGAGAGCATTTCCACTGTGCTTATCTAGACCCTGTGCAGCTCGTATTACAGGACATAAAAATCTATTCCATTTTTTTTTCCCCACTGACAAGTACAAGTTGAAGATGGCCACAGGCCATCACAAAGCCATCATCCACTTCACCTTGTACTTCCACTCCAGGTATTTTCTTAAATTTTAGCTCTACTGCTTGAAAACTGTGGACCTGCCATGATTTCCTCTTGCTACACAACACTGAGAGATAACCAAGCATGTGTCCATCACAATATTTCTTTGCAAGTTCTGAACATCCTTCAGGACTAGTTTTGCAGAGAAACCCTTCTTCAGCCACTTTGTCTTCATTGACTTTTAATTACAAAAATCATTCTCCAGCCCTGCCTGACCTATTATGGACTTATTCCTTCAATGGAAAGGCACAGCAAATGCCCTTTCTGTCTAGAGGAAGAGTTACAATGAAAAGTCCCAAACTGAGGGACGTACAGCCAAAACCACAAAAGTGATCTTGTACATATCCCTGAATCAGGGTAAACATCTGCCTTGAAAGAATCTAAAGGATCATCTGCAATGTGCACCCTACCTACTTAATACACAATGGAGCCTAGTGGCCAATAGTAAAAGAAAGGGAGGACAGTAGAAGAAAACTGAGCATATTGACACAGATTACCTTGGCAGTAGGACCCTCGGTGTTGGCCACCACACTTCAAATACTTATACCGTCAACCACTCCAGCACAAAGACAGACAGACTCTGACTTGCTTCTCCAGCACTCATGTCATCATCACTGGGTCAGTATTGGTACCTCAGCAAAACAGCAACGCCAGGAGGAACAGCCAAACCAAGACAAGACAATTCTGGATGCAAAAAGAATGGGGGAAAGCCATCACATCTCCAAGGACACCTTACCCAAGTCCTTTGCCAAAAGAGTGGCACAAAGGAAGTCAACGGGACTAAAACAGGCATAGAGGATGCTCCAGGCATTATAGCTGCACTGTTATGGGAAGAAGACACACCTTCCTGGAATTGCTGGGACATTCTCAGTGTCAGTGTAGTGCTGGAATCTGGAGCCAAGAAGTCAGCCCCATAGTGCTGCTATTCTAAGTATTACTCTTCAACACTGGTTTTGGATTACACCTTGCCTCAGGTGTAACATTTGAGTTGGTACTAGGAGTCCCTCTTTCAGAGCACCACTACGAAGATAATGCAAGTTGCATCACATTGACTGGTTCTAACCAGGTCCATACTTTACATGGCCTTGGTCATACTGAGGAGTGTCACCTTAGGTTTACCACAGCAGATTCACCCTCCTTCTGCTCTAGGAAGAGGAGGTGGGAAGGGTATTCCCTCACAGTATTGTTACCAGGTTCCAACAGTAGAGCTAGAGATCAGCACCCAAGAACTGGGAGCCATGGAAGAACAGCATCATATCCAGCCACTGGATTCACTTTGCTCTTTCCACCCCAAGAGACACATCACCATCCCCTCCCCTGGCAGTTGATGCTTTTAAAATAGGCTGTTAAGTTTCTTGGACCACTGACAGATTCTTACAGCTTTACCTCCACACAACACAGAGTTGCATGTGAATATACTAAAACCCAGAGCTATCAGTCTGGCTGGCATGGTACCCAATTGTACCTCATGGTACCCAACAGTGCAAATACATAAGAAAATAAGATGTTGGCTCTTCACCTCTCTGTCCATAAGCCACTGAGTTCTAGACTGGGACTTTTCTGATCAGAGTGACCCCAATGGTCCATCACACCTTAGTAATGAGCAAAAAGCCAATGGATTTCCTGAGCAAGCAGAACCAACCACAAACATTCCTTGCAGAGCTCTGACACTGAAGACCCCCTACTTATAGACCTGTTTGCCAAACATTAGAACTTTTGCCTGAGAGGAGGAAAGATTGAGCGTGCCATAAGTATGCCCCAGAGCTGATCTTGCAACACAACTGCCATACCCTAACTCTGCCTCAGTCTCCTGACAGCAGGGCTGTTAGATACTTTCTACAGGTCCTAGAAATCCAGATTCAAGCAGGAAGATGTCTTTCAGAAGAGCATAGATGTCTGAAGGGAAGAACTTCTAAATATGTCTGTCCCTGGTTCAGACCTTGATAACAAGATAGTAAACTATCTACGGCAGACAACGTTTTCTGGGTGACTATGATATCTTTTATTAGACCAACTTACATAGTTGGAAAAAATTTTTATAGAAAGCTTTCAGGTTTAAAAACCCTTTGTCAGGCTGAGGAAGTCTCTGCACTTGGTGTGTGCTCTTCCTGGATGGAATAAATAAAATGAATACAAGGGCTTCTTTACTATTCATTCCATCCAGAAAGAGCACACACCAACAGCAGAGACTTCCTCAGCCTAACAAAGGCTTTTAAACCCAAAAGCTTGCTATATTTTCCCAACTACTTAAGTTGTTCTAATAAAAGATATCATAGTCACCTAAAGAACCTTGTCTGACTAAGTCCTGAGGCCAACACTGCTATAACCTACACCCCTGTAAACTATCTACTACATTTAATAGGGCTAAATGCAAGTCATTTTTAAAGTCCACCTTGTGCGGATTTCAACGTGTCCTCTGCCTATTCAATCCTAGTTACCTCTTTGTCACCCCACTGTATATCTGGTGTTTCCACATTTACCCACTGGTCAAAGAATCTGCTTCTCTTCAAGCCCTTGGGCTAATCCCCACCCTTCCCAGCTCCCCATACAGAATGCTTTAATGGAACAATATGGTGCTAAGACCATGCCTGATGTTCATTCCTGAGGTGATGACATTTTTCATATCAACCAGTCAACCAACCTACTGTCTCCTTCCCAAAACTGCACTCAGTGCCAGAAGAAAAGAAATTACACTTCCCCAGTGCATCCAGGATTTTGCTTTATTATTGTGACAGAGACATACTATTCAGAGTATTGGCCCATCTGTCTGTCACCATAGCTGAGTGTTCTTGAGGTCATACCTGTCTCCTTCAGAGAATAACCGAAATGAATGACACAATATAGCTCTCACTGGGCTGCCAACTGGCTCACAATGAACATCAAGACCTAGTCCAGTGGAGCATAAGCAACATCCTCCACCTGTCTCAGCAATGTGCCAGCATCAGAGATCCACAAGGTGACCACCTGAAGTAAAACCTTTTTCAAATACTCCATCCCACACCTAGCTGCCAGTGCACATGCCAACTTTAAGAGAGCAGTACAACAATCACTGTTCAGCTGATGCAGCTGAAACATCTCATTCCCAGCATCTTGAGAAAATGGCAATTATCATTTGTCAGTCCCCTAATTTGTCAATCTTGTACTGTGAGAGGTACATACACGGACAGCTGCTTGAAGAAAGAACTTCACTGGTTACTCTACAGCAGGGAGGGGGTCGTCCTATGGATTCAGCTTGCAGAGCCATCTGATCCAATGGCCTAGCTCATGGACATGGGCCTTTGGTAGAATTTGGCAGTGGGACCCTTTAGCGACATACGCTTTCCCTGTGCCACTTCACAGAGAAGCGGTGGCAGCAATCACTTTCCCCATGCCACAGCAGGGAGAAGTGAGGATGGTAGCTAGGTCCTAGTATGCCCTCCCACCCACTTTAGACCTGAACTGCATTGCACCAAACTGTAGCCGAGAAAGATTGCCGACTGTTGTTCCTGAGAATTCCCTGACCTATCTCTCCTGTCCCTGCTTTTAGGAGTCCTCATCTCCCCCAGGGTTTTGAGTTGTAAGAGAACTAAGGGAAAGACTTCCTCAAAACTTCAGGTGTGTGTGCTTGAGACCCATCCACAGGTACAGTGGGTGCTACATTGATATACAGTCAAAGAAGAATTTATATTTCAGTTTTTATTATGAAAACAGCAGGACAGACCAATTTATTTGGTAGCTGCTACTTAAGTAATTGTGGGAAAGCAGACATTTTTAACAGAAAATAGCTGTTAAGAAGCAGACGTTGAGTAAATATCCTTTTTATTTATAGGAGTCCTGATACCATACAGACATCATTAGCATAATCATTCTGGCAACCTCTGCAGGTGAGGACACTTCAGTTATGAGTTTTGGCAGTTAACATATACTTCCTAGGAACAATTAGTGCCCTGGAAGATAAAGAACAGTCCCTTTATAAGGAGATCCTATATATTTTGCTACTTTTTTTTTTAGGATATACCATGTCATCCCATTTTGACAGGCAGTCGTTCAGGCTGCCTTTTTCCCCCCCCATCAACATTTCAGTCTAGAGCTTGAGCTATACACCAAGCCTTTCTCCAGTTTTCTCACATGAATCAGAGAGGAAAAGAAGGGGGAATTCAGTAGGGGGGAGGAAGAGAGTAAGTAGTAGTATAGTTTTAGGATACCAAAAAACCCAAAAAGTTCAGTTAAGATACACAAAGTACAAATGAGTTGGATAGTCTTGGTTTGTTCTTAAACTGTTGACAGATCAAGAAATAATCAGTGCAAGTAACATAATTTTTTATGCCCAACAACTTGGATGTTGGTGAGAAGTTTCTAATGTTGATTCATACTTCCTGCTCCTCATAGTTAGCATTTTAGCTGTGTTATTCTAATTCATTACATAAATAATTTTCCTTGTGGTTACATAAGCATCTGGATCCAAATTATCTGAATCAATTTGAATCTGATGACCATTTTGAATCAGCACCTTTACTTTTACTCTCTAGTATTTCCCCCAAGGCTTTATACTGGAAAGTGCCAAGCACCCACGATTCCTATAGAAGCCAGCACCTTTCAGAATCAATCCCTTAAGGCAAAATATGTCAAAAGGGGGTGGTCAGGACAACAAAGCACTCTTGCTCTATCTTTTTACTGCAGAGGGCAAGGAGATGTAGGCAAGCTCTGCAGATTTGGCTCAATTACAGATTTTCCCCATATCTCTCATTGTATGTATGATCTGCAAGGGCTCCACTGCTGACTGGACTCTAGATATGTCTACACTGGAGTCAAAGCTATAACAGGAACTCACGTAACCATATACAAGTCAGCTAATTTCAAGTATAGCTGTGACAGCAAAAGAATACTTACCCAGCTTCTCAAGTGGATCTCAGAGACAGTTCCTAGCTCCATGCAGCCATAGCTAAGCTGATATTAGTGCCAAAGCTATCTAGTTTAAGGTAGCTAAAGTATGTCTACATAAACTGCAGCCACATTTAACTGCAATATACAGCTCCTCTAAAAAGCAAATGCTTAATGGCCCCAAATCCTCATAGTCCTATGCCCAGAGATTTTTTTTCTTTATGTTTATCACCTAAGCTTTATGCTAAACAGCCTCACCTAAATTTGCCTTTGATATAGTCAGTCAGTAATATTGCACTGTCCATGGCAGGAGCTCTGCCGACTAGATTTTTAAATGTATCGTAATATTTTACTAGATTAGGAAACTCATGGAATGCTTAACAATCTGTACTTTGACAATTCAATTTTTGAAGCGATGTCTTCCTGCATAGTCATCATAGCTCTATTGCTCAACTCTAGGCCCAACATATTTATCAGAATATGTATTTTAAGATATAATTTTGAACCTTCTTATTATTAAGTCCCGACTTTGCAGAACTTCACAAAAAATGGAATCTAAGTTTACAAGCTGACATGCTTTGGCATACCATCAAACTTTCATTCTCCACAATACACAGAGTTTTCACAAAATATTTACTTTTGTGGATAACCCACAACAAAGCTAAGTAAAATTTAGGATTTCGAAATGTTATTTATCAACATCTACTACTACTTTTATTGCTAATTTCAATATATATTCAACTTCCTGCATGCCCTTTGTAAGCTGGACATTTTGATCTTAAAT
>NW_017728992.1:51290394-51293013 GCF_001723915.1 Gavialis gangeticus | reverse complement strand
AGAGTTTTCACAATACCAGGTTTCTTACAAATGCAGTCCAGGGTATAATGCCTGTTTTCTGTTGAACCTCTCTCTTTGCTGCACTGTCATTAATAATGCTCTGAAAATGTGATTCATGCATTCATTCAAAAAAAAAAAGAGCGCCAAGTTGATATGTAACCAAATTCACTCCCCCATGACACACCTGTGTTTCAAGTGTCAGTCATCATGCTTCAGACAGAAGGTCTAGTTAAGAAGAGTACCAAGTCACTCCACATTAAGAGACAGAGAGAGATCATTGTTCAGCAGTATGAGACATTCTTTGCTTCCTTTCCAGGATTAAGTTCACACCACTAGACTTTGCCACAAATCAAGTGCAATGGGCAGGCATGTATTTCCATAACCAGCTCTAACTATGTACTTTACAACATCCAGAACAAAGTGTCTTGATCCATGCTTAGGACTTATAGTCATATCATAACATAAATGCTAGTAATCAGAAGTTATTTATTCATGGGACATGAAAGGATGGGGATGATTCTTAACATTCATGGAGCATGATGAAACAGAGTTACATCCCTGGATAAAAACTTATGCTGGACAGGGCAGGTGTTTTATGGCTTTACAGCAATCCACATCTCTGCCAATGCATTCCCTAACCTGCACAGTAACTCTTTCTGGAACAGCCATACTGAACTGAGAGCCAAGCTGCACAGAAGGTGCCTTATTTGCTCTCTTCTATTTCACATCATCCTCCATGTATTAAAAACAATCATCCATTGGCAAATAAGGCTGGAGGGGTGGGTATCAAACTGTTGCAAGTGCAATAAAAAATCCTAAAAAATAAGCAATATGGCAAAGTCCTGTTTAACTTGATCTGAAAAATATGAGTGACAGTGCCTTTGGGAATAATATAACATATGACAGCAATTGAAAAAGATAACTCCTCTTTAAGGGAGCACATTCTGTAACGGAGATGAGTTGCTGATCTATTAAGACCTTTCTGTCTCTACCCTTTATGGTTGTATGGCACGAAAGTACAGGTAATTCAATATAGGGGAAAACGGCTTTTTAATACAGGGGAACACAATTTTTTTTCCCTCTTCCTTAATTGCTTTGAACCCTAATGGCCCATCTTGCGGGAGGCTGTGGAGAGCAGGGAGAGTTACTGAACAGTGACTCAAGAACAAGTATTGTGGATCCCTGGAAAAAACATAACCACACACACACGTCATCTCTCTGACATCTGCTGGAAAGGCAAATCCATATGGCAAACCATGTATGCACAGTCACCTGTAGCTCCAGCTGTCCAAAGGGGCTGTCAGAGAGCCCATCCCTCATCAGAATTGATTCCTTTCAAGCACATTTGTCACCAGAGCATCCCATTTCTCACAGAACAGCCACTCTTGTCTGGGAAACCTACCTAACACCTTTCAAAGATAAATTGGGAACAAAAACATTGTAAGCTGGCTGGACACTATGAAACAAAGGACTCAACACTGATAGTGGCCATATGGCCCATTATAATTTATCCAGCTTCAGAACACTTTCCACACAAGGAAGGTGAGCCCAACCCATGCATTCTCCCTTTCCATGAGCCTTGATCTTCCAGTCCTCGGCTTCTATCCTTGCATGGGCTCCCCCTGGGAATCTCCCGCAGCCCCTCAACCTGTATTGCCTGAGACTGGAGGCAGAATGTCTTGAATTGAAAAGCTTGCCTGGCATGAGCCCAGCCATGCAACCGCTCCCATAAAAACCAGCACCTTAAGAAATCCTAGTCTCAAGCAGTTTGGAGATAGGGAGGCAACAGAGTGCAGCCTGAGAATTGTAGAATCACAGAGAAACAGGACAAGAAGGGACCCTGAGAGGTCATCTAGTCCAGCATTTCTCAACCCATGGGTTGCAACCCAAAAGTGGGTCACAAGAATATATGAAAGTGTCATGAACAACCTTTCGAAGTGGATCAACAAACTTTAAAACTGGCTTCTCCTTAAATGAGAAAAAAGTGGGAAAGTGTGGCTTTTCTCTTGCAAGCTGGCAGAGTTCCACTAATCTAGTCTCACTGATATCAAGAACCACTGATTTAGTCTAATCCCCTGCCTGAGGCAGGATCATCCCTATCCCAAACCATCCCGTACTGACTGACCTCTTAGCAGAGCTACGCAGGTCCCTTCAGATGAGAACAAAGCAAGCACTCTAGTGGACCCAAAAGTGCCTGAGCACACAACTGTCTGCTTAACACCCACCAGCCTCTGGATCTGCCCAGACAGGGGACTCTCTGGGGACCCTCCAGAACTACACCAACTGGAGCACCTCAGGGCCTGGCTCCTGCTGAAGTCCAACTGGGACTAGGTGCTTAAGGCACCAAGCTGAGCAAAGGGGAGGGAGGGGGATCATCACCTCCTTGCAGCCTAGAGGGAATGCGGGAGTGGGGAGAGAGTGCTGCAGGAGCAAAGGTGGGGGAGATCAGAGGAGTTTGTCACCTCCCACCACCTAGAGGAGATGCTCTGAGAGGGTGCTGCAGGGATAAGAGGGGGGATCAGAGGAGATTATCACCCCCCTCAACCTAGAGGGGATGCCCTGGGGAAATGCTGGAAGAGCAAAGGGTGTGTGCGTGTGGGGCCGGGGGGGGGGGGGGGG
>NW_017728992.1:51289728-51290384 GCF_001723915.1 Gavialis gangeticus | reverse complement strand
GGGGGGGGGGGGGAGATCACCACCTGGGACCCAGCGTAGAGGGGATGCGCTGAGGATCATCACCCCCCTCAACCTAGAGGAGGTGCCCTGGGGGGCACTGCAGGGGTAAGGGGAGGGGAGAAGAGGGAGATCAGAGGAGATCATCATCCTAGACCCAGCCTAGAGGTGATGTGCCGGGAGGGTGGCTGGCAGGGTAAAGGGAGGGGGGGAAATCAGAGGAGACCATCACCCCCCTCACCCTAGATAGGATGCCCTGGGGGGCTGCAGGAGCCAAGGAGGGGATCAGAGGAGGTCATCACCTCCCACCACCTAGAGATGCTCCGAGGGGGTGCTGCAGGGACAAAAGAGGGGATCACAGGAGATCATCGCCCCCCTCAGCCTAGAGGGGATGCCCTGTGGGGTGCAGCCCCCGCCGGGTCGCGAGGCAGGCGCCTCCTCCTGCGGGGTCCCGCGCCCACCTCGCACCTACCCAGGTTGACGAAGCTCATGACCATGTCGGCGTCGCTGAGGAAGGCGCTGTCGTGCGCGCTGGCCAGGGCCGAGGCAGCGGGGCGCGGCGGAGCCAGCAGGGTCCCTCGCTGCAGGCTGGGCGCGGCTCCCGGCCCCTCCTCGCCGCCCAGGGCATGGTACAGGTCCAGCATGAAGCGCGGCGCCGA
>NW_017728992.1:51287596-51288271 GCF_001723915.1 Gavialis gangeticus | reverse complement strand
CACAGCAGCCCCCAGCACCACAGCCAGCCCAGCCTCGGGGGCATCGCTGCCCGCCGCGGCGGCGGCGGCGAAGAGCCGGCCGGCTCCTGCCTGGGCTCCCCGGGGACGTGCCGGTGCCGCTCCCCCTCCAACCCTTCCCTTCCCTTCCCGCTCGGCTCGGCTCGGCTCAGCTCATGGGTGGCGAGGGGGCGGGGGGGTCAGCGCTTCCCTTTCCCCCGCATGGCCCCCGCCCGCCTGCCCCGCCTCGCCGCGCCCCGCCCGTGGCCCGGCTCAGGTGCAGCCGGAGCGCCCCTGCTCCCCGCTCGCGTCGGATCGCAGCAGCGGGCCGGGCCAGGCGGATCAAACTTTCTGCGGGACGGAAGTGGCTGCAGCTGCTCAGAGAGGAGCCGAGCGCTGCTCCTTGCCCGGCGGCCGGCAAGGACTCACCCGCTCCCCGCCAGCGCAGCGCGGCGCCAGCAGGTACCACACGCCCCCCCCTGCCCAGCACCGCCTCCCCCGCCTTGACTGACAGCGCTGGCAGCTGCGGGGCGGTGCCGCAGTCCCACAGCAGGGGTCTGTTGCCCCCCACGGCCCCTTCGCTGCTGTTGTCGAGGGTTCTATTGCCGCCCACCCACCTCCGTCATGGAAGCGGGTTCTATTGCCCCCCGCCCCGCCTCTGTAGTAAAAGAGGATTCT
>NW_017728992.1:51274882-51286880 GCF_001723915.1 Gavialis gangeticus | reverse complement strand
CCCCCCCGCTCCCTTCAGTGGCGCGGGGCAGGGGCCGTGCCGGAAGGGCGAGGTGAAAAGTGTGGGTGGGATGAGAGGACAGAGGGCCGCGTGTGACGGGTGAAGGCAGAAGTGGGGGGACTTGCTTCCCGGCAGGGCTTTTGCTGCTGCCCTTGCTCTTCAGGTCCCTGCTGGTTTGGAGACCTGCAGGGGAGCGTGGTGGCCCTGGCCTTGGGAGGCAAAAAGTGGGAGGCGGCAGGAGCTTTCTCTTTGGTCTCCTCAAGAGCCCAAGGCCCTTGAAACGGTACCAGGCCAGGCCTGAGGTGTAGAGCTAAGGCTGCGATTGGGAGAGGGAGGGGGGGAATGCCCTGGTGAGACCCAGTTCATTCTTCCTTGAAAGCAGCCACTCTCTGCCAGGGTGGGACACAGGCCTTTGGTGTGACACAGCCAAATACTTCTGAGGAGCCAGTGGACACTGCCCAGTGAAACTGCCCAGAGATGCAAATAGACCAGGGACAGGAAAATGGCCCTGCAACACCGCAGCCATTGCCTCCTTCCTGTTCAGGTAGAGCACAAGAGTTGTGGCAGCTCTGGCTGAGGACACCCCTGTATGCCACTGGAGACTGGACTTTTAGGCTGACCCAGTAAATGGCAGTTCTTATGTTCTAGTAGGATGGCAAGAGGACCTTGGCTCATTGTCATGCTATTCTTTCTCAGTCCTTTCCTCACTGCGTCCTGATGGCTACGTGAAGTGTCACATTTTAGTGAAGCCTCCCTTCTGCAGTGTGATCCCCACAGGCTGTACTTCATGCACACAGAGCCCTACTGAAGACATGATTTTCTGCTTGAATTACACCACTGACTTGAACTTAGTGACAGTCATTTGACTAAGAAGTTAGGTTATGGATTTGTATAATAGGATGGTTTGGATAAGGGTGATCCAGTCCCAGGCAGGCAGTTGGACTAGGTGAGCTCTGGAGGTCCCTTCCAGCCCAACTTCTCTATGATTCTATGACATCATTAATTCACATAAAAACACACAGGCACCAGAGACTGAGTCCCTGCTGAGAACTTTATCTTCCTCCGTAAAACGGCTTGTGGCACTGTGTTAGTAGTATAAATCAAGGGGCATTTTGAACCCCTCTCTAAGTTTGATGAACCTCTTCCACAGGATTCGGAAGGCTGAGGAGCACACATCATAAGATCAAGCATAATGCATTACCTCCATAATTGCATAGGTAGTTGTCATTCCCACTATTTGTTTCTATAGTGCCCTTCATATAAAAAAAATAAGTAGAATTTATTTCAGACAGAATAGCTTGTGAATAGGTTCACAGAAAGTCCTTGCACTTCCAACAAGTTGTTAAAATAAACCAAGTTGTCAGTTTGCTTTGTTGAATGAGCTTTCAGTATAACAGGCTGGACTTGGAAGACTTATAACAAGAAACAAATGGATCTGGGTACTGAAACCATTAGGTGCTTTCCATTGCCAACCTGTTTCAAACACCTAGAACACATTTATGTTACCCTTAATTATATTTACTTCCAAAGCATTTTCATTCTAAACAGTATATCCAAGATAATTTTAACAAGGTATAATATTGCATGGGCCATGTAGGAAGAGACTTGTGAGTATATAGCATCGTGCTGTTGGTCAAACTGGACCATCCCAAATTAAGGCCAAAGCAACCCCTGTGAACAAGTGCTGTATTACTTTGTGTACAAACCGCCTTGAAAACCCAAGGAAATGTTATGAAAAGAGCAAATCTTAGGCAAAAAGCTGTAGAATTTCAGCAGAGAGAAAAATGAACAAGCCTCTGTGGCTAGTCAGCTATCCTTCTGGGTTAAATCATGCCTGGATACCCTATACAAATATATTGCAGCCATAAACCTCCTCTTCTTTCCCTTAGAAACACTCCTCAGCATACCCTTCCATTTTACTAGAAAATCCAGGCTAGATCCCCTGAAATCAGTGGAATTACCCTATATTTAAACTGGGGTAAATGCATAGAACTTGGTCCTAATAGGCAAATTTTGGCCCATTGGGAGTTACTGGAAAAATATCTGCTGACTTTATTAGAATCAGAATTTGACATTTATGTTGACATTCAGTTTCTCAGAGACTTAGCTGAGAACATTCAATACTGAAGACTTATTTTCAAAAGTTCAGATGACTTTGAATATTTATTCAGGAGGAAGGCGAGGCTATACACTGGTATTTTAATGACTAATCAGAGAACATCCAATATTAACATGAGTTCTTTTAAAGATCGTTTTTTTCCCTCACAAAAAGATTGTGTTCTTAACTAGGTCCATGCAGAGACCTCCTCATTCCTGTACCAAAGGGGGGACTGCACACTCCCTCTTTTTAAAGAACTGCAGCAGGATCCTAAGGAATTTCACAATCTCTGGAAAATGAGCAGTCATGTGTTGGATGGAGGCACAACCCAAGATGCACCCCATATTCTCTCTGCCTTTGGAAAGTTTATTAGCTGTTCTGTGGAGTGTTTTTAAAATATGAAAGATTGGGGTTAAATTAATCTTTAGAAACATGGAGCTGTGCTGCCATGGAGTTGGACTGGGAGTCAGAGTGGTAGGGACCAAAACCAATGGCCTCCTATTAATACCCTAAAAACTGCTGTATCTAAAATTTTTGGGCAGCTTTGTTCCAGTGGTGGTGCAAATTCTTAATCATACTACCCCTTGCCCAGAAGCCCCAAAAAAGGATTCTCAATTCCCCCCTTCACATCTGCTGGAAGGTTGGGATTATTTCTCCCAATGATCTGAGCATTTTCTTTCCTCACATCGCTAGCTAGCACATGCAACAGCAGTCACAAAAGACTGATGGGGCACCGTCATGCATCTGTTTGTAAACTCTGTTTTTTATGAATGTCTTTCCTATTTGTCAATGTAAATTTGGTTTAGAATAACGATGCTGATTTTACACAGTACTTAAAACTGGCTCTCAGAGGTACAGTAGGAACCAAGAGCCAAATTCTAATAGATGCTGGTAGATGTCTGGGGTAGAAGTGGATTAGAAAACCCATGTTCCATGGAAATGAATGCAGAATAGAAGCTCTCCATTCCAATTCTTTCTTCACTTCCAAGCTCGGATGAAACTATCGAAGGGTATGCTGAGGAGTGTTTCTAAGGGAAAGAAGAGGAGGTTTATGGCCGTAATATATTTGTATAGGTATCCAGGTTGTAGCTGTATTGGTCTAAAGGAAAAGGCAATTAGGACTCATAGTAGAAGTTGTATCTTCTACCATCTCTACTACAAGTCCTAATATATTTGTATATTCACCCAAACCAAAATTTAGGACCTAGAAAACCATCCATTCAGGTAACTATTGGGAAAATGGGCTGAAAGGGGAGTAGTTGATATTATAGCACTAAGATATTAGGCCTGATAATCTACACAGTGTAGATGCAGTTTGCCTTACTTTCCCAGAAAAGCCCTTTTGATTCTGCTCCATGTCTTCTCTATACCAGAAAAAATATACTTTTTTTTTTTTTTTTTTTTAATATACATTCATGTTATGTAGGTGCTCTTAACTCCTTTTGAAGACAAGTGCAGGGAAAAGTGCTCGGCACTGTCATACAGCTGCTGTGGTACTGAATACTGCTTTTCTGAGCAGTAATGGGGCTGCATCATTTAGAAGTATTCTGTTCTCAAAGAAAAATATTTGAAATGTTCCATTTCAAGTGTTATTGTAGCAATGCAGCTATAGAACTGGCAGCATTTGAGCGACCCAGGGCTAATGCAGTGTGGGGACATAGACATGGAGTAATTTTTCCAGCACTTCTCTACTAAATTACCTCAGTCTTAAAATTAATCTTCCTGTTTGTTTATATAGACATTTGAGTCCTTCTCCCTAACAAATGACTTACAATCATTGCTGTGGTGCTATAGGTCATTCTCTGACCTTTTCTTAGCTATGGATATCAACAATTATTACTATAGTGTCCCTGAAAAACTACCACCATCTACGTGAGAGTGCCTGACTTTGTATTCTGACCATGTCATCTGATCTAGAAAAAAAAAGTGCATTATATTCTGCTTCCTCAGAAACTCACCTGAAGAGATGAAAGGCTTAAGTATCCTTACAGAAGTTGTTCCACAGCTATAAATTTCAAATGTTTTGGCATTTGAAACTGCACATTTCTAAAAATGGATTTTAGAATGTCTGAATTGAGAGCAATATTTCTTTTGTATTTTCCCAGAGAAAGAGGTATGTTACGTAATTTTTTGCAGACTATGACACACATTTTAAAAATTAATTTAAACAAATACTGTAGTGCTACTGAAAGAATTTTTCACCTGCCAAAGAGTCTCCACAACACAAACACCATCCAAAACTCTGTGGTAACATTTGCTTTCACTCAAACTTTCCTTTCACTGTCATATCATCAAAAACGTTGTGGATTCAGGCTTCAAACTCTTTTTTTAGGTCATCATATTTTCCTACTCATGGACGACATCTGGTGGTGAAATGAAAAACTTGTGAAAGCCTTCCATGCAGGGAAAGTAGCAATAATTTTTTAACTGCTTTAAATTCTTGCTTATAAGCCAAGGTTCTGTCTGTATTAGGACTGAGCAGGTGCAGGTTTTTTTTCCTCCCCCTCAATAATATACTGTAAACACTTCCATGAACAGACCTGCTACCCCAGAGGAATCCTCTCTCAAGGTACAGAGTTTTGCCAATGAGGATTAACTATGGTAGCTAATTTCTTGTGGCAGCTCTAGTGTTTAGGTTGTAAATAATTAAAAAAGTGTGCTACCTATTCCTAATATAAGAACTAGTAGTTGGTTGTTACTTGTCTTCTTTTAGCAATTCATTCATAAACTTTGTTTAAATAACACATTGAAATGCATCTTTAGTCATTTGATATATTGGTTATGAGAAGTAACTTTTGTTTCTTTCAATAAAAGTGGATAAATAGAAGGCTGGGCATGGAAAGCCAAATAAATAAGACAAAATAAATTTATAATCTGGGGGTTTTCAGAGAAAGGTAAAGTAAAATTGAGCTTGCATTATTATATTAAACATTTTAAGATACAGCATATTAACATAGGGGCGAGTTTCCTCTCTATTCGCAAGGGCTTAATCATGTAACTTACTAATGCTCTTAAGCCTAACTTCCCATGCACCAAGATCACATAAACAGAGGAAGTTATTCATTTTGAATGTATATTGATATGTAATAACTTTTTCAGAACTTTCATTATCTTTGTAAATACACTATAGACTATGCTGTTGTAATGATTAGACTTTGTCCCCCTAGGAACACCAAAAAAAAAAATGGTTCTTGATTTTTATTTAGTTATGTTAGCTAGTTTTTAGTTAGTTAGCTAGTTTTCTTCCACGTCCTTAAGCTGATTCAGGTTTACCTCAAGTGATAGACTTTTTCTAAAGTACTTGGGTATCTATGTCAGTCTTAATTGACATAGCTTCTGTGAATCAAAAGGCATCAAAGACACTATAGTAAGGAGAGTTTTTTCTGCAGGCATGCATTGCTGAAGAAAGGCAGAGATTTGTTCAACTAGCTCAATGGCATACTGAAGATTTATAAGCAGAAATATAAAAATGTGGCCTTTAAAAAAAAATCTACACTTTAAGATTTACCTAATAATGTGGAATAAGCTATTTATAATGTATAGCATTTAAAACTGGGACATCGAGAAGGCAAAACATGCACAATAAGTGTAATGTACTGGCTTGCATGCTCTTTTTGTGAATTGGGGAACACAGGCTTAGTATAAACTCAGTTCAAAAGAGTAAAGTAGACTAAAACAATATTTGCTGGGTATACCTATGTTTTTTCCATTTCCCTTGATGAATACAGTTTCTTTAGTGCAGTCTAGTAGAAGCATTTAAAAAATAGTAACATCTTAGTAATAGTAAGTTATTACTCATACGCAGAGAACCACAACTTTCGTTACCTAGAAATATCTTCTAAAAATATGTAATGCAGATTTACTAGTTCCAAATCTTTTCAAGAGAGATGGTTATAAATAAATATCAGTTCAATAACCTTACTAGACCACTATCCTTATGAAAGCAAACATTGAAAAGTAAAGTAAGTCACTGTCAAAGTTCCACAAAGAATCATAACCCTGTTCAAATTTCCATGTCCACCATCTCCACCAAACAGGCATACACTTATATTCTAATGATTTTAACTTTAAAATGTACT
This sequence comes from Gavialis gangeticus, assembly GCF_001723915.1. Lineage (NCBI taxonomy): Eukaryota > Metazoa > Chordata > Crocodylia > Gavialidae > Gavialis > Gavialis gangeticus. Next base: position 51,280,703 of record NW_017728992.1, on the reverse strand, counting down.
TATAGCCCACGGTTTCAAGTATTTTTAAAAGGGCAATATTAATATGAGGCTAGACAAATTGAAAAAAAAGATAAAAGCATTTTCAGGTACCATATTTGCTCCGAGTTGTCTGTCAGTCACATTTTTCTATGAGAAGAACGTTCTCTCCTTGTTTGGGCATCTGAGGGTGCATCTACACGAGATATGATAACGCACCTTAGCCTAATTTTCTGCATAGTATGGGCATGTGTCTACACATATATTCCCTTACTGCACAGTAAAAATGGCTAGGCACCCCTAAATTTAGCAAAGTTAGGCGCGATTAGTTAAAGTGCATTATTGCAGGTGTAGACGCGACCCAACACCAAACCTAGTACCGGGTCTGCCTAGCCACTAGGAGACCACCCTAAGCCCAGCCCCAGGACTCCTGGCTGGCTGCCTCTCCTGAACCAGCAGCCCCCACCTGCAGGCAGTTAAAGCCGGAGTCTGTTTTGTCCCCTGGGGCACATGCACCAAGCCCTTGGAGCACTGTAGGTCCAGTGTGCCCCTGGACAGGACCCAGACCAACTCTGCCAGTGCTGTCCCCTAGCCAGAGCTCCTGCTTGGCCACAGGTGAATGTTGCAAAGAGATGCAGCCTGCTGCACCCCCTGCCCAGCCCTGACATCCTCCTCAGGGCTGCTGCCTGGCTGCCTCTAGCAGCAGAGCCAGCACCTGCTCCCTAATGCTGCCCACCCCCAGCACTGTCTCCTGTGCTTGCAGGTGCTGTGGTACATTTGCCTTTGCTGTGAGGCTCCCAGTCCCTGGCTGTACCCTCTGCTGAGCACTGCTGGCCACAGTGCAAGACCTGTCACGCAGGGACAGCCACACAGGGGCCCAGAGAGCCAGTACAGGAGGTACCACTATGTTGTCCCCATTGAGGACCAGCCCTGCCCACATGCACACCTGGGCCTTTCACACAGGTCCCCAACTGGAGCCAGAAGGAGGTTGGTGACCTCATGGTCCTCTGGGGGGGGATGTGGAGGTCCAGAGGCAGTTCATGTGGGGCAGGTGCTCAAACACAGCGAGGTTTCCAAGGCATATAATTAATAGTTTGGTAGGCATCTGGTTCATAGTAGAATGGTGGGAAGGGGACTATGTTGTTTCTGGTCTAAGAAGATTAAATGGATAATGTACTAAAGTCTCTTGAACACAGTAGAAAGTTGGGATGAGAGGGGGCTGAATCTCTCTAAAGTTCCACTGATGCATGCAACTTCCACTGATTTGTCCTCATTTATCCCAACAGGAACAAAAAAAGCCAAATGCTGGTGTTTATTGCTCAGAATGGGAGGATGAACTAGACAATTTTGTGGGCCATGTCTGGCAAATGGGCTGTGGCTTGTGGCCAAGTCTGAGTGTTCATTTGAGGAATGATGAGTAGATATAAAGGTTTCTAGGTCAGGGCTGGAAAGAAATATGGAGGCAAATTCATATATAGAACACCAAACTACAAATTTCCTCAATTTCAAATGCTTGCTATAATTTGTTTTCTAATGTTTCAAATGTATTAATATTTATTTATAAACTCATCTCTAACTTTTTATTTGGCAATTTGTGTTGTTTTTTGAACAGAAGTCACATGGCAGCAGAAAAATCTTCTGTTAGGTCTAAATGGAACTTTTACCCCCCACCAAATGCAACAATGGATAGTATATCAGAAAAGCTCTCTTTCAGATGTTCCATTCACAGAAGCAATTATTCCTGCCTCTTGTGTCAGCATGTATTTCAAGTGTTGTACTCTCTCAGCTCATAAAAGCTGGTGGAAATGAGAAAAGAAACACAAAGGATGGAAAAATTTGCAGTGTTTTAAATGTCATTATCAACCCCAGAACATACTGTGGCTCCCCAAGGAAAGGCTAGGCTTCAGCAAATTTAGGAGAGAGTTTCATGCCATTAAAGTATCCTTCCAGACTGGTCACATCTCTAATAGAGTCAGAGTCCCTCCCCAACTGTTGATATGTCCTTGATGAATCAGGACACACCACAGTCAATAATTTCTCCCTCCTGCAATATTTCCAAGGAGTAGTATGTTTGTCTCCCTGAATGTAGCATGGTTAAGCATGGAAAGTGTGCCTCTGCAGCCAAATGAGGAGAATCTGGGAGGAAGCAGAAATGATTTTGTTGCAGTACATGGTCTTGCTCCAAAGATTAGATTTATCTTTTGGTAGGAAACACTCACAGAAACAGAATTGTCTGAGATACAGTATGCCAAAATTCTATATCTAAACAGGCCCTCAATCCTCTGGCTTTGCCATAATCCAGGGAGGGAGGGATGATGTGATGTGGTGTAAGGTTTTATTACAGGAGTTTGGGGTGACAGCATTTCTCATGAACAGCTTTATCACTTGTGAGCTATGCAGATCTCCCCAAATGACAGCAAATGTTACCCCCATTAGGTGTTGTCTATTACACACATTTTCTACCTTACAGAAAATCTGCTGTAACCCATTTCAGTGTTGGCTATTTTTACTGGAACAGCTTTCATTATCCTTAAACCAAATGCCTTGTTATCATGAATCCAATGATGCAAGGCAGATGGAAAACTTGTAAAAAGCACCAAAAATATTAAAGGAGAAACTGTTTTAAGTACAAGATTAAAATCTGATGCTCCAGGCATAGGAACAACTGTGGAGTCCCACTGGGAAGTTTCAAATCTCCCTTTTCCAATTATTTCAAGTGATGCAGACCTCAGGCTTGTCAATAAAACAGAGCTAAATATATTGTCTGTCCCAGATCTCTAACAGGGATGAATTACATATTTGGGAGAAAGAAGGAAGCATGTACAGCATACTTGTTTGTCTCAAGTGGTACCAGTCTGTCACCAAAAAACAAACAAAACAAAATTACAAAAAACAAAGTTAAACTCCAGATCCACATGATATGAGCTAACCAGCTGATGGTAACAAAGGACCGTGCTCTCTAAGTTTAATGTCTAGGTATGTGAAAGTGTTATTTAGCACCTGGCATCTTAAGTACCAAGGATGCATTACAGGGAATTCATATGAGATAAATATGAAATGAAAATTTGCTTAAATGCTGACAAAGGGGAAAAATAAGAAGCAAGAACATGTGTTAAAATTGCTAGCTAATCTTACAAAATGAGACCTGAGACTATGTCCTGGACAATGCAAAGACAAGAAAAAGGGACACTCTTAACATCTTTAGGAAGCACCTTTGTGCAGAGCTGTCATAAGCTCAAAGACCAGAGACCAAGCAGCTCCCTCTTCCCATTTCAGTTTCTAGTTTCAAGGATAAATATACCCATGAAAATCTCTAATGTTCTACATGTATTATTCCCTCCTCACAGGGAGGATTCTTTGGAAAGCAAAGGTTGTGGTAGCACTATTTATTTTTACAAAAATAAATGTAAGAGAAGTCATCCTAAGCTGCATTAACCACCTGGCTGCTTTTGAATCCTCCACCAGTACAAAGTGCACCCAAACCTAGCAGATGCAGCAGCCCTGGGGGAATCTCTCCTGAGCTGGACATTTCTTGTGTGACCTACAGTGCTGAAGCAGGGCATACAGTCCCCTCAGCTACTAGCTCAGAGGCACAGGCACACACACACAATGTTTCAGTGACCTCCAGCTGCCATGACAGTCTCTCAGGACCCCTGGTAGCCCAAACCAGTTAGAGCTGGCTATGGCTGCATCTTGTTCCATGGAGGCAGCCCAGTGCAGACTGGATCCAAGACAGAAGGAGGCCCCGTGGATTAGGACAAGAAGTAAAGACCTTACATTGTAATGTGGGAGGTTTAGGTTAGATAGTGCAAAAAAACTTTCTAACTATGAGGATGCTTAAGAAGGCTGTGCAAAATTTTGATGGCCATTTCATTTCGACACCATTTTCACTCATTTTGAGGTCAAAACAGCAAAATGGAAATGAAACAAAGGCCGTTGAAATAGCCTCAAAACAAAAATGAGGTTAGTTGAAATGTTTCAACCATAGTGCTGGGGATGGGAAGTCAGTTTAGCTGGGCTACTTCCCCATCCCCCATGCTAAATCTAGTGCAGGGAGTGGTGAGGCAGCCCAGCTGGGCTGCCTCCCTGCCCGTGGCTGGGGTTGGGAACTCAACTCAGCTGAGTTCCTTTCCCCAGCCCCATGGTCCAGTAAAACGGTCAAAACAGTGCCAGGCAGCCTCACTGTTTCGATGAAGCAGAACAGTGCCTTTTTGCACAACCCTAATGCTTAAGCACTAAAATTATTACTTAAAAGAGGCTCTGGAGTCTCCATCACTGGAAGTTTTTAAGTGCAGGTTATGTTGGCTAGAGTGGTTTATATAGGAATAATACCACTTTGAGAAGTGGGTTGAACTAGATGACCTTCTAAGGTCCCTTCCAGCCCCATTCTTCTGCGATTCTAGGATTGTAAAGAACAGCTTTGCCCATCCCTTATTCAGTAGAGTCAAACCTACCTCAGTGGCAGCTGAGGATTGGGCCCAAGCTTTTTCCGTCAATAGGATACCCAACCACCAGGTTTTCCTTGCTTTCCATCTAGGTCTGTAGCCAGCAGTTTTAAACCATACTTCATTCGCTTCTCATTTGCTTACAGCATGGTCAGTAAACAAAACCTGGTTTCATTCACATTTCCTTCAAAGATACATCATCCAATGCCAACCAAAACACTCATATTTTAAAAAGAATCAGGATATCAGAATGTACATAGTACATGACAACAAGTCTATGGAGACATTAGTCACTTTTTGGACTTGAGAAATGGCAACAGCTTCAGGAGGCTTGAATAACTTACTGTGTAATAACTTAACCCCTCTCTTTCCTTTCACAGTCCCTGATCAAAATAACCTAATTTAAAATACTCACAGAGCACAAGAGGAAATATTTTAACATTTGTACCTTTTGTCATGGCTAATTGGCTCATAGCTAATTTCCTTCTAAAAACTCACTAACACACCAGCTAGGGAAGAAAAATGTTATTTCCAGAGACCATTTTGCATTTAGATTTAAATGTACATGTTGTAATAATCATTTGGTTAACAAGTCAGGAAAACAGGCTAAAGTAAGCAGCAGTCATATCAGTTTAAGTTGAAGAGAAGCAGCTGCTACTGTGCATTAAACCAGTTTCCATGCCAATTCAAGATGAAATAACTCAGTGAAGAGTGTCTTCCTTTTTCCTTCTACAGGAAATATTCAGACTGCTACAAAAGGTTTCATACGTTTACCTTCTAAAGCAGAGGCAGGCAAAATATGGCCTGAAGGCTGGATCTGGCCTGCCAGGTGATTTAATTTGGCCCATGGATTCCCACCAATTAGTTGTATCCTGCCCAGCTTGCGTGCTTCGCTCCCGCCTTTGTGCATGGGAGGGCCAGCATACACAACTTCCAAACGGGGCTGCTGCTGCCACTGCTGCAGCCACCAGGGGACCTGTTCCACTTTCCCAGCCTCCAGTGGCTCCTCCTTGTGTCCCTGCTGCAGTTCTGGCTCCAGGCAGCAGGTAGAGAAGCTGCAGCTGGGCAGGAGCATGAAGCATGGGGTTCAGGCTGGTAGAATTACAGAACCTGCATCCAGCAGGGTGGCAGGAGCACAGAGCTTAGATGGGTAGGGTGTGCGTGTGGAGGGTTGAGAAGTACAATGGAAGTTAAATAGTAATATTTGTGGTGCATTGTGGCTTCACATATAAATTAAGAATATTAAGGAGGAAAGGGTGATTTTTCAATAACGGGTAAATGCCAACTCTAAATAGAAGTATTAATAGTTTTACCATAACATTGGGGTCTTGTAGTCAAATATTAATAAATACTGAAAAAAAGAGAAAAGAAAACTGTCACTTTCTAGCTATGTGGAGTGG
>NW_017728992.1:51261831-51269882 GCF_001723915.1 Gavialis gangeticus | reverse complement strand
TCCACACATCCCATATGGCCCCCCCACACACATCCCATATGGCGAACAGCTGCTGATGTTGCCACTGGCAGTGGACCCTCAGGGTACTCATGGCCTACACAGATGCAGTCACCCAGCAGCGCACAGCTCCAGTCACTTCTGGGAGCTGCATGTGGTGGCAAGGAGTGGAGCCAAGCTGTCCCACTTCTATCGCATGGAGCTCACATGTAGCTCCTGAGACTCAGGCACCACTAAGGGAAGCCCCATGTGATGGAGCTGGCTGCTTTCCCTGCTCTCTGCCACCACGTGCAGGTCCTGAGACTACACCTGAGATGGGGCAATGAGGCAGGGCTGATGAGGGGGGCAGTTTGGCATCCTCCTGCGAGGCTGCAGGAGCACCCCTGTCTGCTGGGCCATTGCTGGCAAGCTCAAGCCTGCCCTGCGCCCCCGCCTTTTTGGCTCTGTGGTGCTCTAACTCATTGCACTTTGTGTAAAGCACCATAAGTTAAAGTAGCATTTCCCAACCAGTGCATTGTGACCCAAAAGTGGGTCGCAAGAATATATGAAAGGATCACAAACAAACTTTAAAAATGGCTTCTCCTTTAAAGGATAAGAAGTGGGAAACCATGGCTTTTCCATAGATTTCATAGACATTAGGGCTGGAAGGGACCTCAGAAGATTATTGAGTCTAGCCCCCTGCCCTTGGGGCAGGAAGTCAGCTGGGGTCGTAGGATCCCAGCAAAATAAGCATCCAAATTTCTCTTGAAGGCATTCTGTGTGGGTGCTTGAACCACCTCCGATGGCAGTCTATTCCAGACCTTGGGGGCTCGGACAGTAAAGAAATTCTTCCTTATGTCCAGCCTGAAACGGTCTTGCGGTGTTTATAACTGTTCGATCTTGTCATCCCTTGGGGTGGTCTGGTGAACAAGCACTCTCCCAGATCCTGGTGAACACCCCTGATAAACTTATGGGTGGCCATCAGATTGCCCCTGAGCCTGCGCTTTTCCAGGCTAAAGAGGCCCATAGCTCTCAGCCTGTCATTATAAGGTCTGTTTTCCTGACCTCTGATCATGGTTCTTCTCTGGACTCTCTCAAGCTTCTCCACATCCTTTTTGAATTGTGGGGCCCAAAACTGGATGCAGTACTCCAGCTGCAGCCTCACCAAGGCCACGTACAATGGGAGAATGACATCCTGGGATTTACTTGAGAAGCATCTGTGGATGCAAGCCAGCGTTTTTCTCACTTTGCTCACTTTCCCTTGCAGGCTGGAAGAGTTCCAGCCTGCAAGGGGATGCTTGGGCCCCCCCTACCCCACAAACACCTGACTATGCCCTACATACCCATCCCCTGCCCCCACACTGTGGATATGGAGCTTGTGGGTGGGGGGCAGCAGGTCAGGAGTGAGAGGCTTTGGGTCTGGACTAGCCATCAATGTTTACAAATGGGTCCTGGTACAAAAAAAGGTTGAGAACCACTGAGTTAGAGCACCTCCCTGACAGGCTGCCTAAAAGTCTATAGGCACCCTTAAGGCTTGAGCTAGGTGGCCTATCCAGGGACATGGATTAAACCTTGATTTTCCTGGTGGCAATGCTCTGTGGATACAGCTACTTTGTATTGTTTGACTGCTCTTTTGGGCTAGGGACAGACATTCAAAGAGCCTGAGCCTGAATTGATTCAGTCTTTGCAGGTTAGTCTTACCTGGCTAAGCTGAACCAGTTTGTAACTTCACAGACATCCCAGAAATGCAGGGACATGCCTGCAGTGGCTCAGGCTTGACTCTAGGGGGCACTAGAGCAGCCCTCCCTTCCCTTCCACAGCACTAATCTGAGAGGGGGCATGGCCAGGCCCCGGCAGGATGCTCTGATTAGTCCAGTAAGGAACTGATAACAGTGTTTATCACCTGCTAAACAGAGGGACATTACCAGCTACCTGTTGATTCTGTCTGTTGATTATATTGATTCTGCAGGAACCATTGCCAGCATGTGGTCTGTTAGCTAATACACAGACACCTCTCCACAAAGCAGAGGGGAGGAGGGAATTCCTGCTTAGCAGGGAGTGGTGAGTGGGAGTGGGGGAGTAACCCACAGTCTGTGCCAGAGCTGCAGCCAGGGAGCAGAGAGGAGGGGCCAGCCCTGCTGTGGAGCAGAGAGCCCCGCCTAGCCCAAAGAACATGCCAGGATGCTGGGGGTGTCTGGTTTAACGTAAATCAGCAAGGGGTCTGAGACAGACATTACATAAACTGGTTTGACCCAAATCAGTTAAGTCTGATGCTACATTTAACCAGGTTTATCTCAAACCAGTTTCAGCCATTTTCAAACTGGTTTATGTGCACTTAACATCTGTTCTGTTACAGGTTTAAACCAGTTTCTGATCACTTAAACCACTGTGTGTGTAATGTCTGTCCTTAGCCTTGCAGTACAACAAACCCTTACATTTATGGATATATGTATATTTGGAGCCACATCTAAAGGGGAATGTTTCAAAGAGAGCAGCTGTTATGTTCTAACTGTTACGTGTGGACAAGCTAGGAACAATATCAGTGTAGCAAAATCACTCCAACTTTAACACTGCTTCATCCATTTTTTTTTCTTAAGGCCAGAGCCTGCATATACTCACCATAAAGAATAGCACTTGTTACCAGGAGCAGCACTACTGATTTCAGTAACACTACACTTAGTAGTCAATATAGGATCAAGACTGAAGCCAGTTTCAGTCTATACGTATCTAGATATTATGCAATAATTTACCCAAAATGCAACTAAGCCCATCTTTAGTGGAGTGCCCAGCCTAAGAATGTACAACAGTATGAGGAATATTTCAAAACAATGCATTATGAGGGAAAAACAAATGATGGGCAGCTCCTGAAAACCATCTTTCAAGTACAGTCCTTGCTCAGCTACCACCATTGAAATCAGTGGGAGTAGTTGCACAAGGTAAAACTACTCCTGTAAGCATGGTGCCTACAGAACTGGGGTCTGAACTAGTCACTATTTGTGCTCTTTGAATGTTAACAGTGTTGCTTCTCTTGAGCTGTGATCCATGCTGGCATAGATCAAGAATAACATCACTCGTTGCAAAAGGTTACCAAGCGTTTTGGCTGGCTTTTGTGATTATACAGCAGCACCTTTCTTTGGAGTGGAAACATAAAATTAACTTGCAAGGGAAATCTTTCTAAGCTAGACTCTATCCTACAGTAATTCTAGTTCCTTACACTGTCTTTGTTTCTAGGCTTTGGAGAGATGGAGGCAGCTGCTAATTAATTATAAAAGGAAATGAAAAAGCCCCGGTCTTCAAGGAACCTTACAGTGGCTGGACCAGACTGATTCATAAGTGGAGAAACTAGAGTACATGGCTTTGTTAGTTTAAACATAAAGTGTTACATCTGTCTTCTATTAGGGTAAGAAGAAAAAAACTTTATTCATTTCCCTCACTTCAAATGATAGAGAAACTGATTTCACTTTTTTAAACTGTACAACAGCTTTTGGCAAGTCTTCTTTCCTTCCATTTACAACAAAATAAATTAGTGAATGTAATGAGCAGTCATCAAAGAACTCAATGGCGCATACACCATGCTCTGTAAAGAACAGCGGTGCCAATTGATTGAAATTAATGGAATATGAGGGCAGCCCATCAACTAATGATCTGGTTTTTGCTATGTGATGTTATAGAACAGCTTTTTATAATGAAGTGAATGGATAAGAGAAGTACAACAGGATACTGTCTTGGCTAGACAGAAATCTTTTCAATGAGTTGAAACTAAGGATTTCTATAGTAAGTGGATATTTGGTCATATTACTAGGGAAAAGTATAATAGCATTACATAGGCATACTGAGAGAAAATTAAGAAGATTAAGGCACAATTTGAGATACAACTGGCAAGGGACATAAATTATTAAAAAAGGATTATTGCATGTCAAAAGTAAGAGGAAGAGCAAAGAAACCATAAGCCCTTTATGGAATGCAGAAGGCAATCTAGTTATGGATGATACAGAGAAGGTTGAAGTATTTAATGCCTTTTTTACTTCAGTCTTCATGAATAAGGTCAGCAAGTTGATGATGAGCACAGCTGGCAGCAAAGGTAGTGAAGGAGACAAAGACTAGGGTAGTGGAAGAACATGTTAGGGATTATTTAGAGAAGCTAGAAGCTTTCAGGTTGGCAGGGCTAGATGGGGTAGACCCAAGGGTACTGGAGAAATTGGCTGATGTAATTTCAGGGCCACAGAGATTGGGAGAGGTCCTGGATGATTGGAAAATACACCACCCATCTCTAAGAAAGGTGAGGAAAGGGGATCCAAAAAATACAGACCAGTCAGCCTGACCTCTATAACTGGAAAGGTCTGAGAGCAGGTCCTACAGGAATCTATTTCAAAGTACCATGAGAAAAAAAATGTGATCAGGAACATCTAGCATGGATTCACCAAGAGCAAGTCATGTCTGACTAACCAGATTTCCTTCTATGAAAAGGTGACAGGCTCTGTGGGTGGTGGGAAAGCAATAGATGTGATACATCTTTACTTTAGCAAGGCTTTTGACACGGTCTCCCATGACATTCTGATTAACAAGTTAAGGAAATTTAGACTAGACAAAAGTACTTTAAAGTGGATACAAAACTGGTTGAATCATTGGCGGTTGTTGAGCATATCAATGTCTCAGTGTCTAGTTGGGAGGAAATATCAAGAGGGGTTCTCCAGGGAGCTGTCCTGGCTCTTATATTGCTTAATATCTTAATTAGTGATTTGGATGATATGATTATGATTGAGTGCAAGCTTAGCAAATCTGCAGATTATTCCAAGTTGGGTGGAGTTGCAGACACTGTAGAGGGTAGGGCTAGGGTGCACAATGACCTGGTTAAACTGGCAAAATGCCCAAAAATCAATATGATGAAATTCAACAAGGACAAATATAAAGTCCTGAAGTTGGGACAGAATAATTGCGTGAACAGAGACTGGTGAATAAGTGTTTAGATGCAGTACTACAAAGAAGCATCTGGAGATTACAGTGGACCATAACATGAATACGAGCCAAGAATGTGCTGTTACTGCCAAAAACTTCTACAGCACACTGGGTTCTATTAACAGGAGCATCACTTGCAAATCAAGAAAAATCGTTCTTATGTTTTATTCAGTACTACTGAGACCTCATGTGGAGTAGTGTGTCCAGGTTCCAGTCCCACACTTCAGGAGAGATGTGAACACTGGAAAGCAACAAAAAGGATTAGAGGCAGAGGAAGCATGACATGAAGAGAAGATGAAAGAACTAGGGTCATTTATTGTGGAGAAGAAAAAAATAAGGAGGGATTTGATAACAGTTTTGAAATACCTGAATGGTGATTGTAAAGAGCATGGGGATGACTTTTTCTTTATGCCTACAGGGGAGAAGACTAGAAGCAATCAGCTCAAGCTTCAGCAGACGAAATTTAGGTTAGAGATTAGGAAGAACTTTCTGACTGAGTGTGGTCAGGCATTGGAACAGGCTACCTGTGGAATTTCCATCCCTGGAAGTTTTCAGGAGCAGGTTGGACAGACTCTTGGCTAGGATGGTTTAATTAGGGACAATCCTGCCTTGAGCAAGGGGCTGGACTACATGACCTCATGAGGTCCCTTCCAGCTGCACTTTCTTATGACACTTGAATGGCGCATTGTTATTAGCAGCCTGTTTGCAGACCTATTTCATTTAAGTGCTAATAACAAAAACAGTGCAGAAGGATAATTAAATCTAATGGTTAAATGGTCTCTCTTAGTATTATGCCACAACTATCATTTATTCCTGATTATCAGTTATATCATGATAGGACCAACAAGCCAAATTAGGCATCATGGTCTAAACTGTACTAGGCACCATATATTCCTTGCATAAAAGATTTTCCCATTAAAATTAGAAATGATTTCTATTAAATAAACCATTATTGTTGTATCTACTGGTCTTCAAAAAGCTAGCCCAGAAGCTGGTCACACCAGCAAGAGGTTTATATGTAGAACCTTTGTTTTCCTACATTGATCATAAAGCACTAACACTGCAGCCATCAGAGACGATTCAACTAGGTAAGGCAAATTTGTATGCGAACAGGATACCTACCTAGAATGAGATCTAAGGCCCTTGAAAGGCCACTTATTTGCTGCAGCCTCACAGTGCCCACCATCAGTGAATGGGAACCCTTGCAAAGAGGAAACCAAAGCAGTAAAAAAACAACCCCACAACTGAAAGGTTTAAGTTTTAAACAACAACAACATGGCCTGAACCTACATACCTTTATTCAGGTGAGTATTCCTGACTTCTTGCTTGAATGCAGTTAATTTCAATGACAGTATACACAAAAAAAACTATCACAAGAAAATGTTTACTGTAGTCTCCCTTAATTTCACAGCTGATATTATTTAAAACTTTAAATACAGTTCAAACTACCCTGAAAAGTAATTGTTAAATCAACATCACTAGCTTCCATGCTATCTTCCTACTCCCTCTGTTACTCTATTTATAAGTTCTACAAACTTAGGACCCCGCTACACATTCAAATTAAAGCTGGATAGAAACCAGCTATAGAGTTGCTACACATTTTCTAAGCACTAAATTTATAGCTGATTAGATCCTTTTATATCAGGATAGTCATTTTTATTGTGTGATAATTACTTTGCATGATAATTACTTTGCATGTGTAGCTGATCTAACTTTATTGCACAACTAACGAATTAATTGTGAAAGAAATTACTTTGCACTTGTGGTTGGTCTTGCTTTGCATGTGTGACGGGTCTAAAATTTATTGCACAATTAACCGGGGAATTGCATAATATATGTAACATGTAGCAGGGGCCTCAGTCTAGCCTTCAAAATCAACCTCCATCCCTTTCTTCTCAGTCTTTAGTCCTAATAAAACTGCCAAAGTTTGAATTATGCCTTCAGTACACCTATTATGTAAACATCTTATCCTTTGTGGAATTGCACAAATGCTACTAATTGACTGTAATCAGAAAACTGGTCTATTGGGCAGCCTATATACATGCTCCTAGGCATTTTAATTTGAATCAAGTTTGCTCCATCTTCTGATTAGAGTGCTGCAGCATCACGCTTATTAAGCCCCTGTGCATTTTACAATGGTCATGGGGTGTTTTAACTAAACTTCATGGAATGAGGTTCAGATAAAGCATCCTGTGGCTATTTTTAAATGCACTGCGGCTTAATACATGTGATGCTGTGGAATTTCAATTACAGCAGCTTCCTGGGAACTACTCTAATTAAAATCCCCACCCCAACCTCCCCAACACATGTACAGGCAGCCTTGATGTCCCCTAAGAAATAAATGGATCCAGCTTACTGTCAGTTAAGTTCACTCTGCTGCTAAATTTGAAGGATAAGAGCAGTATTTATTACTATAGTACTGTTGATCCACTAAATAAATTATCCTCACCACACAGAGTCATAGAAAATTAGGGCTGGAAGGGACTTCAGATCATCTAGTCCAGCCCCCTGCTCAAAGTAGGACCATGCCTTTTGAGGTACAGAAGGAACATTGTCTTTATTTTGCAAATGGAGAATAAAGCACGGAGATTAAAGGAGTTGCTCAAGGTCACACAGGAAGACCATGGCACAACTGAGAATGGAATTCACATCATGTGAATCACCAACCCATGCCTTAACCACTAGGCTGCTCTCTCCCCCATAACAGAGTCAAGCTGCAACAGGATGCTGCCATATGGATTTATTTCTGGTCCAAGGTTTTCTTTGTTTGGGGATGTTGGGGTTTGTTTTTTTTTTAAGTATTCAGGTTTAGATTAGATGCTGCCACCACCACAGTTCTTCAAAGATAAGCTATTTTAGTAGATCTTCACAAGCATCATTTGGCTTCACAGGGAGTATCCTAAGATATTTCAGCAGCACATGAAGCAGATTGTAAGATTAGTGTCATGTCCCTGAAGACTTCCTGTATATGTATAAATATATGTGTACATGCTCTGTTGCCAACAATTTAAAATGAGTCAAACAGCAATAAATGCAATAATGTAGCAACAGAGATTGAACCAACAGGTGTTGCATTCCCTAAATATTCCTAGTTCTGCCTTTTTTTTTTTTTTTTTTTA
>NW_017728992.1:51254236-51261656 GCF_001723915.1 Gavialis gangeticus | reverse complement strand
TTTTTTTTTTTTTTTTTTACATATGATCTCAAGAGCCAACGAACAATTAAGATTAGCCACATTGTTAATGAGTGGTGGTTTGCATTCCCCTTGCTCAACCTTTTCCTTTACAAACAGACTCATCTGCTATATGTTACAATTTCACTAGTGAGGTCCAGTTACTATAGGCAAACTATCAAAACTGTAAAATCCAATTACAGCAATGGCAACAGTTTCCAAGAACTTTTGTAATTCAAGTTGTGAACAAGTCAAATGGAATTCAGTCGAGAAACTAATGAAGTCACAGCAATAGTCAAAGCAAAAGCTTTTTAACTAAGCAGGAGCTGCCATAGACAGCTGGGTATGGTTCCCACCCCATAAGAATGTCCCCCCATCCCACCAATCAGCTGTGGTGGGAATCCTCCCCACAGGAGAACATCCCCACTCCTTGCACTCAGGGCAGACCTGGAGGAGTGCAGGGAGAGTTGGGGAGAACTCAGCCAGTGCAGCAGGGCTCTGGCAGCCTACCTCGCCTCAAGCTGCTCCAGGCTGACCCAGAGCAGTACAGGGCAAGATGGGGGTGTTTTCCTACGGTGGCAAGGATCCTGAACCCTGTGCTGCTCTGGGTCAGCTGGGTGGCATGGATAGCAAGGGAAAGCTGGAGGGACTGCACAGATTACCTTTGCCACCCCCTCTCCCACCACTCAGCTGAGTGGGGCTGGAAGATGGGTGGATGGAGCCTTTTCCTATCCCAGCTGCCTGTTTCTGGATTCCCCAGTGCTAAAATGCGAGGCAGCATAGCAATTTAAAAGCCAGTGAATGGAAGCAGAGTTCCTGAGTGCCATTCCCAGCCAATAGCTTTTAAATCTTCTAGCTGAGTGCCTAGCTGCATGGCAGCATGGTGACAAGAAGGAGTCAGCTGGAGCCAGATTAGGGAGACTTTCTTGGACCCCACACCCAGCTGCTGTCCAGTCTGCCAGGTTAGGGAAGAGACGGGGAGTGGTGGCTGCTGTTCCCCCTCACCTTCCAGTCTATGGGGTGGAGGGGACAGAGGAAGGTGCAGAGGGGAAGCAGTTGTCCCTCATGCCTTCTCAAGACCAGGGTGACCCAGTTTTTTTCAATGTCTTAATCAACAACCTGGAAGATGGCATAGACTGTGTACCCTAAGCAAGTTTGCAGATGATACCAAGCTGTGGGAAGTAGTAGATACACTGGAGGGCAGGGCAAGGATATTAGAGTGACGAAGACTAATTGGAGGATGGGGGCAAAATAAATCTCATGAGGTTCAATAAGGACAAGTACAAAGTCCTGCACTTAGGATGGAAGAATCCCATGCACCAGTACAGGCTGGGGGTTGACTGGCTGGGCAGCAGCTCTGCAGAAAAGGACCTGGGGGTTACAGTGGACAATAAGCTGAATATGAGCCAGCAGTGTGCCCTTGTTGCCAAAAAGGCTAACAGTATACTGGGATACATTGGTAGGGGTGTTGCTAGAAGGTCAGAAAGTGATTATTCCCCTCTATTCAGCACTGGTGAGGCCACATCTGGAGTACTGTGTTCAGTTTTGGGCTCCCCACTACAGAAAGGATGTGGACAAATTGGAGAGAGTCTAGCAGAGGGCAACAACAATGGTGAGGGGGCTGAGGACATGACTTATGAGAAAAAACTGAGGGAACTGGGCTTATTTAGTCTAGAGAAGAGGAGACTGAGAAGGGACTTCATAGCAGCCTTTAACTACCTGAAAGGGAGTTCAAAAGAGGATGGAGCTAAACTATTCTCATTGTTGGCAGATGATAGAACAAGGAACAATGGTTTCAAATTGCAACAAGGGAAATTTAGGTTAGATATTAGGAAGAATTTTCTTACCAGGAGGGTAGTAAAAAACTGAAACAGGTTATCCAGAGAGGTGGTGGAAGCTCCATCCTTGGAAGTTTTTAAGATCTGGCTAGACAAAGCTTTGGCTGGGATAATCAAGTTGGGGATGGTCCTGCTTTGAGCAGGGGGTTGGACTAAATGACCTCCTGGGGTCTCTTCCAACCCTAACTTTCTATGATTCTATAATTCTATGACCCTAATCTTGGGAAGGCAGGGAGCCTTTCCCCTGGCTTCACCCTTGCTGATCTCCAGGAGTTAATCCAGGGGAAAATGTATAGACATTCAGTCTTTCAGGAGAAAATCTCCAGGCAGGGATTTAACCCTGGACATTGCCAAGCTATTTTTTACTTGTATTTATTTATAAGTTTTTGCACTTTTGCTCTAGGAGAAAAAGCCTGAATGTCTATTTTGTTTTGATTTCTACCAGGAGAAAAGCAATTCTCCCAGTAGAAACTGAATGTCTGTACCTGGCCTTAGTTTCCAGCTTCTATATAATCTTTCAGCATTCAACATCATACTGCCCGATTAAAGTCCCAGTCTTGTTACAAGTACATGCAGTTAACTTTCCTACAATAAGCAGCTCTGTTGAAACCCACATGGTGGTAAAGCTAGGCACATGCAATTGTCTGCAACTCTGTCTAAATAACATGCACAGTGTATTTCCCATTTGCTTGTTTATTTTTGTAAATCTTCTCTAGGTATCTCCCCATGGAGCCAAAAATATTAGAAAGTGCTTCTCCTCAATTAAGGCCAACAAAACAAAATATATGTATATTTTTCCCTTTGCCAAAGTTACTAAATTTCCTAGAAAATCTCTATGCAGGAATTTTGTGGTAGGGAACATTCCAGGACCATGGACTTGATTTGTTGTTTCTTAAAATGGGAAGCTAACTTTAATGTTAGCTAAGAATTAGTTATAATCCCCACTTATACCACACATTTTAAAAGCATAAATATATAAACACTTTACTTCATGCTTTCATTCCTGTCACTTGTGTATAAACGATAACTTATTTCATGGGAAAAAATTATACAAATCTTAGGCAATTTTTGTCAGCAATAACTAGAATAGGTATTTATGGCTTTATTAATATTTAAACTAATATTAATTCCCAGTGATTATGTTATTTATAAAAATGGAATCTCTCTCTCTGATAGTGGCATTGTAAATTACATCATAAACCTGTTTAATTTACTAGAACTGCTCATGCTTTTTCAATCTGGGGAGAATAGGCATTCTCAAGACACAGCAAAATACACGGCAAGTGTGTCATATTTGAGATGTTTAGGCACCGGATCCTAATGCAATTCACAAAAGCAACAAGGTGCTGAATTCCCATCTATTTTAACAGGAACTGTGAAAATCCCACCAGCAGCATATTGGCATCTTCAGGCACCTTAAATGCCTCATAAATCAATTAGTTTTTTATTCAGTTTCCACTTAAAATTATGATATACAAAATATGAATTATGAAGTATAGGTTATGATTGTAATTAACCTGATTATGCATATTATGGAACAGACAAATTAAATAATTCTTCTTAGCTTCACCTCTAGTATATCCTGCTATTTCAGCACTAGTTTCCTAAAGAACAATAGGAACAAAATGACAGTCCTTTCTCACACTCCTGTTGCACTACGCTGACAGTTTGTCTCAATGTTTCCCCATGTGGGGCCACTGCTATGCATACCTTACTTTGCTCTTCATGTACTTTATCCATAAATGTTAAAATTACTTGCTAAGCAATTCAGTTTGGGTGCAAGGTCAATTTAATATATAAAGTTTCCTGCATCGGGCACTAAATAGACTTAGTTGCTACCAGTAAAGAAAGAAAGAGATTGCCAGGGACCAGGGCCATATTTTCCAATCATTCTTTAATTGTGTGGCTGCAAATCAGGCATGCACACAAAGCAGAAAATTGTATGTCTGCATATTCAGTTCAAACACACGTATACATTTTATGCATGCAAAATCTGGTAAAGAAAGTTTACAGATACGTTTTAAAAATCTGACCTTTGCTATCTCTGTAGAGCTTTTGCATAAAAACATACCTAAATGTCTGCAAAAGAGCACACCATGTAAGGCAGCCAGGAGAGTCAATTCAGGTCCACCAACCACTGCATATCCACTCCCTGCAGCCATCACTGGTTTGGAAATCTTTATTGAAGAAGGACCCCATCAAAATTTTAAAAAACAAAACATATTCATTCATACATTATGGATGTACTAAGGATGCAATGTAATGCTTAATATAGGATGAGGATTCACTGACCTTGGCAAGCAATGCCTAGCAGTAAGCATTTTCAGGATTGTTTCCATATCTAAACCAACATATGAAATAATGCACCACAAACAAAAAATCCATTTATTATTTTGGTTTGCTGTGATTAATTTATAGTTTATGAATACAGTTTATATGGAAATAGTGTTAGTGGGAAATATTCCAGAATACCAAATTAGCCTAATGGGACTGAATGAAAGTGATTGCTGTTTAATCAGGACAGCATCAGGAAAAATTAACAACAGACATTTACCCAATGTGAATGGTTAACTGATGTGTAAGCAGATGCTAATGGATGTGAAATTCTAAGCTTCACTCATAAAGATTAAATAAAGATGCAGAGCAAATTATGACCTCAGGCACAGCTGTGAAAATTTACTGGTTTCAAATTCAGCCTTATGGCCCCTTATGCCCCCAGGTGTCACTGGGGGCAATTGTCTTTTGTCAGTACTGTTTCAGAGGTATACTTAAATGCACAATTTGACCAGAAGAGTCTTCATTACTAGTTATCATATGCCAAGTAGAGAGAATCCAGTTGAAACCGTACCTAGCAAGTTCCCATGTAAATCTAAAGTTTTTACGATGTTCCTATTTATCGCTACTCTACTATCAACCACAGCAACCCTGACTAATAAAGATGACCATTTTTGAAAGGCAGAGAGGTTCATTTGATTCTACAAGCAGCCTGACTTCAGGTAAAATGGTGACCACTGTACTAGTCTTCATAGTAGAGATACCATGTAAACAGGGAAGTACCGGGCTCATTATACTCATTTTAATTTTGTGGGAAATCCAGGTTTCTAGATAAGACTGAATGACACTAAGCCCAATTTTCCCTTTTCACCCAACTTAAAGAACAGTAGCTGATGTACAGCATTAAAAAGAGTTAATGGTAAATCTTTAATCCTGTCTATCCCTCAACAGTGTCTGCCTAACAGCACTATATTTCCATGTGAACTAGAAATGACCCTGTACACACAATCATGTAATTCATATTTATATAAACAGAGGGTACAGTATGTATAATTTGCAAGATTTTTGGGAGGGGATGCATCATAACTAAACTCCTACTTTTCCTTTGGGGACACAATCCCATTTGTTTTTTGTTAACTTCAAAGAGAAGTATGTTTTTCTCATTTTTTTGTCAATAACTTGCAGAAATTTGCCACTTGTTTCCATGAATCAAGCTTTAAAATTTTTCTTGACTGTTAAAAGTAATGCAGCTCTCTCTCTCTTTCTCGCTCTCTCTTTCTCTCTCACACATATACACAAAGAGCAAAATAACTGAAACACAATTAAATGATCCCACAGCAATTTCTGACCATAGAAATTGACTTTAGTTTCACTGAATCACCAGAAAACTCTCCACATTGTGCAGTACTGTTTCCAAGTACATACCATGGGACAAAGGACCTTTGGTGACATCTTGTTCCAATTTGATTGAGGTTGGGTTGTAGGCCAGCTCTTTCAAATCATAACCAGCACAGAAATAATCTCCTAAAAAACACCACAGAAAAGTTAGACTATGCAGCAATAAACCCAAGAAAGTTTCAGTTCAGGGTCAGCAGAGCTCTAAAGGTTGTTAATGGTTTTTTCTTGAGGTTTCCACAAAAGCTGTTTTAAGAGGGTGCTGACAGGACCCTGTTTTTGCTTACTTAGAAATTATTTTGTCCAGGAAGGCTAGTTCAAAAAGCCTGCTCAGAAAAAAATTGTATACCTATCCAAGGACCAAAAAACTTCAGATGATACAAATGCAATAGTAGCATTTCACTCCAATGGGATTTCCAAAAGGTATTATCATCAATACTGTGAGTGAGTCAAGGGAGGATTCAGGGAAGTGCACTGGTGCACTTACACCCCCCCTCTGCTTCCTGGTCCATCCATAGTTTTAAAACAACTTCTTGGCAGTGGCAGCAGCATTTCGAGTCAGGCAGTGCTGAGAAAGTCAACTGACTTCATGGCTGGTTATAATTTACCTGATTCCTTCTAAACTCTTCACTGCATAAATGTTAACAACACTCTCTTCTTTTTAATGGTTTTAATGTTCCACCAATTAAGCTGTCCTTTCCATTCAGCTGTCTGTTCACTCCTCCTGCTAATGCAGCTCTCATTTCACAGCCCTACAGATTGTTTTTAACTCATTCCAATGAAGTTATATTTGTTTTTGCTTCAATCTTAAAGTGAATAGCACAGCCCCAGGCCTGTACCACACCGAAAATAAACTGGAAGCTTTACTAACTGGAGAAAAATGTGTGTTGTTTTATAGGTGATGATGCACCTCACCATATGCACCCCACCCTTTCAAAATTCCACATCCACCCATAGGTGAGGCAATTCTTATTAGTGAAACACGGGAATTTCCATTTACAGTGAGGGCCACTTGCAATTCTATCCTGAGCTAAATTACACCAGCTCAATAGACCTATAATATAGATTCATAGATTGTTAGGGGCTGGAAGGGACCTTGCAGGATCATTAGGTCCAGCCCCCTGCACTAGGCAGGAAAGAAAACTGGAGTCAGGTGACCCCAGAGAGGTGACTATCCAGTCTCCTCTTGAAGATTTCCAGGGTAGGAGACTGCACCACCTCTGGAGGGAGTTTATTCCACCGTCTGGACACCCTGACTGTGAAGAAGTTTTTCCTAGTGTTAAGCCTGAAACAGTCTTCCAGGAGTCTGTGGCCATTACTTCTGGTTTTCCCCAAGGGTGCCCTGATGAACAGTTGTTTGCCAAGCTCTTGATGTATTCCCCTGATATAGTAGTAAGCTGCTACCAAGTTCCCTCTCAGCCTTCTTTTTTCAGGCTGAAGAGACCCAAGTCCCTCAGCCCTTCATATAGCTTGCCTTGCAAGTCTCTGATCATATGGGTGGCTCTTCTCTGGACCCTCTCAAGCTTTTCCACATTCTTGTTGAAGTGCAGCACTCAGAACTAGGTGCAGTAGTCCAGCTGCAGTCTCACCAATGCTGAGTAAAGTGAAAGAACCACTTCCTTGGTTTTGTTGGAAATGCATTGGTTGATGCATGCCAGAGTATTGTTTGCCCTGCCAGCTACAGCATCACACTGATGGCTCATGTTCATACTATGGTCTTTTATTACCCTTAAGTCCCTTTCAGTCATGGTGCTAATCTGTTTGGTGCCACTAAGCCTGTAAGTATGTTGGGGGTTGTCCATCCCCAGGTGGAACAGGTTACACTTCTCAATATTGAATATTCTCATCCAGTTCCGATCTGCCTGACTTGCCAGCCAGTGTGCCTGTATCTGCAGCCTACCTCCAAGCATGACCAT
>NW_017728992.1:51234402-51249236 GCF_001723915.1 Gavialis gangeticus | reverse complement strand
GCGCTTTGCACTTCTCAATGTTGAACTTCTTCTGGTTCTGATCCACCCAACTTGCCAGACTGTCCAGGTCTGCCTGTATCTGTAGCCTATCTTTAAGTTTGACCACACTCCCCCATAACTTGGAGTTGTCCATGAACTTGCCCAGTGAGTTCTTCCCCACCACATCCAAATCATTGAGAAAGATGTTGAAAAGCACTGGACCAGGCATAGACCCCTGAGGGACACCACTGGCCACTTCTCGCCAGGAGGACACAGATCCATTTCTTAGAAATCTCTGGGTCCTACCCACTGCCACAGTTAAGCCTTTCCTATCCACCTGTCAAGCAGTTAAGCCCGGAATCCTCCAATTTCCTTGTAAAAACATCATGGAATACCAGATCCTCTCTCCTGCCCTTCTTGAAGATAGGCACAACACTGGCCCTCTTCCAGTCTTCAGGGACCTCCCCCAGGTGCCATGAGTTTTGGAAGAGTTTTGCCAGAGGTCCCACAATGATTTCAGCCAGCTCTTTCAGCACTCTCGGATGAAGTTCAGCCAGTCCTGTTGACTTATAAATGTCTAAGACCTCTTGATATCAATACAGCAGTGCAAACAGGCCTTGAAGTATGTGAAGAATGATCTATCTCAGACCATAAAAAAGGCTGTAGGACAGGGTGAGCAATTATTTCAACTGGAGGGCTTCTTAATGAGTTTTGGTGAGCTGTTGAGGGCTGCAAGGATAGCCTCGCCCCTTGACAGTCCTGTTTTATTCGTGTTGGCATAGTGTATATAGAGGTCATTGCATAATAGCTCAAAAATAAAGTCTTACTCTTGTATATTGTGTTGAGGGGGAGAGTGTAGGGTGTGGTTGGGGCACTGTGTGTGTATATGGTGGGGTGTGTGTGGATGCGGCTGTGTGTGTGTGGTGGCTGTAGCAGTGACAGCAGCTCCCCCACCCAGAAGCTGTGCATGCTGGCCAAATCAGGGCCCTCCCATGCATTAGGCTGGGAGCAAGGTGCACAGGCTGGTTGGGGTACATCTTTGGTGGGTGTCCATGGGCTGGACAAAATTGCCTGGCAGACTGGATCTGGCCCACTGACCATATTTTGCCCACCTCTGCTGTAGGATATTTTGTGTAACTTGCAGTTATATATGAACCTGCTGCCCCAATGCCCAACTATATTTTTAGGGACTGTCACATGCCAACTGTGGGGGGCGGGGTTAAGTAAATTTTGTTGTTGTTGTTAAAAAAAACCTCAGTGGTCATCTACCAAGGCACAAAATCATAATGCAAACACAAAAGAGGGTAGAGTAAAATAGTGGCTGGTTAACCTTACGTTTTGGCATCTCATGACTTGACTGCTTCATTTTGCACTCTTAACTTCCTTTTAACATCTCCCCCCCACACACTCTCTCATATAATATCATTTAAGTTACCAGTAAGAGGAAGAAAGTTCTTACCAATAATGTGGGGTTTCTGAATGGATTATTTCCTTTTCAGAGCCACATTATTTAAAGAAGCACATCCATCAACTAGAGTCACGAAACAGGCCTAGAAAGCATTCATGAGCATTCTTACATCCATCACAAGCAAACTGTTCTTTTTTAAGAACTGAGCTAACAGCAGGCATGCCTCTTGTAAGTCAGCATAGCTACATGACTTCATTGGAGGTATGCTGAATATAGCAGGTCTCCCAATTCAAAGCAATGACACCTCCCATGGCCAGCAGAAATCATTTTGGAAGCAGGCAGATGAGATAGTTTATGAATGGACAGGTTTAGGCTATGGTTGCAGCCTCTTGTTCTTTTTATAGAGAATGGCTTCACTGGGAAAAAATGGGGATGGCAGGGGATGAATGCTGACAGACAGCTTTCCTCCAGATCATCCAGAATCACCTGCACAAGTGAGAACAATAGAAAGTATAAAGATTCCTTCTGTAGTTCCCAAGGAACACAGAAATGGCATGTAGATTGCTATGCATTGCCCTGATAGGGGCTAGAGACAGAAATTACACATAAACCAGTGTCAGTGATTGGAAACTGGTTCAAATATGTAAAACAACTGAAGTCCAGTGCACATAAACTGCTTTCAAAATGGCCAAAACTGGTTTAAGATAAACCTGAATGGATGTAGTATTAGACTTAACTGATATAAGTTAAATCAGTTTATTGAACTTCTCTCCCAGATCCCCTCCAGATTCAAGTTAACTTACAGTCCCCCAGCATCCCAGGATGCTTTGTACTTCCCCTGAAAACCCCTGTTTGTTGCAGGGTGGATGGCCTAGTCTTGGCCCAAGCTGTCTGCTTCAGCTAAGCAGGAGATGTACTCTAGCACCCTCTGGCTTCTGGCCTGGACCACTGAAAGCATGTGCATTTCCGGAACCAAAAGTGAATGACTGTTTAGTTGCTTAATGGTTCAATCTATGCAGCTTAGACTAACCTGTGAAGATTGAATTGAATCAGTTTTGGGCTTTTTGACTGTCGGTACTTTGCCAGGGAGTCTCCTAGAGGGAGAGAGGGTGTAAGTCAGAGTTTCTCAATATTTTTAGACTGAAGGGACCATTCATAACTTTTGTGAATCAAGTGGCACTCCATTTAAAAAACTAACTTATTACTGCTTACTTCCTTGCAAAGGGGCTATGCAGTGGGTGCAGGGAATGGCCAGGCAGGGTTGCACTTGAGTCTGCTTATACCTGCTTATCTCCTTGCATGGGGCTTTATCTCCTCCCATCTCATGGCACCCTTCAAAGGGTCTTGTGACACCCTAGGTTGCCCTGGCACCCTGGTTGAGAATCACTCACGTAGGGAAAGAAATCATGGCATTGCCTTCTTTCTGCCCTCTTTTGTGTGCTGGATGCACCTAAATGGAGGGTGCAAATGGAGATTGTGGATGCAGCAATACTAATGATCCCTGAACACAAAACAGCAACTCAGACTGGCCCTTGCATGGGAACTGGAAGGGAGAGAATATTTGTGTCTTTGTCATCACTGAATACCTAGAGAAGGGCAGGCAGAATTTGGCCCATAATTCTGTGTTGGTTCAAGTGGACCTCCAAAACTCCCACAGGAAAGAGGGAGGAAGGAATATAGAAAAGAAGAAGCATGACAAGAGAAGTGGGTAGCAGTGGCAAGTATGGTTTGACAATGCAACTGAATGGATGGGATGTGGCATGGCAAGATTCTCAAGGATGTGTGAAGACCACAAATTATGGAGGAAGATCACTGGCTTATGGCTCTCTGTATGTTGCATTTCTGTGTCACGTTGATACCATTCCATGATGCTTTGCATGAGAACAGACAGACTCAATATAAAGTGAACAAGATTTTATTTCTACGATTTTTGCTTGGGTGTATCAAAAACATATTCCTCCCCTCCTCCTTCCTTCAACACCCATTAGTCATTGAAAGTACTCCTCCTCTGCCCATCCACCCACCTCAGAAATACTGAGTTGAATCTATTTCTTGCGTGACTGAAGTATCATTACTTCTAAGTGCTGGAAGAAAGCACTGTTGTTGACTGAACCGCCACGATGGAAATCAAAACACTGAAAGTAAATGTTGTGGGTTTAATATGCCACTGCATGACAGAAGAGGAATCTTTTGCTGCCTCTAAAACATAAAAGGCAAGCAGGAGACTCCCAAACACCATTTCACAGCTGGAAACACTGTACTAGACTGCAAAATTCAACATTGTAATTTTCTCAATTAAGTCAGTTAGCATGCTATAAATAACTCATCCATATGTCCTGGGAAAATAAAGCTTTAAGCTTTTTTTTTTTTTTTTGGTTTGCAAAAATTACTGTAATTTTTCAAGGACTTACAATAAGAACACTACTCCTGACCCTACCTTAACACTTTTTTTCTGTTTCATCAAGTACAACATACAGTGGTTATTATACACAGTACTAGTACTAGTATTATGCATAAATTAAATATTATGGAGTAAAACTGCCAACAGTCTGAAGATCAGGGACAAAAGTGGGGAAAACAAATGGGCTAAGGTTCTCAGAAGTAATTTATGATTCTGAGTATTTCATTTATGGCTGTGGAACTTGAAATGCTTTAGAAGGGCCTGATTTGCTGTGGGTGGAAGATGAGCACTTTGAGGCATTTCATTTTGAACACCCCAGAATTGAGATACCAACCCTCCCCCTTCCCAAGATTGAAAACTCTTCCATTTTTCAGAAGCAACTAGTAAAGTACAATATACCAGTGCTTGCCAGTAACATGCTGCAATAGTCATAGGTAGCACATTTCTGTTTTCATGATTAGAATTCACAGTTTGGTAGTTAGGATCACAGAATCATAGAAAATTAGGGTTGGAAGGGACCTCTGGAGGTCACCTAGTCCAACCCTCTGCTCCAAGCAGGACAATTCTGACCTATATCATCTCAGCCAAGATTTTGTCTAGCCAAGTCTTAAAAACCTCCAAGGACACAGATTCCACAACCACTCTCGGTAACCTGTTACAGTACTTTACAACCCTCCTAGTGAGAAAGGTATTTCTAATATCTAACCTAAACTTCCCTTGCTGCAACTTGAAACCATTGCTCCTTGTTTTGTCATCTACCACCACTGAGAAAAGTCTAGCTTCATCCTCTTTTGAACCCACCTCCCCTTCAGGTAGTTGAAGGCTGCCATTAAGTCCCCTCTTAGTCTTCTCTTCTGCAGACTAAATAAGCCCCATCTCCTCAGTCTTTTCTCATAAGTCATTTGTCCCAGCCCCATAACCATTTTTGTTGCCCTCTGCTGGACTCTCTCCAATTTGTCCACATCCTTTCTGTAGTCGGAGCCCCAAAACTGGACACAGTACTCCAGATGTGGCCTCACCAGTGCCAAATACAGGGGAATAATCACTTCCCTGTATCTGCTGGCAACACTTCTGTAAATGCAGGCCAGTATGCCATTAACCTTCTTGGCAACAAGGGCACACTGTTGACTCATATTCAGCTTATTATCCACTGTAACCCCAGGTCCTTTTCTGCACAGCTCCTGATTAGCCAGTGAGTCCCCAGCCTGTACTGGTGCATAGGATTGTTCTGTCCTAAGTGCAGGACTTTTCACTTGTCCTTATTGAACCTCATGAGATTTCTTTTGGTTCAATCCTCTGAATTGTCTAGGTCACTCTAAATCCTAGCCCTACCCTCCAGTGTGTCTACTACTCCCCCCAGCTTGGTGTCATCTGCAAACTTGCTGAGGGTGCACTCTATGCCATCTTTCAGGGTGCTGATGAAGATATTGAACAAAACCAGCCCCAGGACTGACCCCTGGGTTACTCCACTTGATACCAGCTCCCAAGTAGACATTGAAGCATCGATTACTACCCTCTGAGCTTGATGAGCCAGCCAGTTTTCTCTCCATCTTACAGTCCATTCATCCAGTATGTACTTCCTTAATTTTCTTGTGAGAACATTGTGGGAGACTATATCAAACGCCTTGCTAAAGTCAAGGTATATCATGTCCACTATTCTTCCCACATCCACAGAGCCAGTCATCCCATCATAGAAGGCAATTAAGTTGGTCAGGCATGAATTGCCCCTAGTGAATCCATACTGACTGTTCCTGATCACTTTCTTCTCCTCCAGATGCTTAGAAAAGGATTCCTTGAGGACCTGCTCCATGATTTTTCCAGCAAGTGAGGTGAGGCTGATCAATCTGTAGTTCTCTGGATCCTCCTTCTTGCCTTTCTTAAAGATGGGGACTATATTTGCCCTTTTCCAATCATCCAGGACCTCTCCCAATCACAAGTTTTCAAAGACAATGGCCAACAGCACTGCAATGACATCAGCCAACTCCCTCAGCACCCTTGGGTTGTGTATTGCATTGTGTATGACCCCATGGACTTGTACATGTCCAGCTTTCCTAAACAGTTCCTAACCTGTTCTTTCACCACTGTTGGCTGCTCACCTTCTCTCCAAATTGTGCAGTCAGGGGCAGCAGCCTGGGAGCTGACCTTCCCTGCAAAGGCAGAGGTGAAAAAGGCAGTAAGTACTTCAGCCTTTTCCTCCTCATCTGTCACTAGGTTGCCTCCCGTTTCAGTAAGGGACCCACACTTTCCCTGATCTTCCTTTTGTTGTTGACATACTTGTAGAAACCTTTCTTGTTACCTTTCACATCCCTTGCTAGTGACAACTCCAATTGTGCTTTGAACTTCCTGATTTCATCCTTACATACCCGAGCAATACTCTTATACTCCTCCCTAGTTAGTTGTCCACTTGTTGTAAGCTTCCAATTTATGCTTTAGCTCACCGGAGAGTTCCTTACTAAGCAAACTGGTCTTTCGCCATGCTTGCTACTCTTCCTGTGTATTAGGATGGTTTGTTACTGCACCCTCGGTAAGGTTTCTTTAAAGTACAGCCAGTTCTCATGGACTCCTTTACCCCTCAGACTGGCATCCCAGGGGATCCTGCCCATCAATTTCCTGAGTCAAAGTCTGCTTTTCTGAAGTCTAGGGTTCTTACTCTACTGCTATCCTTCTTTCCTTTCCTTGGGATCCTGAACGCAATCATTTCATGTTTGCTGCTACCCAAATTTCCATCTACTTCTACATTCCCCACTGAGTCTTCCCTGTTTGTGAGCAGCAGATCAAGAAGTGCATGGCCTCTAGTTGGCCTGTCCAACATTTGTACTAGGGAGTTATCCCCAACACGCTCCAAAAACTTCGTGGATTGCCTACACCTGCTGTACTCCCTTCCCAGCTGATGTCAGGGTGATTCAAGTCCCCCATGAGAACCAGAGCTTTTGATTAGGAAACTTCCTCTAGCTCTTTGAAGAAAGCCTCATCCCCCTTATCTTCCTGGTCTGGTGGTCTAGAGCAGACCTCCACCATGTCATCACCCTTGTTACTGTCCCCTCTGGCCCTAACCCTATCTTTTTGTTTTCTAGTCCCTCATTATTTTAACCAAACCTAGAGTTTTACATGTTTGCCATCTGAAAATTGGCACTAGCTTTCCTGGCACTGTTACAAACTGAACTTTTACTATATTACCCCTAGTTGCAATTATGTTCCCATTACATGCTCTAAGTTTCACTTTCTTATTCTCATAGTACACAGGTTTAGTTTTTATTTTTTGAATAATGAATTCTGGTATTACATTGACCTGTGCCCCTGTATCTAATTTAAAAGTTACCGTTAATTCATTGGTGTCCAGGGTGATTGTCCAGTTGTCAGCAGAATGAACTTTTCTTGCATTGTTCTTGCCAATAAGGGATTCTTCCTCTTCATCGTTGCATAGAGCACACATCTGCTGTTTCCTGTGTGATTATCCTGCTCCTTTCTGCAAAGTGTTGCAAAGTGATCGAATCTTTTGCATTTGTTGCAGCACTAACCAAATACAGGGCACTGCATGGGTTTGTGGGAACCCCCACAGCATCTGCAGCTGGCCACTGTTTCTTCAAGCAATTCTCTTTGACCTCTGCTTGCCTGCTTCATTGTGAGGTCCTCCTTTCTGTATTGTCTGTGTGTTGCTTAAGGTTTTTGTATTCTTGTAATCTGTCTAGTTCAGATTGTTCTGCTTTTTCCTTTAGCTTCTGCAGCCTGGCATTTGTTATCTCAGCCACTTGGCACATTCTAACTGCCTTTTCCAAATTAAGTTCAGGATCCTCTCACAGTCTTTTCCTGAGGCTTGTATCCCTTATACCTAATACTAGTTGATCTCTGATCATGGACTCTTTTAAGTCTCCAAAACTGCATGTCTGACTCAGCTATCTGAGGTCTTTGACAAACTCCTCTATTGTTTCACATTCTTTCTGCTGTCTCATGTGGACATTATACTGTTCAAAAGTTTCATTTTGTTTGGGTATACAATATTCCTCAAACTTTTTTATTACTGTGCCATAGCTTTTCTGTTCTGCTTCTGATAGTTGTAGGCTATTATAAAGTGACAAAGCTTCTGGGCCTGCTACGTTTAAAAAATAGCTTGAGTAGATCTTCCTTTGCTGTAGCTCCACTGACCATCATATATATGGTGAAGGTCTTTACTTAAATTTATTTCAGTTTTCTGATGTATTGCTAGAGAGCTTTAACTCCTTTGAAATTCTGAGATGCTTCATTTTCTGTCTATCATCACACTGCTCTTCTGGTACCATGTGCTATTCTCAAAAGACCAAGGGGTATAGATTGATAAAGCTGGTTTATTCAGGGAGCCTTTTAATCCTACTCATCTGCTGTTCCCTCCTGCCATCCCAGGCCAATGTAACAACTTATACATAACACTCTTAAAGGTATCCAAAGAGGAAGCATATAAAGATAGAAGCAGGCTAATGAGGCTACAAAACTTAGCAGATATATAAGCAGAAAAAGCTGATATGCCAGATTCATACCTGCTGTCACTTAACTGAAATCAGTGCAGTTACACCAGGGATAGATTTGTCCTAGAGGGCTTTTCTTGTAGAGAATAACATAGATAAGTGACATCAATTGTAAGGTCCATGGAGCTGTTCTGTCCAGCCCATGAGGCTCCTGGTGAGAATTTGGAAGCAGGGCTAGCAGGGTAAGGGGCCTGCTGCATAATCCAGGGCTATGGGACCCCATTTGACATGGCTAACAGCACTGGGGAAGGTGAACAAGGGCTGTGCCAGTACAGCGCCACTCACCTCACCACCACTCCCCAATGTCAGTTGGTTCGCCACTGTTTGACCCTTTGCCTCCACAAATAGCCCTGCTACCTCCAGGTCTGAATCTGGACCATGAGAAGCCCCATGGTCCAGCTCCAGCCCAGAGAGTAGGGTGAGTTTAACAACCTTGACATAATGCATTCTAGTAAACTGATGAGAACCTGTGTTCTTTCTGAACCTTAATATAGCCATAAGATGAAACACTATTTATTCAGTACTATTTGAAGTAAATGCAATAGAAAAATCCACAAGCCTAGACTTCTCCAAATAACTCATTTCCAGCTAAAGATAAGTTATTTATTAAAGCACATTAAGAAAGACAATAGCTTAAATCAAAGGTTGAACATAATTATTATATAAATAGC
Source organism: Gavialis gangeticus (assembly GCF_001723915.1). Classification (NCBI taxonomy): domain Eukaryota; kingdom Metazoa; phylum Chordata; order Crocodylia; family Gavialidae; genus Gavialis; species Gavialis gangeticus. Next base: position 51,240,278 of record NW_017728992.1, on the reverse strand, counting down.
TAAAGTCTATTATAGGTGCATGACAACATCTCCTGTAGCAAAATTTCCTGTTGTAAAATTAGTTAGACAAATGAAAATTTGATATGCCCTCATTAACTGCTTCAAAAGGTCTGGGTATCTCCAAATAGAACTGTAATGGTAGGTTTGGTATTTGACCGATCGCTTCTCTGGGGTAAATGTCTCATTCTATGGAAGTGTCTTATATATAGTAGTGATGAAATCATCTGTGACTCCTGCGAATCAAACCAGAGAAGAGGGAATTGCATAAGAAAGTACAAAAAATGGTAAATAAAGTGACAGGAATAATTAGTCTTAAATGGCCCTGCTAAAGTAAAATGAAGGTGTCTTGGTCAGGACTTGACCCTGAAAATGTAAATAACTGCCTATAAACTAGTGCTGCAGTTACTGCTCTTCTAGGAACAGCTGCAAATGCTGCTAATGTTTTACTTGTAAACAAATGACATGATATTTTTCAAAATGGAGATGGACATTTTCCTCCACCATGGACATTGGCAGGATAGTTAATTTAAATTAAGGATTAGCAACATGTCTCTTTTTATTTTGCTACCTCTGACAATTCACACAAGTACTTTGATATATTCTTTGAAGTCTAAGGCTGGGTTTTTGTTTTGCAAGTGCTAGTTTTCACACAGCTGTCATCCTAAGTTAAACGGCAGTACGTCAAAACTAAATGAATCAGGCAAGAGGAAACTAAAAATCTTATGTCACATGCACATTCTCATTTACTGCTTCACATTTAAAATACAAGCCCCTGTATCTTATATTCTTGCCCATGGGCTAACACTGGATGAAATAAATCACTGAGACCTTTTTTTGTTACCTAGTTTAGATTACATCTCAATTAAGCATTAAAAATAACTTTTAGAAGTCACATGACACATGAGCAACATACCATGTTGTTCCCACTATATGTGACTCTGTATATAGTTCCACCCCACATTTTAAGGTTCAGTGAATAAACCATAACTTGAGCTGCAGGGGGGCGGGGGGCAGGCACAGGGAGGCAAGTGGCAGGAAGGACAGGCAGCAGGGGGAAGACACCAGGAGCAAGGGGAAGGGGACAGACTGCTTGCCCCTCCTATACCACTGCTTTCTCCGCTGCTTGTTCCCAGTCTCTGCTTTCCTTACTGCAGTGGTAGGGGGAGACAAATTTAAAGTAACCCTCCAATAGTTAGATTCTATATATGGAAAATTATACATTTATTATCATTTTCAGTGTACAGAATCTACTTATTGGAGGGGTCATCTTGAATTCAAAGTCATCTTGGATTTGGGTAAATAAAAAAATAACCCATTGCTTGATTTCTGTTAAAGTGTTCAATAGAGCTCAGTTTATATATACAGGCTGAGATATGACCATTAAGTATGACTTGCACTCTTAAATATATTTTGAAGAACAAACTGTGAAATGATCTCCCAAATTTCTAACTGAAAAAACCCTTAGCTGATGTTTTACAGGAAGCTTGTTCTCTCTATAGTATTTTACTTTTTCTTACCTTTAAGTTCATTGTCAGAATGGACATATACATTGACACAGTTAAGAAAACATGAATAATAAGGCCTCAGAGCATCTGTGAACAGCTGCTGTTTGGTTGGAAAGAAAGTGACGTAAATTGTTACGCTCATCACAGCAGAGAGATGCTGACCAAAACTGAGATTACAATAATTAAGTACTTCACTGCTTATGACAGTACCCCATGTCCAATATTTGCAGAAGCAGTCACTTAACTGGGGGGTCCTCAATTCTTGAGTGTGCCACCTGAGACTGCTTAGGCCTGATTTTCAAAAGTGCCCAGAATGCCTATAGTCAGTGTGAGCTGGGAATGATCAGTGCCTTTGAAGGTCAGGCCCATCTTGTTTCAAGTAGATCACCCAAAAAATTAGCATCCACCTCACTGACTACAGCAGTATAACACAACTCCAAAAACTGTCACAGTTAGGGCCCACTTCTGTCTATTAATGGAGTAACCGTGTATGTGAAGAGTGTTCAAGATCAATGTTACTCATGGGCTAAACATTCAAGCCTTTGTTGGAGGAAGGCCTCCATGTGGCCTATCTTACTCTTCAGTTAGGCCCCTGTAAGATGTTACATATGTCACACATTATACGCGAGCAAACCAATTACACCAGTTTAATCCCTGGATAAAAATGGCAGATCTACCACAAAGCAGCTTCTCATGGAAACAGCAACTTCCATATGGCACAGAAGTACACTGCTAGGGGCTTCATTTACTCATGTTTTGGGATGAGCAGGGAGACATAGTAAAGGCAAAATAAACTCAGACCTACAGTTCATCACTTTATGTCCAAACACTGCAGAACCTTTCTGGTGAACCTCTTAGCAAAAATGAATATACTCGAAACTTTCTGAAGTAAAGAAGAGGAGTGCTCAACAGATCTGACCCCCGGTGCTGTGTCATCTGGCCCATGGGGCTTCTCACTGGGTCTAGAAATTAGATGGGACTGCTCCCTTGCTGCCAAATTTAAAGACCTACGGAGCCTAGATCAGACCTGATCCCAGTGTGCAGGGCTGGATGGGGACAGTGCCAGGACCTAGGGCCCAATCCCAGTACTCAGGGCAGGGCAGGGAGGGGGTAGTGCCAGTCCCAGTCTCGGTGCACAGGGCATGATCCTGGCACATAGGGCTCCATCATGTGTTTGGAAACAAGGAGCTAGCACACAGTGAACTATCTCTGGGGAAGTGAAACAGGGCTATGAAGGATGATCAGTAACTGGATCAGGGGTCACTTCTTTCAGACCCATTGACTTTTAACACCTCTTGCCATCCCAGTGAAAATTTCCAGTGGAAGGGTGAAAAAAGACAAGGGAAGAGACTGCTTTTTAAAGAGGAATATGATGGCTGTATGGGACAGGACTAGGAGCAACATCCTCAAGCTACAGCAGGGGAAATTTAGGCTGCTGATGAGGAGGAACTTCAACTGGGGGTGGTCAGGCATTGGGACAGGATACCTAAAGAAACTGTGGAATCTTCATCTTTGAAAACTTTCAGAAACAGGCTAGAGAGACACTTGGCAGGGATGGGCTAGTCAGGGATGATCCTGCCTTGAGCCAGAGGCTGGACTAAATGACTTTATGAAGTCCCTTCCAACTCGACTGGAACAAGAGAGCTGGTCCATTGTGAGACACACAAGATGCAGCTGAAGAAACAGAAACGGGAACGGCTTTGAACTCTGTCATGGACACCAACCAAAACCCTAAGAATGGTGTGGATTCTTGGAGTTGGGGAGAGAACATCCTGCAGGTACTTGGTGTTGTGCCTACATGTATTTTTAGGAAGTTCCTTTGCAAAGTCAGTTTTCCTTAATAGGATTGTCCTCTCTTCCTGAAGAGTTCCAGGATAAGCCAGACGGTGTGGATAGACTTAAGAATTACAACACTTCAAACACCTTGGAAATGGTTTAAGAGGCCAGCTGTATGTACTTACAAATTTTTTTAATGTTCTAAAAGTGGCTGAAACATGCCACAATAGTACCTCTTTGCCCAAAGTACTATTTTGGAACATTTCACTTTGTGTTACCTCTGCACGTGGGAGGGAAGGAGATGGGGGAGGACAGCCTGCCAGCTGCCCAGCTGCTGGTTCTGCTCTAGGTTCTTGAGCACTGCTCAGTCCCCACTGGCTCCCCTGCCAGACTCAGAGCCAGGCTTACCCCACCAACACCACCTTTCCCTGCTAGGCTCCCCACTCCCAACTCCTGGCTCCCTGTCAGACCCCACAACCACCATCTGCTCCCCCCCGCAAGAGGCTGGAAGTACAGGGCTCCTCTGCAGCACATGGGCACGGCGCACCATGAATATTCGAATCTGTGAATGGCAGATTCACGAATAGCGAGGGTTTCCTGTATCTCTATAAACACCTCAAGATTTTACTTTTTTCCCTGTTATATCACTTCTTTATGAATATTAACCAAACATGAAATTTTACTTTAATTTTTATATTGTCAAGTAGGGGGCTTTTCCAGGCTTGTGTTTAAGCAACAACAAATTGGGGTATAAGGCATTTCTTGGGGATTTATAATAACAACCAGCTGTGAAAAATGGAATCACTGTAAGAATTGCCTTCTGTGGTATCAAGTAAAATGTAAGTTAACTGTTTTGAGTTGTACAAGAGACAGTCTTAGTTGATACTGCAGATGTGAATAATTTCTAGAGAATGAATTCTGAGCATACCAAATAAATGGGCTGATTGAAACTCTCTCACTTCATCCTTTTTCCAATAAACATTAATTTCTAATTAAATAACTGTCAAGATTAGCTGATGAAAGAGGTTAATACTCTTTACTTAGAGGTATAATAAATCTCCCTTTCTAACAACGCACAAAAGGAAAAGGGCCAAGTTCTGCTCTTAATATAAGTAGTTTGTAAATTCTCTGGAGGCAGGGAAAGTCTGTTACATTCATGGGCAGGGCCTAACCAGGCCTCAATATTGGCTGCCACTCAACTATAATACAAAAAATAAGCATGAATGCTTGAACTGGTGTGGAGCTACTCCAGAATAACACCAATGGGAGCATCTACATATGTGCAATTAAGGCGCAGCAATAAACTCTGATGCCTATTGTACTGGAGTTTTTTTCTCTCAGGTGTGCCATTTGAATATGTACCTGGGACTGCAGCACAATGACCTGTTTTGGAGAAGCCTGGGCTGGCAGGGGGCCCCAGGGATCAGCCTACCAGCCCAGTGATGCTCCTGACCAGCTTAACATGCTGCAGAGGGGCTGATTGGGGTACGAAGTTGCTTCAGTGCGGGGCTAGCTGGCAGCCCCCACACTGAAGCACCCTCATGCCCCAGCCAGCCACATCACTGTCTACACATGCGCTGCTGCAGTAAAACACTTTGCAGCAGAGTAGTACTTGTATTTACAAATACTACCCTACTGCCAACTTTATTCGTTTCCAGGGCTGCACATGTAGATGCCAACGCATTTACTGCACAGCTAATAAGGCAACTCTGCAGTAAATGTATTGTGAAATACTGAGAGCAGAATTTGGTTCACCGTCTGTATATTTCTTTAACATCTATTTTACAAGTCTTCACTGTACATAGTTGAAATGGAACAGTTTTCCCCTCAGAGCAATATTCAACAGGGATATAAAGTTGAAATCTGGGGGTGACGTGGGGAGGAATATGGTTGGTGTAATTCTGCATCATTCCACTTCTCTCAATAGGACAAAGAGATTTTAGAAAAGCTGAGCATCTGGCTCAGTTACTTACTTGTGATGGGACAGTCAGGAAAATCTTTTACCTGAGGATGACCCAGTGTAATCAGTGTGTCACACTTCCACAGCTACAACTGGCAAAGCAGTTGAGCTGCAATTCCCACTATATAAAAGAGGGATAGGGGATAATGAAAAGGGTCACCCAGCACAATATTTTCTGTGAAGAAGTCTGTTGACATTCAGGACCAACTGCACAGCTATTTATTTACCCAGATTTGGGGGGACAAGAGTGCTGATGTTTGCAGAGCAGGGAATATTTTGAGAGAGATATTTTTATTTTGGGTTGAGATGAGGAAAAGCTGCTGGCTTTCCTTCTAAAATTATTATATTTTAAGTTACTGGCAAAGAATCCAAGAGCCCCAGAAAAGTATTATATGTCAAATAAATAAAAACTATTTTCCAAGTGACAAGAGATTAAGAGTTTTTCTGGCCTCAAGTGCCTCCATCAAGTATGTGTTTATTTGTATGCTATGTGTGATCTAATTAATGTTACTTTATAACTCAGTATTGTTTATTCCTGAAAAGGCTACAGAATAAAAATTTATTGATTCATCATGTCACTGTTTTTAGCCAACTATAAACCAGGATTTTCCCCGTGTGTGTGTGTGTGTGTGTGT
>NW_017728992.1:51232428-51234392 GCF_001723915.1 Gavialis gangeticus | reverse complement strand
GTTTTACATTGGCAACGTGTGTGTGTGTGTGTGTGTGTGTGTGTGTGTGTGTGTGTGTGTTTTACAATAGCAACAAGACACTTCACTTCAACACTGCTACACTACTAGGGTAATTTAATTAAAGTCAGCCTTTATGAAACACATTTGTGGCAGACTACCAGAAACCCAGATTGTAAGGTGGCATAGTTTATTTTAAAAAGCTTATTATTGGTAACAGGTCTACACCCTGGAACTGGACTCCTTCTGAGTGAAACATGATCATCAATAGTGCCAGAAGCAGGGTATTATTTTGGTGATATCTTTTATTGAACCCACTGCATAACTGGGAAAGATACTAGACAAGCTTTGAGGCTCAAAGTGCCTTTCTTAAGCCCTGTAGTGCCACTTGCTTGACATCTCTGCCATCAATATAGTTTCGATAAAAGGTAATTTATTTTTGTACATGGCCCAGGAGACTACGCACAAAGATACTTATTAAGCACTTTAACTGAGGAGGTGAAGCAGCCACTGCCAGGGAATGGGCATCCTGGGTGTTTCTCTAGCTATGTTAGTCTGAAATCAGGTAGAGGGCAGGGCAGGAGAGCATTTCAGGCATTAACTTAGTAATAGAGGAATAAATTTTCCTAGGTGACAGCCTACTTTTTCAGCAGTTACTTTTGCGAGTCTGAATGTCACTAAAGCTGGATCCAGATGAGCAGGCACATGCAGTTTGTGGTGCCACAAACTGCACCCATTGCACATTTAACCAAGCTTAGCCCTGCAGATTTGCAGCGCTGAGGCAAAATTTGCTGCTGGGATTTCCTGGTAGCAAAAAATAAAAACCCTAAAAAAAAAAGCAGTGCAAAGCCCCCAAAAGTGGTGTGTGCTCAGACACACACACAGACAGTCTCCCTGGCTGGCTGGGAAGCAGTCTGCCTCGAGACAGAGGAGCAGGCAGAAAATGGTGGTGCCATGCTTTTTGAACAAAAGCACCTCTGAGGTGCTTGCATGCATAAAAATGCCCTCTGTGCCCCAGTCAGCCCCCCACTGCAGCACATGGAGCAGCAGGACAATGTGCCCCACTGCAAAACACACGGGCAGGGGCATGCACTGTGGCATAAAGCAGAGGCACAAATTGTTGCCTCTACTATTTGTGCTGCTGCAAATGCACTCCCCTGCTTGTGTGGATGCAGCTTAAGGTGCCACCATCCCTTGCCTTCAGCCTACCAACAGAAGTGAGCTAAATCTCTTAACCCTGAATGAAACAAGGTTAAAGCTGCAATGGTTTGACTACACCTGTATCACTCCAGGAACATGAGGAAGGGACTGTTCCATTGCAGCTGCTTCTATCTGTATTATTTGATATCTATGCAGTAGTTACCTGTGCCTTCGAGACTCTGAAAGAAGCTATAGAAAAGGAATAAAAGGTACTATTTACTGGGAAACTGGGGGGATTCTCTGAAAAGCACGCAGAGAGGTGCTGACTTTTCCCTGCGTTTTCAATTTAGCAGCTTGCTAGTGAGAGCAGCAGGAAGGCTTTTCTTGTGCTGCCTGTGGACTGAACTAAATGAGCAGGCTGAACTGAATGATCAGGCCCCATCTCTGCATGGAGAGCAAGCAGGCAAGTGAGTCTGGTTTCAAGCTCCTGCCGCTCCACAGCAACCCAAGGGAGCACTGCCCTCTGCTGGAGAGATGTGGTTAGCCATGTTAGTCTGAAGTCAAGAAGGTGGGGGAGGAGCCTTGTTAGATGTTGATTTTGGGTCTTACCTCCTAGATTATCCACACATTAATACCTGAAAATAGTTTTAAGCACTCTTTAGGTGGCTTAAAATTATGCCACCTCAGGGCAGGTCTCTCTCTGATCCATGTTACCCAGCTTGTGTTACACTAATATGTAGCCACTCTAGGCTACACATTAGTGTCAACATCCCATCAGCCCCCAAGCCCCCGCTGGCCCAGATCAGCCTCACTGCACCCCCCCCCCC
>NW_017728992.1:51203049-51232286 GCF_001723915.1 Gavialis gangeticus | reverse complement strand
CCCCCCCCCCGGCTCTCCTCAGTACCCCAGATGTGTGGCTGCCTGTGCTGTCTGTTCCAGAGGTGCTGGCAGGGAAGTGTTAACCTGCCTGCCCGGCTGCCATTCTACTCCCACTGCCACTGCTGCCCTCTGGGGGAGAGCTCAGCTGGGAGAGGAGCGGCAGTCTGGCAGCAGTGGCAAGGTTGTCTGTCAGGCAGGTTAACCCTTCCCTGCCTTCTCCCCTGGGACAGACAGCATAGGCAGATACAAGTAAGGGAGGGGTGGGGGGAAACACAGGAGCCCTGGGGGCAGGGGGGAATCCCAGAATGGGACTGGGAAGGATTCTTACCTTTCAGTCCTCCACGTCCCCTATTGGCCTAAATGCTCCAAAGTCGAGCTAGAACTAATAATGACCAACATTTGTGCAGTTCATAGTGTAACATATAACAAGGTGCTCAGTTTGCAACTAAGACGAATCTGGGCTGGACACAGAGGTCTTCCTTGCTTGGGTGGCTGCTCCTGCAGTTCTGGAGGAGAAAGTCTCTCAAGCAGAGACACTTGCTACTCCTGACTCCTGCCCTGCACCTCTCTGAAGAGGATTTATGTAGCTGCCTGAGCACTGCCCTGTGCTAATACAAGGAGTGGCAGGGGGTTCCCACCTCTCTCCTGAGCAGGGACCTATAGCTGCACAGAGTGTGTGGCTCACCCTCACCTGCCTCTAGGCTACCTCTCATGGCAATATCCTGCCCTGCTGAGGGCTCAGCTGATCTCCAACCCCATTCTCACTTTTCTCCTGCCCTCAACTGCCCCCCATACACATGGCCTCCTCTTTTGCTGTCAGAGAATAGGGAAGGAGGCCAAGGAGACTGATAGACATTGGAGCCAACTGTAACAGGAGCCAAGGTGTCTGCTCTCTGCCCTGTGACAGGAGCATTGACCATTGTTAGCCAGTCCTGCCATTTAGGGCAGGAAGTAGAGTCCAGTTTCTTACTAATAGGTTCACCTACCAGACACTTCTTACAGCAGGGAGCTCTCTAAGAAGATAGGGGAACCATAGGCAGACTGCAGCCTGTTTCTTCCTTAGATACCTTTTCTGTACTGGGCAATGTAATTTCTTCACACCCTTGCTTTTGGGCATGAGTTCAAGGAAGTGGCAACAGGATTCATTATCTGTAGCAAATCACAGAGACAATTCTGGGTTTTCGTCTCTGTGCATATTGACCTCTAAAACCCTTACCTTATAAAGAGGGTCTGCACTCTGGCTCCACCAACATGTTGCACATATATAATGACAGCTTAAAATCCATCAGTAGGATGCAGACATATAGAGAATGGATTCACATTCCACTACATGTCATCTTGAGTCATCCTGTTACTATGACAATTAGCTACCTAGAAATCCTTTTGCTTCAACAGAGCACATCCACTTAACTTTGAGGAGCATCCATCTGCCATGCACCCTTACAGTGATACAACCTTGATTTGTAACTACTGAAATCCCACTTTGAAGGAGCCAGTAAGTGCCATATATTAGCTGAAATAAATCCTGGGCAACTGAGGTGAGCTTGGGGAGGATTAGGGATATACACTGAGTTTTGAGGTGTGCTCAAAAACATTAGAAGTACTAGGCAAAAGACTGTGTTTTAGGAAAGATGAGTCTTGGGAATGCCTTGACCTCAAATCTGGCCTGTTATTCTGACCCTGGACCGCTGTATAGAATAAGACAAGCTGAGCCAGCATGTGGTTCTGGGAGTACTTACAAAGTCATCTGTTAAACAGTAAGCAACTCATTTTCAGACTTAACTGCAAACAGGGCTGCTGCTCTGCACCAGTGATCCACTGCCAGTGTTGAAAAGATTTTGACAATTTATAATTATGGATATGCCACTTTGTACAACAGCAGTTCAGAGACTTCCTTAAGCAAAAAACACAGCCACAATAGAACTAGAAAATGTCTCTCTCCACGGACACTTCTTCCTAACATTAACATTTCCTCTAGTAACGCTCAAAGAGATGGCATGAAATAAATATTTCATTCATAGATATCAAGCTTCAAGTATTTGATCTTTTATGATGGGAGCATTTTTTGTATCAAATGCAGTAGGTTAAATTTCAGCACAGGCAGATCTAAGATTTTGAAAAAGGGGTGCAGAGAGTGTGGTACATCACCTCATATTTTTCTTTAGTTAAAGAGAAACTTGAAGCTTTACCATATGCTAGGGGGCTAGCACTATATTATTCAGTTTAAGATCAAATAAAAACAAATATAACTATTGGAATGGAATTGGAATCTAGCACTAATTTGCTAGATTACATAAAAAAATTAAAAAAAAAAACACAACAAACTAGACTAAAAATAGTCAAAAGATGTTGTGTCATTGGTTCCATAGTTATTATAGTGAAATGTATGTCCCTCATTCAGATTTATAGAACAAAATCTTGCCTTCTTGAGCATCTTGACAGTACCTTCCATACTTTGCTGTCAGTCATTTCAACATAAGAGTTAATAAGACCACACCTGAGTTAAAGTTGTTAGCTAGGGTTAAAACAGTCTGCAGGGCTGTGAAAGAGAAGGCAAAGGTTCTCAGGAATAGCTGACAGACAGCAATATTGCAGAAGAAAGGATAGTTTGAATAGTGGAACAACAAGGCCATTCAAAAAGAGAGGGTCATTAACACCTGTTGGGTGGAGAGAGATTAACGAGAATGAGGGAGATGATAATGAACCATGTAATCAGTTGATTTTCTCAGCACTACCTGAATAGAAGTGCCACAGCCCTTTCTAGTTAGTTGTTTTTTTTAAGGACAGGGTGGAGCAGGAATCAAAGAGGGGTGCAACTGCACCACTGCACCCCACTTGGATTGCTCCTGAGTCTCAGACACCATGTAGTCTTCCACTTCCTTCAGTAATGCCAGATGATCCAGTCTGTGGTCAAGAAGATCAAGACAGATTTCACCATTTTACTGAGGAATTCCTCAAGACTCTTTTCCTTATAAGACAACATAAGTCTCCACAAGGCTTTTGTTTTAATATTCCCTTTTCCCTCAAAAATGAGGCATGTTATTTTCTCTCTTTGTACATCTCCATGCAAGTTCTACCCCAGAAAACTTGGACCTTTTAATTACAGTGGACCCCCAGATTTTATAAATTTAAGTGGTGAACTTGGGGTGAATGCAAGAGTTCCTGTCTTGCATTGATGTTACAAGTTCTTTGATATCAGGGATTAACCTTTAGAAATGGGGGTAACTTTTCATAAGGGATGGCTATGGTATCAAAATATTTCTCTGCCTGTTTCTTGTAGAAAATAGCTTGTTTTCATCCAATAATAAACAATCATTTAGCTGCTCTTTTCTTCAAACAAAATGCATATTTAACTAGCAGTTGACAATCTGAAGCGATTTTCAGGGCTTTCTTTTTCCCCAGTAGATATTTTTTGTTACAAATCATGTATTATACAGCAGGGATGGGGTTGGATTTTAAATATAACTGAATACTTTCAAGAACCTCCACTGTACCTGTTGTAAAACACAGGCTTGCCTTACTCTAACAAAGCTCTAGCAAAATTCTACTTCTTGCTATCCTAAATATCCTTTACCTTTTGAACATGAATGTAAGAGACGGCATACTGAGTCAGACCACAGGCCCACCTACCTGATTATCCCGTCTCTCATTGTGGCACAGAGCAGATATCGAGTGGAAGAGTATTTGTCCCTCACCTCTCTTACAGCTTCCAGTGTTCAGAGGTTTGGGAAGTCCTGATTGGGAGTTTGCAGTGCTCCTAACATGTTTAATACCTACTGACAGACATGTATTGCCTCTCTATTTACTGTCACCTATAAACAAAATAGAGGGTACTGTGACCATGAACAAAGAGGATGAAATCCTGGCTTCGTTGAAGTCAATGGGGATCTTGCCAGGAATTCTTTAATGTGATAAAGACAATGGTGCTATTACAATATATTTTTTATTGCCGTGACTAACTTCCTTGGCACAAGGATAATTTATGTTAATCTGCTAAGTGACAAAAAAACGCAACAGCTATTCATCACTGAAGAACTGATGTTATAACTCTTCTTGGAAAATCATACCACCTTTTCAGTGATTTTTGGTTTATTTTAAGACAGATTATGTCTCCAGGCAGAACACTTGGCCAGTTTTACAATTCTAAAGATGTCCAGTAAACGAGCTGATGAATAACAGGGATGGTCACAGTAGTCTCTGTTCACTGTTTGTAGAAAACATTCAACAGAGTTTACTTGCAAAGGGCTTGGCTATGACCCAGAGCAAAGCTTTGAAAGCAGGGATCCAGCTGTATATCTAGTTTGGACTAATACCTGGACCTATGGGAAGCCATGGAAGACAGATGTTTACAGCTGTGTTTTATTTAAAAGGGGTGTGAACAATTTTAGCACAGAAGCTCTGAAAACGTCTTACAAAAACTAAAGCAGACAGAAGCCTGGATGTATCCGAGATAATGAGCACTGTTCATCACTTTTCAAATTGCATTCCAATTCACAGTGCTTTCCAGACAGCTGTATGGGGTTATGTGTAGCCACACGACCTACACTAAAATCAGAGGAAATCACATGGCTAAAACTCCAGGAGTAAGACTGCAGCTTGCTAACATGGCCTGCTTTCTGGACTGTACAAATAGCAATTCCAAGATGTGGGCAAATGCAGGGCTGTACTGCAGATACTTCTCTCTTGGTGCTGCTGAGTGGGACAGAGAGTGAATTCTGCCATCCCCTCTACTCCAACCCCACGCACAAGCCACAGACCTGAGTACCCACACTTTAGAGGATGCTCCATCCCATGAGAGAGACGTTGCAAAGCAATTTTCCCCTAATGCTACCAGATGAACCTGTGATGAGCCGTGCCCCTTTCTAAGGGGAGTCCACCACGGTACCATCCATTAGGAGAGATTGTAGGCTCATATTGGCTAGGGTGGCCATATTATTTTTAAGGAAATTCAGGACGCTGTTCCCCCACTCCCTCCCTCCAAGTCAGCAGCACTGCTGCAGGTGGAGGCAGAAGCAGGCAGGCAGGGACCAGCCTATGAAATCCAGGACTGTCTCAGCCAAACATGTAGTCACCCTACTCATAGTTCCCTCTGGTTCCAAGTAACCAACAGAGAATTCCTATATAAACAGTTAATGTAAACCAGTGGTTTTCAGCCTGTGGTTTCTGGACCCCTGGGGGTTTGTAGACTGTCTAAGGGGTCTGAGAAAGATCTACCAGCAATCAACAGTATGTGAATACCCATGCTTACAATTCAAAGGGGTCCTCATCTCCATTCAAAAAATTTTAGAGGTCTGCAAATGAAAAAAGGTTGAAAACCAGTGACGTAAACGTTCTCAGTCAGCCCTTTAGCTGATGTACATTAATGTAGGTCCACTGAAGCCACTAAAACTATGGTAAGTTTAGCCAAGCTGAGGATGTCTCCATTTACTACCTTTTTTGAGAACATGAAAATACATTGCCATGTACAGATGACTGACACAGCAATACCTTGCCTTCTAACTCCTGTTCCCTTTTCCCATACTGAGTTTCATGCCTTCTGTTATGATGCTTCTCACTTTTGGTTGGGTATAAAGATTAGGCTCAGACTCAAGTTTCTAAAGTGTATCTTAACCCAGATAATTCCCAGTAGTCGAGATATATTTTAATTTCTGTAGCTGGACTCATGCCTTGACTTCACCTATCTGTTAAACATATCTGAATATTGTCTTGTAAAAGGTGCCAGGATGCCACAGCCTTGGGGGTATACATTTTTACAGAAGCACAGAACAGTTAGTGCCAAGCCTGGGGCATGATTTGGTCAGGGCATTGTAAACTGCTTCTGATCCATGAACAGTCCACTCTTTAATAGAGCACACATGCGTACCTGTTACTTAAAGCCACTTTTGAAAAGGTTCCTCAGAGCTCTGCTGCAGTTGCTGAGCTACTTCTGTACTGTGTCAGAGCTTCTTACTGAAATGTTCACACTCCTGATATAGCCTTATATTGAAATACATCCTCAATATGGTAAAGCTATTCCATTAAAATAAATGCTGGGAGCAGTGCAAAGGCTCTAGGGAACGGGTGTGAAACACAAAGCCGACAGAGCCATGTTGTCTGGCCCACAGAGCTTGTAGAAAGGCTGGGAACTCAGGGGTGCGGCAAGCAGGGGAAGGGCTTGCTGCCAAAATCCAGGGCATGGAACCCCATTGGAGATGCATGTTGGCAGTGGGAAGTGAGCAACAGTTATGTTAACTTCTGCCGCAGCTTGTCCCATCACTGCCACCACATCTGGATCCAGCCCAGTCATCTTATTTTATACTGATTTTATTTCCTTGTTCCTCTATGCAAGGCCATGCCCTCATTGTCTCCATGATAGAACTTTCTTTGGAAAACCACAGAAGCAGTGGCTGTGTCTGCTTCCACTCCTTGGCCTTGAAGAAAAGAATTCCTCAGTGGTGAGAGAGTGGTTGAGCTTTAGTATCTAGTCTCAGTGTCCGCCTTTCTATGCCACGATTGAAAACAAGGATTCCAATAATTACAGGGGACTTGAATTTCAGTATGCAAATTTTTAATCTGCTAAACATTTTTTCTTTTGGCAGTTTCTTGAACTCGTTTAACTGGCAAATTGAGTCAATCTGATAATGGCTGACTTTGTACATATGCTCAGATGGCTTGATAGGGGCATTTTTACCAGCCAAAAGCTAAGTAAAAATAACAAGTGACTGAATATGTAAAGCTGCATAAATCATTTCAAAACTACGAAATCAATTAGCTTCCTGTACTTTTTCCCTTCTTCTCCAAGATCTCACCAGAAAACAGCTTAATTAGATAGTTGCATTTCAAATTATTATCAGAGCCAGTTAACTTGGGTTTTTCTATTTTTCTCCCAACCATGTTCCAGCCACATGTCTGGAGTTTCTGTTCCTAAATTACTATGATCAGCTTCCCAAACATGAGTATAGGCTACCAGCTTTAAAGGGAAACACATTTAAGTTAAGTAGTATGTGAGCAGAACTTTGAGAAACATCCATGTTTTGCTTTGCAGATATTTTATGGTGACCTGAAAGCATTTTTGCAAACTTTCAAGGGAAAAATCTTTGCTCTTTGGAAATGTGCCCTATGAAAACTATGCTTAATTTGCGAGCACCATTCATTAGCCAAAGAAATTTGAAAGCATTCATGTGGGAGGTGTACAGGAGTACAACCTGTAAATGCTGATCATGATTTGTGCATCAACAGAACGCAGATAACACAGATGCTCTTCTGTATCTAACACTAAATCAGGCATATGTTTTCCAAGGTCAAGGGATACGACTCCTTCTAGTCCCAAAGTTAACTACATAATCCACAAATCTGGTGACCACTTATTTTTATTGTTGGAGATTATTTACATCAGAAATGTATAACTATAAACTGAATCCACAGAGGGTTTTTTTTCCTGTAAAAAGAATACTTTGTTTCCTTCATGAATAGCTTTTGCCTCTTTTGCGGGTTTTGCCACATCTTATGCCAGATATTTGGACCTGGACAGGTTAAGAAGTATGTCTGACCTTAACTGCATAGTATTTGAGGACAATAACAGGGATAATTAAAATGCAACAGGCCAACTTGGCTAAACACGATTGAGAATGTTCCCAGTTGAACAGAATTTTTCATACGGTAAAATCTAAAGCTATAGATTTGTAATTAAAATTTTGTTCCAAGTTTAAATATAATCCCATTTTTAGAATCCCACATTTTTCTGGTCCATCTTGGAAACTTTATTTGCTTTTATATGTTATTTTGTCTATTACTTAGGCTTCCCTGGGACTTTTTTTGGGAAAGATGGCATATAAATTTAATAAATCAATAAATAAACGTGGATACCTTTCTAGTACAAATGATGATATCCCCAGTGTCCCAGAAAATATATCCCAGATATATCCCAGATATCCCAGAAAATAATGGCCTAATTTGGGAAAGAATCTATATTCAGTACAGCATTTAAGTATGCGTAGAACATTAAACACCTGCTTACGTATCACTGAAGTCAAATGAAATTTAAGCATGGCGCATAGTTAAACAAGGTGCTTTTCTCAGTCTATGTGATCGCACCATACTCATTTCCAAGATAGTTTCACAAGGTAACCAAATTGCAACTCCCTTAACTATGCTGCAAAATGTGATTTAATGATTACTATGATGCTCTGATTTAGGACCAAGCTCACTCTTCCTGTAGGCACTAATTTTTCTTTTTACTTAGGCTCTTCTTGTAAAGTTTTTACCTCTGATAATGTTGTTGATTGGCAGGGCCTCTGGCAGCTATGACAGATGCACATTAAGGCACCCAGAAATGGATATTCCATTGATTCCACCTAGAAGAGGAATATGAAAGGAATAAATACAAAGCAATTTTAAATGAAGATTTTTTTTAAAAGAAGAACTAGAAGACTGAAAAGGTTGTAATATCTTTTTAATTTTAAAAGGCGTTGCATTTTTTTTCCTGGTTGTAGTGCACTACTACTGCTCCTTTGTCAACTGCAGAAAAGGACCAGTAGTGAAACTTGATGAGTTATTTAAAGAACTAAGAGCTGTGAAGCAGTGTAGTAACAATGAGCATAGTGTTTGCCCACAAGGAATGTAGTAATTTTAGGGGAACAATTAATTGCATTAATTGATGTTGAGGTTAATAAGTAGCAATGATTCATTTTTTCTGTTTTCTTTAGCTTCAAACAACACTACGGTCCCCTGAGGACCAGACCATCAGTTGGTGTAAGCTGGCAAAAGTCCACAGAATGTTAATGGACATACACTAGCTTACACCAGATGCCCCATAACTTTGGCTTCAGTTATTTCACACTAAGGTTGTTGTACCTATATATTTTGTAAGAGGATAAATGACAGTAACACTCCCATTTCTCCCATGGCCTTGTACTTGCAAATCTACTCAAAGATCATTTCAGTTTTATTTTTACTGCTGCCTCTTTGCCAGGTGCAGCAAGTAGCTTCACATCCCAACTGATGCAGGTATTTATTCATCAGGTATTGTTCTGTTCACATCTTGTGGCCAGGGCAGGCTACATGTTTTGTATTTTAGGTCCTATGCTGCTGAATCTGAAAGGTTGAGTGGACTCTTCAATCATTGTCTGGACTGAGACAGGCTGCTGTCCTTCAGTCATGCAGTTAATTCAGCTAAATCTATCATTATTTTCTCAATGGACGATCTGTGCTAGGAGCCACTAGATGGCACTTCAGAGATAGGATACTGCGGAGGTAGGATGATGGGGCTAGGTACACATTTCAGCTGGATTCTAGCACAAGGTGGTAAATTGCATGTTGTAAATGACCTGCCATGGGTCTTTCCCTGCTTTTTTCAAACCCACAAAAAAAACAAAACAAAACACTGTTTTTTGCCCAGAGTGGGAATCCCCCTTCTTACACACTTTCCTAGAACTTTGGAGGACAAAACAATCCACATTTAGTCATTGAGTTGTGACACCTCCGGAGCTTATTCCATGATAAGGAAAGAATCACTGCATATCATGGAAAACACAGCAGCCTCTTCTAGCATGGCAACTGCCTGAAATAGCTGGTTTTCTGGTCACAATTTTATTGTTTGGGGAAAAGACAACCTATTTCAGAGGTGGTTTTTGTGTTAGTTCTGATAAGTTTTAATTATATATAGGGTCATTGGTCTGTGCTAATTAGCCATTTGAAATGTTTTATGTATTCATAAATATAAAAACAGGAGGTCATAAATATATATAGCCATAAAGAAGAGAACAATATGGAACCGTTTCAATAAAAGCTAAGACTCCTTCTTGTCTCTCTGGGCTGGTTTGTAGTCAGCAGATAGAACAGAAAAACAATGGAACTGGTGCAATAGCAGTTGTGTGTCTGTTTTGTTCTTTTATGCAGGTTTGCAGTCAGCAGGATTCTGAAAAATATAGGAAATAGTAACTTCATAGGCTGTGTTGTGCTCAGGACTCACTGCTGGAGAATAAAAAAAAAAAATGCAACTTCATTTGTTGTCCCATCATTCATGTGGGTGATTAGTACCTGCAACTTTTGTTTTGTCGTGGCATTTTACAAAACCACAGGAGCCATCCAAGATCCTCAGCATCAGCCTGCATTCCCTTGACGCACAGCTCAAGACTCCTTACCCAACCAGTCCCATTTTCCAGTCTTGTCCTGTCCCAATCAGCCCCAGTCACCTCTCAAGCATGGTGACCCAGGCATGGTGTCTCTCCATCTCTTTTCAGTCCCAGTCTTACTAGATTTCCTGTCTCAATCTATTCCTTTCTTTCCTTTAGTGCAGGGTTTTTTGTTCAGTGGTGTTTTTGCCCTTTTTTTTTTTGGTCCCTGCATTCAAATCATATAACTTTGTCCTCCCATGTGTTAGGGGACTAGTTGACGAGGTTATTTAGAACATGAGAGCGCTTTCCTGCTTCCAGTCCCAGTACCTAGCCCAGAATGTCTGGAAGGAGCTCTTACAGGGACATCTAGCCCAGGGCTGGAGCATACTGTTACACGGTAGAGATGGTGCACATGCTGTTCAGTCATCTGGAGAAGCCATAGCAACATGGAGTTAATTTTGTAACTCTTTGGAGAAGGTACATACCTCCACTGTCCAGCATTAGAAGGTCTTTGTCCCTGTCCTCATTTTCAGTCATCCACCCAAATCCACTGGTCTTCATTTTTCTGCAGAGTCATGTACCCCAATAAAAGGGTGTCAGCTGCCTAGTGTAAAGTTTAAAAAAAGTATACATAGATGCAAAAATCAACACACAACATGCATGAATAGGGACACAAATAACGTTATACAAATTTAAATCCGTGTACTCTTGTCCTCTTGGACTCCCATCCTTCAGTCTCTCTCATCTCCTTCTCCTTACAGGACTCAGACCAAAATGGCTACCTTAAGGACAAGCCTTCCTTCTAGACACTGTCATGGGGCAGGGCGCAGGGACGGCCGTGATCCCCCTGGTACCCCTACCGTGCCAAGTCTGGGCCCTAAACGCACCCTCTGTCTCGCCCGCCACGTCTTTGATCTTACAAGTATCAAATGGGAGGCTGCCTTCCGACCCCCTTGTGCACGGTGCTATCTTTGTACTGGCCCCTGTTCACCAGTGAGTGATATGGTGCACCCCAGCTTTATGGGCCACGCGTGCCTCCTGCCTCCCCTTTAGCATGCCCCAAGCTTCGCAGTTGTCCTGGACGTTCTTATGTCGGTGTGGTGGCCCCCTCCCGGGCCCTTCTATACACGCACCCCCTCTGGGCTCTGTCCCGCGCACCCTGCCCTCTCCAGGCTCCATTCTGTGCACCCTGCCTCACCCTTTCTTGGGGCTTCTGCTTGTGTAATCACCCTCTTCGGGCTCTGAACCGTGCATCCTGCCCTCCCCAGGCCTCTACCAGAACACTCGCCCTACTCTGGGCTCTTACACTAGCCCTCACCCCTTTATGGGGCTTCCCCCTAGGCTCGCCCCATCTCGGGCTTCCCCCCTTTGGGCTTATGCCTCGTGCTTTTCCCGCTTTCACCCTACTAAGCCTTGCTCCCGCGCCACGCCCTCTCTGGGGCCTGTCCCGCGCCTCTCGCGCTCGGGGCTCAGGTGGCCCGTAGCCGTGCCTGGCCCCTTGACCCTTCTCGGGGTCCTTCGCCCTACTGGGCAAAATACCGCCCTCATGGGCTGGGGTCTCAACCCCACACACTGCGCCTCTCCAGCGCTCTCCCGCCACACCAGCTGTGGCACCAATCACTGTGCCCTTGCTGGCACTGCCTGCTGTGCCCCTACTGGGCACCAGGGACCCCCTCGAGCTACTGGGGCACTCCCATGAGGCCTCCTCACACCCCTACAGCCTCACCCGGTCCTCCAGTGTAACATCAAACCCAACAATAAACATAAAGCCCTGAGCCCACCAGCTGCAACACAAAATCAGCCTATCAGCTATGACACAGAATCTAGGCCCACCTGGCTCTCCTATAAAGTCTCTCAATCAGGGTTCTCTCTACCCCTGTCATATTGCAGCCCTTTGAGTGGTCAGGCTGCTCGGCTTGGCAGCAAAGCTCTTATTCCTCCAGCTGCTAGATGGTAACTACCTGCTAGGCTTCGGCCTGGCTGTTTATATAGGCCAGGCCCTGCCCCTGGCAGTCAGCTGACCCAATCAGCTGCCATGGCAACTCTCACCTGCTGCCCCAGTGATTGGCAGCTCGGCCCATATTACTAATGCCAGTAGCAGGCACCCTAGTGCTCTGCTACACATCTCCCCTTCCTGGGGTTGAGCCTCCTTAGGAGCAGGGCATGGGAGTGCCCCGCGACACACATGTGTGCCAGCTCCTCTCAGAAAGAGTCAGCCTGACAGTGATCATCAATCACAGGCTGCTTTTCAGAGAGCCTTCAGAGAAGAACTTCCCCTATACCAGGTAATTTGAAGTTATAAGTCAGTTTACTGTACAAGACTCCTGGGTCCTCTATATTTTACTATCTGCTTCACCTATGTTCTTATTACATAGGAAACATTTAGACATTTTGAACAATAAGGGGTGCCCATTCAGAGCATTTGAGGACACCTGGGATTAGTAACCTAGACTTTCTCTTCTTCATGGAGAATATGAAACAGGTGTAGCTTAAACACCTTCACCTTGAGGATGGGTATAGCCTGAGGTATTGGTGCAGAGAAGGAACAGTTGCATAAATTAGGTTAGCTTTCCTGGACAGTCCATCACTGACCTCAGAGTAGCTGTTCTTAAACAACAAAATTGAAGAACCAACTTGAATCTGAACTTGCACAACAAGACACCATAAAGAGACCAGATTGCTTTAAGTATGATTTCAGCAGTGACTCTTGATTATTAGCAAATTACCTGAACTAGTTTTTATAAATACTGTGTCCCTCAATGGGTTAGCTGCTTTGTTTATCCCTTTTGATCTTTTCAATTTGCCTTTGTCTTTCAGCAGTACCCGCTTCTTTCCTCCCTTTCCCTATTCTTTGCATTTAAATGTCTCTTCATTTTTTAATAACCCGTGCTCTCTCTAAGTCCATTCATAGCACCTTAAAAAGTAGGGTGTAGTCTTGAAAAGCCCATGCCCTTCTGAATGAATTAGATCATAAAATAGCTCTCTGCCCTTCCTTATATGAATTAAGTTGTTACAGATCCAAATGTCCATCTTATCTTGCAAACAGTCACACAATACAAGCTGGATTTCCATTATGGAGATCTTGCAAGTACATTTGTCCCTCATCTGCCACTTTTACTTGCCATAACTTACTTCCATGGAGTAAAAACCTCATTTCTTAGAGTGAAAAGTTTCTTTAGGAAGAAAAACAAAAATTCTGTTACTTAGATTTAGACAGGTCTGTATTATTCTCCCTCTTTATGCTATAATTTTTTTTATTCCTGGTGCAGGGGATAGCAGTCTGAGTGACTCCAGCCATTTCTAAGATCAAATATCTTAGAGGGAGCAGGAGAGGGAAAACAAACAATACTAATCTTGTCTGAACAATGGCTTACACTTGGTCTTTTCTCTTTTATTATCAGTACAGTTATTGCATATTGGGCTCAACACATTTCTGAAGTGGGACAAGGTTACATCCTCTAGCAAACTCAGCTATCATGTCTACAAGGTGAATGAAGAGAGTGTTCATTGTGGTTTATATTTCTCATGTCCAATACCCATATCTCCGTTTTTGTCCCAGAAAGATAGTTTATCACTTTTACTGACTTTATTTCTCCCACCCATCCTATCGCTCATCTCTTTGTATCCAGGAATGAATTTATCACCTATTAGGTATCCTTTCCATAACAGGGTTATCATTAAGGAATTGTCTCTCCCTCTGATATAATTTTGCTTTCCTTTTCCCATACAGCTATAGAGTGTGTGGTTAGAAATGTTCCCTGGGTGGATGACTTCTCCATGTAATTGAATTCTCCTTTATTTCTAAGGGTTACATTCTATCCTAGAATAATTCACAGAATTATTTGTTTAGATTTTCTTGACATTATAGCTTCTTCCCGTATAACACTAAGACACCCTGAAACCTTTCTGGATAATATCTTAATTTCATTCTGTCATAAGACTTGTTTCCTCTCTGGTAGCTGTAGGGATTAAACACCTATGAATGAAGTAGATAATCCAATTCCTAATATGGATCAGCATGCATCCAAGAAGAACACAGAACAAAGTTAAGACATTTATTTTTTGCTATGAGGCTTCTTTTACATTGGTTGTTCCACTGATGGACAATGGCAAAATGCCACTACAGAGATGGAACAAGTTTGAACTGTTTCCTTTCCCAAATACTCCTGAGGAAAGTTTTCCTTCCAATATAACTGCAAAACAGAAGAATAGTTTATTAGAAAATGAGTCTTAGCATGGAATAATTAATATCTATGTAGTCAGTATATGCATTCATTATCAATGGTTTTAGTTTTCTTCTACGGAGATAGTAGTAACAGCTTCACCTAAATTTAGAGCTGAAGCGTAGAGTTAAGAGTCATTTTCAAAATGAAGGCATGTATTGACAAAGGCACACTGTCTCTCTGCAAAATTCACTCCACGCAAAGCTGTTGATAATAATGCATTTTTTTCCAGTTTACACTTTCCTATACAGAAGGGAAGAGCCCCAGATGCAGCCCAGTGGAAATGATTCGAGATCAGTTAGTTGCTGACCTGGATTCATTACTATTGCTGGTACTTGTTGCTGCTGTTCTCATTTCCATAATACTATCTACTGTCCCATCTGACAAGTGCAGCATACACACATATACCTTCTCTAAGATTGCCAATGTCAATATGTCAATGGCAGCCTAAACAATGGCTTCAGCACCATAGACAGTTCCTTACAACAAGATCTTGTTGGGAAGCCGGTATATACGAGATCAACTTTCCTGATCTTGCAGAAAACTAAAAATGTCCTGTTGTGAAATTAAACATGCATTAGCTGTTTGCCTTTCTCTACAGAGAAATGCTTCACCATCAATAATGTGATTACTGAAATTCTCTTACCTTACTATCCTGGGCCTTACAGAGTAAGTTTTATTGCTGTAGGGCAGGTTAATATCTTTTTAACCTTTTATTTCAGGGACTGAAACAACCATTTATGCCAAAAGAGTTTTGGACAGAAGAGTGTTTTGGATGGAAGATAAGGAATTTGAGTTTTAACTTGAGATGAAGAAGTGGATGAAATGAAGTAGTGCTGAGAAGCAGCAGCAGCAGGTTGGAAAATCGCCACTATAGAGACAGTAGTAGAAGCTGTGGATGCAGATGGAAGTGACAAGATTTGCCTTATCTGGCCACAGAAAGAAGTCTATATCCGTCACCAAACACAACTGCATGGCTGAAGACAGCTTTAAAAATGGCTGATCAGGTGAAAATCTGACCCCTCATTGCATGGGGGGAGGGGGTGTCAGATGACGATGTTTCAAAACAGGGCATCTTCTCTAACTTCTTTCTGCTAGCCTGTCAGTATTTTCAGAATGGAAGGGGGATGGTCTCTCAGGGGAGCTCCAATTCACCCAACCCCATCCTGCAGCCCTGGCTGGGGAACCCCTAGAATAAGCTCCTGCTCTCTTTCCCCACTCCCATTCTGAAAACTTTGCAGCCTCAGCCAGCAGCTAGATTTCCTTCATCCCTGGAATCAATGCTGAACTTCTGTTTGGTCCAGGGGATCATTGTAACTCAAAATGCTTCCTGCAAAGTGTTCTCAGTTGCAGCTGGGAGCTGCACTTCTGTCTGCACCCTGTAGGAATGGATGTGATTACCCAGGGTGCTGCATGGGAGCAACGGGAGGAGGAGGATGAAGAGGCAAAAAAGAAGAGAAGAAGGCCCTGCTAATAGAAAGGTTGAAAGGACTTTCCAAAAGATAATAAGAAAACCAACAGGGACAGTATTGCAAAAACAATGATGCAAAACCACAGAGGGAGTGAATGATCTCCAGTAGCAGAGAGGTCACAGAGAAGGAGAATGAAGTGTAGGTGCTGAGATTTAACCAGAGATCTTCATCAAAGTGATTTCTGTTTAGTGCAGAAGAAGGAATCCAGCTGGGAAAGGACAAAGGCAGAACTGGAGGAGATGAAATCAAGGCAATAGTTAAATATCATGTTATCATTGAGCACAGATCTGAAAGGGAAAAGGAAGATTGAGCAATAGTTGAAGAAGCATGTAAGGCCACTGAATGTTTCTTCTGGGATGCATGAGAAGGCAAACTGTTCTCTCGTGAAAGGAAGGGGAGAGCACCCAAGAAATAATAAAAATGTGGTACACACTATTAAAATGTTTAAAATGAATTATATTTAGTTATAACTAGAAGAATAAGAACAAGAATGAAAGAAGAAAATATTGAATATATGCTATGCAACTGGGTTGAAATTGTTTTAGTTTTTGACTAAGCCTTGTCTTGTCATTTTAACATTCTAATTGGGTGACTTTAACATTTTCTTAACATACTACTTTATACTTATTTTTTTTAAAAGGAAAAAATTGTAAAAGGTGAGAAAGTATTATGTATTATTTAAGTCATAAATCATGGTGGGTCAGAGGCCAGGTGAGGGCTGAGAGCAGAAGTGGAAACAGATATTTGCATTTTAGAATCAAATATTTCTCACCACTTTGAGGATGGCTGCAGGCTGTGTAAGTAGCAGTTTAACTCAGCATGCACCAGAAGGCAAACAGAAAAGCTGGTGAAATTCCTGCCTTGAAGAGCATAGCCAAGCAAGGGAGAGAAAATATGCAGACACTTAAGAGGACGTGTTAAAGGAAAAGAGGGCTTGTTACCATAACTAGAGAGTGCTTTCAGGGATTAGCAGATGGAAAAGTATGGCAGCCTCAAGTAGAAAGGTACAGTGAAACCTCTCTTTTTGCCTCCTCAGTTGCAATTTCTAATTTTTAATCTGGTTAAATCAGACTGGTTAATTCAGTTTTTGAAATTTCTCCAAAAAAGTGATTTGGCTTTTTAAGTAATTTATGATCAGATGGCAGTAGATATTTTCAAAAGGTATTGTCTGAGATGTATTTTATGTGCATGTTTTTGATGTTTCACATTCTTGTAGTTGACCATTTCTGAGTGTTATGTAGCTAACAGTGCATGTTCATTTTTCTATTTATTAAATCAATGCCTACAAATCCAGATTGACATGGTAGTAAGGTAGATGTAAGACATTTAGTTAAAATTATTGTAAAGATAAATAATTCTGTACTTTTCATGAACAAAATTATTGGTTCATCTAACTTCAGAATTTGTTTTGAAGTCTCAGTAATATTTTAAAGGAATGTAGGAGAATGGTGTAAATACATAGTATAGTCTCATGTTTTAGAGGTAACAATTATTTAAAAGTTAAAAATCTTTCTATAGGACACTATCCACATTCTTTCAAATTACTGGAAAGATTTCTGTCCTCTTCAGTGGTAAGTGGAGCCTGTCATTGAATTTGGACCTGTATACTCTCAGATATAGACACACTAAAACACCTAGCAGTTACAACACTTAAGTTACTTCAATTCACAATTGTCCTAGTTGAAGTCAATAGGAATTAAGAATTTGAAGCATCAGAACTGATGGTTCTGGCTCTCTTTGGGTCCAGCTATAAGTAATTGCTAAGTAATTACTAAGTAATTGTTGTGCTTGCCACAAAATTATTTCAGGATTGTGAATGAGTGTGGAGTTGATGCATAATATGGACTCCTATAAGAGAGAGAATCCTGATTTTTATTTTGCTTCTGTTTAATTATGCACTCTGTGGGTAAGCCAGAAATTTAGCAAAAATCTCAGTCAGTGATTGCTGCCGGGTTGTTCCTTCATCATTTGCAGTTTCACATCAGTGTAAAATGCTGGTACATGAGCAGAGGGCCTGGTACACAATGAAATACACTATAATAACTTTATGAATGATGTAATAAATTAGGAAAGCTTGCTACTAACTGAATAAATGTAAATGCACCAAAACATGTTGTGGTAACATTTTACGTTCTTAAAATTATATGTCAATTAAATTAGAAATATTGTGCCTTTGTTTCAACATACCTATTATTTCAAAGTTATATAGGCCTGTCTTTACTGAGGTAAACTGTGGAGTTGTAAATATTTTGCCTGCTTGCTTCCTCATCATTTGTGAAAATTGTAGTCTTTTTTTTAAAATGCTCATGGAAGAGTATATTTATGAATGCCCCTACCTATCTAGCAAAATAAAGTAAAATAATATAAATAGCAACTTAAATTACAATTTTTATGCTTGATTTTATGAGAAACAGTTCCCATATCTTACCAAAAATATGTAGTTTGAAATTTGGTGATGAATGCATCCTGCGCAAAATGGGCTGGAGCATTTTAAAGTGTATTTTCTGTTATTCTAGAAAATGACTATGTGCAATATGTAAAGAAATCTAATATGTAAAGATTTCTTTTCCCTGTTTTTGTTTGATATTAAGTGAAATTATATGTGACTTTTTCAAAGGAACATTTTAAAAGTAAAATCAGTTTCTTGTAGGATACTATCTGCTAGAATTTGATATAATCTGGAGTTTTATGTTACTAGTTCATCACGGAAAAAAATGAAACAAGGCTTCATATTTTTCATCAAGCTATTTGAATACCACAAAGAGTTCAAGGGCTTCCAACGACAAGGAGAGAAATAACAAGAAGTGATTTAAATATGTTAAAGGCACGAAGCCCATGAGAATTGCTAGATCCATTGGACCATCAAAGAGCAGAGAGAAAAGTAGAAAAGGATAATGATTTCAGGAAAGGTTAATGATTTCTTTGTTATTTTTGGGACTAAAACTTTTCATAGGGGCTGACCAAATGAGGAAAAGGGTGACCCTGCTGTCTATGGGCTGCTCCACTGGCTCTTTCCGTTCCTCTAGTAAATACTGCAGTGAAGATCTGTTAGAAGATACGTATCAAGTACACATCTGATTTTGGAGGGACCTGGAGAAATACCATCACCACCCACATGTATTCTTTTCAGATACTAGAGGTGAGGGTCTGTCAAAGACTGAGGTATCAAAAAAGAAGGCCCTGGAACAAACTGGTGAACTTAAGAGCCATAAATTCCCAGGGTTAAAATTCTGGGCAAAAGTCAACAGGAGTTTTGCCACTGATCTGAACTCAGTCTGGATTTCAACCCAGACCAGAGAGTGTGTAGCCATGATGCCCAAGGAACTTAAGAATGAATTGCTAAGAAAAATATGCAGTATTTTTACCAGATAGCAGGCATTGCCATTCCCTTACCAACCTAACTGCTTGAAACAATAACTAACATTAGCTTTATGTAACTCCTAGCAGAAGATGATGTCTTGCTTCCCAGGCTGCTAGCATTCTTTGATCATCCCAGCAATGTGATGGATAATATTAAGACTGTAGTCACTTTAAGGTGGAGATGTCTGTACAATGTCTGATAGAAAGCATGGTAGATTTGCACCTTTATCAACTAACTAAATGAGAAATGTATAGAATAAGATTTTGCAAGCAGAGGACTTACTTCACCAGATGCTGTGAAGGGACTGCAGGAAGGTGAGCTGCTAAATATAAAGTAGGAATGCCTATAGAAAGCAGGTATGACTATCACCGTGGGACCTCAGTCTATGAGGCCAAGGCCAAACCAAGCCTATTTGGACCACCAGAGCCCACAATAGCTCACCAACCTCCTTAAGTGGCCCTCCAGCTCAAAAATATTTGCCCACCCTTCTCTTAAATGCTCTGCCTTCATGCCCCATGGTCTTTTCAGGAGGAGAATATCAAAGTCTCCAATGTGTAGACAGGGAATTGAGAAACAGTGAGATTAAAGTGAATTCAACTTCAAATCAGACAGGAAGTTTTGGACAGAGTTAGGAATTAAACCAGATCCCCAAAGCCCCAATCCAGTGCCATAACTATAAAACCACCACTCTTTCCTCATTGGAGGCTGTGAAGAAAACTAGTCACTCGTAGTTCATAACTGCCATGAATGAAAAAAATGCCAAGAGATGGAAAAGAAAGAGAAAGTCAATTTTCATGAAGGATAACTTTAGTAGAGAAGCTTTTAAAGTCCTGTGACTGTATAAGGGTTGTGGAAAAGGAAGCTAATAGGGACAAAATGTGTAGATGATGCAAAATTATTTAGATTGGGGAAGATTAGAGAAAACTGAAGAATTTCAGGCAGATGCTTTTCTAAATGTATAGAAACACACACCGGAAAAAATAACATGAACAACTCATATGGAAAGCTGTAGTAACTTGAGTCAAGTAGAAGAAAGATCTGGGTATCATTGTGGACCAGTTTTGTATTAGGTTGAAATTAAGATTTTAGACTGAAATGTATCAGTAAGAAATTTTGGGGAGGTGGGTCATTTTCACGTTATTATAAGTGCTTCATAACTAATGGTATTAAGTGGGTGCATCTATAGGTGCACTTTACTGAGGAGTAGACTAATTAGCTTTACAGTAAAGCATCACAGTCTACATGTATGCACTAAGTATTACTGGTATTAGGGTAAGTAAGTAGTGGTGGAGTAAGTAACTGAGCTGAAATGCATGCACAGATGGTGATAGGGACTCGTTGGAGCATGTGGGTGCTAAAGTGCAGGGCTGCCTGTCACTTAGCTACACAGCTCCATGCTTCCAGCACTCTTGTGCTCCAGCCAGCCCCTCCACCACTCAATGCCACCATCCAGAGCCTGGGGCTGACTCCCTGAACCTGCTGCCAGCCCAGAGCTGTTGCGCCCTGGCTCAAATTGCTGCTGTCCCAGGTGAGCGTGTAGATGCTGTGCCCATAAGCACTGTACTCTAGCTCAAACAGCTCTGGATTTTATCCCTTTGCTTTAACGGCACTTGTAGATGCACCCAGCAAGTTCTAACATTTAATACTGATTTATACAAAATTGTTAATAAGTAAATTAAGCAGCTTTTAATAAGGGTTATGTACGTGTTGTTACAGCATGCAGAAAAAGACAGCAAAATGTCTATTTCCCAGTTGTTCTGGTTACTTGTCTCAAGCTGATTGGCTAGTAGGTCTTTGTGGAAGCCATTTTCCGGTACCCATTAGACATTTTATAGCAATGTCAAATACATCAGTGACAAATACATTTTAACTTGTTGTATATAGCCATCACATTTACTTATCCTTCTGCATACATAAACATATCCATATTCAGTAAAGGCAAAAGCATGGCTGCATGCTGTCTTGCTTGCCAATTTCACAAGCTAAATTAAACAAACTGGTCCTTAAAATCTTCTCCTGTTATATAGGTTAATGTAGAAGTCATCCTGCAAACATCTTTTGCAGTCTGGAATGTCCAGCCTTGTCCACAGCTGGGCTTTTATTTATTCATATTCCTGACTAAATTCAATAATTATTAATAATTTCTGTATATGGGGACAAAAACATTGCACAGTTTTTCTTTCCAGTTACATTTCTAGTAGCATTTTCATTGCTGTCATGCTTTTTATAACTATCATGACAAATTAAATAGACAAATACCTTCATAGGGATGAAGACAGGGATGGTTTCTAGTCTTATTCATATATATTCTGGGGTTTTTTCTTACCTGTATTTTCAGATCTCATCTGTGCAAGGGAGCAAAGGTGGGACTTGCAGAGTGGCCTGTATATGTCTTATTATGTTGTTCTTTCATGTCAGTGGGCAAGAGCATTCGGGATACCAGTCAGGTACATGATGATATTCTTCTTTTTCTTATCAATCTCAATCTGTTTATTCAGATAATTTTGCTTTTCTCTAGCAAAAATGTCCACTCAACCATATGGGTGGCTTAGTCCTTCCTCTTTAATCACCATAGTTCTGAACATACCCCAAAACATTGGATTGCTAAGCAAGGAAAAGAAATAAGTGTGAAGGCGTTATTTATCTCTATAAGATTTTCATATTTTGTTTTTATTGGTATCTCATTACTGCTTTAGGTGTTGAAGGTACTGACAGGGGGACAGTGGCAGAATCATATCTGTATGTGCATGAAGCAGACAGTACACTTATCGATGGCTACGAATCAGGAGATGACATGAGGATGACCACCACAAGCTTCCCTTACATAACAGACTACCCTAGCAGCTATTACCTAGAGGAGACCACGGCTGCTTATTCTGAGTCAAGATCTTCTGGATATTATTTGAACAGAGAGGAATATACTTATCCTACTCCAACAGAGTCCTATGACAATGCGAAGGAAGTTATTACCCTAACCGCAAGGACACCATTTAGTAGAAAGAAAGATCCCTTCTCAGTTCCTAATGTCTCAGGGGAAACAGAAGGTATGTGTAATACAGTCACAAACCTCAGGGTGATGATCCCAGAGCTCCCAGCTCTCTCCCCAGCTGTCCTACTTCATGTCCATGGGGTTTTGACTAAATTTTGCTTTGAGGAAACTCTTCTTGACAAAATCCCAGTTTAACCAACACCCTAACCAGATCATACAGCCTGGTGGAGGATGGCTCTGTGGAGTCCCCCAAGGCTGGAAAAAGAATGAGGTCTGCCATTCTTGTGAGAGTCAGATGCCGTGAAATCACTCATCACAAGACAATCAGTAAGACTGTAAATAGATACCATATTTGTCCCAGGAGACAGCCTTTTGTCCTGGGGTCCTACAGACACAACAAGTCTACTTTTTCACTTCAAGTCCCTCTGAAGAATGGAGGATAAAATGTACCAACACTTTTTCCCCAGGATGTGGCTCTCTCTGTCTGTAAGATTAGTGCAGGACATCTCTGGGACAAGCTGGCTAGGCTGTGTGCTGCTGCTGGCTGCCTGTTGTTAAAGCAGCAGCAAATGGAGATTGGAAGGGTAACGTGTAAATGCCTGTGCCATGTATGCTTTGATCTGGTTTGATGAATTAGGCATGCATCAAATGAGATGTCCCTTTACAGCCCAAGATACAAAACAAAAATAGGAGTTATTACATAGGACAGAAAAAAAAACAAATAGGAAAAAGCAGCTGTCACATCTGGAGAAAGATATAAAGAAACAAAAGAAGAAATACCTCACTACTACTCTCTAAGCTGAAGCAGCTTCCTAGAGAGTTTTGTCTGTGTTTCCACAACCTAGTAATCCTGCCAGATTGTTTGCCAGCCTCCCTGGCTGGGGTTCATTCCTTCCCTTGAACCCGAGCTGTCTTGCTTGCCTTTCTCCTCAAAAAGGCTTCTGTTAAATCCCGTATTATCATGATGTGCCTATCTTTCATTCCCCATTCTATTTCTCAGAATGCATGTTTCTCTCAAGCAGATGGTTTCCTTCTCAGGTCTGAAATCTACTTATTAATTGCATTCTTCTGTGTTATACTCTAAACCACTGTTTCATATACCTTTTATTCCAGGTAAACACTCAAGAGTTTCACTTCTTCTGCATCCCATGACTTTTTCTTTCAAAATGCATATGGCCATTGTCTGGGAGGTGGCAGGGGATGGGAAGCTAACACAGAAGAGCATTTTTACACATATTGTCAAATGCAGCGCTGGATGCTTTAATTAGTGAGTTGCGGTAATTAGAAGTACCCATGCAGCATGTGTATCAGCATCCCTGCACATCCCCACACTGAAAAATTGGTGGTGGGGTGCTTTGAACTAGAGCTTATTGAACAAGTTTTATTTTGATGTGCCCCACTGCCATTTTTTTCAGCGCAGAGACTCATGGGGATGCTGATACACATGATGCAGAAGACCACCGGAGTGTGTCAATTTTGTGCTCCAGCACACTTGATTAATCGAGTCTGCTTCAAAGCTCTGGATTTCTAGAGTGTCAGAGCAAGCTCCACACACTTGTATAAGAGAAGGACTAGCCAACAGCTAATCTAACAGGTTAGACCAGAGGCGTCAAACATATGACCCACAGGCCAGATCTGTCACACCATCTCATTGTGATCAGGTCCCAGACCACTGAGGGATCAAGGTGCCAAACGGTCAGGAGTGAGCAAAATTCAGGGGCAAGCTGGGTGAAGAAGCCAGAGGTCAGTCCAAGAGTGGGGTCTAGGAACAAGCTGAGTCAGGAAGATGGGATATCGGGCAGAGAGCAGTCAGAGAGCAAGCCAGGCCAAGAAGCTACGACATCAAGTGGAAAGTGGAATTGGCGAGCAAGCTGGGTCAAAAAGGCAAGAGATTGAGTGGCAAGTAGAGAGCAGCCTGGGATCAGGTTAAACTCTGTTCCATGGATCCTTCCTGTTCCTGCTCATGAACTTGTATAGGGGAAGTGGAGGGTCAGCTGATCCAATCAGCCACTTCAGTGTCATGGAGTGGGCAGATAGTTAGGCCCTGATGGAGGCTTCAGGTCAGCCTTGCCCAGTCTGCGTGGTCAGCTGTAAGATGTCATGCCAGGATGTGTGGGTGTGCTGATCAAGCTGAGGCTCTAGGTTTTGAGGTGCCAAAGCACAGTAGACTATTTCAGTTGTGGCCAAGGTCAAAGGGCACATGTAAATAAAATGAGGGGCATGTGTGCACAACACATTAAAGCGAGTTAAATTATTTTGCGCCGTTTTAATGACGTTGGTGTTTGCATGTATCCTCGGTGTATTGCGCATTAAGTCTAGCCACTGTCGCACATTCGGCAGAGTAATGTGCCTTAAATGACTTTGGGGCGCAGCAAACTAAAACACCTCCTAGGAGTTTTAGTTTGCTGCCCCTACAGCCATGGAGTGAAGCACCAGGCTCCATGCAGCTCAGGGGCTCTGCAGGACACCTATGCAGGCACAGCCTGGCAGCAGCCAGGGAAGGCAGACTCCACTGAAGGCAGGGGGGAAAAAAAAACAGCGAGCCTGATCTTTTTTTTTTTCCCCTGGAGCCTGCATGAGCTGCACAGGGACCCAGTCCTTCCCTCCATGGAAGACAAACTGTGAGGAGGCTGATAAGGTATGCTGAAAGTCAATAGGAAAGGAGGCTGGTGGCAGGCTTGTATAGTGGGAGTGGTAAACCATGCAGTTTTCATCCAAAGCTTTTCAAGCAAATGACTTATTTTCAATTACTTTTAACACCTTTTCTCATATGTAGTCATGCTGACTGCTGTTCTGTTTTAGTCATTGATCTGTTACGAGAATTAGGAGTCCCCAGTGCTTCTGGAGTCAATACCGTTCCAGGATCACAAAGTGACCGGACAGCATATCAGCTTGGACCACATGTGCACGTTACAGGAGAAACCAGGTACATCAGATGACATCAGCAAGGTCTTTGGCCTTTGAGCTGGGATTGCACCACTCCCTTCCTCTTGTTAATATCTTTATTTAGTATCACAGTGAATTTCAACATAGCACTTGCAATGGAATTTAGAGCTGAACAACAATGCCAACATGACAAAGTTTCCTAAGCTCTTTCATACCTTTTTCTTCTAGATTACTTCTCCCACAGGGGCTCTCCCAGGAATTCTCTATAGTTTCTACCTTCAGAATGAGAGAGGATACCTCTCAGGTGGTGTGGGATCTCTGGAAAGTGAAGGACAGTACCAGAGCTGATCAGTTCAGGCTGCGTCTCTATGGAGAAAGCTCTGCAGTTGACATATACAGTACAGCAGGAGAAGCATCGGGTAGTGAGCTCACCACCTTTGAGAATGTGGAGAAGCTTTTTGATGGGACATGGCACAAGCTTGCCCTTAGTGCCAGGAGAAACCAGCTTACCTTATATATAGACTGCCAGCCAGTGGACACTGCCCCTGTCAGTCATTATGGAGCAATCAGGACAGATGGAAACATTGTCTTGGCCAAGAGAATAAAGGATGACATCACTACACTGGTAAGTACCAGACTATGCATACTATATGCATACATTCCTAATACCTCAGAGTATAGAAGTGCTTTTTCCTTATTCCATAATGAAGTTATATAGTATAGAAATGTAACTAAAAATTGCTGTATCCTGCTGATTCTCACCCAAAGAGCTCCTCTAGTACATATACACTTATTCTTAATCTTGAATGTCCAGAAACATTCCAAAAGAACTATATTCATAACTCTGAATAGGGACTTATGTTAACTTACATTAGCATGACATGGCTTTTTAATCATAGCCAACCTGTTTCCTGGTATGCCTGGCCTGTCTTGAATTCACTTAAAGCAAATTCAGCCTGAAGAACATGAGTAAAATTAGGGAATAGGGTCAGTTTCCATTGCAGAGGATCTTACCCCTAACTTGTTTAATAATGAAAACAGGCCTTCTTGTACACAGTGCTGCAGCCCTTCTTTTCTTAACAAGAGAAGCTGCAATAAATGATCTGCTGTCTGCATTGGTTCTCCACCGAAAAGAGAGAGTTCAGTTCAAAGTGTCTGCCCTGATTATCAAAGTATTTGATTTGGCACAACCGGCTTAGAGCTTGACCCTGATATCCCATAACACAAATTTACTATTGGAGAACTGAGACTTGACCCACTGGGAGAGGTCCAGGAAAGCACGAGACAGACCTTTCATAGGACCAATGCAATGGTGCTCACTGCTACAAGATATAAGAATAATTGCAGACATTGCTGCTCCCTGAACAGAATGCAAAGCTCTCTGCTTCGATCCAGTTCTTTCTCAATGCTCTCTTCACACAGAGGTGGCATGGGACCATCCTACCAATGAATACAGATACAAATAGAGAACCCATAGATTTAAGCTCTTTCTCCCAAAGCAGAGAAGAAACTGGTTCTGTTATTGGAAAGTGCTCTGGACTTCTGTACCTCCATTGGCAGGGTTGAGAGCAAGAGCAAGCTGAAAGTGGAGCCTTACTGGGATTTCTGAATTCTTTTTCCATTCGTTCACACAACAGGTGGATGTGCAGCAACTTCAGCTTTACACAGGCCACAACCGGGCAGAGGACGAAACGTGTTGTGAAGTACCTGGAGTGGTGAGCTTAGACTGCAACTAATAAGCATGCACTTTGTTTTTCTAAAATTTTAATGCAATTATTCTCCCCTCTTTTCATTGTTTTCTTCTGTTCTTTCCCTACAGGAAGATGTCCGGGTGAGTTTCCCAAAGCCCAGTGATGGAAAATTAGAAATAAGTCTGTTTTCCCCTGCTTTAAACACACAAGGAAAATATAGTTCAAAGGTGCTGAAGACCTTTCCGTTAATTTGCATTTCTTTTGAATCTGTTTCTCCCAAGTGTGGGAGTTCAGGATATGGGGAGATTCCAGAAACCTGCAGTTGCCAGCCTGGAGTGCCTGGCTATGCTGGCTTTCCTGGTACAAAGGTGAGCAGAATAAGCTATTGTAAATTACTAAAGAGTTGCTTTTAAATACAACATAAAGCACAAAGGATTCATAAAAAATGAAAATAAAAGTTTAATGTTGTTTTTCCAAAGAAAAAATAAGTTCTCTTTTGCGATAAGGGTAGAAGCCCAATGAAATTAACAGCAATCACTCATTTCACTGGAGCCAGAATTTCCTCCTACATCTTGAAGGCTGGGGACAGAAGTTGCATATAAACGGGTTTAAGTAATCAGAAACTGGTTTAAACCTGTAACAGTGCACACAAACCAGTTTCAAAATGTCCAAAACTGGTTTAAAATAAACCTGATTGAATATAGTATCAGACTTAACTGATTGAGGGCAAACTAGTTTACAGAACTTCTGTCCTAGACCCCTTCCTGGTTAAAGTTAAATCGGAGTCCCCCAGTATCCCCAGCATACTTTTCAGCCCTGGGCTGAGCTGTGCCATCTGCTGCAGAGAGCAGGGCTGGCCTTGCCCCTCTGCTGTCTAGCCAGTGCAGAGACAGGAGCAGAAGCCAGACAGCATGGCCCCCTGAGCCAAAGGGGGCAGGGAGGGAATTTATTTCCCTCTCCTTCCCCTCTCCCCTTGGGGGACCAGAGCTGGGGTCTGCCAACTCCAGCTGCCTCCTCCACTGCTTCCCTCTGGCCAAGCAGGCCCCAGCTGGGTCCCCAAATGAGGGGAGGGAGGGAGGGAGGGAGGGGGGAATAAACTCTCTCCTTGCCCCGTTTACCTTAAGGGGCCATGCCAGGCACTGTCTGACCATGCCTTCACCCCTGCCACTGGAGCAGCAAAGGGGGAGAGATCCTGACACAGTGTCCTGGGGAGCACAAGCCTCTTCGTGGTGTGGGGACTGCACTGTGGGCGGCAGCGGGATGGACAGAACTGCCGCAGTCTGTGCAGGGTAAGTGGTGGTGGCTTAGAGGGGTGGCTATGGAGACTAAACCGAATTTTTGGATAGACATAGCCCCCTAAGCCCCCTCTCCCTGAGGCTGCCACCACTCGCCCTGCGCAGGCTGCAGCAAGCTGTGGAGGTGGCAGTCAGGGCTGGCAGAACCCAGCTTGGTCCCTGGTGGGAAATAGGATGGAGGCAGACTCCAGCTGGTATCCAGGAGGAAAAAGGAGGGAGGGGGGAATAAACCCCCTCCCCCCTTCATTTTAGGGGGCCATGCTGGGCCAGCGTCTAGCTAGGGGCTGGGGGCTGGCTAGGCTCTTCCTCCCCTCCCACCAGAAGCCTGGTAAGGGCTGTTTCCCCCTACACATTCCAGGCAGACCCCAGCTGGGGTCCCTGCAGGCCAGGGTCAGGGTATAAACCCTTCCCTAGTCATACTCAGCCTGCCGGGGCCTGGCCATGTCCCCCCCCCAGCTCAGCTTCCCTCCAGCCTGGCCACTGTTGAAGGGAAGGGAGGTCTTGCTCTAGTGTTCCCTGGCTTCTGGCCTGAGGC
Organism: Gavialis gangeticus; assembly: GCF_001723915.1. Classification (NCBI taxonomy): domain Eukaryota; kingdom Metazoa; phylum Chordata; order Crocodylia; family Gavialidae; genus Gavialis; species Gavialis gangeticus. The sequence continues at coordinate 51,203,740 of NW_017728992.1, read as the reverse complement.
ACTGCAGGCATGTGGATGCATTTCCTGAATCAAAAGTGAATGTGTATTCACTTGCTTGCTGGTTCAATCCATGGAGGTTAGACTAACTTGCAAATATTGAATCTATTCAGTCTTGGGCTTTCTGAATCTCTGTACTTAGTCCAAGCAGCACAGCTGCCCTATTTGTGGGGGCAAATCACATCACTTACGCTCTATTATCACCTTGCTTGTGCTTGCATCAGATGACAAAGGCCCAGTTAGTTTCATCTGAGCCTATGTTTAAATTGTAGGTATGGATTTCTGCTGCTGCTCCATCATGTGTGACTTTTATGGACTTAAGCTTTTCCTGTACACATGAATAAGAGAAACTTAATAGTGAATAGGCTTTTCCTGAGCACAATATCTGAGGTACTTTTACTCTTGAGTATAATAATAAAGCAATCAGCTCCTTATTTACATTTTGGAATTGACTGATAACAGTTTGACTGGGCTCTGGAAAGTAAAATATTGTTAGCCTAGAGTCTATTCATATAGTAGGCACCAAAATCTCTGAATTTTCTTTAGGATTCTTATTTCCCTCTCCTCAGTACAAACCTCTGTGACAAATGTTGTAAAATGTTATTCTCACTGATCTATTAGAAGCATTGAAACATGAAATCCAACCCTTGTAGGACAGCCTGATTATCATTAAAGCCATGCTTTCTGCTTTTTA
>NW_017728992.1:51184874-51198049 GCF_001723915.1 Gavialis gangeticus | reverse complement strand
TTTGGAATTGATTGATAACAGTTTGACTGGGCTCTGGAAAGTAAAATATTGTTAGCCTAGAGTCTATTCATATAGTAGGCACCAAAATCTCTGAATTTTCTTTAGGATTCTTATTTCCCTCTCCTCAGTACAAACCTCTGTGACAAATGTTGTAAAATGTTATTCTCACTGATCTATTAGAAGCATTGAAACATGAAATCCAACCCTTGTAGGACAGCCTGATTATCATTAAAGCCATGCTTTCTGCTTTTTAGTCTTAGAAGTTGTAGTCCTGATCATGAGAGTCTCTTTCTTTGACACGGACAAGAGAAATCCAAAGCATTCTCACTGATTGAGTCTTATATCTGGGAAATATTTGTGCTTTTAACCTAAAATATGAACAGGGAGGGCTCCTAGGTGTTGTGAAGATGGGAGCCATTTAACCTCTGCAATAATCACATATAGCAGTTTTCATCTTTGCTTTTCATACTCACTATTTTAAAACAGTTCCCATTCTATCAATTAGTTAGTCAAAGAGTAGTCAGATAGTAGGGTACATGATTAATATTCAATGTAAAATAATACAAAGAAAGTCCAACCAGGATCTGGAGAGTGTACCGCCCCCACATGTTTTTAAATTGTGGCCTCTTTTGTCATTTATTGCAGCAGTCCGCTTGGGTAATAAAACATTGCATGCTCATTTTCATCAGGGTGAAAAAGGTGATCACGGTGCCTCAGGCTTCCCAGGATTGCAAGGAAGACAGGTAATTGATAATTGTACATTGAGGGAGAACACAAGAGGTCACTGATTAAGGTAGCAAAGCAAGATGTTTGTAAAGCTGTAAACTTTGGGTCCAGCCTATCTTCCCTGAAAGTCAATCATGCACTTTCTATGGACTTTCACTGAGGCTTCATCAGCTCTATGTTAAGGGTTTTCTAAATCTTCTGCAACTTTTGATTCCAACAGAAGTTAAAATCAAACTATGGACCTGAACCTAACAGGTACTGAGACCCCTAAAATTGAAGGAGCTGTTGAACAGCTCATAGTGTTGGGGCCATTAATGAGGATGGCAACAACAATGACGACAGTAGCATATGGGGATTCTGCAGATAAGGAAGCCAAAACTCAGCAGGGTTTGACACCCCTGATATACTAATAGGAGTGGACACCTTGAGCTACACTTGTCAAATAGTCCATGAAAAATAAACACATGAATTATAAAATAAAGATATGAAAAATGTAAAATATTGGGAGGCTGTGACCATTTTCAAGTTGTATTTGTTTACTTGGTCATTCACTAAATTTAGCAATTTGGCAATTTGTTTCCTAGTCATTACTGAAAATGGCTGAGATTCTATGAATCCTGTGTTCTACACATGCTCATGGATCATCTTTCCTTAGCCTCGGCATGGAAGGGAGTATGTGCGGGTGTGTGCGAGTGAGTGAGTGAGATAAACACCAGTAAGTCTAATCTGAGGTATATCAGATAAACTGTCACGTATAAATGTGTCCTACGTGGCTTTAAAAGCAAAATCAGCAAATGAAATATTTCCATAGGGATACAAAGGAGTAAAAGGGTCTCCTGGAAGAAGAGGTAATCCTAGACCACAAGTGAGGACTCTCTTTATTATTTTAAAGGGGATTTTAATTTAATTTAATGAAATAAAATTGATTTTCTATTAATTGTTATTTGCTAGTCACTAGTCACATTCACTACCGAAACAAATGCAAATATCAACAGGGTTCCTGCCCACACTATTAGTATATCAGTAGAGAGCTTATTAATTAAATACCATCTTATAGAGTTTAAGGGCCAAATTTTGAGGACAGTAGAACCAAAGTAGAGCAAAAATAGGAGGAGAAATCACTAGAAATTCTCCTCTCTGCTCAGCCTAATCACTTTTTCCTTGCACCTCTAGTTCGTATAGCAATCATATGCTATGTTATTCAGAGCAGGTGAAATTCAACTCCACTCACAGGCCAGGGCATGACTTTTTCCTCACCTAGAGCTCTCAAAATAGGGTGTGATTTTCATTTCCATAATGAATAGGCCTTCTGTTAGGCCCTGCTTGGAGCTGTTATATACTGGTGTCCTCACCAAGTTGTTAAATAGGAAGAGATAGTGTTATGGTTACAGAGCTAGTTGCACTGCTGACCTTTCACTGAGTGCATACCACAGGAGTCCATCCAAACAGCTTCTCAGCTACAGCTGCATCACCTCAAGCCAACAAGTGTGTTTTTGTCTGGTTATATGCAAGAAGCAAGGGGCTTCTTGGTGATATCACCTATGGACCAACTATATAGTTGGAGGAGATGTTAGACACTTTATGCCCAACAGCTTATCCTGTATCTCTCCCAACTATACAGTCAGTCCAATAGAAGATATTAGAAAAAAACCTAATGCTTCTATCATATTTCCTGGCCCATCACATGTATAGCAATGCTCCAACTCTATTTTCTGGTTATAGTCCTTTTGATTTGCGCAGTCACAGCACTAGGTAAACTAATGTTATAACTTGGCTAGAGCTTAGAGATAGCATCTTCACAGCTAATAGTTAACCATCCTGAATATTTTCCTGGGAAGTAGCTTTTCTTGAGCCACTGTTTATACACCTTGCTCACGCAGTCAACACCTCAGGGGCTAGGCTAGATGACCTTGTGAGGTCCTTCCAACTCTACTTCCCTATGATCCCAACCCTGAATCCTGCACACAACATTTATAAATGACTGCAGAGCAGGCTCCCTTTTGCCAAAGTTGCTAGTACATCTCAGGAGAGCAGGTATTTTACCACTACATTTGCAGGATTAGTTTTAACCCTTATTTTGTTGCAAAGTTAGCTAATGATGAAAGTCATGTCAGCTTGAAAATGACATTGCATGCTTTTCTCAGTGCTGCCACTGCTATAAACTTGCCATTAAGGCTAGAGGCAGAAGTTACACATAAACTGGTTTAAGTGATAAGAAATAGAAGTTCAGTGCATATAAACCAGTTTCAAAATGGCCAAAACTGGTTTAAGATAAACCTGGTTGAATGTAGTGGTATCAGACTTAACAGATTTAGGTCAAACCAGTTTATGAAATTTCTGTCCCTGACCCCTTGCTGGTTCAAGTTAAATCAGAGTACCCCAGCATCCCACCATTTTGTAGCCTTGGGCTGGGCTTCCAGAGAGCAGGGCTGGCCCCACCCCTCTTCTCCCTAGCTGGAACAGTGAGGGCTGGCTCACTGGCCTCGCTGACTGGCTCACTGGCCCCGCCCCCCCGGCAAACCCCTGCTGGGGCTGAGAGGGGGAGGGGGTGTTAAATTTCCCTTCTCCCAAGTAAGGAGGTACCTGCTAGCTTGCTTAGTGCTGGCTGCCTCTATGGACTACAAATCCTAGAGGCACCTGGAGGGGGATGAGGAAGAGGAAGTGATGAGCAACCCTGCAGAGTCCTTCTGCTGCAAGTCTGGAGTGCAGATCCCAGAGACCTTGGGGGCAGCAGGAAGAGGAAGTGAACACACAGCCCATATTGACTCGTGCTGGCTCCAGTGCCCACTGGCTTCTGGCTTGAGCCACTGCAGGAAGGTGGCTGCATTTCCTGAATCAAAATCTGTTCATTTGCTTATTGGTTCAATTTCTGTAGCTTAGACTAACTTGCAAAGACTGAATCAATTCAGCCTCATGCTTTTTGACTGCCTGCATGTAGCCTAAATATCTCCACTTTGTGTGCAATAGGGTGATCCAGGAGAAACAGGTTCTGAAGGACCTTCTGGATATTCTGGAGCCTTGGTAAGGAAATGGAAAATCAACTGACCCTATGCACTTTTCCAAGAGCAAAGTGAGGCACTGCAGGGGGCATGCAAGAGTTTAATTAGAAACATATGAGCATAAGAGGTCTGGAATAATATTGATCACTATTTCCTTTTGATCTCTGTCATTCATGTTCTATTATCATGGGCCAGATACACCTTAAATATGCATATCAGTTTCCAAGATTTTTATGACTTCTTTTTTACATGGTTCTGAAAAATTAAGTCATCTCAGCTAGGGACAGACATTACACATAAACCAGTTTAAGTGATCAGAAACTGGTTTAGACCTGTAACAGAGCAGACGTTCAATGCACATAAACCAGTTTGAAAATGGCTGAAACTGGTTTGAGATAAACCTGATTGAATGTAGTATCAGGCTTAATTGATTTGGGTTGAACTGGTTTATGCAATGTCTGTCCCAAGGCCCTTCCTGATTAAACTTAAACCAGATTCTCCAAGCATCCCAGATATTTTGCAGCCCTGGGTGGGGCTCTCTGCTCCACAGCAGGGCTGGCCACACCCCTCTGCTCCCTTACTGGAGCTCTGGCAGAGACTGCAGGCACAATGGAGTCTGCCTGGATTCTTCCTGCCCCCACCCTCCCTGCTCAAGCAGGGATTCCACGCTCCTCTCTCCCACAGCATGGACAGTAGCCAGCATGTGGTATGCTAGCTAATGCTGAGAGATTCACAGAAGTTTAGGATTGGAAGGGACCTTGTGAGATCATTGGGTCCAGTGTGTAAGGCAGACAGGACAGTGTCTGCTTAGGGGTTTTTGGAGCTAATCAACAGGTAGCTCGTAATGTCCCTCCATTCCTTCTTTGGAAAAAGCTGTTTAAGAACAACTTGAACTAATGAGAGAGGCTTTTGTTTTGTTTTGATGTATTTTGATGGGGTGCTAAATGCTCTGTTACTCCCTGTGTAACTCACTGCTGTGTAACTAAATGCTGTGTAACTCCCTCCTGGCTCCCTTCCTGGTTAGGAGCAGTGGGGTGGGGGGGACCCCTCCTTAATCAGAGCATCCTGCTGGGGCTTGGCCACACTCCTCTCAGCTCAGCACTTTGGAAGGGATGGGAGGGCTGCTCTAGTGCCCCCCTTACCCCGCCCCCTGGCTTCTAGTTTGAGTCACTGCAGGCATGTGCCTGCATTTTCTCAGTCGAGAGGAGAATGTCTGTGCACTTGTAAACCAGTTTAGCCTAGCCAGGTTAGACTAACATGCAAAGATTGGCTCAATTCAGGCTCAGGCATTTTGAATGCCTGTCCCTAGCCCTCAAATTCTGGACCACAAAAGATGATGCTTTGCAATGATGCTGACCTTTCTCCTTCTAAAGTCAAATGAATAATATTGCCTTCTACTTCAGGGTTTCATCAGTATACCTGGAGAGAGAGGTGAACTGGGTCCCCCAGGGAAAAAGGTAACATGGAGGGTAATGGTTGGTGTTTCCATTTTAAAAATAAATTCTACTTGATTTATTGTTACCTTGTCCTCCCAGACTCATTTTCCTTGTTTATCTATCTTGTCTACTTTGCTCAATATCTATTTCCAATATCTATATCATAAAGCTACCTTGGACAAAGACTGTCATTTTGTTACTTGTTTGTACAGGCCCTTGCCTGGCAGGTCCCTGATCCTTGATTGAAGTTCTTAATTGTTAATTATTACTTAATTATTAACTGTTTGTATTCTTATGCAGAAAATGTCTGGGAATAGGAGAGAGAACAGGCATGTCCTATTAATTCTCAGAATGAGCTTTGTGGGTCAAAAGCATGGCAATCCTTTTTTAAACTAAGCAGCTCACCTGTTTCTGAATCCTTTTCTGCCACAGGGTGAACCTGGTTTGCCTGGACCTGAAGGTGAATCTGGAATAAAAGGAGAAGCAGTAAGCAACTGGGGTCTGTCTGTCTGTCTGTCTCCCTGTCCTGGATAAGGATCACTGTGGGGATTCAGTTGCATCTAAGGCCAGAAGTTATAGCTGTTTTTGCATTTCAGGGTGACATTGGGAGGAGTGGTAAGGATGGCAGCTCTGGTGCTCCAGGGGAGGAGGTACAAAATGTCAGTTTCTTGTGTCTACCTGGCTTTCTCTGACCCATAAACAAAAAAACAAGGTCCAGCACCATGAATGTTATAAATAATCACTTTCTCACAGTACCAGGCATTTAATCTTGGAGCATTTTAGCAGTGGACCACTGACACTAGTCACAGTTTGGCCATCGATACGTTTTCTCTCTTGTCAGATTACTTCATTTTCATTTTATGTTTTTGTCTTCTCTTGCTGGGATTTCTTTAAACAACCTTGAATCCCTTTAACACTTACTTATATTCTCCCAAGATTCTTTTTTCTTCAGCTCCCATTTTCATTACTTTAACTGACAACCACAGTGAGCAATATCAAAGCAGTTGCTTGATTAGTAAAAGGATAAAGCACATTGACCCTGGGTCCTAGTATACCTTGGTCATATGAAATGGTGGACCAAAACAAGGGTGTAGAGTCCCCAAAGTCTATGCCTGTCAGCTGACTGGAACAGTGATACAGTCTGGGAGTATCACTGTGAGAGTGCCACAAGGGCCCAAAGGAGCTCACACGCCAAGTCCTTCTCCCCCAAACAGCTGGAGCAGCACAAAGGAGTACAAAAGTAATACAGTTCAATTGGTTTGGTCTATGATGCTGAGTGCCTGGGACCAGTGGCCTCGTTCCCACTTAAGGCAGACTACCTCTTTGGTACCTAAATAATAAGCTTCTCCCCCTATAAGCTTATTTGGTACAAATAATACTTTATCAGCCCATTACTTTTATACCAGGAATAGGCCAGAATGAAAACCTGGTACCAGAAAATGAAATGCATTGGAAAAAAATCTTCTGCAGGTATAAATGGTCAGAAGTGCCACTAATTTCAGTGGAATTATAGACATCTATAAAAACTGAGTATCTGGCTCACTGATGCCAGATTGCAAACATGCCCCCTCCCCCAGTATCATACACACACTGAGCTATCCTGCCCCCAAGGGCGAGGGTAGGAAGTGGAAGCCAGAGGAGGGAGAAGGAACCCAGATACCCAGCAACAGAAGGAGGCATTTTGGTAGGAGCCCACAAGTGGTAAGTTAATCCGTTATGTGCTGTACGCCACAACTTACACAGTTCTACATACCTTACTACTAGGAAGGTTTCACCAATATTCTGCTTAAAAAGCTTCTTCTCTCAACATCAGTACTTTGAAACCATGAATAATTTCCTGAAGCTTGGTGCTCCATACACGTTACCTATCTGCACACACGAGTGCTTGTGTATGCATGTTAAATCAGCTTTACATATTTAGCCCTTTAAATTTCTCCTAATGAGAAAAGATAGACCCGACACAATTCCTCAAATACGAACACAATGGGTGTATTTACATGAGATGCTTACTGTGGAGTTACCTCATTAGCGCTGCAGTGAAGTGTCACCATCTACGTGAGTGGTGTTAAGAGGCCAGAGTAAACTAATTAATTCTTCTGTAGGATAGTACTGCCCAATACAAGTACTAGTCTATGGCAGAGTTATTCACTCCCCCTCAATGCACGTGTAGATGGTGACCCAGCTGGCTGGGGCATGAGGGTGCTACAGCATGGGGGCTGCCTACTGGCTAACCCCACAGTATAGTACCTGCATGCCCCAGCCAGCCCCTCCACAGCACATTAAGTCAGGGTAGGGCATCAGACCCCTCAGGTCCCATGCCAGCCAGGGCTGCACCACCCCAGCTTAACGTGCTGCAGTCCTAGGTGCGTGTGAAGACACTCTGCCTGGGAGCAGTAAACTCCAGCACAAAGTGTACCAGAGTTTATTGTCTTGCATTAATTTCATGTGCCCACCAAAACTTCATGGGGGTTCAGGTTTCTGCCTGCATGGTTGCATCCTTGCTTTATATTGGACTGAACCAGAATTCCAATTCCAGACATCCCAGCACTTGAAATAAGAAGCTGGTCTTGAAACCTCTACTAGATTTCAAATTTTATAACTGCAAACTATTACTATTGATGAGTCATTTCTTCAAGCCCTCTGAGTATTTTTGTTGCCTTTTACTGAAACATTTTATTTTCATACAATGCTGTATTGTTCCAGCTTTTTACACAACCCATCTTTAAAACACACGTGTTCAAAAAACCTTTTCCCTCGTGTACTTAACAGCCTTTTATAGTGGTTATGCCTTCCTCTGGAATACTTAATGTACTGCTGGTGAGTGCTTCCTTTGTTCTGATATATCTGTAAATTGTGTGCAGAGACTCATGAAATGTCACAAAGACATTTTCAGGTGTTGAACAGTGACCATTTCTAATATGCTTCAGAAACTGTGCACTAAGGACTATACATATGTATCCATGTATGTCAATTTTCCCCATAAACTAGAGGGGGAAAACCCCCTACCATATCTTATTACTTCTAACAAGATAGGATTTCCAAAACTGATTGCATAAAAAAAAATAGATTTATAGCCATGCTAAATGCACCCATTGCCCATTGGTACTTTCTTTAATTATCTAATTAGATTAACCCAGTGAAACATTGGGTTTGTGTTGTTGTCAACTAGGGTTCACAAGGAACACCAGGAAAACCAGGACCTCCAGGGCCAGATGGACCAAAGGTAATTTCCCACTGTGTTGCCTTTAGAAACACCTAGGAAATCTGATACATCATAAATATATTACACTTAAAATATCCTTTTTTAAAAATAGAAGGGAAAACGAAAATGACCCACAAAACAGCTAATGGCAACATCTACATAGAAAATGGAATTGCTCAGGCTGAGCTGCTTTCTGAACCAAAAACAATGTAACTAGGAAGCATTGCAGACAGGCTAATTGACATGGAGCTAGGCTAATCAGCACTGCCACTCAGTAGTGCTAATTATGCCACATGAAGTGCTGTGCCAGTGCAGCTACACTGCTTCTGTGGGTGGGGGAAGGCATATAGTAGATTCCTGGTGGTATAACCTCTAAGAACAAGACAGAAACAAGGGCAGTCATGACCGAGAGATGCCTTAGTCATGGTACATCCTGGCCTGTTTCTGAGATGGTGCAGTTTATGTCATGTCCTTAGCTCAGAGCTGTGTCAAGGTTAATGTAGGATCCAAACAGCTGCAAGAACCCCCTGGAGGAAGTGTAGCTGATTTATGCAGACCTTCTTCACGCAATGTAGCAACAGCTCTGCTGCAAAGTGCCCCCCATCACTTCATGTTTGCTGCACTTTAGCCATTCTGCTTGAGAGGGCTAACCAGGAGCTTTCCTCATGCCTGGAGAAGTCCTACTGCTGGGGACAGAGATACACAGACAGCCAAAAATGGGTGTGCATGGGTCCAGTTTTTTCACTTATTCTTGCCCATCTTCATGCTGAGAATGCTGGTTACCAGCATGAGAAATAATGGAGAGCCAGAAACTGGAATGCAGATGCAGTCACTCACTCAAGAATGGGTTGAACACTCAAGTTATAGATATAATTTAGTGAAGAACAAGATGCAACGAAATAACAACTCTCAAATCTCTGTCCCAGGGCTTTGCTGGTGCTAATGGACCCAAAGGAGCCCATGGAAAGCAAGGATCTATGGTAAATCTAGAAGGCAGCAAACTGTGCCTCACGTCTCTATCGGTAAAAGTCTAATCATGTAAATCCTTAGCAGGTGAGAGTCCCATTAAGGTGACTAAGAGTTCTTTGTACATTGAGCTGGGTCAGAGCAATCCCAGCTGGAAGAGGGCCTGGAGGCTCAGCCTGCCAGCCCAAGGCTGCTCTGACTCAGCTCAATCTGCTACACAGGACACTTCTGGTGCCAACCTGCCCTTCCTTCCTTACACTCATGAACCTCTCACAAGTAATCCCATTGAAATCAACAGGGCTGTCAGCAATGAGGAAGTGCTCATCAGTGAATTCCCACTGATTTTAGCAGGACTATTCAAGGAGCAATATATTCATCGAGAATGACAGAATCAGGATGCCAGCAGTGGTACTATACCTAAAATGGATAGGCTCAGCTAAATGGATAGGTCTAAGTCTCATTTCCCAAGTGTTGTCTACTATTTAAAGTTGCTATTGCTTAAAAAAAATTAAAAGGAATGAAGAGCAAACATTACTGAATCAAAAAGGTATTGAAGCATTGAAGCAGTTGAGCACTTTCTCCTGATGCATAGCTGCATAACATGCAAGCAAGCTTCAGCCCTCCCTAAGCATAGAAATACTTTCTGTTGTTACTTTTTATTCTTTATTTTACATGATTAGTAAGACCTATCTTTCAAAACTGGCCTTGTAAAAAAATCAAAGTGAAATAGAATTGTTGTGTACAGTGATTGTACCTGACTGTCTTTTTTGTACCAGACCCATTTTGAGATCTAGATCTGATGTGACACAGTAATTTGGGAGCGTAGAAAGGAACCTGGTTGCATCATAACATCCAGACCCCTGTGATAATAGGCAAACATACAATATCTGTTTAGCCCAAAAGGATCCAAAAGGATATCTAGTTTGGTTCATGTGACATGCCACAGAGCACTCCCTTAGGTACCTCATAATAAATTTGAGTTCTTTAATCTGAAAAAAAAACAGAATCCCAAAAGCTATAATGGGCTACAAGAGATCAGAAGGCACTAGGGCACCATCAATGTCTTATCAGAGGTGAAAAATATAATGTTCTGTTCAAAATTAATGAACTGCTCGACATCCTTTACCTAACACTACTGTACCACCATTCCTTCAATTTCCCTTTTTCCCTTTCACCCAGGGTTATCCAGGAGCCATGGGAGAAACTGGAGAAGCAGGGCCTAAGGTACAAAAAAGGTCTATTTTGGCTGGATTAAGCACTACATCCTGCCCCAGTGAAGTCGAGAGGAGCTTTGATATTGTTTGCAATGGGCAGGGACTAGGAACTAATTAAACACTTATGTATTGAGAAGGTACAACATTAAGGGAAGTAGAGGATTTTAAGAATACATAATTCAAATGTCTTATTTTATCCTGCATGAGAGAAAATACAAGCTGCTTGGCTATAAAACATTACCCTATTCCTACTGCACAACTGATTCCATTTTAAGTTATTCTTCAGACATCTTATTTCCAATCACGCAAGAATTTCCACCATCCCATTGTCATTGTTTCTTGAAATGTTAACAAATCTTTCTTTGAGGTCCAAGCTAGAAGAACATAGGGAACAAGTACATACTTTTCAGAACAGTCATAGATTCATAGATTAAGGGTCGGAAGGGACCTAGTAGATCTTCTAGCCCGACCCCCCGCCAGGGCGGGAGAACAACAAAAAACCCCAAAAAGAGAAACGGGACTCAAATGAGTCCAGCCAGGTAGGCATCCAGCCTCTTCTTAAAGACCCCCAGGGTAGGGGCCAGCACCACTTCCCTTGGAAGTTGGTTCCAGCTCCTAGCCGCCCTAACTGTGACTCATCACCTCTCATCCTTGGAGACAGTCCCATCAAATAAATTTTTAGGCCAATTGGTGGAGTATTATGTGGCTATTTGACCATTCTACCTCTTAGGTATTTAAGTGGACTTAGGTGCCTAGGTGTAATCCTGTTCTACCTTGCTCTAGGCCCAGAAAATGCATCAATGAATCTACTTCTGTCAATTGCCATTATCTGACCCTTAAGACTGAGTTACAAAAAACAAAGCGAGGAGGAGGAGGATCCACTCAGCTTCTGCATGAACTGTTTTTCAAGGATTTGGGCAGGGTAAAATAGAATCACACTTAGGCCCCTGCATCCACTTATGCACCTAATAGGTGGAACAGAATCTGGCCCTTAGTTGTCTGTTTGTCTGTTGTTCAGTAACAAACTTCAGTCTTCAGGGGTGTTGAGGCAGAATCTTCCATGAGTATTGAATTTGCTAAGACATACAGACAAAAGCAATGGTAGATTTTCTGTATTATTTTAATGAATGTTGTTGAGAGGCTATTTTGAATACCTGGTTCTTATGATTTTCAGGGAGATGAAGGACCTATGGGAATCCCAGGCAGTGATGGCATTCCAGGAAGAGATGTAAGAACACTGACCTAGATCTAACTGAATCATTTTCAGGCAATAAAAATTTGTTCTGAGAGATATTCCATTGTTTTGTAGGGTCCACTGGGAATCCCAGGATTAGAGGGTGAGATTGGATTTATGGGACCAAAGGTAAAAACAACTTGATTATTAAACGAAAAGAAGAGAGCTGCCATTAACAATAACCAATACAAGAATTAGGGAATTAAGATGTTAGCAAAAAGATGATTTACATGACTCACTTGTCCATCACTCCATGACCCTACCCTGTTCCAATTTAAACCTAAAACTTTTGTCAGAGGAAACTCAGAGGTTCCACTGAAGGTGATTACATATAATTATACTCTCATTATTGATCATCCCAGTAGCATTTTCAGCTTTAACTTTCCTGCTGGTCATGTAGTGCAAAAACCCATCTCAAACATGCCTTGACATGGCTAAAAATTGAGCTCCCTTTTAACAAAAAAGTTCACTTTAACCATGGTATAAAGTATTGAAATAGTTCCAATCCAATCACCATAGAACTGTCGGTTTGGCAGGGACCTCAAGGGGCATTTGGTCCAACCCCCTGCATTAATGCAGGAAAGGTTCTACTAAATCATCCCTAGCCAATGTGTATCCAAACCCTTCTTGAAAACCCTTCAGTGAAAGAGATTCCACAGTTTATTCCACTGTTTCACTATTCTAATAGTAAGGAAGTTCTTTCTGGGGGCATCTACATGTGATTAATGTGACACAATAAGCACTGGCGCAGTTTGTACCAGAGTTTATTGCTCCTGGGTGCAGTATCTTTGCATGTGCCCAGGCCTGCAGCATGCTGAGCTGGGATGGCACAGCCCCAGTTGGCAGGTTGCCCAGGGGGTTAGCCTGCCAGCCCAGAGCTGCTCCCCCTGGCTTAGTGTGCTGCAGAGGGGCTGGCTCAGGCATGAATGTACTACAGTGCAGGTCTAGTCAGCAGGCAGCCCCAGTCACTGTCTACAAGTACGTCGCAGCAGAGTAAATAACTCTGCCAGAGGATAGTACTTGTATTGGGCAGAACTGTCCTATAGCAGAGTTAATTAGTTTACTCCAACCTAATAGGGGTGCATGTGTAGATGGTGATGCTTTACAGCACAGCTTCAACTTCGCAGTAACGCAATTTGTGTAGATGCACCCTCTGATACTTAATCTAAACCTACTTTGAAGCCATTGCTTCACATGCTACCTTGTGCAGCGAAGAACAGTTATCCCCCTCTTCCCCCCTTATGGCAGTCTTTCAGATATTTGAAGACAGCTATCACATCCCCCTCCTTAATTGCCTTTTCTCCAAGCTAATCATACCTAGTTCTCTCAACCTTTCCTCATACAGCTTGCTTTCTAACATCTCCTCCCTTATCTCCAGATGATACCAGCAGCCCTCCA
>NW_017728992.1:51145808-51184828 GCF_001723915.1 Gavialis gangeticus | reverse complement strand
CAACCTAATAGGGGTGCATGTGTAGATGGTGATGCTTTACAGCACAGCTTCAACTTCGCAGTAACGCAATTTGTGTAGATGCACCCTCTGATACTTAATCTAAACCTACTTTGAAGCCATTGCTTCACATGCTACCTTGTGCAGCGAAGAACAGTTATCCCCCTCTTCCCCCCTTATGGCAGTCTTTCAGATATTTGAAGACAGCTATCACATCCCCCTCCTTAATTGCCTTTTCTCCAAGCTAATCATACCTAGTTCTCTCAACCTTTCCTCATACAGCTTGCTTTCTAACATCTTTATCATTTTTATCACAGTCCTCTGAACCCTCTCTTAACTTCTCCACCCCTTCTTAAAATGGGGACTGTGTTATTGGTGATTTGTCTTCAGGAAAAAAAACCCCAGAGATTTAATTTGCTTTTGGCTCTCTTGACAGGGTAACAAAGGTGAGCAGGGTCCCAAGGGACCACCAGGAAGATCAGGCTCCATGGTAAGGGATATAGCAAGAGGTGACTGTGTTCCCAAGAGCTATGCCCTTCAGAAAACCACATAGGACAAAATTCTTCTGTGAACAAGATGTTCATCCTGGGCTAAGATGAGTCTAAGAGGACCATCACTGCACTGGGGACAGAACTGTATTGGGCCATGGAGTGATGTGGGAAAATCACTCACCTTTGTTGGTAAGAGTGGGAGGGGGCCAGAGGCCTTTGAGGTAACTTGGTCATCCAGGGTTGCTTGGAGTGGAGAATGCTGTTATTCCCAGCTGCCATGCAGAGGTGGAGGGAGTGGCAGGAAGTCTTCTTACGCAGCCACACAAGAGCTATCTTCAAAGTGCAAGAAAACTTTTTAACCTGTCTCAGAATCCAGCTACAGTCTTAGGGTGCAAACAGACATTACCCTTATGTTGCCATAAATATTTTTATAAGTTGTGACTGAACAGATATCCCTGCCCCTTCTCATGCTCCAAGTGCCCCAAACTATTTGCACAACCAAACATAGTCAAGGGTCTGATGCCTTATAGGGAAGGATGTCTGTCTGATTATTGCATGCCATGAGAATCCCCCTGCCGGGGATTCCCAGGGTGCAGGTTTCATGGGCTGGGGTGCAGGTTTCACAGATTGGGGTGCAACAGCATGAAATGAGCACCCCAAGAATCCCCTGCAGGGGATTCTTGAGGCATAGATCTACAAGCAGATAATTTTCCCACTTGCAGACACTGCCCTATGGTAAAGGGATGGCACCTGGGGCCGTTGTTCTGTAGGATCTGTCAACCAATCCTGGGCTCCCCCTGCACCAGCAAGTAGCAAGCTTCGGGAGTGAGCCATGCATTCCTGCAGCTGGGAGCCCTATCAGGTGACTGGAATTTCTCAAGTGCACCAAGAAAAAGGTATCTTAAAGAATCAGACTCCCAAGTAAACAGCACTCTAAATACATCTGGGAATAAACCAAACACAGTGCACATGTTAAATGAATTTAAGTACAAGGATAATATAGTTTTCAAACAGTCACCATATTTTACCATTTAGGTTTATTCTATGCTGAAGATAATTCACTGTTTCCATAAGTGTGTTGTTCCATTCGAAGATTTGCTAGACTTTTTCTTTTCCTACCAGATGTGTTCTAGCAAGGAGACTTTGTGAAGACCATGACATCATGAATGAGCCCAACATCTAAATTCAAATTAAATGTTTAAAAAAGCAACAAAAAAGAAAAAAACTAAAACTGGTATTGAAATCTAATTTAACAGGATTTGTGGAAAACAGTTACAGATTCTCTGTCTCTTTTCCACGCAGGGAGCCAAAGGTGCGATGGGTGATCCTGGCATACCAGGTAAACCCGGTCCTAAAGGAATAAAAGGCCAAAAGGTAAAAGTCCAGCTTACTAATGAGCAACTCAAATGGTTACTTCAGTCTTCCCTGGGTATAATTTCATTTTGTTGCCTGTCTTTCCCACAGGGGGCTCAAGGTGAGACTGGAGATCAAGGCCCAAAGGTATGGTTTATTTGCTTTTGAAGTATATTTTTCAGAAAGGCAACTATAAATATGCTGTTGCACAGAAATGGCTTCATAATGGTACTGGTGTACCACTCTGATTTATGGATGAGTTTTACAATACACAAGGTTTTCTGGAGTGTTACAGTGAAAGGAGATTTCATTTGGGTTTTGTAAGGTCGTGACACTTAGAACTAAGTATGACATACCACCCAGGCTCTGAGGGAGAACTCAGGCACTCTTTCAGATTCCTCAAACCTGATTCATGCACCAAAATAATAATGCTTCTGCTGCCACACAGCAGGTCAGCATTTATGCACCATCCCAGTGCTATATTCCCTGGGCTGAGCAGGGATAGGGGATTCTCAGGAAGCCTGAACTGTTGCTTTAAGGTAGAAGGAAATCTATTATCACATTCAAGTACCCTCTTGTACTCTTGTGGATCTGGATCATGAGAGGAGCTATTTTTGATGACAAGGAGGATTGTCTGAACTTTGGGCAGATCTACACATGCAATTAATGTGCATACCATGCTGGAGTTTGAATGTGCACCTGGGACCATAGCACATGGAGCTGGGTCAGAGCAACCTCAGCTGGCAGAGGGTCTGGGAGATCAGCCTGCCAGCTCAGGGCTGCTCTGACCTAGCTCAACCTGCTACACAGGGGCTGGCTGGGCCATGCGGGTGCTTCAGTATGGGGCTAGCTGGCAGGCAGTCCCTGCGCTGAAGTTCCCTTATGCCCCAAGCCAGCTGCATCCACATCTAAACATGTGTTGATTCAGAGTAAAAACAAAAATAAAAACAAAAAAAAACCTTACAAGCACTATCTGCAGCACAGTCAATTAGTTTACTCTGTCCTAACAGCCCTGCACATGTAGACACCAAGACATTTACTGCAGAGCTAGTTAGGTAACTCCGCAGTAAATGTCTTGTGTAGGCATGCCCATTGAATCCTAAAATTGTGGATGGGGTGAAGGGGCTTTGTTGGATATGGGTGTGGGGTGCTTTTCATCCATAGACCTCACTTTACCAAATAACGTGTGCTCCCTACACTCCACTGAAAAATGAATCTCCATTTTAGAGATGAGGAAAACAAATAACAAAGAATGTCTATGACTTGCCCTAAGCCAGTGGTTCTCCAACTTTTTTGTACCAGAACCCATTTGTAAACATCAATGGCCAGTCCTGACCCAGTAAATAGTTTAAGTACAAACCAGCTGCCTGGCTCTGCTGGTGCCCCTCACTCCCAATCCACTGCCCCCCATCCCCAGGCCTCAGCCCACTGGTGTGTGGGGCAGGGGTTTGGTGTGTGTGGGGCAGAGGGGCCCAAGCAGCCACTCGCAGGCTGGAACTCAGCCAGCCTGCAAGGGAAAACCCACAGTTTCCTATGTTTTTTCATACTGAAAGGAGAGACCATTTTTAAAGTTTGTTTGCGACCCTTTCATCTAATCTTGCAACCCTCTTTTGGGTCATGACTCATGGGTTGAGAAATGCTGCCCTAGGCCACTCTTCAAGGCAGTGGCAGTTCTAGGGAAAAAGACAGTGTGATTTAGACTCTAGATCATACCTTCTATCCATGTATATCCAAAATATACAATGCTATGTCTTGCACTCCTTCCTTTACAGGGTGATACTGGAAGAAAAGGAGACACTGGGGATGCTGGATCCCAGGTACAGCTCATGCCCTAGGAAATTTAAGATGGTGCTTGTGGCAGGGCACTGTATGTGCCTGCCACTTTGGGGGCCTGGAGCTGGCAGCTGCCAGGTGCCTGATGAGGGCAGCCATTTTGGATCTGGGGCTGCCCATATAAACGGGGCAGTTCTGCTGTTGGAGGTGAGGCAAGAACATTGCCTGGAGGTAGGGGATGTTTGGGAGGTTCCTGGTCCTGGTCATGACCTAAAACTGCACCCTGCTGGGAGTGGGTGCCCGGGTGGGGCTCTCAGTGGTGCAGGAGCCCCCAGGAAATGCCACACCAGTTACCACCCTGCTGAAAGGTGGGTTGGGGTGCCTTAACCCCTACCCCCCACAAGTGGTTGGGTTACCCCTTGTTTGGAGGGCCTGGAGGGTGGATCCCCGGAGAGAGAGAAAGGCCATAGACTCAGGCCTGTCTGCACTTCCCCTGACTGGTCAATGCTGGGGCCAGGACTGGAAGGGTCGAAGGGCCAGGGGCCCACCATGAGGAACGTCCAAGAGCTGAGGGCCTGGGGTCCCAACTAGTCTGAAGGTGGGCCAGGGCTAGTAAGCTGATGGTCCCGGGGGGACCACACCTGAAGGGGAAGCAGTTCAGGGAGCTATGCTGCCTAGTATGAAGGTGGATGAGACCGCCTGAGGAGAAGAATCCAGGAGGGGTTCAATCAGGAGGATTCTGGGGCCCAGTGTGGGGGCTGGTGATTATGATGACACCTGCGAGGCTTGGGCTGCGGTGTAGGGGAGGAAAGTAGCTGCAGATAGCGCCCCCTGGCATTGGGGCAGGAAATGGTCAGCCTCCTGCTTAATTACATCTATTTAACTAATTAACAACAAAGCATGGTGGGTGAGAACGTGGGCGGTTAGCCCAGAAACAGGTAGGTGGGCCACAGTGAGATTGGCCCGGAGCAGGCCCCCTGTTACAGTGCTCAAGACCCTTGCAAATACTAACCCCAATGAGCTGACTTTTTATTGTTTCAATTTGCAGGGTGATCCCGGGGACAGGGGAGACAAAGGCCAAGTATGTCGTGCTTTTTGCTTTAATGCCCATTGTAGCTGTGATGAGTCATGAGGAATTATTTGTTTGACTCCCATTGTTAGGGAAGCTCCTTCACAGGAAACAGGTTGGCCTCAGAAATGAGAAGTCAGAATTAAAGGAGCTCCATCCTCCAAGACGGGCAGCAGAGTTGTATTCTGCAGGGGCTCCCCGTGTTCCAGCACATAACATATTTGCTGTGGACTGCAGCTAGCATGGCCCACAAGTTATTCCTCATTTGCTTATGAGAAGCATGCCAGCCATTAGGGGTACTGGAGCTCAACGATTACAGCCACTGCACCTCAGGGCTGCTGCTCCACAGACTGAGGAGAATCTGGTTACTCATGCTGCGTGCCAAGTCAAGGGCTTGCTCCTTGGTGTGTGCAACACAGAACATAAACCTTCACCAGAATCAGCTTCTTGATGCTTAAATCCCAGATTCAAAACTTGCCCTGGCTCTGGAGTTGGTGGGGGAGGGGGAAGAAAGCCCCAAAGCTTGCATCCTGCTTATGTGATATCAGTGCTATGAACATGCAAGTGGCTTGCCTGCTGGACTACAATGGACATAAAGCAGTGGGAGTAATCAGTTCATTAATGGGGCTGGTGTTTTATATGGTAAGATCTGATGAGAGGATCCAAGAGTTTGCAGAGTGGAGTTGTGGGAACAGCGACCGAGACGGCTGGAGTGGCTATACCCCAATCTCATATCCTCCTCCTTCCCCCCCGTTCCAGCAACAAGAGCAGGCAGACCATGGTGCAAGAACAGCAGCTGGGGATTTTTTTAAGTCCTCAGATTGGCTAAGGCTCCTTCCCCCATAACCCATCTCATCCCTTAACCTCCATGCTCAGCAGCATGTTCCCTCTCCTCCCATTCCCTTTCTTTTCTGCCCACAACTGTCACTGGCCTCAGCTGAGCCAGGGACAGGGTGTGAGAGGTGGGGGAAGGTTTCTGAGACACTCTTGCCTCTCCCTTTAGCCAGGTCACATGGGGAGCCAGGCTCAGCTGGGGACAGCCCTGTTGTTTCCCCTCCCTGAGCTTGCTTTTGGTCTGGGGGGAGCTGGAGGGGGGGAGCAGGGAGGGAGAACATGTCTCCCCCTGCTGCTGCTTCCCCCCAAGCAGCCTAGCTCCCCATGTAGCCCAAACACAGTGGGGTAAGGGGGACTATGGAGCTCCTTCCACCCCTGGGCCAGCTAGGGACAGTGGCAGCAGTGGGCCAGGGAGGGGACATTTTGCTAAGCATGGAGGTGAAAGGAGTGGGGAGAATTATTACCTACTTTGGGGACTTACAAGTTACTGGCTATTGCTCTTGTGGCATTGTCCAAAAAGGAGGGTGCAACTGTACCCTCCATATCCCTTTGGTTCTACCCATGTGAGACTTGAGAATTTTGATTTGAAGTGAGCCCTTTTCCTATGAAAACCCTTCCCGAAAGAGCCAAAGGAAAGTCATGTAGCAGGAATCAAGGTGGAGTTACAACTGCATGAGCCATTCAGGAAAACTCCTCTTAGTGATCTACCACCCTGCATATTAATCAATTGAATGATTAGTAATTGAATGGGTCATCAATATAAAACTGATCATTCAGTTTTCCTGGATGTGCTGCTCTAAATTATTAAACACATCACACAGCAGGAGGTAGTGAGCAGAGATGATCACTTATCAATACTCTGGACAAGCAAATTAATTTTCTGAGTTGAAGCACTTCCCCTCCAATGTGCGGAGAAGGAAGGCACTTGGCTTCCTGACATGCCAGGTTTCACAACTGCTCATCAGAAACTCTAAATATGACTGTCTTATAACACTACATACAGTGCTGAATGAGCACAGGCATGCTTGTTATACATGTAAGCAGACAGAACAATGGAGAAGAGTAGATAGGGAAAAGGAGGAAGGTGGAGGAATAGATACCCATTTGTTCATTTTCTTCTTTCAAATTTCCACTAACAGCAAGGAGAATGTGGATCTCCTGGTCTGGTTGGTCCAGAAGGCCAAAGAGGTGTCCCTGGTTTACCTGGTCCAAGAGGTTTTCCAGGCTTTGTGGGGGAGAATGGAATAATTGGTCCCCCTGGATCTCCAGGGCCTCGTGGGCCTGAGGTATGTTTTATCTCCTCTCTTTTCTATGCTGGTTCCCTTTTCAGTTCTTGCTGCTCTGGTGTTCTTTTTTTCCCTTTCTTCCTGATTTTGTGAGGATCAGGATTCCCCCCCATCCACTTTTCTGCTTATATAGCTGTCATGCTTTAGAAAGCTGCCGGTCTGTTCAGATCTTCCATCCCAGAAGAACTATCCTGCTCTCAGGACAGGAGACAGACATAATAGAGTCTATTATCTTTGTCTCTAGAACAAGTCTAGCCTGGATCAGAAGGGCCAGGGAGGTTTTGCTCTCTAGTGGCTGTTGCTTTGCTTTGGTTTATCAGAGGTCAGTTTTCCTAGTGGCCAAATCACAAATTACTTTCAGCTCAATGTTTTTGCTGAAAAAAAACTCTGCAGAGAGGCCAAAGATCAAACAGTCACATAGACTGCTCTGCTCACTCACTAAAAGAAATGGTCCTTCAGGTTAGCTCAGAGGCATAATGAAGTTGTAAGACTCTCCCTAGACCATATCACAAGATCACAGCAAAGTTAGGAGTAAACACAGAAGCGCTGCCTCTGAGCCCTCTTTTGTACTCTTAGGCTGACCCTGGGCAGGTGCTCAGTTTCCAATGAGTTAGCAGGGAATGGAGACTTACTATGGAACAGCTGGTGCAAGGTCACTTTTAATGCATCTGCAATGAGCCTCTGGTAAGTAAAAGCTAATAAAATAAGGCAGCTTGGATGAAACAAAGCTAAATTGCCCCAGTTTAGCTTTTACTTACCTTGGGGTAGTTACAGGCATCTGAGCACTTACTACACATCAGCCCTTACATTGTAAAGTCCCTGCTCCTTATTAACATATGTGCACACTTCCTGGGGTAGCACAGCTGGTGCCAGTACTCGGTCTGCTCTTTAGATCGTGAGAGGAGTTCAGTGTTTAAAGCTGTCAGCACTTTTAACCAGCTCTAAATTCATATACCAATAAGCCGGCAGGTACGAAAAGTAAAGCAAGGTTCCCCACAACTTAAAAAAAAAAAAGAATCACATTCCTATATAATCTCCATGTCCCCAAATTCATGGTCTGTTCATTGTCTGTAAAGCCTTGGCTGCATTTCTGAATAAAGCTTAATGCAAAGGTTGCTGCTGTTACTATTTGATGTGTTCAGAAGCAATATGATCCATTTAAAAACAACAACAACAAAACCGAACACTTTTTAGAAGTGGGATGAAGCAAACACCAGTGCCAAGCGGCCTGAAATGTTGGTGTCTACATTCAGGTAAGCTGCTGAACAAACAAGAATTTACAGTATTATGAAATCTGATGCCATGAAGATGCAGTGATCATTTTCTGATAAGGAGGGGATCACTTTGGGCCTGAAATGTTGGCTTAATTAAAGATGAAAAATGAGATTTGTTTAGATTCCTACAAATAGGTGTTTGCTTCCATCATCTTCTCCGTTTGTTAACGTTGGTGCTAATGGCTTGATGTACTGATGCCTGTTCTTTGTACAGCCATAGATGCAGACAATACAGTCATAGAAGAGGTGGGAAGGGACATTAGGAGGTCAGCCAGTCCATCCCCGTCTAAACCTTCCAGAAAAAAGTCAACAACTTTTGATGCACACAGGGATGTTTTTCCAGTCAATATTTGTTGCTTACCATTTGCCAAGGGTTGTTTCTTATTATCCTTCCTAAAAATTTGCCCTGAATAGATACCACATGACTGTGGTGACCCATTGCACATGGGGAAAAAGTCAAATTGAGCAGTTTCTGAACAAACCAAAAGCTGTATACCGTTCATCCAATTATTTGGTGAATATTTATTTATAGCAGCCCGGCAGGCCAGATGGGTGGCGTGGGACCAGTCCACAGCAGCGTCTGTCCATGGGCCTTATTCAGTGCAGGATTGGCATGTGAGGTTAGACCATGGGTGTTATCCCACACACTGGCACAACCCAGCATACTGGATCTGGCCACAGTGTGACCCTGCGTGCCAGATCTTACCACAGGATGATGACATGCTGGTGCTACCAGCATGTGGAGCAGGGGTGGGCAAAATGCAGCCTGGCTGCAGCTCGCCAAGCCATTCTATCTGGCCCACGAGGACCCTAAAAAAATTAGAACATTAATATTTATTTGCCCCAACTGCCTGTCTTGCGGCCCTTGATGGCTTGCCAAAACTCAGTAAGCTGCCCTCCTCCTGAAATAATTGCCCACCCCTGATGTGGAGCCATATCATCTGGACCTTAGAGCTCTCCACAGGCCCAGAAATTTGATGGTGTAGGAAGGGTGGCAGCATTAATTGCTACAGCTCTGAGAGCAATTAACACTCTTACCATGCCAAATTTCTGAACCCATGGAGACCCCACGGCTGGATGACGCTGCTTTGCAGGCTTGATCTGTCCTGAAAATGAGAGGTTGAGCACTACTGAGTTACAGTATAATGAATTCCCTGGAGTGTTATTCAATAGGATATCAGTTTTATTTGTGTTATAAATAAGTACTTTCCTCTTAGGGGCCAGGAATGCCTGAGGAGCACATGTATGAACTGTGTCGTAATGTGATCATAGCTCAGATAGCCCAATATTCAGCAGGTATCAGATACAAATGTGCCAGCGCTTGTCCCACTGCTAATCTGACACTAATTGGACCCCCAGGACTTCCTGGCATGGCAGGACCACCTGGAAAAAAGGCAGGTAAACTCTGATGTACTTTGGCATGAAACTTTGAAGACATTTGTTTCCTTTCTTCTGATGATACATTTCTTACCCCTTCTGTTTTTTCTTGGTTTCTTTTGTTTTCCCAAATATGATGAAGTCAAGCACACTGCTTGGGCTATTTACAAATTAAAGCTGTTCATATTTATTTGAACAGGGAAAACCAGGTCGTCCTGGACTTACTGGGAAACCTGGCTCCAGGGGACCTACTGGATTTCCTGGAGCTAAAGGAGAAGTTGGGGAACCAGGTAGAGAAACTAATGTTTCTATATGGATTGATAAGGAATACTCCTCTGTAAGCAAGTCTCATGTTCATTTCTTTATATGTTTTCTGCCAAATAGGAGAAAAAGGCCAGAAAGGTGATAGAGGAGATCTGGGTAAAGGGCTCCCTGGACCAGATGGACCTCCGGGGTCTATAGGTAATGAATGATGGCCAAATGTATCATCAGAGGATTTTTAAACTCCCTTGCACTCTACTTCTTTCTATTCTCACCACAAAGATGTTCCTAGATTCAGCCATGAACCGTTGATACGCAACCTTTTGAATCACTGTGTTTTGTACAGAAAAATGTTTACAAGCCTCAGTGCAAATATGCAACATTATTCAGGCTATTCACAATATCCCCTACAGACTTTTTTGTTCTAAGTATAAGTTTACTACTTGCTAGTTTCTGTCTCTCTTTCTGCAAAATGTGAAGGTTTTGATGGCAGCCAGTGCTAATGATGACATTGTGAGGATCTTGGTAATATCATGAGAATAGCTGTTAGGAATATTCAAGAAAAAGGGAGCAGAGCATCCCTTGCAACTGTTTTCTCTTGACTTTTTTATAAGGAAAAAAATCAGCTCTCCACCCCTTGAAGCAGGGCATTAATAAAATAGGACTTGTTAGTACAAGACTGTGCAGAGAACCCAATGTTCCCCAACACTTTTTAAATGTATTCAGCTGCTTGCACTGTGGTTTTGGCTTGCATAGAACGAGAAGCCATACTTTGTACTGATTTAACAGGGTTCTGTGAAGGAGCTTTGTTTTATGTGAATGTATTGTGTACATGGGGAGGGGAGGAAGGTTCAGACAGGTCAGAGAAGCCAACACTGTTATTGGCTCGTGGAGAGGGTATGAATATTCCCCCTGAGTCAGCAGCTAAATTTCTCACTGCCCCTTTTAACCCTCCCAGTTTGTTGATTTTCCTGAATGTCTCCATGCCATGAGCTGATTCAGCTTTTGGTTTTACACAAGTATAACTCCACCAGTGCTAACAGAGACTCTTCCCTCACACCAGCGTGAGAAGAAGAACCTCCCCTGGTTTGGGGAGGAAGGATTCAACTCCTTCAAGTTTCCCTCATCCTTTAATATCATTTCCTGATCTCATTCTTGTTCTCTAGGGTTTCCTGGACATCCTGCTACTGCCCAAGATGGCCAGCCAGGCCCAACAGGCCCTCCTGGATACAGCGGCCCTCCTGGGCAGCCTGGATTTCCTGGTCCTGCAGGCATCCCTGGCTTGTGTGAAGCAACGGATTGTGGTATCTACGCTCCAGAACTGCTGGCAGAACAGGGATCTGTAAAGGGACCAGCAGGTTAACTGTAAATGAGTAATAATGCAAGGCTAAGAAGTTAAAAACAGCTCAATGTCTCTAACACCCACTATAAAATTCTTATTATTGGCTAACGGGACAAAAAAACCCCATTACGCATGGAACTCCGACTGTTGTTATTTCTTTAGCATATATCTCAGTCATATGCCATGCTACCTCATCATTACAATGAACTCCGGTGCCACCCAGAGAAAAGTTCATTAAGAGGGCATTTGCTCTAATAGAGTTAGTTATTTTACTGCATCATAATCATGAAAAAAATCTGGTTGGAATTATTATAAGTAGAGGATTGTTATACACAGAGTTTGTAATACTATTGTACTCTATGTGCAAATTGTGCAATGGGAACATTGTACAAATACTGTAGACAAGTAAATATTATACCAAGTCCAGCTCAAAATAGATTCTTCCCTCAGTACCACCAAGCACTGCTCAGTTTTGAGTGTGCTGATAAAAGCTCTTGAGTTGTTTGATTACCCATTGATACACACTACAATAACCTGACTTCTTACTTAGATTTGTTCTGGACATTTCATTCACATTTGTGTTATAAACAAAGAAGGGACAAATCCTACTCCCTGGTATAATTCTTTAAACTCAGTGATTTATTGCAGTATATAGTTTCTCTAGATTTAGAAAATGTAGATGAGCAGAATTTACTCTACACCCCATGAAAAGCTTTAGAAGAAAAATCTCTTCAACTATTTATGATTTATTAATTCAAACAATTTTACACTGAGTCTCACACTTGTTGTTGTGTAAATGTTTCTTTCTCTCATTTTGGAATTCACAAAGCTGGCTATTAACCAGGAGACATAACAAGCTCAATCTTTGTCTGAAACAGGTTGTGCTGTAGAAACAACACTACTGTATGTACACTGAGACATTCCTCAGTAGAAAGCTTGCCTAAGGATGGCAATTAGCTGTTCTGTATGTCTGGAAGTAAATTCGGTAAAGTCCCATAAAATGATCACGGTTTTCTCATCAACATCAAGGCTTGATTTCTGTGGAACTGGCTTTCCTAATAGCTAAAGAACCAACTATA
This sequence comes from Gavialis gangeticus, assembly GCF_001723915.1. Lineage (NCBI taxonomy): Eukaryota > Metazoa > Chordata > Crocodylia > Gavialidae > Gavialis > Gavialis gangeticus. Next base: position 51,172,692 of record NW_017728992.1, on the reverse strand, counting down.
CTTCCTCTGATGTCAGTGGCAAAACTCCCACCAATTTCAGTGATGCAGATCCCTTTGGGATAGTCTGGCGGGGTGAAGTTATGCTGGGCTGTGCCATGTGAGATGGCTCTGCTTTATGTCAGTGTAAAAGGTCTCCTACGTAAGGAGAATTATATAGGCCCACCTTCTTGGAATGCTCAGGGCCAGCCTGGATAGAATGCAACAGTAAAGCCATTCCAAAATATCTCTTGAGCACCCAAACATGTGCTAAGTTTCAGGTGAAGCAGACAAGAAGTCATTTGCACGAGCTGCTATGGTGATGGGGTCCCTTACTGGTATCCAGAGAGGCAAGCTCCTGAACATTTCTGCAATAGCTTCCTTTTTTACATTTGCCTAGTACAGAGGTGGGCAAAATACAGCCTATGCACCAGATCCGGCCCACAAGGCCATTCTATCCAACCTATGGGGCTCCTAAACATTTTAGAAAATTAAATTTGATCTGCCCCTGGCTGCCTGTCAAAGATGACAGGCAGAAAGCGGCAGTAGGACCCAAGGAAAGCCTGTGGCAGGACACAGTGGCTGAGCAGCAAGGCCTGCCTGGCTGCATCCAGCCTCCTATCCCCCTGCTACCCACAGCCCCAACTGGGAGCCTCTGAGGCTTCTGGCCTTGTGACCTGGGACCTGTTCCTTGCCTCCCTCTGTCCAACTGGAAAGTAAAATAAGATTGCACAGAGGAAGTGGGGGAAACCTCTGTGAACCACCCAGCAGCTGGGAGCCCCATGGTGCTTGCTGAGCTGGACTGGAGCCAGAGTGGGAAGCAGTGGGTGGGGGTGGAGGGTGGGAGAGAAGCAGCATGGGGAGTGGTGGGGAAAGCAGCAGCAGTCATGGGAAGAAGTGCAGCGGGGCCATGGGAAGCAGCATGAGAAATGGCAGTGGCCACAGGAAGTGCCACCAGTGTGGGGGGCCTTAGGAAGTGGTGGCAGTGGGAGGAGCATTAGGCAAGCGTGTGGGAGGGAAAAGAGGGAAATGGCGGTGGAGGGTGGGTGTGGAGCCTGTACAGGTGCCCTGGGACTGGCAGGGATGCAGAGTGGGGTGGGAGCATGGAGCCTGGGCACAGGGTCTGCCTGGCTGCATCGCATGAGGCTCTCATGCAGTCCACAAGAGCCATGTGCGATAGAGCTAACAGCCTGGCCCCATCTCTCTCTTTCTCTCCCGCCCCACCCACCATAACCCCAACCCCTCCCACAATCTCCACCCCAACCACATACCCCACACCTCTCCACACCCACCCACCATAACCACCCCCCCACATACACATACTCCCCAATCACACCCCATCACATACACCCCTTTATTGCCCACACACAACATACGGTAGGACTGTATTTTGAGCTATGATGCAGTCACCTCTAGATACCCTTCATAAACACATAAATTGGTACAAAATATTTTTAAATAAAATTAAAATAAGTTATAGTAGATGTTATATTTTTTTGTCCATGATTTGGGTTTTTTTCTGGTTTCAAAATTGCAGAACCCTATGGCAGGCCAGTAGGGGGTGCTCCTGGGCCGAGCCACCCGACCACCTTCCAGGCTCTGAGTGCCTCACGTCTAGCCAACCCCCTTCCCGGAGCATGCCCACTAGCCTGGGGGTAGTGCCGCCACCACCCAGGGTCTGGCCTGATCCTGGCACTGTGCCCCCTGGGAAACACAGGCCTAGTAGCCCTCATGGGTACTTGACCCACTTCAGGAACTTGGGGTGCTTCCCTAAGACTGAAGCACAAATAGTGGTCTCTCTTAGCCAAACCAAGGGGACTCCAAGGCATAATCTAGCCCCTCTCCCAATAAGTCTCCCATGCTAGGTACAAAGGAGAACTTTATTGATTACAAGGAGTAGGTTTGGAAGAGGGTACAGGGTAGAGCAATATTAGAGAAATCCCATTGAGCAAATAGGGTGGCTGCATAGCCTTTGATCACGCATCTGAGTTACTGCAAGCTATATATCTAGTTAGATCTCAGGTAGCTTACTCACGAATGTCATCCAGAGGCAGGTGGAGATTCCCTCTGGAGGCAGGAGGTTCGTTGATCATGAGTTTCAAGAGAGAGAGGAAGTTTGAGAAGGTCCAGTTCTTCTCTCTCTGAGTTTTCATCATGGCCACTGCCCCTCCTCCTGGGCAGTCCTTAACTTATATAGCCCTTGTAACCCAGGTGGTACTCCAAGAGGTACCCCCTCTCCAATTGAAGAGATCAAAGCAGGTTCACAAGTGCTGTGGGAGGTGTAGGGACTCTCCTCCCCCTATAGAGCAGAGCCAGACCACCATTGGGGATTTAACCATATACCTTTTAATACTGGGAACATAACAGGCATAAATCAGAGGGTATAGTGGACACTACAATGCCTCAAGGGGGCAGGATTCAACAAAGGTTAGGCACTTACAATCACTGACAAAAAACAGGGTTAACAAAACATAAAACACAAACAATATGGATTTGTGAAATATAAAAAGGCACAAAATGCAAGATGACAAGGAAATATAGGGCCTTGGTACCTGGAAGGGGAGAGAACACAATGGCTCCTTTCCACTGCAAGATTTGCTTCTTGTTACCTCATCCACCCTAAGTCAGCTCAGGTAGGACTTGAACCCAGGTCTCCCACATGGTGGGCAGTAACACTGCCAGACAGCCACCACTACTCTAGCCTGCTAGAGGTCTTGACCATCCTGGAGCCCCGGCCTCACATTGAGTTCCCTGGCCTCTGATTGGAGGAGTTGGAATCAGAGTTGGGAACCCCTCAGGTCGCTGTTCAGATCCTTCCTGGAATGGGGGGAGCCTCTCCTGCTGGCTGCAGCCTCTCATAGGGGATCCTGGAGCCCAGTGGGGAGCCTCTCCTGCCAGCTGCACACCGCGCTGCTGAGGGTCCCACTGCTGCCTGCAGGTCCTGCTCTTTCAGGCTTTTCTGGGGCACTGCTCCTGCCCTGCTGGCTCAGCTCTTACCAGCTCCTTCCTTGTTGTCCCTCGCTGGTCTCTCTCCTGAGTCAGCCCATGCTGCCCCTTTTATCCCCCTCCAGGTGACCCAAGGGGCCAAGCGGGACATGGGGGGGAGTCTCTGGGGCCTGATTGGTGCGGAAAGGGAATCCCAAGTCCTCCAATCATCTTTTACCCCTTCAAAACCCCTGGGCCAAATTATTACCAGATTGGTGAGGAAAGGGAATCCCAAGTCCTCCAATCATCTTTTGCCCTTTCAAAACCCCTGAGCTAGGTCACTGCCAGCTAGCCCATCACACCCTTATGACCTCATTTACCTGGTCCAAAGGAGACCAGAACCTGTTGGCTGCCAGCCAAATAAATTGAAATGCATCACTGGTTGCTGGGCAGACTGGCAGGGTTTCTAGCCCGCCTCCCAGGCAGATTGGCATTACTTAGAACAATAGGGAGTGTAAGCCCCTCACCCAGGTATGTGATGTCAGTCATGTAGGCAGAAAGAGCAGGTTTCCTCCCTCCCTCAGGAACATATCCTACTCAGGTTACCCAAAGACATGGGATGTCTGCCCTCTGCCGGGGCCATGTTAACCAAATTGTCACAAAGCAGAGTTTTTGGGAGAGACAGAGGTAGCCTTTTGCCACACACCCTTCCTCCCAAAAGGAGTAATTCCAGGGCAAGGGGAGGGACTTCCGCTGGCAAAGGTCAGGGGTTGGGGGCAGGATTTCTGGTCCCAATAGGGCAACCAGGGGCCGGGCAACTGTCAAGGTGTGGTGGTAACCACATGGCCCTTGTCAGCTCCCCAAAACTCAGTGAGCAGCCCTCAGCCCAAAATAGTTGCCCACATGTAATGAGCCTCTTTGTCCACCAGAAGGTGCTGCAACTTTTTTGTAGTTCACCCCTTCAAATTGCTTTTGCTTTTAAATTGCTTCCACTTCCTTTTTCTCCTGTGGCTTTTTTTCTTTTCTTCTTGTTTTCCAGCTCCCTGCTTCCACAGCTGTGGCAGAGCATGGGCACAGGGTGGGTGGGGGGCCCCAGGGCCAGGGAGGCAGCACTGAACCATCCTGCTCTTCTGCAGCACCAGCCAGAGATCCAGCTTAATTAATCTGAAAACCTAGTGTGTGTAAACACAGATGTGACACTCCAAGGCTTAATTCATTTGAAAACCTAATGCATGTAAACATAGATGCAATGCTCCAAAATCAATGTTTCAATTTTATAAACCTATTTAATTTAATGATTAAAACATGTGGTGTGTACAGATGCCCACTGTGGCTAAGAGGTACCCTTCAGAGTTATACTTCCTTCACCTCCCACCCAGTGCATGGGTGGATAGGAGTGGCACATACTAGAACTAAATTACTACCCTAGGCGCAACTATGGTGGTCTGTAAGGCAGGATGTGACCAGGGCTTTGTCTATTTGTTGTTCCTTCCTACCACTGGTTCTGGAATAAGTGGGTAAATAGGCCTGTTACTCTTGCACACACCCTGTCCCAGGGCCAGGTCACTTGAATCTAAATATGTGATGAGGTTCTAAGGCAGGCATATAGTCTAAATCATTATTTAGCCCTTTGGTTTCTTTGGTCAGACAAGGAGCACTAGTAAACAAAAGCCTTCTGAGGACAAAGTGACAAGGTAAAAAAAAAAAAAAAAGACTGCATTTCAGCCATCTGCTTTAGCTGAGCTGGACAGTTGACAGACTGATGAAAATTCTGGCTAGCTGCAAACAACTGACCCTGTGCTAGGAAGAGAACAGCAACCATGAAAATCTGTGACAGAATGCATCTCCCTACCCTTGCACACATCTCTATTGTTTTGAATTCCTATGGCAGCAGAGGAGAAGTAGGCACTCTATAGTCAAACCAAAGGCCACTTGCTTTGCATAGCATGCAACAACATGAAGATGAGAAGGCCATAAGCCAACTCCAAACCCCAAGTGCAGCTCACAAAGAACCTATAGAAATGCCTTTGAATGACCTGCCACACCCCTTCTAAATGGAAAGCTGAACCCACAAGAAAAGCTGGTAAACCACTGAAAACAAACAAGGCATAATACGAAGCTCACTGGAATTAAGTGAGTATCTTTACAGAGTTCAGTGGACTTTGGATCAAGCTCTTCTAGCTTGATTGGCCTCTCTGGGTACTGTAAGGGACCCCATCACCATAGCAGCTCGTGCAAATGACTTCTTGTCTGCTCCACCTGAAACTTAGCACATTTGGGTGCTCAAGAGATATTTTGGAATGGCTTTACTGTTGCATCCTATCCAGGCTGGCCCTGAGCATTCTAAGAAGGTGGGCCTATATAATTCTCCTTCTGTAGGAGACCTTTTACACTGACATAAAGCAGAGCCCTCTCACATGGCACAGCCCAGCATAACTTCACCCTGCCAGACTATCCCAAAGAGATCCTCATTGAAGGGCTGAAAACTTTAGCCATCTGGCCATAGTGTGCAGAACAGTGCACTTACAGGGCCATCTGGTGGCCACTTGAGCAAAGTGAAGCAGATTTCTGACTGCCTGCCCCAAAAGAATGTATGATTTGTGCATGAAAGGGGGAGGTAATAAACTTTCTAACAAAGGGAACTCTGTGATGCCAAAGCCTGCTTATGTAAACTGTACCGATAGCACAGGAGCAACTCTGCCATTTGGAGCGCACAGGTTCTTCCTACTAATTCCAACAGGACCCACACACACGCAGCCAATGGAACCACTCGGCACTTACCCAAGCTGACTGTATCACTTAACACTAGTGAGACAAACAAACAGTTTATAAATCAAGCATGTCTGTAAGTTGCAAAAAGCTGCTCCTTCCCTTGGATCAGCAGATGTTGTTCAGAAACTGGGTCATCCCTTCAACCTAGCTCAACAGCTCAGTTCGTGAGCTTAAATTATATTGTCAAAGTATAATGCTCAGGTCCCAAGCTTTTCCAGGGGATTCATCTCTACACACTCACATTCCTACCTACTGCAACTACACAAATATCTGGGCAAGACTATTCAGTTCAGCTTCTTAGTTCCACAATTGAACAAAACCATAATTTGGATGATTTGCAATGTGATTTTAGATACAGATTTTGATTTTCAGACAACGTAGGGACTCTGAGGTTACAAGCTAAGCTCCAGTGGGGGCCAAAGATGTGAAATTCCATTACTTTACTCACCTTTTTTAATCACCACCCTAACAAAAAGCACATCACATAAATTATCTAGTATCTTGGCAAGGTTTTCGGATTGTCACCAGGGCTTTTGTTAACTCCCATTGCAGTGTTAGTGTTAAGTGGTCAGATTAATAGGAATGATGCATCTACTAGGGAGTGCCAGGGAATGGCAATGGAAGAGCCAGCATGTACAGACTTGATACTTCTGGCTCCACTTCAAGTCATGAACCTTAAGGACCAACCCTCTGCCCTGGCTGACAATTCAGTGCAGCTAAGGGGGCTTTAGATTATGTCTGTACATCTGGAATTTGGGATTGCTCTGCTTTGGTACAGTGGGCCAGCACAGAAGTTGGAAAAACCTGGAGGAGCTTAACTTGTAGGCCAGGTACAAACACTACACTTTACCAAAGTAAGTGATCGGAATCCATAACCGAACAGCAGTTCAGCGCACAGACTGGTTTAAAAATGGCAGAACCTGGGCTAAGATTTGCCCACACCCCACCAAAGGGCAAATACCTGTTTTGTTCACTACTGATCTACACCTCGCCACTTACAGAAAACCATGTAACTTAGACCAATTCCACCTCGGGGTTTTTGAATGTCTGTACTTAGGCGTAATGGCTGGCAACAGGCCCAATAGAGCCAGCACTACAGGAGCTATTAAGGTAGTTTTGCAGTTTTAGAAGCAGCTTTCTGTGATGGATGTTGGCACCTGTACTTTGTTGGAAATGGGCAATGACTACCCTAAGACAGGTGAGCATCTCATCGAGAGTTTCTTGCTTGAAGTTGCAAACAGCGCTTGCTGGATCACCAGAGGAAGAAATATTCTTCTTCTCATCCTTCAGTTCTTTACATGTGAAACACGGCCTTCTGCTTCTGGTGGGGACAGTGTCAGAACTCAGTTTCCATGTTCTTTTTGGGCAATGCAGGATTAGGTTTGTGTTCATGCATAGAATAGGACCAGCATCATGGGGACAAAATGTTTCTGGTCTGCACTGACAATGTCATGTGCTTCTATCATAGTTTTCTTTTTGTTTTGACAAATAAAGTGTGTTTCTCTAAGTTTTCCTTCCAAAGTGCACTCATTCAAAAGTTTCAAAATCAAGCCTCAGAGACTTTAAAAGTTCAAAAGTTTATTGCCTAGAATAGCCAAATTTGATGCAGCCAGGTCTGTTGATGTTACATTGAAAACAAACAAGCAAAATTAACAGAAAAAATACTTAGGTCATGGTGAAAGAAGAGCACATGTTTATAACATCCCCAAATATGCACCATGTTATAACTGAGCAAACAGTCAATCAGCTATAGTTAAGCACAATATCTCTTGAAAAGGATATGGCTTTTCATATTGCAGTGCAGAAGACATGTTGATAAGGATTTTTTTTTCCTCCACAAAATTTTTCTCCCTTTTTTTTAAATAATAAAGTAAAAAAAAGCTAGCTGGGGAAGCAGTGAACTATTAAAGAACATTCAAATCTTGATTATCAGGTTACAATTTTGGGGACAATTTTGGTTAATGGGAGAAGCAAACTATAGCATATTTAATATACAGGAAAAGAGTAATTAAACATTCAAACATTTTTTTTTAAAAGACCCCAAACTCGTAACTGTTGCATTTGCTCTCCTGTAATGTTTGTTGCACAAGCCTGCACCCCAAACATATTACAGCTTAAAATAGAGAAGAGAAGTTAAGAAGACCTAGAAAAGTCTTTACAGGTTTTCTATTTAGAGGGTGGATGTGACTTTTCCAAGTAGGTCATTGCACCCAAGCAAATAATATGACCACAAACCAGTTTCTGTTGGTTATTTGAGAGTAAAAGGTATACAATGAAATTAAGGGAGATACCCTTGCTGACTTTTTACGAACGCCCAAGAGAGCTGCTGCTGAAGGCTGAATAGGAGTAAGAGTATGAAGAACTTGTGGCTGCATCAAAGCTTCCTCTCCTGGATCCACTGCGCGAGCCTGAACGAGAACCTGAACGAGAACCTGAGCGAGAGCCAGGTGCAGAGGAGACATTGTAAGGGCTGGATATACCTTTGGATGAAACAGAAGCAGCTTCCAACAGTCTAAGCCCAGTGATGTCTTCCACCATTGACCGTTTCATTGCGTCTCTGTAGGATATTTTCAGCTTGGTCTTAGGGCAGGTCAGAATTTTGGGGTAGCTGCTGGTGTCTTGCAATTTCTGAGAAGTGCGACCATCAATCAATCCGTTCTTGATGGCTTCCTCAGTTCTTATTCTTCCACGCACTTCGGGGTCAATAAGGCCACCAGTAAGGTACTGGAATTCAAGGAAGCGCTGACCAGCCTCATAAGGCAGCCATTTTTCCTTAACTGCCTCTGCTGCTGACATTCTCTTGTTATTTAGACCTTCAAACCCTAAGAAGGCTTTCTGAGCTGGCTTGAGCCGTGTGGCCATATCTTGATCAATGATGCGCTGAGTAACTGCCTCCTGTAGTGAAAGCCTTTGACCTGTGACAGGGCATACAATGCCACCAGTGCAGGCCTGGGCTTCGAGCAACCGCTGTCCTGTAATGCTATCAACAATGCCCCGTTGCATAGCTTCCGAAATGGAGATTTTCTCCAGATTTTCAGTGTCGAATATGGCCGCAATGGGACTACATTCCTCTGGGGCCTCTGAAAGCGAACCATTCCTTATCAGCGAAGAACTTCTGACGCTCATCACGGTGGGAGACTTACTGATGGACTCATGTCGGAATACGTCATCACCACCGTTCCGACAGGAAATCATATCTGCAAACTGTGTAAGGCTTAAACTTCCAGCACGGTACTGTTCAAGAAATTTCTTGTCAACCAAACCTTTATCAATAGCATCTTGAATGTCATACTGGTTTCCAGTTTTCCTGTCAACAAGGACAACTCTTGTGCTACCATCTGATCCTGTTATAGTTATTTCTTCCCACTCGCATTCCTGTTCAGCAAGTTCCATATAGGTATCATAATCTATAAGACCTTTGTTGTATGCCTCTTGCACTGTCATCTCACGGTTTGTTTCTGGGTCTACAATGACAACCCTCCGCTTCCTAAGCGTGTTCTTCTGTGAAGTCTGCACCACCTTTTTCTTTTCTTTCAAGGGCAGAAGACAGAGCCCTGTTTCTTTGTCTATCATGCATCTTTTTGTCAGTTGCAGGTAGGTTAGGTTTTCTTCTGTGTTGGGATCGAAAAACCCTTTAGTATCATCACTTGGATCAGAGAGAATCTGACTGAGCTCTTCGTTGAAATAGCCACGCTTGTAAGCCATGTCTACAGGAAGACGGTGGCTCTCTTTGGGGTCAATAATTCCACCAGTGGCAATCTGAGCTTCCAGCAAACGAATGCCATGGCCTCTCTCAATAAGCTCCTTGTTCATTGCCTGGAACAAGGAGATGATATTTCCCGTTTCCGGGTCTTTGTAACCAGTGACGGCTCGTTCAGCAGACAGAAGCTTTTCTTTGAATTCAATGCCAACAAGACCTCTTTTGTAAGCTTCCTCAACTGTTAGCCTCATGTTGCTGACAGGATCCACTATGAAACCAGTTGCTGCCTGGGCTTCTAGAAGTTCAAGGGCTGTACCTGGTCTAACCAATCCTATTTTCATGGCCTGATAAATGCTAAGTTTCTCCTTAGTGGCCTCATTGTAGATACCTGCTATACAGCTGGATCCCCGGAGGAAATCCTTAATTTCTTCACGAATCTTTTCTGGATCTATTGTCCCTTCCTCAATGCCTATTTTTGTTGGCTCTGGAATTATTCCACAGGTAACCAATTCCTCTAGCATAACAGGCCGCCTGATGCCTTGGAATGACAAGCTTCTCTTCTGCACAGGAAGGAGAAGTAGACCAGTGTGGGGTTCAATCCTGCATTTTTCCCTTAGCTGTGTGTAACTGACTGCCTTCTTGGTTATGGGGTCAATTAAATTCTTTGCTGTGCCTCGAGGGCTAGTCAGGATTGTGTACAGGTCTCTGTCAATCAACCCACGGGACAAAGCTACATCTTTTGGCAAGAAAACACTGTTGACAGGGTCAACAATGCCTCCTGAAACCAGCTGGGCTTCGAGCAGGCGAATGCCAGTTTCCCTGTCAATCAGATTTTTCTTGATGGCTTCAGACACTGGCACAGTCTTGCCAGAGAATGGATCTTTAAACCCCGTAATGGCTTTTTCCGCTGTATAGATTTGTTCTCTGTCATCAAAGTCAATCAGATCTCTGGCAATGGCACTGTCCACGGTCAACAGCTCATTCCTGTGTGGGTCAATCACACCTCCAGTTGCTGCCTGCGCTTCTAGAAGCAGAACTGTGTTCTCAGGGATTAGAAGCTCCTTCCGTTCAGCCTCCACCAGAGAGTACTTCTCCTTTGGAGAAAGAGAGACTCCAGCGATAGCACCTGCTCCTCTCAGGTAGGGCTCGAGGTCAGCAGCAACTTCTTCCACTGACCTTTGCCCCTTCAGCAATTTATCTAGCGTGGTTTTGTCTATCAGTTGACATTCGTATAACTGAACTGCTGTAATTTTTTTCCGCAACCCGTTGAACAATAATTTAGAAGGGTCAATGACAAAGTCCTCTTCCGTCTGTGTAGACCTGCAGGATCCATATGGGCGTTGATGAAGTTTTTCTATTTCCCGTTGTAGTTGGAGACGCTCAGCATCCCACTGCAACTGGCTTTGTTGGGCTGTCTCCTCCAGTCCGCACCTGTACCTCTCTTCAAGCCTCTTAATCTCCATTTGTAGCCTTTCAATTTCACTCCTCAGGGCATTCTTCTCCCTCTCACTCTTTTCTCTCTCAGCCTCACTCTTTCTAATGGACTCTTCTGTCCGGGAATACTGACTCTTCCACTGGTTTAGGTCATTCAGGATCTGGTGTTTCTCACTTTCCAGCCGTTGTTTCAAACGAGACTCTGATTCCAGGCTAATTTTTGCACGGTTCAGCTCTTCCTCTAATCTTTTCAGCCTTGCCTTATCTTGTTCCAAAGCGCTTATTTTTATCAATAGGGTCTCTCTTTCTTGCATAATCTGACTATACTGATTTTTAGATTCATGAATCCTGTTGGATGCCTAAAATTCAAGAAGAGAAAAATGGAGAGAATTATTACAATTACACTGTCTGCTTATAATATTTTTAATTAATTTCCAAAAATTTGATTCATCACATACTGACACTGAAACAAAATTCTTTTGAACGTTACTAGGCCATATCCAAGATTATGGACATGTTTAAATATATATCTGCACATTCACAGAAAATAGTTTTATTGCCACTTGGAATTATTGCCTTACACTAATAAAATGAAATAGGCATACTGCATCCCATTTTAAATTTCTCATCTTCAAGATTCAGTGAAGACTTGGTCTTTTGGTAATGAGATACCTTCTTACTATATTTTTTATATTTTCTGCATCATTGATGTACAGACACATGCCAACTTGGATACTTTGGGGGCATAAGGGAATATATCTCCATTGAGCTGGTCTGTTTACAGCATCAGAGAATCAGCCACAAATAGATTTAAGCAATAGACTTGTCTTTCCCTTCCCTGTTAACATTTTTGCTATTTTAAACTCCAAACATTTATATTTGTGATCTTTTACATTTAAATTCATTTAATGTTTCCATGTGGCATGTGTGTACACACACTCACACACCAAATACTAAAAGAAAATCAACATTAAGAGTTTTAAAAGTAAAACAAAATGAAACAAAAAACAAAACAAACAAAACATGGGGGAGGGGGCAGCTAAAAATCAGACCAAATGAATGGACTGGAGATGATGGGGAAAGGTAGGAAAACTGGGGAAACAACAGTAAAATATTTTTTTGAAGAATATGAATGTGAAGCTAAAAAGGTCATGAATGGATTTTTTCTTTTTGAATCATAGCGTATTAAGTTAGCTATAGATTATTAGTAGTAGATTATTCTTGTGTCCGTCATAGTTAGAAATTCAGATGCACATAAAATGTAATATCAAAAGGTCAAAGGCCTTTTTGGCCTACTTGGCTCACCTGGCAGCACAATTAGAGCATACCAGTTTCTGTAGCCAGAAGTGATACGGCTAGGACGCACCTGGCCACTTTTGACTCCTAAGTCAACAGGAACTAATGGTAAACGAGTACCTGATCAACCAGAGCAGCTCTCAGAGAGAGGGTTCAGAGCCTGGCCCAAATTTATGTCTTTGGATCGATAGTGAAACAGCTTACACAGGTACCAACGTATTCCATGTGTGAGACTTGTGTGTAAATAGTTGACAGGGTAGCAGAGCAGTAAAGTTGTCTTACTGTAACTCAGTTTATGAATTTGCCCTATATCACACTCACAAAACTAGTAACTATGTCCATACATACTATACAGAAGAATTACTTTCTGGAAAACAAAGCAGAGCAGATGCAAATTTGCTTTGTTGCACTACTCTACAAGTAATGTATGTTGATTCAACTCTATCACTGGTAAGGTTTCCTAAGTATTCAATTGTATGCAATAAATTGTCCTCTGAGCAAGCAACAAGGCAGAAGAATGAAGAATAAAGTAGGGTTTTCTTTTCATTTTCTGCAGAATCACATATGTCCCTAAGTCAGGAAATACGGGCTCATAGTATAATTTTCAGAAGAGCTAAGCTGCAAGTCAAGATGCATTCTACCAAAGGAGAGAGGACAAAGGTGGCTCTATGCTACTTCTCAGCTCCTCAGTCCTAGGGTTTGCAGCTCATCAGTTCCTGGTGCCATTTAGTGTAGCATCAGGATTTCTCTAACCCTCTAGGGCTCGCTTTAGCCAGCATGAACACACAGTGGCAATCCAGTTACTTGCTCTTCCCCAAGGATAACTGTGGAGTTGGTGGAGGGCTAGAGAACTCACACCAGCAGGGGAATCTTCAGCTAAATAATTAAGACAGTTTTACAGCCCCCTGGCCCTTCTGCATCACCCCTACTGCTATAAGGCCTTATATTTTACCATCAAATTTAAAAAGAGGTCAGAAAAAATAAATTAAATCTGAATAGCAGTGAATTTGAATAGCAGAGTGTGATCTACATTGATGTCTATTTAAGTTAATTATATTATCCGAGAAAGAGTAAAGCTGTGATCAAATATTTTTTAATACCTCTAGAGCTTGCTTTTGGAATTTTTCAATTTCCTGTCTCAATTTTTCCCTTTCTTTCTGTAACTCATTAATCATCCCCTGAAGTTCCAGGGTTTGCGTGTTGCTTGTTTGAAGTTGATTCCTTAGTTCAATAAGAGTAGCATTCTTTTCATCATCAACTTCACTTCTAGCCCTTCGTAGTTCATCATATTCCAATCTTAAGTTTCGTAGCTCTTCTTCTAGCATCAAGTGTTCCTTAGTAAGATTCTCTGTCAGAGACTGAAGTCGTTCTATTTCTATTTTGCATTCATTCAGACTTTTGCTTTTGTCTTCAGAAGCTCTCTGCAAGTGCTCATATCGTAGGTGAGCCTGTCTCAATTGTTCTTGTTCTTGGACCAACTGATGATGTAAATTTTCAACCTCTGATGTATATTTTCTTATTTCCTCCACATATCTCTGCTTCTCTCTTACGTGGCCATCTAATGCCTCTCTCTGGTGCCTAAGGTCATCTTCTTTCCTCTGCCTTACAATGGATACTTCCTCTATTTGCTGTGTGAGGCTGGTGATTTTAACTGACTGCTCTCTGAGAGACCGTCTCATGTTTTCCAACTCCTCTTCTAATGTCTTCCTTTTTGATATCTCATCCATTACATTTTTTTTCTGCCTGCCGAGTTCATCCTCCAGCTTCTGTTTATGGAGCTGCAAGTCTTTCATGGTGCTTTGGAATTTCATGCTTTCTTGATCCTTTCCTTTTTTCTCTTGTGAAATTCTCTCATAGTCAATTTTCAGTCGCGTCAGCTCCTGTTCCTGGACCCGCAGTTTGTTGATGGTCTCTGATGCAGTAGCATTAGCTTTCTGCAGATCAAACTGAACTCTTTTTAACCGACTATTTTCCTCCTCCATCTCTTTTTTCTGGTTTGTCTCCATATCCAACAACTTTCTCAGTCTATCAATCTCTTTGTTTTTGTCCTGAATTGTTTTTGCAGCGTCATCAAGTGATTGCTTGTGTCGCAGGTTCTCTTCAGAGTGCCTCTGAATGATCTGCTTTAGTTCAATCTCCAGCTGCTGCTTCTTCTGCGAGAGCTCCGAGCCAACTGTTTTCTGCTGGTGAGCATTTTCCTCTATTTTTCTAAGGTTCTCGGTTGTTTGAGTTAATGTAGTTTTCAGTCTCCTAATTTCTTCACACAGATTCCTATTTTCTCTGGAGACATTATCAAGTTGTGCTCGATACTTATTTGTGTCCTCATCTTTTTGTAAAGTAACCTGATGAATTGTGGTCTTTGTGATATTAATTTCTGTCTCGTACTTGTTCTTTAAACTAATAATTTCCTCATCAAAACTGTTCCTTACCTTAGCCAGTTCTTTTTCAAGTTCCCATCGGCTCTTAGCCTCTTCTTGCAGCTGAATCTTTAGTTTCTCTAACTCTTTTGTTTTGTCCTGGATGGTTGAGGCAGCCTCTTCCAGTGCCTGCTTATACCGGCAGTTATCGTCATTGCGCAGCTGAATGATCTGTTTCAGCTCCAGCTCCAGCTGCTGCTTTTGCTGCGACACTTCAGAACCACAGGCTTTCTGCTGAAGAGCTTCCTCTTCTGCCTTCCTTCGCTGATCTGTGATTTGCAAAATGTTGTTACTGAGTCTCACAATCTCATCTTTCAGGTCTCGGTTTTCCCTCACCAGCCTATCCATCTGGCTTCTGAGACCTTTTGCATCCTCATCTTTCTGTGCAGATATCTGTTGGATTGTGGTCTTCTTAATTGTAATTTCAGTTTCAAACTTGTTCTTTAAATTACTCAGCTCCTCGTTAAACTGGTTCCTTACCTTAGCCAGCTCATTTTCATATTCCCTCTTCCGTGTGCCCTCGTCCTGGAGAAGAACCCTTAGCCTTTCTATCTCGTACTCCTTCTCCTTTATGACCTTCTCAGATTCTATCTTTTGCCAACCAAGGCTGTCTTTCTCATTTTGCCTTGCTTTTTGCAACTGATCATAGTCATTCTTCTGCTGCTCATATCTATCCTCTAGCAATTTCCTTTTTCTTTTCTCATCCTCGATCTCGTAAGTCAGTCGGGTGATTCGGTCATTGAGATCCTTGATCTGACCATAGCATTTGTCCAGGTTTTGCTTAACATTGCCACTATCCATCTCAGCTTGTCTCTTCAACTCTTCCAGACTCAAAAGCTTTGCTTTGAGCTGGGAACAATCCAATTGGTACTGCTGCAGATTTTGTTCCAGAAATTTATGCTTGTTATTATTATCACAATTTGCATCTCTAGCAAGTCTTAGCTCTTCTTCCAGGACATCTATTTTGGTGTTTTTCATCTGTAAAATAAATATGGAGGAAATTTATTGTGACAACTGTTGTAAAACTTTATATCCAATACATCTTAAAGACAACAAGTTATAAAACAGATTGCTAAGATTTCCTTTCCCCATTTTCTATATTTCCCCCCTGATTTATTTGCAGTAGGACAGATTTTGACATACTTGCTCTTCCATTGCTTTCCAATAGGAGTGGTTATACTCATCTAATATCCTTCTAATAATCCCTCCCTCTATGCAAGAAAGTCTAATATGCTCCACCTTTCAAATCACAAAGTTGACCCTGCAAGTTACCATCCTCATCTTTAAAAAAGAGGGATGAGAACACTTACAGGAACATTGTGAGGATTCATTGCTGATTCATACAAGTAATGGTGCTTTTTAACTTTACTTTTTCAGCAGTTTACTAAATTGAAAAGTTCTAAGCACTAATACTTTGCTAATATAATGGTAAAATGGATAGTAAAACAAGCAGATTACCTTCAAATCTTCCATGCTCTTTAACATTTCACTTAAGAATTTGTAGTAATCCCCTGATCTTGTAAGAAGTTCTATATAGCGAGCCTGAATTTCTGCAGCCTTGAAAAGAAAAAGAAGCATCATTATCAGGCCATGTCTGAAAACTGTACAAGAGCAGACTGGTATCCTGGGCTTTTTAAAGGATTTAAACAGATTTCAGAAATCATCTCTTGAGAGACTGCAAAGTTCATGCTCTTTTCAAGGCCTTCATAAAACTCCCATTAACCCTCAAAGATTTCAGAGAGTGAAAACACTCCCTTCTGACAAGTGTGCCTTGTTTTTCAAGATCTACTGCCCCACAACAGATGTGATGCGACATCCCAGGTTCAATTCACTGATTTTCTATGTAGTCACAAATGATTTCAGGTTGTTGAAAGTTTTCAATACCCTCAATTCAAAAAGTGACTTAGGACCCTAAATCCTATATCCTGTCAATGAAATTTAAAACTCTTACATGCTTAAGCCAAAGGAAGTAACCATGGAGTAAACTAGGGTGTGAATTCACCCCAAATAGGCACATGCTTTTTGTGCAGTAACTACAGCAGTGCTAGTGACTGGGATTCAGCAAGATGGCTTCACCCCAAAAATCTCATATAAGTAAATGACTTTTAAAGAGTTCTTTAAGGGGGCAGGGGAGGGGTGTATAGGGAGGAATAGATACCTCTTGCAGAATGACCACTGAGGGAGACTGAATCATAGTCTTTTTGATAGGTATATTGAGCAAGGTTTCCAATCCTGAGCTATAGGAAGCAACCTGTAGTTCGTAATCCTGCGAAATGAAGGGAACAAAACAAAACAAAACAAAACAAAAAATCACATTTTAACTATTACTGAGAAAATTCATGATCTGGATTTTCTAAACAGTAAACAAGTGTTTATTGCTTGAAAGAAGCTATATGCTCTGTTGTTTATACAGTGGAAGGGAATCTGACCAGTGCAAGTGTCACAAAGACAGCTTGGGGGCAGAAGAGGAGAGAGTGAGAGAATGTATGTATGCTGTACAGAGGGGAAAGGTATGTGGTTTCTTCTCAGCTGAGGAAGTGTAGCAGGGCAAGATGGAAAGAGTCACTAAGGCAACTGTTCTATGTAGCACTCTCCCCTGAAACCTCCTCAGAAATAGTGCTCGCTCTCTTTCCATCTAATATCAGTTTATAAAAATGCCAGGCATAGCAAAGTCATTACTGAGGAACATGGGAGGTGGCTGGGAGAAACAAGGAGCTGCACAGAAAGATGACGCTCTGACCTGAACTCTGCATCTTTCTGCCCACAGTGGCAACTGTGCTGCTGTTCCTTCGTGATCCATACTGTGCCCTTGAGCAACCCAGAAGCCATATGTCTGTTGTCCACTTCCATCCTTTTATATAAGAAGTGGCAAAATTTGGTTTGGCTGAACCGTGTGTTCAAGTCTTCTGCAGAAAT
The DNA here is from genome assembly GCF_001723915.1 of Gavialis gangeticus. Lineage (NCBI taxonomy): Eukaryota > Metazoa > Chordata > Crocodylia > Gavialidae > Gavialis > Gavialis gangeticus. The sequence continues at coordinate 51,155,256 of NW_017728992.1, read as the reverse complement.
GCAGCAAATGGGAGCTACAGAGTTCAAAGGAAGGTTTCGGCCTAAATTTGCAAGCAACAGAGGACACAGTTTCCTCCCATTAAGTTCTGTATACCGAAATGATTTACACTTGGTCATTTCTGCACACATGCAGCAGTAATAAATATGGAATGGGAATTTTGCCTGTAAAACATGGCAGGATAGGGCTCCTGTAACAAAAAGCCATTTTGGCAAAAAGTTATAACATAAAAAGTACCTTGATTGCAACTGAGCACTGATCTGCATGCTTGAGAACTTCCTCCACTTTGTCGCGTTTTCCAGTTATTTCACTATGCAAGTTCTGCCAATAAATAAATAAATAAACAAACAAACAAACAAACGAGCAAGAATGGATAAACACATACTATATTTCCATTTCCTAAGATTCCCCTCTACTGAGGAGAGCAGCAGGTTCCTGTTGCTTCTACCAAAAGGTGACTGGACTATAATAGAGATGTATCCAGGGAAGCCCTAGCCCTACAAACCTTATTCTGTTGTTACTCAGTCCATAGGTAGGCACTTCCAAGATCCAGGATAATTCAAAATCTAGCATTTCCTAGATTCTGATTGAGACTTTAATCCATTTACAACTTTTTTAGTTGCTTTTCCTCCTGTTCTGTATCAGGTAAGTTGCATCCAGGGATGGATCCAAGATTTCCCAAAGGGAGTATGGGGGCAGCAACCTGCAGTACACGGGTGGCTGCACCCCCTGCTCCCAGCCTCTTGTGCCACCAGTGTGGACAGATGTGCCACAGGATCCTCTGAGGAATTTTTTCAGGTTTTAAAGCAAGTGAAAATTCCCCCACTCTTCCCTTCCCTGCTCAAAGGCAAGCCCCCTCCCCTCTTCTTCCCCTTCTCCCCTACTCCTCTGCCTGCTGCTGCTGCTGCTGCTGCTGCTGCTTTCTCCACTGCCCAGCAGTGGGGAAGCTCTAAAGATAGCTAGGCTGAGCAGGGGCTGGGCTCAGCTGGGGAGGGGACAGTGGCAAGAGTGTGGAGGAAAAGCAGTTCCCCCCCCCATCCTTCCTGATCACACCATGGGGAAGAGAAACCCCCATTCAACCCTGCTGCCACGGTCCCCGTCCCCAGTTAAGCCCAGCACCCCCACACAATGGGCAGGAATTAAGGCTGTGCGAAGCTTCAGTCCCTAATTTGATTTGGTGGAGATTTGGCTCGATTTGGTGGCCGAATCCAAATCAAATCAGAGGACCCTTTAAATCGCTGCAAATTGAATCAGAACCCTCTGAATTGATTCGGAGAGATTTGGACACAGACACAGCTTTAAATGTTTTTTCTACATACCTCTAGGTAGCAGGGGCTCATGAATACTGTGATGCTGGGGCACATGGAGCATCCCACAGGAGTGCAGGGGGCCCCCCAGTGCGCTCGGCAGCAGACCCGGTCCACTTCAGGTCATTTGAACATTTGAAGCTGTGTCTATGACTGAATCACTGATTCTCTGAATCAGTATCGAATCTTCAGATTCGGATTTGGCCGAACTGAATCAGGGACAGTGACCCAAATCAATGAACTAAATCACTGTCCCTGATTTGGGCCAAATCTGAATCGAACAGGGCTGCTTCACACACCCCTAGCAGGAATGGCTCTGGTGCCTTCCCATCCTGGGACAGCAGAGAAAGGCAGGTGGGGGAGTGGAAAGAGGGCCGGCCTGCTTTTGAGCAGGAAAGGGAAGGGAGGGAGGATTTTCATCTGCTTTAGGGACTTTAAAAATTGCCTCAGAGGCTCCTGTGGTGCACTCCAATCCAAAAGAGGGGTACAGCCCCTGGTTACATCAACTTGGATTCCCCTGGACTAAATTCAAAGGGCATGGCTGAGAGGTATCAATAGGTACTATGAACCTCCCAGGGCCTGTATTCCATCCTTAGCTGGGCTGTTGGATAATGGGAATGATAATACTTCCTTACTTCCTCCCTTTCTACAGGCATCTTTTTGCCCAAGGTTATTTATCATTCTAAACAGGCCATAAGTTTGGAGCCAACACTGGCATGCCAATATTCTCTCACTCCTGAAACATTTTAAAAGTCTGATTCACTGAAGACATAGCAGGAAGGTGGCACATACCTTCTGCTCATGCAAATATTTCATGATAGTGTTGCAATCTCCTAATTTCAAAGATTCAATAGATTCTTGTCTGTGCTTAGCATCACAGATCCATTTATTCAGAATCTGGTATAAATCCCGGTAGATTTTCAGTTGTTTAACCTGTCGTTCTAGATCCCAGGACCTGGGGAAAGGAAAAAAACAAACAAACGAATCAGTGTAAGTTTAACATATGCTTTCTTTTTCAATTTGTTCTAATATTTCTAATAATTTTACCAATGCTAAAATTAATAAAACGGCAGCAGCTGCTGAAAGAAGATTCAGATGAAATTAACCCAAATAAAGTGGCCTCATTTTCAGAGGAAAGTGTTAATTCTTAGTAATTATAAAAATCAGGACACGTAATTAATTGTCTAATAAGGCTTTTAGAGGCTAACTTGTACATGAAGTAGACCCAGAGCCATCCCTAGTGTATGGCAAATCGGAGTGACTGCCCTGGGCCTCACGCTTTGAGGGGCCCCTGGAGCCAGGTAGAGTGGCCGTGGCCCCTCCTGCAGGACCCGCCTGGAGCTGGCAGCTCAGCCTCGCACCACGGAAACCCCCGCCCCCTTTGTGGGGGTACCACAGCCCCACACAGTGTTAAGGGGGCCCCACACCGGCTGATTTGCCCCAGACCTCGCACCCCCCTACAGTTGGCTCTGAGTAGACCGTATGTGCTTTTGAATCAAAATTTCACCAGTCATTGGAGAGTTTCTAAAAATTTCACTAGGGGCTGTACCAACTTTTACCTGTTATAAGAATCAAGATTTCAGACTTCAGTGAGGTTATTCTGAATTTACAGAAACATAAGCAGAATCTACACTCACTAATGCAACTGAGAACTGTCTGGTCTGAAGTAAGAGTTTCAGGATATGACTCTGGTTCATTACAACTGAAATAAATTTACTTTCAATCTTTACGCTATTTACTTTAATTTTAATTAGATGCAACAAGTCTATGTACATTATTTCTACCTCGAACCTGCATAGAGAAACAACAAGAAAAAAAGTGAGACAAATCACTTCCAAGTTCCCCATTTTAAACACTGATTTAAAATTTTTCCAGATGGTACCACTTTTTGGTTTTCAGGCAATCACACAGTATTGTAGCACCCAAGGGGAAAAACAGTGACAGGGAAATGTTTAAATCCTAATAATTAATTGTTCTGATGCCATGTAAAAAGGCCTAAAAACAACAACTCTCCCAGTAATAGTTTCTGTAAACATGCCCTAAGCCCCAGCCAAAGTTGGCATTTTGGACAATGTCCTTTCAAGTATGCCCATGCTTATTTTTTTACAATTATTCATAAAGGTTTAGTATGTTCTTTCTTGTACTACCACAAAACCAAATTCTGTGCAGTGGAAAACTACAATTCCCAGTTATGCCAGTAGATGGTTGCATGGATGGATTACCTTAAAACAAGAAGGGTTTAGAAGTAAAATCATTAGGAAATCTGGACAAACCTGTTATCAATCTGTTTGTCTACCCTCTGCCAGCGGTCTATCAGCTGGGTGACTTTGTCAGTGAACTTTCCGAAGTCCAAGTCATAGAGTGCATAGGTCTGGCAGGACTGTGAATGGAACTGCAGTGCTTTCTGCATCTCAGATTCCAGGGTACTCAACAATGACTTTTTCATGTTTAGGTCTGCTTTCATTTTCTGAAGGACAGAACACAGTGACATGCAGTTACTTCCATACCAGTTCCTGAATTTTCACCTACAACATCAGAGTATGTTATAGAAATTGACCTGAGCAGTTAGGTTCTGATTCAGCAAAACATTTGACTACTGATGTCAACAGAACTCTAGCATGTGCTTCCAGCTTTTGCGCTGCTTAGCATTTTGCTGAACACAAGCAAGGTTTTATCTACTATTTAGCTGAGGCTGCACTTGTTTCTTCCTCAGACCTAAAGAAGGGCATTCTGTGTCTGTAAATTTGGCTAACATCTTTCCCAATTATAGAATTGGTCCAGTGAAAGATGTCGCCAAAAACCACTTGCTTCTTGCAGGTTTCCTGGACTATCACAGCTGTAACACTGCTCTAACCCTACTACTTGCTGAAGAGAGAGAGAGACTTGAGCATTTGCTTAAAGTTAGGGGTAATATTAAGTACTGTGATGAAAGGGCTGCAAACTTTCACTTTCTGAAGTTACCATCACTGTTTTTTTTTTAACTGTACAGAATAGTTTAAAAAAAGGGGGGGGGGGTCTCTCTAAGAGCTGCATGATACCTGAAAATCTCCCTAAAGATTTATGTACCTGAAAAAAAAGATTTATATACCTGAATATCTCCCTAAAGAACTATCTGCATATGGAATCCCTGTTGTATCAGGCCACAAAATTGCCAAATACATTTGGTACAGACTTTATTTTAAGACTGGCAATTATTTTATTTTTCTTTACATTTCTGAGACACCTCTCTCAATTCCAGATTAGTTGTTTGTAGACTTAAAATAAACCACAAATGCAGGGTCTCACACAGTAAAGCTCACTTTGTTCTAGTTTCTTAACTTCAAGCACCCCAGGACTGCTCAAACTTACACCAGCTACAGCGGGCTCCCAGGAGATACAACTGCAGGTGTTGATTGCTGTGGTGTAGGGGTGCACCAGTTGTGCACTCATTTGCTCCAGCTATACCCCCTTGTTCCTGATACTCCAGCAGTAAGAAGGGAAAATGGCTAGAGAATCCCCTCGCCATGTCAGTGATGGGTAAATTAGTTCCATGACTAGATTTTACTACAGCAAAATACAAAGCAGCTGTGCCCTCTCCAGCTAAAAACAATAGAGTAACTTAATCAATCAAAATACGCTCTTGATAAAGGCTGTCATTCTTTTCTTATTGAGGTGTATCTGTCTATCTCCATATGCTATTTAGATGTCTCCAGGTAGGTTACACAAGAAGCAGACAGTAGGGGACTGAATGTGAGGGATGACAATGTCTGTTTTCTGTTTGCAATATTCCACTCTCAGGCTTTTTACTGAAAGCCCCCAGCAGCCTAAAATATAATTTCAACATCTATAAAATATCCCAACTGCTACAGTGTAGTCCATGCATATTCATAATGTCCAGGTGAAAAACGATTTAATCCAACTCGATTTGCTAGCAAAGCTGATGATCCCTATTCATCCTGTAATTATGGAGTACTTATAACTCTTACTGGAAGATTTGAGATAAACCCTATTGCAGCAGGAGGCCACTAGCTGGCACAAAAGGATGATTTAGCTTCTTACATCTGAGATGACAAAAGGTAAAATACGTGGGAAGCTTCCAAAACACTATAATGCCACATGGTGCAGATCAGCCTACTTCCAATGAAATCAACATAGCTGGCCTGATTTACACCAGCCAAGGATCTATCTTACAAGGAAAGATGGCATTGCAACAGGCACTAAGCCTCTTACCTTTAGACAGGCTCGGTAAGCCTCTGCTTTATCAAGATCTAAGGAAATGGTTTCCTCTTCGCTGAGTCTGATTTCAAAAACTCTGATCACATCTTCCGTCTGCAGAATAACTTGGAGCAGAGACCTCAGTGCATTCAAGCTGCAATACACAACACGAACAAAAGTGAATCTGCTGTGTAAATCTAATTGTGTACTGGATCTGATGAGCCAGTAGGCCCCTTCCAGTCCTACGAATTTAAGCAGGAAAAAAAAGATGCTATTTCCTTTTCATACACTCTCCCATTAGTCAAAAGGGCATGTCTGTGACATGAAAGAAAACCAAGCTCCACCAGTGGTTTGCAAATATATACACATTCTTTTTTAAAGCAGATGTGGTAGGGTGCATAGATAAAGGGTTTCCTCCATAAAGGGTCATTATAAAGAATCCAGACTTAGAACATTCAAAAGTGTTTTGCAACACTTGCTAAACAACACTTGCTAAACTTGTTAAAAACAACAAGTTACAAAACAGATTGCTAAGAGTTCTTTTCCCCATTTTCTATATTTGTAAGAGAGGAAGCCTCTGCATAATATAGCATCATTTTATATTATTGAGCTTCCAAAGCAGATTCCCAAACAAAGGATTAGAGGAAAATGAAATATTTACAGTACTGTGATTATTAATGTATTGTGACAGCTTTCATCATCTTACCTGTCTAAATATCCAGCAGAAATGCCATTAATGTTTTCTAGCTTCTGAAACAAGGCATTTATCTCTGACTGCAAATAGACATACTTGTCAGAGCCTCTGAAATTAGGCAGGAAATCCTTACTCCTATTGAGGTTTTCAGCAATGATTTGTGAATCATTCTGTACACCCTGATAGAGGAGGAAAAAAAGGCTTATTTTTGCAGACATATTCTACAGTCTACATATCATTAGTCTGTCCCTTCAAGCCATTCCATTGGTCTAACAGATTTCTGTGAGGACTAAAGCACTGCCTCCACTTTTTTTACCCTACTGATAGATCAATTATTGCCTCGCTGTACAACTACAGAGGTCAGCTCAATAGGACACAGAGTTCCTACAGGGGTGCCCACAGGAAGCATCAAAGAGTCCCCTCAGAGATGCCATCCCACCCACCAGAGGTGCCAGGCTGCTGCTATTCCGGAGGCTTTTGCAGCCTCAGTTTCCCTGAGGAATTTTACCCGCAAGACAGAGCCCACTCAAACGTAACAAGCTGATTTCCTCTCTCAGAAGCCATAGATACCACTGTGTTATCTTTCATAAAAGGCAACACTGAAGAAAAATCCAATCCAGTTTATTTTAGAGTTTATTTTACTTCATTTTAATAGTTATGTAAAGGACCAAACTCAGGTTTCAAAAAGCTATGGTCAGAAGAGATACTTTCTTTTCCTGACTCCATTTCCCTCTAAAATCTTCAGTGACAGGTAAGTACAACCCATAAATCTTGCACATAAATTACATCAGCATTACCTGTGCATAAGGATGTTAATGCTACTTTCACTTGTATAACAGGACGCCACACTAAATGATTAAGGGCCTTAGTGAAATACTTCTAAAAATTAGACTATTTTCTCTCTGTTAAATCCCCTAGGAGTGGGAGGATGTTCCACCCCATGTTCAGTTCCAATTTGAAAAAAAATCTTTTCTTCAATTATGTTCACAGATATGCAGGCTAAAAACAAGATGCAGTTTCCCATTTGATTTGGGACATACCTATCACATAGTTTGCTGGAAAATGTTCACACTAAGAAAAGCATCTACAATTACCTCTAAATCCTTTATTCTGACTGAAAAATTATGGTCAGTCCCTTGATCCAGTACCAGAGAGCCTCTTTGCATCATCCGGATCTCACAAGCCTCAATTTGCCGACGAAGCTTCTGGAGTTCCAGCAGCAACCACGCTTCCTGCTGCTCTTGTTCCTTGTTTCTGTCAACCACAACTGTGTTTGGTGCACTACCTACCAGGGTAGTTTCAGTTGATACCACTGAAAAATGCATTGAGGAATAATTATTGGTACATGAAATCTGTCAAAGGGATCCTCAACAGAGAAATCCCTGCAAGGTTCATTTGATCTAACAGTTCACTTGCCTTGAAAGATTAAGAACTTACATCTTCAATCGTTCTTATGTAACTCTAAGGAAAATATGGGACAATTCAGCTATCAGAAAAGAAGAAAAAAAGCAGTGCAAAAATGAGGGGTTTTTTCCTAAACACTGAAAATATCCTGTGCAGAGTAAGTTCTACTCTCATTTTCATCAATGCAAACCTCACAGAATTGCCATTTATTTCAGTAGGAGATAACCAGATTCACACCAGTGGGGAGTAAACATGGGTTTTAGAGAAACTGCAGATTATAGGTAATTTGATGAAGACTGCAATGAGGATGGTTATTCCTTGGGTCCCACAGTGGAAGAGTAAGGGCCAGATCCTATTACACACCCAAGTTTACTTAGGTGCCTAAGTGTGATCCAGTTCCACCCTGATGAAGTCCCTGAAAACATGTTAAAGGGCTTACTATCTTAAGAAAGCCATAAGAAAAAAAATGAACTCATCTGCATTTTGCATTATTTTTTTCCTTTAGGACTTGAGTAGAGTAGAATAGCATCACATTTAGGTGCTTAATAGATGGAAAAGGATCTCGCTTTTAGGAACTTTTCTGTCATCTGGCAGATGACAGAACAAGGAGCCATGGTTCTCAAGCTTCAGCAAGGGAAGTTTAGGATAGATAGTAGGAAAAACTCTCACTAGGAGGGTAGAAAAGCACTGGAACAGGTTACCCAGAGAGGTTGTAGAATCTCTACCCTTGGACATTTTTAAGACACAGCTAGACAAAGCCTTGACTAGGGTGATATAGTTGGGGATGGTTTTGCTCTGAGCAGGGGGTTGGACTAGATGAACTCCTGAGGTCCAACCCAACCATAATTTTCTATGATTCCAAGTTGCTCAAGGTCATCTGGCAGGTCAGTAGCAAGGCACGACACTGAGAACCTGGGTCTCCCAAATTCCAGGCTGGTATCTTTACCACTGAGCCATTCTTCCTTGCCAGTTGCTCCCAGAGATGCCCATCCAATTTCGTCATCTCAGGAAAAGCAAAACAAAAGTACTACGACCAACATCTTAAGGGGACTTTAAGGGATCTCAGCCAGCAGCCTGAGGTTGGGGGATGGGGGGGAGGGATGACACCAGAACAGCAGCCCCAGACACAGCCTTTCTGAGGAGTAAGGGTGCAAAAACAGCCAAGACCACAGTGGTGGCCAATTGTGTGCCTGTGACTGGCACCACAGCAGCTGGTGCCTCCCCTGGCTGTCATGTGGACACAGAGCTGCCTGGATACACTTCTGATCTCAGCATCAGTAATAGCTTGACCCAAGATTTACAGTCAATAGAACTCTTGACACTGGACTTCAGTGGGGACATCAGACCAGGCCTAGAAGAATACAGAACTTAAACATGTTAAACAAAAAACCCCACTATTTGGTGCCTATAAAATAACAGGCTGAAAACAAACCTGTCTGTGATGGGCGCTGCCCAGGTACCAATTGTACGATCAGGGTTTGATACTGTTTCTGGGCGTCAGTGAACTGAGTCTGGATTTTCCTTTTGTCTTCGTCACCAAACATCTCTGAGCCTTGGCTGTTTCTGATGAACTCTTGGTAATGAATCTCCAGGTCAGTTATTATTTTTTGGTAATCTTCTTTACGCATTGTTTTCAGCTGATACAAAAGAGGCAGAAATGGTTAAAAAGGAAACATCTGGAGCAAGTTAATCACCAGCTCTGCTCTCAAACAGTTCAGGATGCACACTTGCAAAAAAGCCCCATGCAAAACAAAAAACCCAAGTGCTTGACTGACTAAAACAAAAAGATGCTGGGGGTAAAGATGTTGTAGTACATTCACCCTTTAGGTTAAAAAAAAAAAAAAAAAGGTT
>NW_017728992.1:51140461-51145585 GCF_001723915.1 Gavialis gangeticus | reverse complement strand
GTTGCCATCTTAATAGTTCCACTAGTCACAGCTCAGCATCTATCAGTACCTAATACAGTAGGAGCTACTGAAGCAACGACATGGCAAATTTCTTCTCTAGCTCATATTACATTATATTCATGCTATGTTTAAACAGCAAATAACAGTGGAAGGTACCATCTAGCCCTTTGCCCCACACAACCGTGAAACAATCTGTACCTTGGTTCTAAACAATGGTACTTGTGTTACCACTGCTCAGGGGTGCAGTAGATTGCAGTACTAGCCCTCTGACTGGTTCTCTGAGCTTGTTCCATGATGACTGACTGTTCTGGGCTCAAGTGCCTTACTAGTCCCTTCCTGCCTTCTACTTCGTGCCCTACCCTGCCATAAGGCTTGGACTGCTCTAAACTTCTTGAGTGTGACTGAATGGTATTTAGAATTCCCTTCCAGCATCCATAAGAGAGCACATAACTGAACAGACAATGCATGTAGCATTTGGTACAGAAGTTTATCAGACTGATGCAACTGTGCAAAAAGGCTGAAAGTCATAACTCCATCACAGCGAAAGCCAAATGAACACCCACCTTAGCAATTGTCATAGCCCTGATCTTCTCAATGTCAATCATGCAATAGTGCCAAGACACCAGGCTCTTCATGTTGATATAGAGCTGGTTCCACAGAGCCAGAATAGCTTCATAATATTGCTCAATTCTGAGGAGGGGAAGATTTCACAATTGATTAGAATTTCTATGCCTCTTACCCCTGAACCAGTAAAATAACCATGAGGAACCCCAGCCAGTGTCTCTAAGCCTGGGCTAGCATCACCCCATTTCCATCCCTCTGCCAGGTCACTCTATGGCAATGTCAAAAATGTGACATAAAACCCACAAAGGAAAAGAAACATTTTTCCTAAGGATAAATCAGATTCTCAGGAGTCCTCAGCTGAGAAGGTAGGAGGAGAAACATGTGCTAAAATCCTTCAGTGCTAGAGCTGCTTTGCACAAAGCTAAGTTTTGAAATTGTTTAGAACAGCCATGTGCTAGTCCAGTAGGAGCCAATCTGTTTAGCAGATGAACCACAAATGAACCCCACACCTTCCTCAAGTGCCAATCCTATCCCCTTCCCAATCTGCTGATCTGCTTTCTGCTCCTATCCCTCTGCAATCTACTGCTCTGCTTTCTTCCTCTTTCCCTGTTTTCCCTGCCCAATTTGCCACTTTGCTTTCTGTTCCTGCCCTATCTGCCACTGTTTTCCTGGGCCAGTCCCTTCCCCAATCTGCCACGTGCCATATACACAGGCTCTCTGTGCCATTTGTGACAGCCCTGCCACGGGTTGGCCACCCATTTTCTAGCCTGTATCAGTGCCAATGACTCCAATGTTCTTAGGCTTAGAACTGGGATGTTACAAGCTTCCTTCAGGAGTGAAGTTCTAAAAAAATAAAGACTTGGTCTTTAACCCACGCACCTGACTAAAGGATGCAGGCTCAAGCCCAATTTATAGAGGATGATTTTTAAGAAAACTCTTCAGTCTATACCCAAACTTAGGCATAATTCCCCAAACCTTCTCAGTCACTCACTTAGTAGCAACATCCACAGCCAATGGATTTGGGGGGGGAATAATGAGGATGACAGATGGCACTAGCATATCCACTCCTCCTGGGCCAGTCACAAGCCACTTGCTGCGTTCATTGTTATCCTTTAATATGCACTCATCTCCTTTGCGCACTGTTTTCTGTAAGAAGCACAGGAGAATTATTATAAATTATAAATTTATAATTATATATTAATTATTAAAGTATTCTCCCTAAACTTAAGCAAGACCTTAACAGTGAGATGGGTAGGTTTTGATTTGGGAGGAACCACTTATGCCTTTAAATTGCTTCCCTTTTAAGCTGGTTGCATGAGGAGGCTCATTGCATCTCAGTAATTATCAAAGGCACTATGCGTGCCAGTTACACCAGCCATATCTGCATGGAGCTCCAGTAGTCCTGAGGCCTTCTTCCCCACAGGCAAACTCTGCTTTCAGGTATCTATCTATCTGCTCTAGAACAGTTTGTGACTTGATCCAATCAGGGAACAGAAATATTATCACATGTCTTTTTCTGATCAATCAAGACTAAAGCAACTTAGCTCCGTTATAATTATTTAAGAAAGTGTATTTTTTATTTTAAATTAAATTGATTTGGAAGCTGATGGAAACAGATTGCATTTGCCAGATTCAGGATTAAGTTTTACTTCATACAACTCTTATTCTCATTCAATAAAGAGTACACTACCAGATCCTGTTTGTAGTCACACAGCGCCTTGAGCATAATGGTTTTGTTGCTCCTGTAGTCTGGGTTGCGTGGCTTTAGTTGCACTATCTTCCTAGATTTATTCACCAGGCCTTGCACCTGCCTCTTGTATTCAAGAATTTTTTCTCGTTCGTTCTGCAAAGAGAATGTACATTTTAGAAGTCTATTTGAAAAACAAATCCCATTCATTTCACAGCACTGAAGTTTCTTGACAAGGAAATGCAGAAAGATCTCACTAGAGTCCATAGCAAAATTCCCATTGACTTTAATGGGCTCAGTAATTGGTCTATTATATATGCTGTATATTGAATTAGTTATTTATAAAGCTAGCTCAAGCTACTAAGGCATTTTACTGTATTTTGCATCCAGACCTATGAGTTGTTTAAAGTGAGATACCAAAGACATACGGTCAAACAGAAGAGCCTACCGTGTAAGAATGAAACCAGAAAGAAACAATGCCATCATCCTCCACCTCAAATAATGAAAAAACCTATTTAGGTCACTTTGCATTTTCCTAACACACAAAGTTTTAACTGAAAAAGACCTGCAAGTGTAAAGATTTCCCAAGGAGAGTACTACGATATAAACATATCATGGACGATCATTTATTAAGCTTAATCTTTTTTTTTTTTAAGGGGAAAAAGACTGCTGTGGTAGTTAAATTAAACTGATATCTGTTTTCTTTATTTTCTAGCCTATTCAATTGCTGAATACATTTTGGGCCTATGCTGTATCACAAAGCTTTCAACAAAGTTACCAACAAAGTGCTAAAATTCAGATCCAAATAATGGTGCTGACTGGTCTGTGAGACATCAGCAGAACGACCCACCATGGTGGCATTATTCTTTTGTACACTGCAGAATACTGCAGACAGAACAGGAGACCAGTCCTACTCTCACTGAAAGTGGTGAGAGTTGTGCCATTGGTTCTGGTAGAAACAGGGCCCTAAATGTGTATAGTCAAGTATGATAGTACCTCCAGTTCTTTGATCTGCTCCAGTAAGGCTTGGAGGGACATACTCTTATCACAGATGAACTTCTTCCTGATGGAATCCTGCAAGTTCTTCAGGTAGCTTTCAGTGGACTGGGCCTCTTCGAAAAACTACAGAAAAAAGGAATGTGATTTCAAGTTATGTACAACTCTTTAATCACTCCATTAAGGAACCATGGACATTTTCACAAACAAAATTAATAAAAGGACTCACAGTACATGCTATTCAGAACTACCGTATTTAAAATAAAATTATGCATAATGAAATTTGATGATTTTATCCCAGAAAGCATGGCTTTCATTTACCTAATGACAAGATGGATATATTTGAATGAACTAAGAAATGAAGGAGAAGAGATTTCCTATGAAGTATTAATGACATTCAAAATACATAGGCCAAAGCCTGCAGTTCTTACTGGAAAAAAGTACAGAGTGAAAACAATGGAATTTCAATCCATAAGTGTCTGCGCTGCAAGGAGAAATATTAATCAAAACCACAACTCACTTGGAAATAGGCTGCATTCTCCTTTAGATGCACATCAATGCATTTGGTGATTTGAAGAATCCAACTCCACTGAGTTTGCAGGGTGTCCATGTATGCCTATAAAATAAAAAAAGAAGAAAAGAGCATGATTCACTGCATGTATCTCCAACTCACTTTCAGTCTTCAATAAATTTTGTTTTCCTTCAAGTGACTATAAATTAAGGAACTGCTGAGGCAAACACCTGCAAGACTCAGGCAAATAGTACATTGGCTTCAGAGGGACAACCTGAATGAGTTATCTCCATGTTCCTTGACTGAGATACAAATGAGGTCACGGATTACTTCTGCTTCATGCACATGAAACCTAAAATGCATTGAGTGAGGGAGGGAATGACTGGAAAAGTGAAATGCCACTTTAGTATTGTAAACAAATATTTTTCAAGGAGAACTACCAACAATTTAAAAAAAATAAAAATATGATTTTTTCTTTTACTTTGTCATCTAGTTCTCTTTAAATTGTACACTCTGAATCCTTTATTCACTACTGACATATTTTATCAAGGCAGAAATTAATCAGCTAATTAACCATAAAGGGGTGATACTGATTTTGCATAAAGTACTAACAAACACACAAAACAAGCACACTGAAAGAGAAAAATCACTTCCCCCACTACCTCCTTTCAACTGGTCTTAGATATTCTTGTAACTAAAGCATTTATAACATTTCCAAGTAGAAATGTGTTTTCTTTTTCAAGCTTATGCCATCTCTTTCAGTGTCAGGTAAGACAATGTATTCCAAGTTGTGAAAATCATACATCCTTGCTCAAGGTGCAGACTCATGGTCTGAGTTTTACCTGAAGAAAATGTTGATAGATACTGTATTTACTTGATTACAAGATGAGGTTTTTCCTCCCATTTAACATGGAGGGGAGGAGCCCCTAGTCTTGGAATTGAGTATGAGATGATGAGGGGTCAGGCAGCTGCTGTTCCCCACCCCCATGCTGCTTCTGTCTCCCTGCAGACTTGCACCCTCCACCCCTATATCCCCTGGGTCTCTGTCCCTTGCTTTTCCCTCTCCCCGGCACAACCACCCAACTTTCCCTTGCTCCAATGCCAGCATGCTCTGTCCCCACTCCAGCCTGGGGCATGACGCATGGTCCCACAGCAGTAATACTGGCTCCGCACCACTGCTACAGGGATGGGTGGGAGCTGTGCTCCATGCCCCCAGTTGGAACAGGGGCAGACCCTGCTGGTGCCAGAGAAAGGGAAAGTGAGGAGAGGAGCCGAAAAACTTCCTTGGCTAAACAGGGAAATCCAGGGGAGCCTAAGGGCAAAAAAGAAGGCATATAGGTGGTGGAAGCAGGGGGAAGCTACCAAG
>NW_017728992.1:51132104-51135461 GCF_001723915.1 Gavialis gangeticus | reverse complement strand
TGCCCCCAGTTGGAACAGGGGCAGACCCTGCTGGTGCCAGAGAAAGGGAAAGTGAGGAGAGGGGCAGAAGGGGGGCAGAGTTTGAAAGGACAGGTAGGCACAAGGGTAGGGGGGATAAGTAGGAGACAGACAGCAGAGGACTGGCTGCCTACCTGTCCACCTCCACTGCCTGCCCCAACCACCTCCATACTGCCTGCCCCCTACTATACCCACTGCCTGCTTCCTTACTGCTTCCCCCACCACCTGATCCCTACTGCCTGCCAGGGGTCCCTGCCATTACTTTCCCTGATGCAGTGATGGTGGGGACAAATTTAAGACAATCCGCCAGTAATTCAATTCTATACATGGAAAATTATAACAAATATATACATTTCCCATGTATAGAATCTAATTGTGGGGGGCACCATCATAAATTCACAGTCCTCTTGGATTTGGGTAAATATAGTACTGACAGTCCTCAAAGAGGTGTAGCTGCCTTCAAAACACAGCAGGTAAGCAAGGAGAGGAACAAAAAATAAGATGCCTACCTGCCTGCAAGCCATTTCTCAGGGAAGTCAATCCCTGGGAAGTACAGGAACTTAGAAAGCTTCACATGAAATATTAATTTTCTCAATGCATGCTACACTTTCAGTTTTTTCAACAGATCTCCCTGGAGCAACCTTCCCACAGAGGACTAAGTTTACAGGCCTTCCACTTCACTGAGAATGTCACCTGCCAAACAGCTATGGGATCTAATTACAGCAGAAGCATTAGAAGCAGTTTAAGTTACCTCAATTTTGTCAGAAGCAGGATGCTGGCTGAGCACGAGTTGGTCACTTTCCTGCTTCAGCTTGTTAAGTTCTTTTTCTTTCACCTCCAGCTGGCTCATGCGTTTCTGTGCATACAAAGCAAAACATGAAACAACTCTCAGAAGCCATTTAACAATCATATTGTATTCTCTTTATAAACTTGTAAAAGATTATCACATATAACTGGAAGTCCACGTCCACTAGTGATAGCAGAAGTAGTCAGAGGCTAATATACAGAGAGGGAGATTGGATAGTGGAAAAACTTCCTAATTGTAAGGACAGCTCCTTCGCCATGCCCACTGGCTGCTAGGTTTTTAGAGCTGAAGGGAAACAACTCTACTTCCTGATGTTAGAGAGTGGGCGTGCCTGCATGAGATGCTTTACTGCACAGTACAGCCAATCAGGATTCCCCAGCCTGGGTTCCACAATTGTGGAGCTCAGGCTGGGAGATTAGGATCTCCCAGCCCAGGCCCCACAACCAGGGGACTTGGCCTGAGAGATAAGGATCTCCCAGCTCAGGCCCAGTGATTGCAGAGCCTAGAACTCCTCCTGGCTGCTGCAGAGGCCCATTGCAGGGCCACAGGGAATGGGAGCAGTCTGCTGCTATGAGTACCAAATCTGATCCTGCTTCTCTGCACATGTGCCCAGGAGAGTTTGCTCTGAATTAGTTTACTTGAGAGTAAACTGCTCCCAGATTATTGCACGTGTAGCTGCTGTGGAGCAGGGTCTAATCTCTGTGTGAAGCAACTTTCTTGATCCTTGGCCTTTGTGTTGGGTGTGCCAATAAGTACTAATAGCAATAGCATTTTTTTCCTATATGTGACTATCAGTCCTTAAGGAACTGGCCTGAAGTCATCAAGCTATTTCCAAAAGGGCACCACAGATACAGAGATTTTAAGGTTATAAGATACTACAACTTCTCGTTGATCAAAGAGAACATCTGCCAAAAAGTATTCAGTCTTGATTTAAACACTTGAGACAGGAGCTACCCAAGCAGAGCAGATGAAAATATCTACAGTAATGTAGTTGCAGGTGTGAGGATCAAGGGGGGTAACAATGGCCTGTGAATACAGAGAACTGGACTCTATTGCTCAGGAAGCCCCTTCCAGGCCCTTTCTTAAGAAATGACGGGATTCCCATCCTATTGTCAGTCTTCTGGTTGCACAGTCATTACAATATTCCACAAAAAGTCCATGGTGCTAACTCACAGAGAAAGCCTCCTGCTTTCTGGCAATATCGGTGTTCCTGTCACTCCAGTCATAGAGAAGCTCCTCTTCCTCACAGTCATTGATCCACATGATCTCTTTGCTAGTGGCCTGGATGAGGTTCTGGAACTGACGCAGTTGATCCATTCTCTCAAAGGATTGTTTCTACAAGGAATTCCCATGAGGAGCAATAAAACAAAAAGTAGGTCAGAATCTGAGCGCAACTTTTTTTACGCTTGCAAAAATTACTGTAGGAAAGCTTATTGGAAATAAACAACATGGACAAAAGTGTTTGGATTTATTAAGAAGCAGAGTCTAGAAAGTATTGGCTTCTGAAACCAATGGGTTCAACCGTGAATGTACTAGAACCAGAATAGCTCAATATATGAAAATGAACCATGGAATGGGGGCTGTTGGTGCATGCTGTTAAAGGTGGGTATTTATTTACTTCTGAAAGGGGGAAATTATCTTAGATAATTCTACCAATCTAAAAAGCAGTAAAATTTGCTACTGTAATATGTACACTTCTTTGGAAAGCCTAGCAAGGGAGAAGTCTGCTATAGTTCAGACTATTCTGAACTTTAGGTGCTACAGCAACAAGTGTTTTTATAGGAAGAAAGCTGCAGAGAGTAGAAGGATGGTTGGGGGGGGGAGTGCCAGTTCTCCTGATGCCCTCCTGCATCATGTTACCATTACCACTTGGCATTCATATGCCAAGAGTATAACAGACACAACTGATTTTGTTAATGAAGAAGTCTAAAAGTGCTTTGATGCATAGAGAGAGAGAAAGAGACAGGGCTCTAAACAAACTAAAGCCATTGTCAGTAAGTTATGTTCTAAAATCTAGTCTGCCTCTTCAAAACATTAACTACACTCCTCTGTAGACTGGGCTTAAGTAGGATTTATGCCAGGGGCAGGCAATTATTTCCGGCGGAGTGCTGCTTACTGAGCTTTGGCAAGCTGTGGGGGGGCTGCATTTGTAGCCCCGCCCCTTGACAGACACCCCGCCCCCTGGTTGCCATCTTGTGACTGGAAGTCCCACCCCCTAAACCCTGACCTTTGTCACCAGAAGTCCCTCCCCTTGACTCCAGAAGTACTCCTTTCAGCAAGGGGTTTTGCCATCTCGGAACCAGAAAAATACCAAATTATATTCTAAAAAGGAAACATCTACAGCATTCATTAATTTGATTTCAAAAAATATTTCTGTCCTGATTTACATGCGTTTGTGTAGTGTACATAGAGGTGATTGCACAGTAGCTTAAAATGAAGTCTTACTCTTGTATATTGTGGGGGGTGGGTATAGGTTTGTGGGGGGCTATGGGTGCACGGGGTGAGGGAACATGGGGGTGTGTGTGTGGATATGT
>NW_017728992.1:51131321-51131857 GCF_001723915.1 Gavialis gangeticus | reverse complement strand
GTGGGTGCATGTGTATGGTGGGGTGTGCATGTGGGACTCAGCCTATAAGCAAGCACACACTCTGTTCCTGCTTGCATACACACAAACACCCACACACACTGTCCCTGCCTGCCCATACAGACGTACCAGTGCGCCCCCATACTCCCCAGTTCGGCAATGCAGCCTGCAGCCACATGGTACTGGAGCAGGGTGGGAGCTAGAAGCAGGGAACTGGCTGGGGGTGGGCAGGGCTGGGCTGCTCAGTCCTCTTGAGGCTCCCCCTGGGTCCTACTGCCCCTGGCTCTTGTCAGCTGTGACAGGTTGATGGGACAGATAAATATTAATTTTCTAAATTTTTTTAGGGGCCCCACAGACTGGATAGAATGGCCTGGCAGGCTGTATGAAGTCCGCAGGCCATATTTTGCCTGCCCCTGATTTATATAGTGCATAAGGTTTATGTCTCTCCCCTATGCAGGGGTTTATTTTATCCTTAGTACATTAAAACATTGTGGAGATTATGGAGACTTGGTGGGACTCCAAGCATGATTGGGCGGTGA
>NW_017728992.1:51103836-51131310 GCF_001723915.1 Gavialis gangeticus | reverse complement strand
TCCCTTCCGACCCTAGAAACTATGAAACTATGAAAACAAGCTATTAATCTGAAGGCAGGATGCTTGGATCCTATGCATGGGATCTGTATAAAAGCATGTGACACAGCTGCAATCAACAGGGGCCCCTAGAACTCCAAAGACACAGGCAATGGCTGGTAAACTATTTCTACACAGATCCTATAAGAGAAAAGACTCCTTCTGTCCCAAATGTGGACACACAGCCCAGCCACTTGCAATCATCCAAAAGGCTAAAATCTGTATGTGTTGCCTAAAGATCTCACTGAAGTGTAAATAAAAACTGAATCCATAGCATGTGCATAGCTAAGGGAAAAATTTGGTTCTTATTCTCTGTTTGCAGATTTTAGACTGCCTTTAAGTTTAGTCTTAGCTGAATTCCTTGATGTATATCAACCGTGGAAACAGAGATTCACCCTCAACTGAGATGAAGCTATGCCTGATTTATGCTAGCTAAGGTTCCGGCTCAAACTTAACTCAAACTGGGCACTGCAGGGTGTAAAAAGTGAAAACAGACTATAGTAAGGTGGATTTGGTAAGATATGCAGTCGTCATCCCACTGGAATTTAAAATGTCCTTGACTGAGAAGTCTAGACTACGTGTACACAGATAAGGTGCATACAAACATCACATTTCAACCAGTGCAATCATAGTTCCACCAACTGAAATGCTGCGTGAACAAGCATTCACAGCACTTCAACCATGTAAGAAATGCTCGATGCAGTGGAAACCTCTACCACATCAGATAAGGCTGGTGGGCTAATCTTTTGGGGTTTGAGTGCTTGAATGAACACTTGCACACAACCATACAGCCCATGTTACAAAGGAGATGGATGAAAACAAGTCTTGTGCTTACCAGCAGGCTTTCAAATTCTTCCTCCATCTGATGAATTGCAGCCTTTTCACGCTGAAACAAGGACAAAAATTATTGAGTGTACCTTTAATTTGACAAAACAGAGATGAGTAAACTTGGCATGTTTAGATATTTAAATATTAGGGAGCAAGTGCTCTAGACAAAATCTATCCTAAAATGGATGGATACGAGCATGGGATGAACTCATATCCCGCATCATGGATGGGTAACATATTTTCTCAGTTTAATTGCTTGTTTGCTGGCATTCTCTTCACAGGGAAGGAAACAATTGTTACCATAGGTCCAAGCTGTGTGTAATTTGGCAAAGGTTTATGGAGGGGGAACTGCATGTCATCACCACAAGGGAGCACTGGGACTGCTGACACAGGCCTCAGAGATGCAGAGTAAGCCGGGGGTCCACATCTGCAAAGCACAGAACTGCTCTTGAAATAGCATCTCCTGTGCCACTCTCCTGAGTGCAGGAACTTATTGGTTCTAGAAATAGCTTTGGAGACTGAAAGGCAGCAGTGTCTAGCAGTTTGAACACTATGAGCTGAAGTTCTGGGTTCTATCCCTGGCTTTGTGACCAACTCCCATGGCAGCCTTTGGTGAATCAGAGGGCTAGATTGTGCTCTTTCTTACTTGTCCTTGAAAAAGACTAAAAAAGGAGTAGGTGCCACCACCCCCTTCTTCTTGGTTAAGTAAGACCCATATATAGAAGACGGGTCCTGGTCTAGTGCAAGGCACAACCTCTGCTCTCCAGATACTCCACCATATGAACAAATGGAGGAAAGAAGGATAGAAAGCTCCTTCACCCCCACCCCTCCTTCACACACACATACATGGAAGGATGCAACCTTTTCAAGGGCGCTCTATAAGGTTTCCACACCCCTGACCTTAGAACTAACAGGGAATAGCAGAAGTCTGAGAGAGACCTCAGAAATAACAAGATACCTCTCTTGTCTGCTCCTCAGATGGGAAAAAATTTCACACAAACTCTTGCTCAGGGCTGTATTCTGAAGGTCCAATCTATCCCTAACTAATAAAGTAAGAATAATAAACCTTATCTATCGCCTTGAAATGTTGCAAGGATTAATTTGTTTATGTTTGCATAATTTCAGAGTTCCACATAAGTGCCAAATATCATTATTTTCATAAAAATACTTGGGGGGAAAAAAAAGGATCAGGGGGGATAATAAGCATCAAGGTCTAAAACTGTTGTCCTTGTAACAACAAGCCCTTTTGAACAGAAGCCAATTACCTATCCTCACTGCACTAGTAACACTAAGTAGCTGCCTATATGAACTTCGAGTACATGATCTAAAAAAAAAAAAAAATGAGAAGATAGTTTTTTACCAGATCAGTTTTCACTTTGTCCAGGTGCCAGCGGTAGTCTCCAATGGCACTGTGAAATCTCCTGTGGTCAGCAATTTGTTGCTCGATGGAAGCTGCATCAAAACCCCATGTCACTAACTCCATCTGAGCCTAAGGAGAAAGGGAAAGTATTCATCTCATCATTGTAGTAACATTGCCTTAAACAGGAAACACACCAAAGGAAATTTGACTAAGTCAGAAGGAAGTTCATACAAATGACTTAACATTTTCTAAAACTAAAATCTATTTAGCTTATATAATAAATAGCTCCCAAAATAAAAGAAAATAAAGCCACTGCTTGACCTATTTAAAACTAGACCACGTAAATCACACTGGAAAGTGTATTTTCCTCTTTAACATCTCTAGGCCATTATATTACACTACATAACCTTAGTGGCACTATTGAAATTGCACTGGTGGACAGAATTCCTAGTGAGATTAATGCAGTTTTGTGAAAACATACAACCAGCACTGCTTTTGGTTGCACATATTACATTTCCGATAAACTCAGTTGTATTTGTGAAACCCCTCATTACAGGCAGCATAGATCTATCAAAGGACAGAGCGTGCACTGTTTTATTTAGAACAACATTCATGTATTTTGCAAGTGTTAATATATCAGAACATTCACTGACTTTTAAGTCACATGATCATCATCCCTTGTTTTATTGTTTTCAAACAGGATCCATCATTAAATGAACTACACAGAGGCTGATTACCAGGTTGCAAAATGCAAAGTCAGAACTAAATTAATCTTTGTATGTTTGTGCATATGTGTAAAAATTAAACCTGTGTTTCAAGATTCAACCTGGCAATTCCCAATCTGGTGCAAAATCTTTGTGATTCAGCAGGTATAATAAAGTCTGAGCCACGCCTTGGCTTAGGTGAAGCTGGCCAGACTCCAACAAGCAAAGCCATTTTATGCAGTCAGCCATCTAAGAATTACACAGGACTTTGACCCTTCTCATTTCAGCTAAAGATCTGCCAAAGCCTTTGAAACAAGGGCAACCTTGGATGATGGCCAACATGTAAACAAGGCGGTGGTTGGCTTCCAGTGTGCTGTCCCACTGTACACCATGGTAACCTGATCAGGACTCAGCATCTGCCTTTCCTTTCAGCAACCCACCATGAAAGAAGAAACAACATTCTAGCAGATCACTGTGAATGATTTCCTCTGTATTGCTGCATCACTAAGGAAAACATTGGCCCTGTATCTGGGCTCAGTATCTGGAGTCCGGATGCCAGGGGAGTGAGACACAAACGGTAGGGCAAAGGGGACAAGGAAGAGGGTTCAAAACAAATGTGAACTCTCAGAAAAGCCAAATGATGAAACAGTAACATTTTGGCAGGGGCAGGGAAGCTACAAGAGCAGAGTTTTTTTGCTAACATTTTTACTTATGTTCTCCAGGTACAGATGTGTCTAAATGGGGAGCTGGGAAGGGGGAGGTATTGTATATTACTTCTGATGGAAGGAATGACACTGTGACCCTTCACCCTGGTTTGTAGCTGGCAATCTGCCCTGTGGAAGCTCCCAAAGTGTAACAATGGTTACATATGCTCCTTCACCACAGTGTGTGGAGAAATCTTGACAGTTCCTAGCTTGCAAAGTCACAATACCTCCAGAGGCTGCTACAAAAGTGGTGCATCTCCACTTCTGTATCCTCCCCTACGATGTACCTCTGTGCAAGAGCTATAGCACTGCCCCAAAGACTCAACCATGGTTGGTACTTGCATTAACGTGCAAGAGCACAGGGAGAGTGAAAAGATCTCCCTTTCTCATGTGGTTTGCATACAAGCCATCTGATCAACACAGCATGCTACATGGATGCCCTTGACTGGAGCATTGTAACCACAGAATAAATAAGTCATTTGTTTGGAAAACTAATGAGAGAGAGAAATTCAAGTTTTGAGGCGCAGCAGGTGCAGATTCCAACTACAATTATGTTCCACACTCCTCTACTAGCTCTGCAAGGCTGCACTTGGCTGGAACTGTTATATCACAAACACAGGCCTATCACTTCAACAGCACCAAACGAAAGGACTGGATTTTATAACAGGTGTCTTCAGTCACTTGTCCACATAGCTCCCTGGTGCAAAAAGGCAAATGGGACTTTTGCATATGCAGCAGGTGCACATGGAAGTTTTGCTAGAGCTATTTAAGCAGCCACTTTTAAAACTTCATCCCACTGCAAACAAGCCTATTTTCCTTCTCCAGCCATGATAAAGATAACTAAGCCAGGTCCACACCGCACATTCACCATACCAGGCAATGAGGCAATGCCCCCACCCTGGCAATACACAGCACTGATCCACACAGGCTACCTCCCAGACCAGAAGCAGTGCTGCCTCCAGGGCTCTCAGCAGGACTAATCATCTCGAGCACTGTGCAGCAGGGATATGGTGTTGCATCATTTTCTAATATACTATCAGTGTGTGGGACAGGATTACCTTCTGCTGTCTCATCCAGTTCAAGCAGTCACTGGTAACATGTCTAGTGTACTCATCCCAGCCTGAGCCACTCTGAGAGGAAAAGCAGCCAGCACCCTTGGAGCTGGCCCTCCGTGTGCGGGGAACACTCATGGCTTTCAACAGGGCACGCATTTGCTCTTGAAGCTGAAGCAGCCTGAAAAAGGGAAAGGAAACAGCTAACTAACACCAAGACAATACTTGGAAAGTAGGTAAGCTTAGGAATTCATACCTGTTCCTGAACCAATAAGCATGCATACTATCTCCAACCATTTAGATTTGGGAAGAATCTTGATAAAAATTTCAAGATGACCACTAAGTAGGAAACTCTGGGAGAAGTTTAAGATTGCAGGGCATATCTACTGGGTTTTTTTGGTGGGTTTTTTTTTTTTTGCAGCAAGATGTATTTTCCATGAGGAAGTATAAGGCATGTATAAGTGCATGGCAAATAATGACTTCTGCTAAACTCCACAGCAGAAATGCCCACATATTTAACACGCATGTTAAGTTCTCTTTTCCAACTGCATAGAGGCTTGGCTTCACCCCTAAGTTCAACATGCAAAATGTGTATTATATCTTAAAAAAAAAAAAGGAGGAATAAAATAGTGCTAAGTTTTTCAGGCCAAAGAGTCTGTACCACAAGGAAAGGTTCTGGTCTCAGTTACAGCAGAACAAATACAGAGTAAATTCACAAATGTCAGCAGTATTACTCCAGATTTACTCTTGCGTGAATGAGATCGGCACCATCTCACTCACTGAACAGGCACAATGTGAAGGTTCTCTGTTTGCAGTGGGATGGAAGTACGGTCCCCCCATTCAGTCACCTTTTCTGATACATATCACAGGGCTGGCCCATTTCCCTCAGCTCTCGGATCAGTCCATTGAGGATATCCATTTGGTCATTAGCTTGTGCAAGACACTCTTCCAGATCTCGGTTTCCTCGAATCTGAACTCCATCTCCATATTTCAATTCCTAAAATGAAAACATGTAATGCATAAATCCAAGCTCAATGCTTTTTTTTTTTTGTAATAGACACAGAGATCTGTTGTACCAGGAGTAACTACAGATAAAAGATGACAGATTTCACATTTAGGGACCTGTCAATTTTAACTGGTAATGGATCAATTAATATAAAATAAATGTGGATTAAAAAGTATCATGATCATTTTAAAATCTGACTTTATTTCTGAATTTTTTGTTCATATTTTAAAACAATAATTATTAATATTATCACTTTAATTTTCCCACTAATGTAACTTGCAAGTACTGTAGGTACAAACCCAAACTTTCCAAAAAATAAGGTTCCACACCTTTAGGTTTCCTTAGAAAATACTGTACCCAAGTATGGATTTTTCTCACAATAAAAAATGCTTCCATATTTGCTCCCAATAATTGTATTTCCCACCTTGCTGTTAAAATAACCGTCAATCTATTGACAGTCTCAGTTAATGTCAGAACAGCCGCCGATTTCAGAGCTGAGAAGTTATCCCAGGAGCCAAGTGCTAAAGCCCTTACATGGCAGGGTTGTCTTGTACTTTTTAGCTTTCTGCTAAACATTATACCCGATTCACACCAGAGAGCACCTGGGGTGCTGGGAATCATGGTCACAGCCCCTCTCCCTATAGGATGCAGTATGCATTCCCTCTGAATGGAGCGAGCTATCCTGATCAGGGATGGAGCAGCAGCAAAGCTATGGCAGCCCTACTTCTGTCCCTTCTAGGCACTGCACAAAGGCCAGCATGACTGTCTGTGCCACCTCACAAAGCCAGACTGCACACATCCTCTGTAGATATGATCATCTCTGCCAGTACTACTTCAGTACTCAGAGAGGAAAAGCCTGAGTTTGCTTCTTGGTTCCAAAAGAATAAAAATTAGTGTACTTACTTGAATAGAAGATGACCCTGATTATAAAACAACCCCCTAATAACCATACTCTATATATGGAAAATTTATAAATTTATTATTTTCCAGGTTTAGAATCTAATCATTGGAGGTTTGTCTTGAATTTTGCCTCCTTCCAACTGCTACAGCAGGGAAAATAAAATCTGAAGGGTCAGGCAGCCCTTTGATCTCAGATTCCCCACAACTTTTTCCCTTGGCAGCCCCCTTCCCCTTCTCCTTACAGTCAGACACTGTTCTCCCTATGCACATAGAAGTGAAGAGGAAATCTGAAAACAATAACCTTGAAATTAAATATGGCTGTTTAATTAAACATGGCTAACAATTTGCATATAGTACTCATGTACTTAGTTCATCCAGAATTGATATTATCTTTTTTTGAAACTGCTGCAAGTTTTAACACAGGGACTCCATAAACACACTGTAGGGCAGCACTCTGATACCTACTTATATGTAGAGTAAACTATGCATCATATTAGTCCAAAGCCAAAGTCTCATGATTTACCACACAGTTCATTGGGCTGGACCCCAGCAGAGTCAACAGCATTACAAGCCATGGTGAAGCCACAGCTCAGCACTTCTCAGTATGTGTGTGTACTCCACATACCCCCCACAGAGGACCCATGTGCTAATTAGCCCCCACTGCAGGGTGGAACCAGGTGTTCTTGTCATAAGTCTGGGGATGCTCCAAAAATTTGTATGCAGACGATGCACAGGGCAACCTGCTCCAGCTTAACCTCATGGAGGGCAGGGCCACATTAATCATATGCGACAGGCTGAGAAAGGAGGCAACAGAGGGATTCTGGGTGAAATGTGTGCAATGTGGTGGCTCACCAGGATTTGAAAAAGAGTTAGCGATGAGGGGGACTGCACTTAATGGGCACTACCATATGTCTTATTCAGATGGGCTGGACTAACCTATTCTTGGGGTAGATTCCCATCAGCATATTTACCCAATATGCATCATGTGTTTTATAGCCATGCTCAGTGTTGGTTGCATCTAATCAGCTTCGTATTTGGTTTCATTACTGAGCACATGCTGCTTTCAGCAACAGTTTAATGATAAACAGTGTCCTTAGTGACATTTCCTTGTATGAAATTATAAAGACAAGGCATTTGTTCCCCTGTACCAATTGGGGAAAAAACCCTTGTCTTGTATACAAGTAAATGCAGTAAACAGCACAACACATGACACCGAGCTGGAACCAATGACTTCCTTGTTTTAATGCTGCTGAAATATAAGGTTTCATGCACTAGAAGAAGCAATATTTACTCTGGAAGAGACATTTACATAAAACTTGCACATATGTATAACAATTCAGGAAAGGAAACAAACGGCTGACCCACAGAGATCATTCATTCCCAGACCTCACAGAAGGTCTTAACATTTCCTTTCAATAACAGCAGCTGCAAAGGCTGTGCACCTAACTCAGATTTCAGTGCTTCATGACATACTCGGCACCCTAAGCTCTCTTTAAGCTTCAATGGGAATTCAAGGTGCTTTGCTCTTGACAGGACTGAATGCAATTCTTTCATTGTAAATCCAAAATAACTCCATGAAAGACCACGGACCAAGCCTGGATCTAGAGTGCTGTAGTTTCAAAGTAAAACTGGACTCAATGGCTGCATTCAGATAAGCTTGGACATGTAGTATGTGGCACCACAGACCCATCTGTGCACCGCCCAAAACCAGAACCTGGCTGGCCGGAGCCACACTCTGGCTGCCAGCCAGGCTTCCTTTCATGGCTGCAGCTCCAGGAGGTCTTCAGGACTCCAGATAAGGATACTGGGGACAGCACAGTTGCTGGCCCCAGCCTCCTCTACCCTACCCATGGTAACCTGCTGTGCACCAGAGCATGTGTGATATGGGCATTCTCCAGGTAGAAAGGCATGTGGCTGCTACCTGTCCCTGGGGAAATAAATGTCCGCACTCATCTGGATGTGCCCAATACATTTGAGAAGCAGCACCTAAAGAAGCCTTAGTTTAGTTTCATATGCCCTTCCTTATCAATCATTAAAAACACATAAAAGAGATTCAGCAGGATTTTTCCGAGTGATTCAACTTCATGGCAGCTGCAGCTCAGAAAAGTCTCACACAATAAATTTTGGAGGAATATATAGTGGCAATACCATTATTAATAATGACAACTTGCATTGGCTACAGTCTTAATCTAAAACTAAAAATCAGAACTAGTAGAATTTGACTGCAATCAAGACAAAGAAAAGTCCCTTTCCTTAACCAGACAATCTGGATATTCTGAATTTTTCAAATGGCTCTGCTGAAAATTCAACTGCAAATGAAAGCAGAGGATCTCACAAGGCCATTGCAACTCAATAGATGAAAGGTAAGCTTGCCCTAACAAATCATATGAAGAGAATCAATGTGAAAAGAAAAAGATGGGTTTTATTTCAGAATCTGAGTTAATGTTGTGAAAGGGATGGTGTACCATTCCCTATAACATTAATATTCATACACAAGAAGCATAATACAAGGGGACTCACAGGCTGTACTATGAGCTCTGCACGCATCAGGCAATCCGAACAATTATGCAAAAGGTCCTGAATGGTGTTCTGACGTCTGGACATTGTGCCGGTGCCATTTTGCCTGGAGGAAAAAAAATATGAGTAACAGTGAAGTGTGGGATTAACCGAGCATCAGTTTAAAAAGATTCACAGGAGTACATGCTCCAAACAAGTTAAGAAGAATTGTATGAAATAATAAAAATAGTCCAGCTTCATAAAGACCAATGCGTTTCTTGCCCCTCCTATTTTATCCTTCAGTGAAGCTACAATGCTATTACCATCACATCATAACAAATTGTGGGAACAGATATAAATTTTATAAGCACACGCATATGGCTGTTTCACTGGAGAATTGAGCAGAAAGAAGAAGCTTGTGCTGGAAAAAAGAGAAAGTTCTGATGGCACCGCAAATAGTCCTTGACAATACCATAGGCACTTATTCGAAGTATGCAAGAGTAACAGTGACTTGTTCCTCTGAAGTCCAGGATAAAACGTAGCCTAAGTCTTGTATGCTACTCTGAGCCTGGTTCTGAAGTCTGTGTTGGGGGACTGAACCTTCTACAAATGATCAAATGGAACAGCATACTCTTAGCTCTACAAGTATTACTGGAATTTTTGCAATAGTGAGCCGAAGTGAGTCAAGTATCCTTGACATCTGAAGCTAGTACAGTCACTCATAAGGCAAATCAAGAAGGGTGAAGGTGACTCAGTGAATGTCTCTGTTCTACCAAGTAACAAAAGACAACTTTCAAGGCTCTAACCTTGTATGAAAATAAGGAAACCCAAGTTAGGTGGCCGGATCAAAGTGGAGATGCCCTGCTGAGCATTAGCTGAGTGCTGAGTAGCATCTACTGTATTCTCCCTTTCTCCCACAGATCCTTCCATCAGAGGGTACACATCGGAGGGTACAAGATTGCTTCATCAGTGTTCGTCCATGCTGGGATTCAGCCACCAGAGTGAGCCAGAGCAAGCTGAATTTGGGTGAAGTCCTTCAAGCTGAGAACCACTCCTAACTATCTGAGTCAAAGCCCTTAGACAAGCTCAGACAATTTCCAGACTCATTTACCTAAAACACAAGTTAACCACTGGTAGGAGACACAAGAAAATGTATAAATTTCCCAGCCTCACCCAGTTCAGTGTATTGTGCTCACAGTATGTCACATTTTCCCATCTCAAATCACTAAACGCCCAGATCTTTAAGATAAGTTGTCCCACTCGTGCCACAAAGGCCACTCATGTGACCATGCAACTCTGCAGTTTTTGAAATCAATGGGAAACCTTCCGTTGCCTTCAGTGGACATTGACCAGGACCTATAATAAAATATAGGCCCAAATTCTTCCCAGCATTTGGGCTGATCAACAAATGCAGTTAAATTTGGAAAAATCAATGTGTAGGGAAACCTTTACATGAAAGAGTTTATTTAGAAATTCCTGTGCTACGTCTGCCTCTCTGGAGCTGGCAAAGGGGACCTGATTGGGCAAAGAGGTACAATCTCCCTGTGCCCTGCCAATCTGCAGCTGCAGTGGTAGCTACCTTCGATCACTGGCATCCAACATCATTTAGGACATCCTAATTTGGAAACCTGTAGCTTATTCAAGGGGGCAAAGCCTGAAATAAAACAGCCAGGAGTGGAGAAACACAAAAAGGATCTAAAGCTGACTCTGGACACACCTCGTTCCCAAGCTGCTTCTGCACTCTTTGGCTGCAACAAAGGAATGGAGACTGACTGTGTTGTGCACTCCTGCATATTTTGAAACCAGACTAAAGAAAACAACGTTACAAGCAGGAGTTTAACCCAGCCCTCACAGCACCCTCCTTTTCTACACCCATAACATTATGTGGGCTCAGCTGTTGTCTTTGGACCCATAGGCACCTGACATCAAAGATGACTTTCCACTCATAATTATTCACCCTCATAAAAAGTCAAACACAAAAATGGAATGATTTCTTTCAACAAGCTTTGTTTTTGAGAAATTTCTCTTACTAGCTTGTGAAAGCAGTATTTCCCTCCAAGAGTAAAACACCTTAAAAGCATGAGTAAGGAACCTGCTCTGCCCCTGTTGTGCATCAGCATAGCTCCGTTGACTTCAGTTGCACTCCACTAACTTCAAAGTGCCAAACTGATCCACACTAATAGAGGTGAGGCCCAAAGAATGCATAAAAATTTAAAAGGCTCCTTTGTATCACATGTAGGACTTTAAGAATCACAGAAAAATAATATCCTTTCCACATAAACCAGCTACTAAACTAATGTAAATGACAAAACAAATACAAGTCCATGGAGTTCTCTCATCCCATGTATTTACTGACAGGTACTGATCAAGGAAGACATCCCTGTATCTAGATCACAAGCCCCTACCCAAACGTAGACAGATGCCTTTCTGTATGATATAGGATTGTCTGTTGTAGCTGTGTTGGTCTAAAGACATTGGCAGACAACATTCTTCGGGTAAATGTGATATCTTTATTAGACCAACTAAACAGTTGGAAAAAATGTTCTTTGCAAGCTTTCAGGCTCAAAAACCCTTCTTCAGGCATAGGGAGAGTCTGCTGATGTTATGCGTTCTCTATATGGTATATTGGCTTCTTTTCCACCATGGAAAACACATAACACCAGCAGACTCTCCCTATGCCTGAAGAAGGAGGGGTGTTTGAGCCTGAAAGCTTGCAAGGAACAATTTTTCCCAATTATTTAGTTGGTGTAATAAAAGATATCACATTTACACAAAGAACCTTGCCTTTCTGTATGATACGCTTTAGTAAAATGCAAATTATTGGGCTCAGCAGAGCAAACAAAGAGTGCAATGTAATGAAGTATGATATACAGGAGGTCAAACTAGATGTTCTAATGGTCCCCTCTACTCTTTAACTCAATGAATTTATGGAAAGGTTCTGCATATCACTAAACTGATGGTTAGTACTGGATCCTATATTGGTATGATGCTGTAGTTCCATTAAGTCCAGGGAATTAGACTAACACTGGAAAAGGATTTACTCGAACAAAGAGATATTCATGCTCAAGAAGAGTGTAAGTTCACTTTCTAAAAAATGTATGAATGCATAATTATACTCTGTACTAATGGAACACTTGCACTCACCTATATTGATACATAAAAACCACCACAATGGAGACTGCCAGTTCTATGAGCTAACAACGGGAACAAATTTGGAATAAATACAAAATTTAAAACCAAAGACAGTAGAAGACAGTTTAGATTTGGATTATGCAGACCTCTTAAGAAAACGCAGGAAGTGCAAATACAGAAATGAAAAAAAAAAAGAAAAGCTTAACATTAACTGAAAGATAAATGAACTATCAGAGACTGAAAGGAAGAGAAAAAAAGAACATGAGGCTCCTGTGGACATGTAATTGGGTTAAGGGAGCACTGTTGATGGAAGATAGATATCCATCTTCATGTATATTTTAGGGCAGTGGTTCTCAACCTTTTTTTGTACCAGGACCCATTTGTAAAAATTGATGGCCAGTCCCAACCCAATGCCCCTCACTCCTGGCCTGCTGTCCCCAGGCCCCAAACCACCAGTGGGTGGGGCATGGGGGGCCCCAAGCAGCCCCTTGCAGGCTGGAACTCTGCCAGCCCACAAGGGAGAAGCTATGCTTTCCCATGTTTTTTTCCTTTAAAGGAGAATCCATTTATTAAAGTTTGTTGATCCAGTTTTAAAGTTTGTTCACAACCCTTTTATATATGCTGGTGATCCACTTTTGGGTCATCACCCATAGGTTGAGAATGCTGTTTTAGAGGTTTAGATGCATCTTTAAATGCTAAATTTATTATCTGATAAGTTGGATTTGTGAATAAATAAAGTTAAAAAACACCACAATAGCACCACACAAATCCAATTTTTTATTTATTTATGTAGTGTGTGTGTGCGCACATGCACATGTGCACATAAAATATGTATATGTGTATATATAATGTGTTCTTCTCTGTTATAATAATGAGGGATACTATATGATCTTGGCCACTATGAGAGGCAGCATATATATATTGCCCATACAACCACCCTTCCACTTAGTTTAGAAGAACCTGCAATTTATACAATCTCCACTTAGGCAGAGATGGAAAAAATAGCAGAGGTCAAGCCTTTTCTCAGAGTTACAACACTAACATATATTTGTTCTTATTAAATCTATGCATTTAGGGGATGATTCACAACTATTACTCCAGTTTTATGTAAGTGTAAATTAATTAAAGCCCACAGAATTATAATGGCATAAAAAGAATAACTCCATGGAAAATGAGAATCTAGGTCTAGAATATGTTTAATTACCTTCTGAGGCCTTACACTAGAATATTTATTTTAAAAGAAACTCATGACTTTCCAGCAGGGTGGGTACCATGTTTGAGTGTTCAATTATTCTGTACCTATCTAAACAATAGAGCTGCTTTCGATGCTTGGGAGATGAAGCTTTTAATAAATAGGCTGGAATCCTCTACTGCTCAGGAGGCCCACCCTCCTCCATCCCAAGAGGAACAGCAGGAGTGACCAAGCCATAGTCTCTTCAAGTTCTGTTTCTTGTAAATGGAAGGCACGTATCTTCTCCATGCATTAGGATGAAACAGTTTGTTCCTCTGCAACACTGCTCCTCAATTCTTCCAGGAAGAACAAGATGGAGGTGCCAGAAAATCGCTGTCATAAGCAGCCTTTGTACAGGATGAGCAAGGACGAAAGATTTCTCCACAGCGTCCCACCCTTGCCTGAGGGTTGATCACTACCAACGTGAATCTTAAGATTTTATAACCAAGTTTTCGCATGAGCCTGAACAGCACCTCACACAGTGGAGCCCAATCCCATAACAATGAATGTTAAATGATAACAATGATGTCCACAGCTCTCAAGGGTGGAAAACAAGAAAGCAGTGTCGTCCCCATTTTTAAAATGCAACAACACAGAAACTCCCAAGGCCACACAATGAATCAGCATCAGAACTGAGATAAAAGTAAGTCTCTAGGACACGCTGCATGTCATTAAAATTTTCTAACGGGAGGAAGTAGCCTAAAGAGGTCTTAAAGTACATTTTTTTACAAACTGAATTATCCTCTGGAAGTACTTGATCTTTGAGCCTCAACTTCTGGCTATGGTGCTGTGATGCAGGACTCAATGGATGAGCAAACAGTTATACAGTTCTTCTGCACTGCCAGGATACCTGCAGCTCTTAAAAACCTGCATGTCCTCAGTGTAAATTAAGGATGTCTAAGAGCTGCTCTGAGTGCTGTAAAGTGTTAACAGATCTCAAAGGGCTGTTATACCAGCCAAGGCATCAGTGTAGCAACAGTTCAGCCAAATCTCTACTACACAATGGCAGCTCCACAACTCCTTTATACCCACAGAACAAAAAAAAGTGGATGCATTAGGGCCAAAGATTTGGCCCAGATTTAAGGGGGAACACACCAGAAAGATAGAATTAATAGAAAAGGTAAGCATTTGCTCCAGAGAAACACATTTTCCTCTTCTAAAATTTAAAGCAAGGTTTAAAAACTATCTTTCTCTCTGGCTCAAAATATCAATCAATTCCCATCTCTAAGGCCACACCTTAAAAAAATCCTCATATTCTCACCCCCACAAACTTGTTTGAACATGCAACAGATTCATCAAGGGAATACTTGATATTCTCAGTCTGCAGTAGTTAAAACACAAAACAAAACCCTGAACTGGATTCCAAACTCCAGGACCAAATGCTGCATACACCATTATTAAAAAGACTACTAAAATACTGTATTTACTTCATGCTACTTATGTTCCTGACACTGGACAGATATGCTCACAACAAACATTAGCAAAAGTCAGGAACTAGATGTCATGAACTCTACATATGTATAGGAAAATACAACAAAATAGAGGTACGTGTAAATAGGTAGCTATATGCCTATTCATGCTATTGAAATAGATGTCACCTAAAATTAAAATACTAGAAAACAAGGCTGTTTTCCCTAGAAGGTGAATGGCAGTAGCAAAGTAACGTATTCAAAAGTGGAACTGAATTTCACTTCTGTAACTGTACCAATTTTTGCATATTAAGTCCTCAAATGAGCACTGTTTCTGAGAAAGCTTAATACCCTCTTAGAAATAAGGAACATCCTCAATTCAAAAGAAATTGAGGGGACCAGTATATCTTGGAAGGGGGGTGAAAGGAACTTTTGGTATTTTTCAGGACTGGCCCTTAATTGTGTCATGGAGAAAGAATGGAAACTAGAGAGGGGAAGTCAATGGCACTGAAGTCAATGGCATATCTCACACCAACTAAGACTGGCCTTCAGTCTTGCAGACCTTAACTCGTGCAAAGCTCCACCAGTTTTGTGGGAGTGTTTTATGAATGAAATCTGCAGAGTTAATCAGTAGGGACAACAATACCTTTTTTAAAAAGCTCTATTTGCTGGTTGTATTATATTTCACTAGTATTTACCCAGATAAAGCTCTCTCCCATTTTTTAAGTCTAGGATAGCTTGATGTTGGGACCAAAGGTACTGGTTTAGTAAGCAGATATAGAAATATACCTCCTTTACAGATCCACCTCTTACAAGTGGATTCCTTTCCCTTCATAGGAAAGATTTTATTCTTTCAAATCCAGCTTGTAAGGGAAGCATTGTTACCCATGCTTCTCTAAAAAGGCCAGTTATGATAGGCACAGTCTAGTTTTCCTATTTTCCACACTACTTCAGTGCCTGCTCTGCTGCAGCATTTACTATATTTTGCTGGAACAGGTTTCTTCTTTCCTGACATAAATACAGTAATTAATTATGCTAGTTTGTGGCGCACTTGGCAAGATAGCTGTTTTCTTTTATTTCTATTTTCTCTGTGGCTCTCTTTTTTTTTTTTGCTACTCTCTAACAACTCTGTGCTATAAACGGACAGCAATCACTATCGCAAAGACGACATGTGGCTCCTCCTCCTATTGTTCAGGACCCTGTGAAGTATGGCTTGGGCAAAAGAAAATTTGAAACTTGCTTTCCTTATTTGTAGTAGTATTGAAGTGATATTGTAGTCATGCTGGTCCAAGGAATATGTAAGAGAAGGATTTTTTGTGGGGATGATATCTTTCCTTGGACCAAGAGTATACAGTTGGTCCAATAGGAGATACCACTCCCCAAAATCCTTGCCGCTCATATTACCTGGACCATCACAACTACAACATCATTCCGACTGTATGTAGTTGGTTCAATAAAAGATAATCGCTCAAAAAAGTCGGTGCCTCATTCCTGTTTTGACCAGCCGTGGATAGTTAGTCCAGGGCCTCCCTGTGAATTTCCTGCTGCCTTGCAACTGGCAGCTTGTGGAAGCTGGAGTCAACTTCAGCTAGTACATGAATTTGGATTTACAGCCAAGTCTCAGGTGCCTGTTAATTATCTATGGATTGACAAATAACATTGCCTAACTTGCCACTGTCTCTTCCCTCTTCCCTCATTGTATCCTGGATTTTACCAATATAAGCAAAGCCCTAACTAAGCAACTGATAGCTGCACTGGGAGTTTACTGGTGGTATGATTCACTGTCAAACAAAAGTATCTGTACTTAAAGTTCCCAGGAGATCAGAAGCTGGGAATGTTGCAAAAGCAGCTTGCTCAGCCTTAGGGTAGGGAGCGCCTGTGAGTAATATGCAGCTCAGTGTGAACAACTTCGGCAGAATACACCCCCAAGGAAGCAGGAAGGAGTCCCAAATGGAACCTGACTGCATTTATGATTAAGGTATAGCGTTAGTCTTTAAGAAGGAAAAAAAAGAGGGGTTTTGTCATGTCAGCATTTCTAAGTTTTGGCATAAAAGTTGCCAACGTGAATGCAGTTTATAAAAATCTATTAAAGAGTTCATCATGACCCTGATCCTGCCCACTCACTACATACACAATCCTCACTGATAGCAACAGAAATCCTGTGCACAATGCACATTACTTCCTAGTTCTACAGCAATAGAAGTATCATTTATGTGCATTTTAGATGCATTCTAACTAAAGGAATCATTGATTTAATAAAATACCAACCCTTCAACTATACTCCCTAGTGCATAGGAAAGATATTTAATGTTTAAAAAAAGAACTATTTAAAACCTACTGAACAATCACCTCCTGTCTTTATATTACAAATTTCCTACTCTCCTGAAGTGCTGTCGGAATCTCATGATGGTGGGACCAGAATTATGGAAATAAGGTTCTGTGAGGAGACCTCCTCATGAAGTCAAGAGGCATTTTTAGTGCAAACCCCAGGTAGGAATAGGCCCTATCAATAAAAAAAAAAAAAAAAAATGAAAGCAATGATATGCCCTTAAGGATAAATGAAAGGATGTTAAGACAAGGTTATTAATATTAAAGATTCCAGGCTAAGTCCATCTTGAAATAGTTTGCCTGCTTATATTATTAGTAAAATTTAAGAAAACAAAAGGAAAGACTGAGTTACACATAAAAAAAAAATTGAAGGAATCTAGATTATAAAGGAATAGATTCTCTACTTGTAGATCAAGAAAACCTGCAAAGGAATTGCAATGAAGCCGATGTAATTACATTAGGTAAAACCTGTGAAGGTTAATTTGCACGTATAACTTCAGATGAAAGTTTAAGGCATTTGCAGTAGGATCTTATTGGCAGAACAGACACTAAAAAAAAAACCATAGCTCAGCTTTTGGTCTTGGAATTAAGGGCATTTATAGATGTGCTCCAGGAGTAGGGGGTGCTCTAATTAAAGCGCCCGGAATGTCATATGTATCGGCATCCCCATGCTGAAAAATGGCAAGCAGGGGTGCTTTAACTAAAGCTTGTTGAATGAGCTTTTAGTTAAAGTGCCCCCACTGCCACTTTTCAGCACAGGGACGCTGATACACAAGACGCTGGAGTCTGCTGGAGCGCAGTAATTACCACACTCCAGCAGACTCAATTAATGGGGTCTGCATATGTATAGGCACCCTATATGTATATGTACTGCATCAAGGAATCCCAAGTGCCTGTTGACGTTGTATGTCCCTACTGCAATATTAGATAGTTGCCTATATATACAGTAATTTAGATTTGAAACATGAATAGGTATTATAAAGTATGTAATTACTATAGATGATTTCAAAATAATATAGCAGGATGGACTAACAGTTATTCATCACAAGCTATACAGAGAAGCCTCAAAATAAACAAACTAAGAACTGGAAGTCTGAGCACGAGTCACAGGAACCACACAATGCATAGCTTTGTTTATTGTTGCATTGCCCTCTCTCAAAGGATATGCACCTAAGCAGAGTTGTAAGTGCTAGCTGTGCAATCTCTTTTCACTTCCCTTTTATGGATTTACTTGATTTAACATTGAACAGTTTTAAGTTCTTGTTTGGTGTATATGTGTATTTATGGTGTGCCTGGGCTGGAATAAAAATGCACTGGCAATACAATGAGAAGTTAAAAGTGCTGGATTTGTTATAGATGGTTCATCACTGGTGCGGGCAGCACCAATGCACAATCAAAATAAATTCTTCCTGCTATTTTTCACTCAAGGTAATCAGAGGGATTAGTGGAAAACGCCTTTTGCATACACTTTGACAACAGCACTTAGTTTTTTCTTTAAACATGGGCCATATATCATACTCCACAACACTTCTGAACATACACCGGTATCAGTGAGAGCAGAATTTCATTAACCCAGAGCTGGAGTCAGAATTCCCTCCTCCCTGTGGAATCTACTCATCTGGAATGTTACAGAATCAGGACTTTAAGTTACAAGGGCTAACAGAGATAAGAAAGACATGCATCAGCAAATAAAACATATTTACCCTGGTCTGCACTAGGTTTATTCTTTAAAATTTTAAGTGCTTAACTATAATGCTTAGTGATGTGATTTTTTTTCTTTTACTGGCATACTGACAAGCACTAGGAGTCCTTAGTACAGTTATATACTGGTATATGGCACTTTATATCAGTAAAGTTTACTTTGCTTTACAAAAATCAGAATGAGCTATATTGTTAATGCCATTTTATACCAGGATAAACACATCTACACATTCTTCTGCTTTTTAACCCTGCCATCTTGTATCTATCCATCTAGTATGTAACTCCACTGGAGAAACTGGATAGGGAGTGAAGAAGTGATCTAAGCAGCAATTAAACAATCCCATGGTTGCACTCTGGAGGCTAACAAAAAGTAGCTTTCTTAGGAAAAAAAAGACTGCAAGCTTTACTATATCAAAATACCGTCTAACGTTTATTTAAATCTGTGTCAGCTTAAACCTAGTTTGCAGCAGTAACAATAAACCAAACATGTTTATGAATGAATTCTTCTAAAGGACCACCTCCACTTACGCCAAGGGCCAGCCATCAATGGAGCAGGAGTGACTACAAGAGATTTCTGTTAAAAATCTACAGAGATGACATTTAACTCCGTAGTAACATTTCTACAGAGAATCTGAAGAGCGAGGAAACGGAGATGAAAAGTGGAACCACACACTTTTCACAAAAGGTTCTGTCCTGCAAGATGCATAACAAAGAAGTGGAGCTGGATTTGGAAAAAGTAAAGCTGGGGGTTCAAGCCAGACTCCAAGCCAGCCCTGGAGGAGCTGCTTGCCAGGGTTTAATGCTGAAGGAACCTGATGGAAAGCAGAGAGCAAAAGTGACTGCTCTCTGCCCGCTCACCCACACAGACGCCATTACAGGACAGCCTCAGGTGCTTATATTATGGGAGGTGAAAACTTTACTTCTGCTGGCTGTCAGCCCTCCAGCTATCTAACACTCAGTGGCACAAACATTAAAAAGCTCCCCCCCACCTAACCAGTAAATCCAAAACACAAGGTGACTGGCCCTTCCCAGGGCACTAAAAAAATAAACTAAAAATCCCTCCTGTGCTGCAGGGTTGGCAAAAGAGAGACCTATCTTTTTCTTTCACTTCTTTTATTCCATCAAGAGACGACTTGGGGCTGCGGCCTCTCTCTGCAGCCCAGGGAGCTTTGCTCAGCCGCGACTTTGGGGAAATGCAGTACCTTTTCTTAGACCAAGTCAAACACCTGGAAACACTCTTCTTCCAACTATGTCGCACACAACACACAAAAGCCCTTTGGCGAGGGGCGATACGCCTCTTTGACGGGGTTCTGCCCTTTTTAACCAGTCTATGCGGGCTGAACTTCTGCTCTGTTCTGGGTAGAGCCCAGTTTGGTGGGCCCAACCTGTCTCTTCTATTACAGGTACAGACCAGTTTTCAATAGTTTGTACCTGTAAAAGTCTCCTGTCTGTCCCTGGCCTTTGAGTTGGTCTCATCACAGGTACCCCAAGACCCTTGTCTGCCTATGTCCCTCCTTAGACCAACCTGGCTGCAACCTGCCGGACAGGGGCTTGGGGGCTTTTTAATGACAGCAGCTGGAAGCGGCCGAGATCTCCGCTTGGAGGGGCAGCATCTGAATGGGAAGAAATGAGGGTGGGAAGGGGGTCACGTCGCGCATGTCGGAGCTGCCAGGGCGCAGGGAAGAAGGACAAGGGCACGGGCAGGAGGGGAGGCATCCTTCTTGCTGCCCCTGCCCGCAGAGCCGGGCCAGGGCCAGGCGGGGGCTCCTACCCGTATCCGTCCATGGCCATGTCCCCTCCGTAGGTCTTGTAGTAGTAGGTCTTGTGGGTGTGCGTGTGCCCCCCGGCACCGCCGCCCACCATGTGGGAGCTGAGCTCGTAGCGCACGTCCGTGCCCGAGTCGGCCCGCGCCATCCTGCCCAGCGTGTTGAGCCGCGGCTGCGACCCGCCGTTCACGCTCATGGCTCCCGCGGGCACCGGCCAGGCTGCGATTACGTCCGCGGCCCCGTCCCTCCCGCGGGCTGAGGAAAGGCGAGGCCACACCTTCGGGCCGCCGCTTTAAAGTCCCCGCGGGACCCGCCCGCGCCTGCCCCGCGCCCCGCCTGCTGCGCGGGCAGCGCCCCTCTGACAGGACCCACGGGCACCGCTGTGTAGTGGGCGTTTAAACTGCGTTTAGCAATGTGTGAGGCGGACAAGGGCCTTTGGGTGAATCTGGTCTCTTTTCTATTCACCCAAAGAGCCTCGTCTGCCTGCAGCCTGCACCCCTGTAGCAGGGCATAGTGGACATTTTAAAAAATATTCACCAGTGTGTAATCAACATTTTAAAAATGTGCATCGACGTGTAGTGGACATTTGAAAAATGTGTATCAGTGTATAATGGACATTTTTAAAATGTTCATCCATGTATAACATGAACTGTTCCAAACAGGTATCCAGGTTGTAGCCATATTGGTCTAGAGGAAAAGAAGCAACCGGCACTTGTGGTAGAGGTGATCTCTTTTGTTTAGACCAACTACATTTTTGCAAAAAAACCCAGCACCATCTTCAATTGCAAGCTTTCGGGCGCAAACACCCTTCTTCGGGCATTGGAGAAAAGATTGTAAGAGTTCTCCTGGGTAGAAATGGAAGTTCACGTTTCATAGAAGAGTTGTAGGCATTGGTGACACATAGGGGGTGCACACCTGGCATTGGCTGCTGCCACCACTGCCAGCGGCGCCTGCAGGTGGTCACCAGTCACCATCCCCTCTCCCCCACCAGCACCGGCGGCACCTGCAGGCGGTCACCGAACACCGCTGGCTGCCACTGACACTGCTGGCAGCGTCTGCAGGTGGTTGCCACCCTACCCCCCACCGCCAACACCACCATGGCTGCCTGAGGGAGCTCCCTGCTCACCACCACCAGGCCCTCAGAGGTCGAGAGAGGCCTGGGCCACTTCCATTTTTTGAGGCTCCTGGTATATTAAAAAAAAGAATTAATTCATAGTGCACTACAGGCGGTGTGGCCTAGTAAATGGGCCCATGAATGAGAGGCCTGGGCCAAATGGTCCTTCTGGCCCCCCCGTGATAGGCCTTGACCACCACCACCACTGCCTGCAGGCAGTCGCCATGCCCCCCCCCCAGCTTCTGGGGATACATGTCATTCATGGTTGAAGGTGTGGTAAAATCTGTTTGAAACAGACTCATAGTAGAGACAAGCTCTTTTATTAGACCAACTATATTTTTGCACAACACATTTTTTTTAATTGCAAGCTTTCGAGCACAAACACCCTTCACTGGGCTTCGGAGAAAAGATCGTAAAAGTTCTCCTGGGTAGAAATGAAAGTTCATATTTCATAGGATTTCACAGAGGAGTCAATAGGTGGAAAATTCCTCTGGGCACTCGGTTCATAGCTGGTATGGAGTCTCTCATCTCTTGTGAGGTTCTGTGATGATGCAAATTACCTTGAAACAAAGGCAGGGACAGTCTCAGGGTTCAGGTGATCACAGTCTCTTCCTATGAAATACAAACTTTCATTTCTATCCAGAAGGACTTTTACAATCTTTTCTGCTATGCCTGAAGAAGGGTGCTTGTGCCCCGCAGCTTGCAATTAAAGATTTTTTTTTGCAAAAATGTAGTTGGTCTAATAAAGCATATCATTTCTACCACGAGATCTGATGCCAAATGTAGGATCATTTTTGAGGGGTGTTGGTTGTAACTTGGTTTAAGGGCAGAGCCAGACAAGGTTCTTTGGGTAAATCCAGTCTCTTATGACACCAGCTCAAATTGCTGGAAAAGTTTTAGGGTGGCAAAATGCTAAGAAGAATTTTTCCAACCATTGGAGTTGGTCTAATAAAAGATATTTTTTAAAGCATCCAGGTTGTTGCCAGCTTGGTCTAGAGGCAAAAGGAATTAAAAGTCGTGGAAGAGACGTATCTTTTATTAGAGCAACTAGATATTTGCAAACAAATTATTTTATTTATTTGCAAATGTATTATTTTTGAGGCAGCTAATTGATGCAGCATTATGCCAAACCCAAGTCACTTACAGGGAGTCCTTTTAATTGACTTTTGGGTTTGCTGTCAGCACTTTCTTTTGACTGCTTGCCTCAAAATAAAGACATGATTCAACTTTTATGACCCAGTTCTCACTCACTCACTGCCTTAGAGTGAGCAATATAAAGTAAATAATGATGTTCATTTGCATGTGTATTAGCATATTTTCCATGTACAATAGTTTTTCAGCAAATATGATAATTTCATAGTTAAGACCTGGCAACACTGCATCCTAGCTGCTGCCCTCTCCCCTCCTGGCACTGGAAGGGGGCATGCAGCCACTGTGCTCGGTGTTGTACTGAAAAGGCAGCGGGAGGGGTAACATGGGGCAATGATGCCAGAGTTGCCAAACCTCCAGGATTGCCCTGGAGTCATTAGCTATACATCTCCAGGAGGCTGCTGAGAGTCACTCAGGAGAGAAAGGATAGAGTATTCATTAAATTAAAGATTACATCATATCTATTATTATAAATACTAATAGTAATAAATGTATACATTCAACAAGTATCTTTTAATATTATTCTTATTTTCATGAAATAAAATGTTTATTAATACAGTATAAATGTATTAATATATATTTAATTGCATGACAATAAGTGTTAATAATATTAAAGGATACTTGTTGAATCCAATTTATATAGTTCATATATTTCATAGACATTAGGGCTGGAATGGACCTCGGAAGATCATCGAGTCCAGCCCCCCGCCCAAAGGGCAGGAAGTCAGCTGGGGTCATAGGATCCCAGCAAGAGATATAAATGAGGAAATGTAAAAAAAACTTGCCCAAGGCAGGGATTTCTTAGGGTAATATCTTTTATGGACCAGATGCATAGTTGAGATGCATCTGAAAGCTTGCCAAACAAAGACAATCTTTATCAGGTATTGATTATGGGCACTGACAGACACACAGCTCCCCACTGTAACTCATGGCACTTGAAGGAAGTACCATGAGTTACAATGATCCCCCAGACTCAACAGATGTCTGCTTTTGGGTCCGGCGGGTCGGGGGATTGAGCTGCAGTTTGGAGTGGTGGCAAGTCTGCATTTGCTCTCCCCTAGACCTGTCCCTCCCCACTCCCAGCCCCAGCAATGTCTTCAGAATGGGAGTCCAGTAGGTTTTTAAAATGGCATGGGAATGTGTACTTGCCTTCCTGAGGTGAAGCCATTCATGTTGTTACGTTGTGATAAAATCTCCCAGAATAAATTCAAACACAGTTGGCATCACTAAAGTGTGCCAGGAGTGCCGCAGTTGCTGGACTCAAAATAACTAGTCCCTGCACTGTCTGGGATGGAGGGACTGCAGCCTAGTACCTCCCCAGCAGCAGTGGCAATCCCTCACTTTGAAGTTGATATGGCTCCTTGATGGGTCTTGAGGTGCCTTAAGAGTTCAATCCTTGAGAAGTTGCAGGTCTTTCTGCAGGGGAGTTAGGCCGTAGGCTGGGATTTCTCCTTTTCCTTCCTCCGCTCTCTCTGCTCTGCTTTGA
Organism: Gavialis gangeticus; assembly: GCF_001723915.1. Taxonomy (NCBI): domain Eukaryota; kingdom Metazoa; phylum Chordata; order Crocodylia; family Gavialidae; genus Gavialis; species Gavialis gangeticus. The sequence continues at coordinate 51,106,908 of NW_017728992.1, read as the reverse complement.
GGGGGAGATGCTTTACGTCAAAATAGGATGCCACTTGGTTGAGGTTGTGGCATCATTGGTGTCAGTTGGCACTGGCAGCCAGCTCCTCCCAAATCTTGTTGTTGGCATCTGTTCTCTTGTGTGTCTTCAGTGCATCCTTGTGGCATTTCCTCTGGCCACTGTGAAATCAAACCGTTATGAAGTTGGGAACCCGAGCACTTGTTTTGGGAGCTGTGTCAGGCATCCGCACACAGGGGAAACAAAGAGGAGGTGGAGATACAGTCCTACTCTGACCACCTTACTTGTCCAGCAGCAATGATGTGCAGCCCCAAGAGGGAAGGGCAAACTGCAGCTAACTAAGAAGTGCTTAATTAAGCACTATCCCTTTGGGAAACCTTGTACCTTGCACCTTCATTAACTTCTGGCTGGACTGATGCAGCCCAGGCCCATCCTTGGTGCCGTCTGCAGGGTGGGAGGGAGAGAAGAGAGCAGAAGGAAGCTGCAGGCTGGGGTCTGCCCAGCCTGAGCTGGAGTGAGAGTGGGCAGATTGGAGCCCCCCCCACCCTGCCCCACTCCAAGGCAGGGGACTCCAATCCATCTGCCCCAGCTTCAGCTCAGGCTGGGCAAATCCGAGCTTACTACTCCCTCCCCCTCCCCCTCCCATCCTGCTGACAGCACCAGAGCTGGGGGTGGGGTGTGGAGGGGTAGGGGAGAGGCACTGCAGACAGGCAGCTCCTCAGTTGAATCACTCTAAAGTGGATCAGCTGGATTTCCCCTATCACCACGCTACAGGGAATGTCTGTTGCATCAGAAGGGGGTCTGTGCAATCTCATGGCTGTCTCTCAAAAGCGCTATGAGTTAGACCGGAGAGTTGCCCATCTGTCCGTGCCCTCTATGACTTCTCAGGTTGTAGATTTCTTGGCAGCTGCTCTACAATATAATATTTTTTTTTTAAATGATAGATGCTAAGGGTGAGTTTATTCTTCACTCAGAACAGTGTGTGCCTTATGTGTGTGCCTGTGCTTGTGTGCACACACATGGGCATTTGCCAAAGTCCATAAAGACCTCTGTAAAATACCCGTTAGCTCCTTGATCCTCAGTCCAACCTATGCTTGATACATCAACGATCAATTAAAGCAGCTACAGGGGTATTCTAAATTGTGTTGGCTGCTGCAGCTTCTCAGCACAGCGGTTCTCAACCTTTTTAGACTCAAAGCATCCCTCAGAAAATGTCAGATCTTCATTTTCACTTGACTTTTGACTACAGAAAAACACTAGAGCAATTCTTTTGTTCATTTCAGAAGAAAAGAATTTAAAAAGACCACAACCAGCCTGAATGTTTTTAATACTATGGGTTCCTATTGGAAATCTCTGGGTTTATCTTGTGAATCATATTTGCACACCTAACAACTGTAACATTGCGTGATCTGTTCAAAACAAGCAAAAGGTCCCTGATAAGCAAATTCTGAGACAATACAGAGTACTACAATACAAATATTAACTGTGGCAGTAGATACAGACTGTAAGAGAACAGATGAATTTTCAATGGGGCTTTTTTTAAGGAAGCGAGTGACTGCATTTGGCGTACATGATTTGGTTTTTTCTAGGCATAAGGAAGGAGTATAGAAAAGCACCATGCTTGAGCAAATAAGAACAAACAAGTATTTAGGTCTGATGTTTCAGGGACATTCAGGAATCGGAAGGGAGTGCAGAAAGAAACAAGGCACTTAAAGGGATGAGCGAAGCTTGAATTTTATTCCTCTGATATTCCAGTCTCCAATCTTTGAAGCTGATAAAAGGGTTTATTCAAACACAGAAATAGTTCATTATTACATGATTATGCAGAAATTTAAGATTTTCAAATGTTGGTGCATAACATTAGTCACCTAAATCAGTGTTCAGACATCTAAACAAGAAGCTAGTGTTTCAGTCCCAATAATTCCCACTGACTTCAGAAGGAGTGCACAGGTGTAGGTTTGAACAGGTCAGCCCAATGTCCTACATAATGGGAGATATCTGGAGACAGCACTGGAACAGGGGCCACAACTAGATCCAAGTAAAAATATGAGGCAGGGATGGGGGGGAGGGGACTGCTCCAGGCAAAACCTGAGATGGTGTAAATCAGGATAGCAATGGAGTTTTGCCAATTTAGACCATGCAAGAATGTGACCCATTCATTTTTATATGTAAATCATAATCTGATCAGTTTGATTGAGAAATCAAAGAAATGGTTCTTAAGTTTAGTTTTAAAACAAACTTTGCCTCACTCTGCTTTTCGGCCTACCGTATACAGCTCAGTGAAACATTCCATTATTTTGAGTGGACATACACCATGTACGTGATATGTCCCATCAGCCAATTGAAAAACTGTTTCCTGGACAAGCAGTGTGTGCTTTATGGCAGGGGATTCTGCTGCTCATGATAGTAGCAACACCAAAATTAATGAGAATGAGTAAAATGGAAGGAACTGAAACACAAAATGGTTAGTGTTCTATATGTGAATTATAAACAGATACAAATATTTTTATCCTACAAAACTAACATATTTTATATGAACTTTTCATTGGGTAGAACTGGGATAGCTAATTAGGTTGATACCAAATCATATAGGCATTCCTTAAAATTCCAGCTACAAGTGGAAAATGTCAGTATCCTACATGGAAACAAAAAATATATTTAGACCTTACTCTGCCCTTACTTTAGGCCCAATCTTTTTTGACCAAATCCTGAGGTCCTTAAATTCTCTGACAAATATTTTGCTAGAGGAGCAACTAAGCTTACTTAAAGTAAAATATGAGGGCCAGATCCTATTCTATATATTAGTACCCAAGTGTGATCCTATTCAACCTGCATAAATCACTGTAAAAAATGTAACAACCCTACTTTTGTAATATGCCATCACCTTAGCCCAGTGGTCTCCAATCTTTTTAAGTAGGAGATCACCTTTGGCACTTCAATCCAAGATCTACTGTGCGTCACTGGCACCCCCCCTACCCCAGCAGATAAGTCTGTGATGAGGGAAGGCAGGGGTGGGGAGCAGATTAAAGCAGAGGGAGAAAAAATTATTTGGGGGGTGCGCCTCCCCAGCAGGTA
>NW_017728992.1:51097922-51098836 GCF_001723915.1 Gavialis gangeticus | reverse complement strand
ACTTCAATCCAAGATCTACTGTGCGTCACTGGCACCCCCCCTACCCCAGCAGATAAGTCTGTGATGAGGGAAGGCAGGGGTGGGGAGCAGATTAAAGCAGAGGGAGAAAAAATTATTTGGGGGGTGCGCCTCCCCAGCAGGTAAGTCCCACCCAGCCGGGGTCCCACTCAAACTTACCCCTGCTCCTGCCTCTGCAGCCCTGCCCCTTACCACAGGGGCCTCAATCTAGCTCCCACCCCTTCCCTCCGCCACAGACTGACAAAATCTAATCATAAGAGGCTCTGAAATCTACCGGTGGATCAAGATCCACTGCACTGGTGACACGTAGTGGGTGCATGCTGGTGCACATGCACCCCCTGAGTGTGGCGGTGCACCCCCTGCGAAAAGATGCTGCCGACACTTCCAGTGGTGCCTATGGGTGGTTGCCGCTCACCACCCGCCCTTCCCCGCCTGCCACTGCCAGCGGAATCTGTGGGCAGTCTGATAGCTGCTGGCTGCTGCCGACACTGCTGGCAGCGTCTGTGGGTGGTTGCCAACTGCTGGTTGGCGCTTGCCAAACCACCAATAGCGCTGCGGCGGCCTGCACAAGCTCCCCGCTTGCCATCGCCACACTCCCACCGCTAACAGCACTGCCACCACCTGCGGGAGCTTACCATGCCCCCAGGCCTCCAGGGGCATATGGTGTTCATGATTCACTGGTTGGTGACCACATCACATAAAACAACAGGGCCTTTTGCATTAACCAGTTTTCAAGGACTTGAGCAGGATGGAATAGGATCATATTTAGGCATCTGAGGCCATTTAGGCACCTAATAGATTAAATAGAATCTGACTGTGCCTGTCTAAGAGGAATAATCCACACAGAAGAGATGAACATCCTCGTCCATTGGCAAGGAGTCAGGGGAGGGGCACTC
>NW_017728992.1:51074113-51097911 GCF_001723915.1 Gavialis gangeticus | reverse complement strand
CAGGTCCCTTCCGACCCTAGAATCTATGAAACTATGAAAATCCACTGATTTCACCAGCTCAAGTTTTTTTAATCTTTTTTTTTTTTTAAATCAATATTGGTAGAATTCTTCTACCAAGTTTTTGCCTCCTAGGGATGAAGCCAGGGGTTGTGATCCTTTTAACAGAGTCCCAAGAGCAACACAGACATCAAGGAATCTACATGAGGAAAAGGGAGTCCTTAGGAAGGTGTAATATTCTCTCATACAGCAGGGCTGGTCAGGACAGAGGAGGTGAGCCAGGGCACCATCTCCTCTTCACCCACCCCACCCCACCTGGAACAACTTATACCAACATGATATTAGCAAAGAATAACCTTTTCTTATTGAATGAGACTACTCAAATGAATCTGACAAGCTAAAGTTGCCTACCTTCCCCACCACACCTATATTTTATTATATTATAAAAGTGAATGCACGTGACCAGCTGAAATCCTCTAAAACAGGTTGTTAATACCAGCTGCTATCCCATTCTACCGTGGATTTTTTCCTATAGCAATGTATCTTAAGGACATTATCTCAACAGCCTCTTTTTCTCACTTAAGAAAGGAACAATTACATAAAAATATCATAGCTAAAACAAGTTAATAACCCAATATGTCTGATAAGATGTTTGAGTGCTGGCAAATGCAAGTGTGAATGTACTCTGATTATTGAGCTTTATTATTGTTACTTAGATGCACTCAGTGTCATGACTTCAAACAGAAGTTTCATCATAAAGTTAAACTTGAAGATGACTTCAAATTTCTTTCTTTTCTGTTTTGTTTTCCTTAAGAGTCCCCCAGGTTTGGACATTATAGACAGGTCTTCATGTGCAAGATACTAACATATCTGTGTACCTTGCTAATATATAGTGTATACTCCTATGTAGTGTATGCTCCTATGTTATGGTCTCTTTGAGAAATGGCACCACTGGTTAAATTGAGTGGTTTTTGTGAAGTAAAGGTGAACCTAGAAGTTTCCACACTCATTTCACTTCTTAAACTGCAGTTTAGACAATCTATGTTACCTTAATAATATCTCAAAACAAAAATGGGGTGATGCTTGGTTATTTCATAACAGACTTTTGAGCCATGAACTCTCTTCTTCCTGGAGGGTTTGATCATCAGCTGATGTAAGCTACTATAGCTCTTGTACTCCAAAGCCAATGGAGCTGATAAATTTGTCTGGCATTCCTTTAATAACAAAATTGTTGGGCTCAGATAACTTCAGTACTACTTTACTGGGGATTTCTTTATCTCAGACCTACTTACTGATTTCTACTGATTTTGGCCAGGCATACAGCCTCCGGCAGCATAATCCACTTAAAAGCCTAGATATACCACAACCAGTCCTGTGATAAAAAGGAAGACAACCTAATTCTACTGTGGCTGCAGTTACCACCCCAGAAAGCAGTTCCGATTTGGCACCAAAAGGTCTAGAGAAGTAAACCTCATGCTAGTATTCATGGGCTGCCTTTCTTCAGAACCCATGTATTGGCTGTTCCAGGTAAACATGCCACCCAACATGAAATGCTAATGGTACTGATTAATGGAAGAGTAAGTAACTCTTGATATTCAGGAAAAAGTCATTGTGACATGGTTGTTTCCATATACTGCAGAAAAGGCTCTTGCAAGAAAGGGTGTGGTGAATTGTGTGTCAGTAAAACCTGATTGACTACTCACATGAAGAGTCTCAAATGCCTAGCAAATTTGCTGCAGGTGGAAAAAGCCAACAGAGCTGATGTTATTTTTCTCATCATTGCAGACAACAATCTGAGTTCAGAGTTGCTTAGTTCAAACAATTTCATCCATGGAAATTGGATGGTGAAGCACAAGGTCCATTATTTTCTATTACATTTGTTTCTTCTTTCTTAAAATTAACTTAACAATGTTTCATGAATCAATGATGAGATACACACACACACACACACACCTTCACAAGTTAAACACACAGGAAGTGGTTTGATGGCAGCAAGAGCAGTATAGCAAGTACTATATATTCTTACTACATTTACTATTAAAGTATTTGGCAACTGCATGTTAATAAATATGGTATAGCAGCTAATTCTCAAACAGTGATCATTAAAATGAGTCTGTGCATTGCTGGGCAATGCAATCCACTTTCAATAGATAAACTGTTACAAATCCAGCTTAGGTGCTGCCACCCAACTGAGCTGTTCTCAGAGCAAATCAAGAGGTGGGACAGTGCTGGCTTTAAGTCACCTTTTATATTTTCCTGACAGTAAAGCTGGCTGTAGGCTGCTCTAACTTTCATGCCCCCACCCCTCCCCACCTGCAGCCCTAAGGGACAAGGGGTCAATAGGACATTACATGCTGTGGCTTTTCCCTGGCTCTGCCCCTAGGCTAGAAATCAAGATATAAGGGTCTTTAAGTTCCATTCCAGTGGCTCAATGCCTCCTAGGGATTGTCCTGGTTAAGGTGAATCCTCCATTAACCAAGTTAACTAGTCTTAACCTGTCACCTCTTCAGTGCTACAAAGCAGTTGGATTATCCTGGTGTATCAGGATCACAGTATTTTTTATTACTGCCATAATTAATACCACATTTCTCATTTGTTTGAAAGAGGGAGTAACAGATTAAGGCAGATTTCATTCTTTAAGGGCAGTTTACTATAGCCTGCATTTTTACAAACCAAACTTAAAAAGAATTTCCTTGATTAGGTTGATTTATTTATTTATTTTCCTCCATTCTTCACTGGTATAAAAAGACTGCACATGGTATAGTGCAATGGAGAAGCAGATCCAATGTGTATTGAAGAATAATGATAAATTCACAGTGCACCAGTTCCTCCAAACAGTTTGCAATGTTGTCAATTGCTCCTTTCTCTTTAATTTGCACATCAAAGGATTGCTACTTTGATAATGGATAAGGAAGAAGGTAAGGGCGAGGTCTTTCACTTCTCACAACTGAGGATGGGAGGTGCCACCTTTTTTTGTTCCAATCTGTGTGGCTACTGGGTGCCAGTCTGCCTTGTAGAATAATGTAGGGAAGTCCAAGGGCTTCCCTGAATTATGCCAAATTTAATATCTGCCCTCACTCCCCCTGACAGGATAGTATGCCAATTAGATGTTGCTAGAGATCTATGCACCTTCATGCCCATATCACCATGATCACTGTATCCTTTGCTCTTAGGGAAACCGTATAGGTGACACTGAGCTCTACAACCACCTCTATAAAGTTTTCCCCACTATGACAGTCTCTGGATGCCTAGCTAAGAGACTTTTAAAGGTGCCTTGGGCTCTATCAGAGGCTAATCTGGCCTGCAAAAGATTTCAAATAATCTTTTTCACAAAGACCCATAAGAAGGTACTTCAGTTATAGTAGGATGTACACTACAAATCAGGAAAATGATAAAACAAAGCCTAACATCAGAGTTTAAAATTAGCCCTACTCTACCATTCAAAAGAACCATGACAGTCAGAAGGAAATTTTAAAAATGTCAAGCTCTTGGGCCATGTATATTAAAAGTTTATCTATCTTGAACAAGACACTGCCATTTCTTAAAACTAACAGTATCTGCTTCATGCTGGATTTACTGTGGTTGTGAGTGATAACAACTGCAAGGGAGGTAGAAGAGATCACAAAAAATGCTATGATAATTAAAAGCATGGAGATTAGCTCTGCTGTCCTGACCAAATTCCAAAGCGTACCTAAATTTCACCCACAGTTGTCATTGAATATAGTTCTGTTCTTCGCCCACAGCACAAAATTATGTAAACATGGTATAAACATTTCATCATTAAACAGCTGCTGCATTTCAGTTTCCTCCCCAAATACAGATGCACGTCACTGGAAGAGAATAATTCCCATTTCCTTTTCCTTTATCCTTCCCATTCACTGCCCAATCAGATTTTCCAAGTATCATAAAAGTCTAGAGGTTAGGATCTAATAGCCATGCTACCTGATTTCTCTTCTCATCTCAGCCTTTTCTAGCTGCATCTCTGAGTATCTGAAGCATCTTCCTCTGTCAGCAGGAAGAGCAGGACTGAGGAATCAATGCAGACACAAAGGATGTTCAATTTCATCCCGTCTTCTTCTATGTTCACCCCCGTAGTTCTGTTCTCCTGAATTAGATAGTTTCAGGAAATAGTCATCTCCTTCCATTCACAATGCACCAGATTGCTCCAGAGACTGTGACTAACAACACTGAGGTACTTGATTAGGATAAAAATCAATAAACCGTATTGACTTTTTTTACGGGGAACAAAGAAAAAAACAGAACAATTTCATTGTTCTGCTCAGAGTAGAACTTTGCTTACTTGGTTGCTCAAAGTAAGGGGGAACATCTCAGTTTTATTTCTACCATGTCCTGAGCTTGGAAAATGACCCAAGAACAAGTGACTTGGTAGGATACAAAGTCATGTTCATGTAACAATACTTCCCTGCATCTGCTTGATTAAACTAAATGTTCTGAAGTAGAGGGAGGAAAAAGCAGTTAGAAAGTGGAGGAGTATTCAGCTAACTCTCTTGTTAATATGCAATTGACAGCGATTAACTTAGGGTATGTGCACCTTGCTTGATGGCCCCTTGGCATGTTGGCCCCTTGCTAAGGGTAAACTGACATTCCTTTCTTGTATGTATATCTATGGTCTATAATTTACACATCAATTAAAAACACAAAGGCCTTTCTGAAAGAAATATCACTAGCTACAAGTAATCTTACTTTGAAGTTTAAAAGAAATTTTAATAATACAGAATATCTATCATCTTCTGTACCACACACATAATCAAAGTCTAGAACTATAAAGTGCATCATATCTAATATAGAATGTAGGCCAAAATCTAAGTGGTTTTGACACTGAGCAAATTCTGCCATTGTTTGAGTGCACAGTAGAACTGATTTTAATGGGAGATTTGCACATCACTAAGGACAGACTTTAACCCTTTTGTTTATAAAACATATTGTTTACCATTCTAGTACATGTATCATGCATATAAATGGACAAAAATCTGCCATCAGAAACATAATAATCTACCTACAGTTGTGTAGGTGTCTATGGTGTTTTTAAAAGATGTCAGAACATCAGGTTCCTGCCAGAGGTGTTTTAGGTTCTAAAATAAGATGTGAACATGAGTGGGCCTAGAGTGAGAGCAGGACTGAATTAAGTTGTGCACGTTATGAGGATGTGACGTGGGCCCTTCTCAAGTCATGACAACAGCAAAATCTCAGCTTTCTTTTCTGCAGTTATGCTTTTTGTCCTTTTGGTTGTACAGGGCAGCTTGCAAACATGAACCACATGTAGCTGATGTGGCACTGTCTACCTGAGTCTGAAGACAGCCTGACAGATTAGCTCTGAAAGCTACGATATGACCCATGCGTGGATTGTTAGTGCTGTTGATTTGCAGGTCCCCAGAGATTGTCTAGAAAATGGCTTTCACAGCAGCTGTGTATATGTGGCAGGGGCCAAATATACCTTCTTCCAGACAGCACACAGCCTACTTGAAGCAGTGTCTTGAAGAGAGATCTAGTCTGCTCAAAGAGCAGGTGACTCATGTGGGTCACTGCTAAAATTGCCAGCTCAGTGGGGGATAGCAACACAAGAGGTAGGGACTGGGGGGAGCCCCATTTGAGGTGCACCTAGATCCCCATTTTCCGTTGATTCAGCCCTGGAAGGCAGCTACCATTGCCCTGCAGAAATTCAATCCATTTAAATGAGAGCTAATCAACTTGGTTGGGGAAACCAACAGATGATCTTTGATCTGGCCAATGTCCCTTCTGTTCTGGGGCCATGATTTCATGACTGAGGTTAAAGTCAGGCTAGATTTGCACTTTATAGACTAGCAAAGTATGTATATCACAAGTCTTTGTGGGCTGAAGCTCACTTCATCAGATGCTATGAAAGGACATGCAGAAAGCAATGTATAAGGAGGGAGAAGTTTGAATACAAAAGGCAGAAAGGAGGTGGAGGGAGGGCGGGGGGGCAGTGCTAGGAGAGGCAAGCAACAACAACCAAATCCATATAAACAAAGGAGTCACAAAAGCTAATCCAGGTAATGAGATAAGAATCCACTATCCCTGTTTAAACCATACTTAGGACAATCCAGGCTATGGATGATTTCTTGTTCCACAATTTCCTGTTCGAATTGTTTTTTTAAAAAGTTATCTGCCTAAGAACACCCACTCTCATGTCAGCAAGAGACTGTTCAGGAAGGTTAAAGTGTTCTGCCACAGGCCTGCATGTCTTTCTGCAGCTGTTGTCAGATTGGTGTTCATTCATTCTTTCATGTAGACTTACCTAAAGTTAAAAGTCTAAGGATACCACTGGATTCTTTCCCACTTTGATATGGCTATATGGATGTTACTGAAAGCAGAATGTAGCCTGCTATATTTACTAGCTGCACAAATGTAATCCAGTTTGATTTGAGGGCATTAAGCTAAATTCATTTTGCACTATGGCTAAATAAGCTGGTATCCTGTCAGCAACTGGATGAAAGGCTCCCATGACTTTGTGTTAACTAACTGCATTCTGTTTAGCAATCCAACATGTTGGAAATACTGCATTTCCCTTTCTCCTCTCTTTTCCTTCTCAGCTGCTCCTTCATCTTGGCTCCAACTTAGGACCCTACCTGTCCTAGAATGTGCTCCTCCGTGAACTCAGTGACATACAGCCAATTTGTTTGGCTATAAAGATGTGTCTCCATTTCTCTGGAGTGGTGTGCACAGGAACAGGATTTCATCATTGAGCAGTTCCAAAACCAGTGGCCCACATAATGTGCTATACCACTTGCTTTCAGCAACACTTAATGGACCAAATTTTACACCAGCTAACAGAAGTGAATACAATTCTCTTTGACTTCAAGTTTCATCCACTCATACCATGCTGGTGTAAAGCAATATCAGTGCAAGTCATGGCTAGGATTAAATCACAATGCTGCTAGCTGCATAAAAAAAGACGCTTTCTTGCAGTCTCTAGCAGTGTTTTTGCAGCCCCAGCAAAAAAAAAAAAAAAAAGTGAAGGGAAAAGGGAATGATGACTAGTGGAGTCCATAGATCACTCCCCTTGGGATTCTGTTTAATTATAACTGCCTAAGAAACTATCCCTCAGGCTCATAACAACATCCCTTCGAGCATTTCTTTGTGTTTTGGAATAAGTCTAATTGCATCAAATAGCAAACATGTAAGAAAAAAACCCTCCAAAGAAATACCCTCATGATGCAAAGAATTTATGATATAAAACACCAATATTTTGTTCCAATTTTCAAAATATGGGTGCCCATATTAAGCATACAATACAAAATACATAATTCTCAGAGTGCTCAGCACCCACCAGAGCTCACTGAAGTCCATGGGAGCTGCAGGTGTGTAACCTAGAAACCTGGGCCACAAGCATGTAAGTGCCTAAATGTGGGTTTACAGGCCAAGTGTTGGTAACCCAGATTTGAAAACCTGGCTTTTGTGTTTAAGGCCAGGAATAAATCTGGGGCAGGAAAAATATAACTATAGTACTAATTGTTTGGGGCAAATTTAGGATCTCACAGAAGGGGGAGAGGGGAAGGTAACACAACATAAATTGGACATTGGCTCAGCTATGAGACCAGGAGTCCTCCAGAAAGCACCACTGATGGGCACCTTGAAAATACTGAGGAAGGGGATAACATTCTAAACTCACTGATGCTTGGGTCTAAATCCAATCTATGTTAATTATTGTGTCCCGTTGGTGGGTACAACAGCCACCAATGATAGCTTCCTACTATCCAGGATACATTTTCTTTTAATTTGATCCTGTCATACAAGAAATACACTCAAGTCATACAACTGGAACTTGGAAAATGTAGGGTCAGTTCTCAGTTTTGCCACAGACTTGTGGGCCCGTTAACAAATCACTTAATCTCTCTGTAATTTGCAAACAGGGCATATCCACTATTTCCGTACTTCACAAGGGCTCATTGCTTAGACACTAGAGTGACAGAGGTCATACCTATCTTAGGATTTTTAGACTGCCACTCATCATCAAACAGAAAGAATTCTGAGTCCTAATACAATCACAGAATTATGATATAATTGGGAGTATGGAGACATGGTGAGATAATTCACATGACTGGACTACAGTCATAGAAAGGTAAAGCTTATTCAGGAAAGATAGGCAGGGGAAAAAAGGAGGTGTCACTCTATATAAAAAGGTTATGTACACATGTTCAGAGGAGCAGTATGAAGTGGAAGGCAGGCCTGTTGAAAGCCTGTGGGTAAAGTTCAGAGGGGAGAGCAGCAGGAAAGATGTGGTGGGCATCTGCTCCGTGCTTTCAAATACAGAGGAGGAGGCAGACAAGGTCTTCTTTAAACAGGATTTGGTTCTTATTGGGGACTTTAATAATTGGGACATCTGTTGAGAGGGAAACACAGCTCTGCACAAGCAAGTTCCTGAAGTATGTTGGGGATAACTTTCTGATTCAGACGGTCAAGAGGCTAACAAGGGAGAAAGCTCTTGACTTATTGCTCAGAAACAGGGAGGAACTGATTGAGAATGTGAAGGTGGAAGGTAATTTGGGTAACAGTGATCACAAAACAATAAAAATTCAAGATCCTAAAGGGAGGAAGAAGGGAGAGCACCAGAATAAGGACTTCAGAAAAGCAGACTTTAACAAACTCAGGGACCTGGCAGGCAGGATCTCTTTGGAGGCAAGTCCAGGAGAGCTGGCTCTACTTTAAATAGGCTCTATTAAGGGTACAGTAGCAAGCTATTCCAATGAGATGGAAGAAAAGAACCAGCCTGGCTAGACAACAATCTCTTCAAGGACTTAAAATGCAAAAAAAAAAAATTCCTATAAAAAGTGGAAACTGGGTCATAGTACTGAGGAAGAGTATGAAGACCAAAGCACAATTCGAGATGCAGTTGGCAAGGGACATAAAGACCATAAAAAGGGATTCCATAGGCTTGGGTAGGAGTAGACCCATCCTGAAAATGCAGGATGCATGGGTGGTGTCACCAGTAAGGGTTCAGTTTGTTTGACCATGAGATGTTGTTCCAAGAAGTAGGATTGTTAAGAAGAGGTGGGATTTGATAGAAGCCTTTAGCTACCTGAAGGGTGGTTCCAAAGAGGATGGAGCTAGGCTGTTCTCAGTGGTGGCAGATGACAAAACAAAGAGCAATGGTCTCAAGTTGCAGCAGGGGAGGTTTAAGTTGTATATTTAGGCAAAACTTTCACACTAAGAGGGTGGTGAAGCACTAGAACAGGTTACTTAGAGAGGTGGTGGAATCTCCATCCTTGGAGGTTTTTAAGACCCAGGTAGACAGAGCCCTGACTGGAATGATCGAGTTGGGGCTGGTCCTGCTTTGAGCAGGGGGTTGGACTAGATGGCCTCCTGAGGTCCCTTCCAGCCCTAATTTTCTATGATTCTATGAAATACAGTCTAGCCAAAAGTACTGTAAGGTGGATACATAACTTGTTGAATCATCAGACTCCATGAGTAGTCCTCAATGGCTCAATGTCTAGTTGAGAGGAGGTATCAAGTGGGATTCCTCAGAGGTCTGTCCCGAGTCTGATACCATTCAACATCTCAATTATTTGGATGATAGGATTGAGCACATGCTTAACAAATTTGCAGGTAACACCAAGTTGGGTGGAATTGGGATTCTCTGGAGGGCAGAGCTAAGATCCAGAATGACCTGGACAAACTGGAGAAATTGTCTGCAATCTATGAAACGAGAGTCAGCAAGGACAAGTGCAAAGTCCTGCACTTGGGACAGAATATCTGTATGCATAAATACAGACTAGGGAATGAGTGACTAGGTTGAGAAAGACCTGGGGATTATGGTGGACTATAAGCTGAATAGGAGCCAATGGCATGCTCTTGCTGGGGGGAAAAAAAAGCCAACAGCATCCTAGGCTGTATTAACAGGAAGATCACTTCCAAATTAAGGGAAGAGATTTTTCTACTATATTCTGCACTGCTGAGGCCTCAGCTGAAAGACTGTGCCCAATTCTGGACCCAACACTTCAAGGACGATGTGGACAGTTCAGAAAGTCCAGTGCAGGGCAATAAAAAATGATCAGATGCCTGGGAGACAAGACTTAAGAGGAAATGCTGAAAGAACTAGAGTTATTAAGCCTGGAGAAAAGAAGACCAAGGAGGGATTTGCTAACAGTCTTCAACTACCTGAAGTGTGATTATAGAGAGAATGGGGGCTGGGTTTTTCCTCTATGGTTGTGGTGACAGGACTACAAGCAATGGCCTCGAGCTACAGCAGGGGAAATTTAGGCTGGAGACTAGGAGGAATTTTTTGCTTGTGAGGGTTATCATGCACTGGAAAAAGCTACCTAGATAAGCTGTAGAATGTCCATCCTTGGAAACTTTCAAAAGCAGGTTGGACAGACACTTGGACAGGAAGGTTTAGTTAGGGATGATCCTGCCTTAAGTTGGGGGCTGGACTAGATGACCTTGTAAGGTCCCCTCCAGCCCTACTTTTCTATGATCCTAGCATATAAATTGCCTTCCACAGAAATCAGTAGTGATAGCAGAGTCTCTTGGTAGACTTCATGGAAACTCTGGCACTACTTTTGAGGAAGGTTTTTAGATTTTTGGTTTTTTTCTTAACTATTTTATTAGTTCTGACTTTCTTGTTGGTTGGCAGGATTTAAGGGAAGAAAGGGAGAGTCAGTGTTGTGAGGTTAATTTTTATAGCAGAAAGGTATTTTTTGAAGAGGTAGTTTTTTAACTCCTGTGTCAGGTCAAGATGTTCTGAACATGGTTGCACAACCCTATGATAAAACCATGGCCCCAGTAGCACTCTTAGTATCACTAGCAATGGTGGGCCTGCTCTGATGGCAGGGAATTTCCTCAGCAACAGAACCTAATTTTAATCAGTTCATAGACTTGTCCTCACTTGCGTGCAGATTCTCCCCTGCTCAGCAGCACTTTTGTCAGAGATGCATTTGATGCAAACACACAAGCATGTGTGCATGTCTCAGTGCCAAACTTGCAGAAAAGTCAAACCCCAATTATTTTTATATCCTGCCTTACTGCTTTCCAAATTCTCTGTGCAGTTTTTTAAAAGAAGACCACTGTGATTTGTCTGCCAAATAGGCCAATGGATTTGGTTCACCATATTTTAACAAAGGAAAAAAAACCCTCCAAAACCAAAAACTCTGCTTCTCTGGGAGCAGATTGAATAATTTATTTCTCCTGCCACCTCCCTTCTGATCACTTTTTCATATTAAAAATATCTTAATATTCCTGCTTTCCCTCTTTCTCTCTTCTTTCAGCAGGCTCCCCCAAACACATACCCAAACACAAAAGCTTGTGGTCAGTTTTCATAGAGACAGAGAGAGATCCACTTCTGTGTAATATTTTTAATAAGAATTGTCCTTTGAAGAGCTTGTTGTAACATGAATTTTATGATTCTTGCAGAGGCAAACAGTTTTCCATTTGGCTTGCAAAACTTACTCTGCTGGGACTACAGGCATTAATGAGTCACATGTATTTAATAGTCATGAAGTGCCCTACCCCAAGGAGTGTCTTGGATTCTCTGTTTTTCCTCCTCCCTGTCTTTCTCATAGCCCTTAATTGTCTTTCACTACCATGCTTTGAGAAATCCCTCTCAAATTCACGAGTACTATAATTAGACATTAAGTCTGGCCAATAGAATGGAAGTGGCTTTATAATTATTACTGCTGTTATAACATAATAAGATTACCTGATTACACTCTAGTACTGTTTCAAAGCAAGTTCAAAGCACCAGGTGCAAAAGAGGGAGTGATATCTCCTATTCTCAAGGAATGCCAGCTTCAATCAGGGAGCCAACAGATTTATGGCATGAGCTTTCCTTTAATTAGGTTCTGGGTATATCTTTTCATATTGATAAACAGCAGGGCAGTCCCTAGGCTCTGCAGTTTTAAATATTATGTGCAGGCTCTTTTCTGCAAAGAATTCAGAATAGTTCAGAATCTGAGATTTCTGAACCCCAATATAACTAACAAAAAGAAAAAGATAAAAGCTACTGCCTTCTTCCACTACCCCCCAATCATCTTTGTAAATCCTTCAAGTAGAGTAACTGAATCCCAAGAACATTGTTTATACGCTGGCATGTAACAAAGGTACCTGGAGAATATTCAGGATACCTGGAAAATACTCTACAAAAAAGATGATTATACCTGATAGGATTGGGTGCTAAAATACCCTGCATGAAACCCTGGCCCCACTGAGTGCATCTACACATGCCATTAATGGGCAGCAATAAACTGCAGAGCTTATCGCACTGCAGTTTATTGTTTCTCGGAAGTTCCTGGATGCACAATTTACATATGTGCCCTGAGCACATCACACAAGACCGATCACAGCAGCCCCAGCTGCCAGCCAGGGGATCAGCCTGCCAGCCAAAAGATACTCTGACTAGGTTCAATATGCTAGCCAGCAGGCAGCCCCCGCATTGAAGCACTCTCATGCTGCAGCCAGCTGCGTCAGTGTCTACACATACACTGCTACATATGAAAAAAAACTCTGCAGCAGGATAGGACCTGTAAATACAAATGCTGTCAAGTTTATTAGTTTCAATGGCCCTAATAGGAGCACACATGTAGATGCTGAGACATTTACTGCCCAGTTAATTAGACAGATGCACAGTAAAAGTCTCATGTCGATGTGCACACTGTGGTCAAAACTGCCATTGACTTCAATGGAATCAACATTTCACTCCATACAGTTTTGTTTAGAAGACAGATTTTCTATTTCATTTAAGTCTTCTTGACAGCTCTGCAAGGAGGGAGACTTTTGAATATGTCTTCTATCAATCTGTACTATACCTATTTAATACCAGTGTATCCACCACTGTATAAGTGTGCCTCAGAGGTCTCTATAGTCTAGTCCAGATACAGATGGAACAGTTGACACGCTGAAGTCATAACAGTTCATGGGATGAACATAAAAGTTTGAAATAATACAGATGCCAGTCATAGAAGTAAACAGATACATATGTTGAGAAAGGTCTAGAAATATTTCTCAGGCTGGTACTGAAAAAGAAAGGGCTGTGAAAAGGTAGCTTGTACATCTCACAGGAAAGGTGAAGAGTGATGCCTTAAACCATGATGATTTCAGTCTAAAGTTGTTTTCTATTGTGCATAGATTCAAGGAGAAAAATATCTTAATATCACTCAAACATTTCTACTTTTTGTGTATTAACATTCCCTGCACAGAAGGCTAAACTCTGCCCTTTGAAAGTCTCATGCAACATTCAAGATTTTCAGGGAGAGTAAAGCATTTTGACTCCAAATTAATTACCGTGTTTAGAATGTAATTTTGGGTGTAGCTGGGGTGCTGTGAGAGACATGGCTTTGAGTAACTACTTCCTGAGAAGGCAAATTGGAATTGAATTAATATTTTGGTAGCAGAGTACAGGTACTCCTCACTTCACGTTGTTCCGGTTAATGTTATTTTGTTATTACATTGCTGATCTATTAGAGAACATGCTCATTTAAAGTCACGCAATGTTTGGTTATAGTGTTGTTTGGCTGCTGCCTGCTAGTAGGTAACTACTATGACGTATTTGAATTCGCTTAACATGGTTCACTTAAAATGGTGTAGGTTATTTCACTTAAAGTCTGTTTCACTTAAAGTTGCATTTTTCAAGAAGGTAACTATGACATTAAGTGAGGAGTAGCTGTATGTATTTCAACCTTGTATTCCCAGCATTGGGGTTGATTTGACCAAAACATCCCAAAGGCTTGTTGCTGTTACTTATATTACAACAGCACCTCAAGGTGCTTTGAGATCAGGGGCCCACTACACTGCACCAACACAGTAAAAGGCAGATCTTGAGCCAAAAATATTACATTCTATAGAGACAGACAGACAGACAAGAATGTGACATAAGGATATGCCCATTTTACAGATGGACTATCTGTGGCAACAACAGATTCAGTGACTTGTCCAAAAATCACACAGGAAACTTGCAGCAGATCCAGGACCTGAGCCCAGATCTCCCAAATCCCATGTCTAAACCATAAACCTATAAAGATCAAAGGTACAAGCCTTTTTTGTTGCATTTTTAAAATAAACCATGCATGTTGTATTCCTCAGTTTCCATAGTTCAAATGCCCCAGCCAAACTGGATTACGGTGTCATTAATGCTGGCTGAACACTTCATCCTTATTCTGAGTTTGCTTACCTTGGAGAGACATAGGTACAACTCTCCTTCCTGCCTCTTCTCCTCTCAAAAAAAAAGGTACCACTGAAACTCTGAAAAAGTAATGACTTTTCCTGCCTCAGCCATTCAATACAGCTCCACACTCAGGGAATCAGATTCTTGGGCAGGTACATGTGATTTGGATAGACTTTAACCCTCAATAAAGCAACAGTGACATTGGACATCAGTAGAAAAGAAAACGTCTGTACCCATACTGTCCTGTACATGCGGTGCATAGTTATTTTTATTAGCTGCTTTGCCGTAGTGGCGTGCTATAACAGGGGAGCGTGGTGCTACAGCAAAGTAACAGTGCTATAACATGTCGCTACAGCTACGTCACATCATATGTAGATGCGCCCTAAGAATATAAGCCAACCACTTCACAGCTTTAAAAGGGATGGAGCACGCATTAATTGTTCAGGTGTAACTGCTGTATGTGCCCACTCCTATGTTGCAGTGTTATCTTCACCATGTTTCACACAAGGGTAAGCTGCCCTAGCTGAAAGTAATCATTACTTAGTACTTCAGGGTTCCCATTTACTAGGTAGAAACCAACCATGATTTGAGATCAATTTTTGTGACCAGGTTTCACAGCAGTTCCCACCATTCTGGCAGCAAAAGAGATGTGGCACAGGTCTGCCCAAAAAGACTATATGTCCATTTGCCAGAGCCCACTGAAAAGCAGCTCTGCTTCTCTTCTCACCTGCCGTGGGCCACGGCAGGGGTTTGACAGGGCAGGAACAACTAAGGATCCTGCATCCAATTGCAAATATCAAGGGTGTGGCCTGATATCCCACGGTTGGGGCTTGGCCAGGACCACTCAGGACACTCCCTGGACCCCTCTGACCTCTGTTAATAGTGTGGCTGGAGCTTTATTAGCCACAAGGGTCCAGGACTGCCCATCCAAAAAGTTCATTTCCATTCCCCAAAATGGCCAAATGCCAATTTCCACTAGCTAAAGAAAAATGCACAACTTGTTTTCTCAAAGGTCAGCACATCTCTGTAGGTCAGAATTACAGGCGTATTTTAAACTCCTCTGCCTGCCAGACTGAGCTAGTTTCTAAATCCTCCATCCTGTATTCAGTGTACAAAGAAGTAGCTAATCCAGGCACTGGAGCAGAGTATCCCTCATATGGGTCGCACTTCCTAGTTAAAAGCTAAGGCACAGAGCATCATCTTGCCCAAGACACTATTAAATCATTCTAGAGAGCGTCCCAAACTTACCAGCACAAAAAAAATTATAAAAAATCATATGTTTCAGTCAATTAAATATGTATTTAAACAACCATTTGTAGACAATAAAGTATACAATATAGATACAACCTTTTTCCAGTTTATTTCTTTTTCCTCACTTGTTAGAATAACTCTTTGTTTTAGTCACCATTTCTCTCATTTGCACCACATGCATCAGGCAGGCTGTTATCATGTTTGAAGAACTGAATGGTTTGGTTAACTGGTGTTTGGATAATCAACTACTGTAATTTCAAAAGGAAAAGGTCAGTGTCAAAGTGTTATTTTGGACCATGGACCATAAAATAAATAAGTCAGGAACTGAACCTGAAACTACCACAATCTCAATGAGAAGTGCAGGACTGGTCAATAACTCTGGGTAACTGGCAGCAAAACTGTGTATCCCAATCCACAGCAGTAGTAATACGCTACCTGATTGCAGCAGAAGGGAGGGGGGAAAAAAATCACAGCACAAAGACATACCAAACATCTCTGATGCCAAGGAATACTGAATTTGTTCTTTGTACAAGTTCAAACATTGCACAAAGAACAAGTTCTTGACTCTGCACAGGTAAAAGAATGCATGCAAGCAGACAAGTATTTGGAGTGGAGGCCATGGGTTTCCTTATATGCTCTTGCACTAGTGGTTCTTAAAAATGTTAAATGAATGACTGCTTCCATACAATGTGTCTTTTCAGCTTGCAATTAATAAAGGATCTGCTGGATGATCAGATCATGGCTGACTCTGCAAGACAATGTTACAAACATTCCCATGTACTTGGTCTTCTCAGAAAAGAAAAGGTAAGATGGGGACATGGACACAAGCCAGAGATCTTCCTGGTTCTCCCACTGCAGGATGTTCCCTCTGCATCCTGAGTTATAGACTGATACCTTAAAGACACAGCATTGCTTTGTATCTGATACTTCAGCTATAGTAGGTGTACCTGTCTCCTACCGATTTTTACATGAGGTGTGACCAATTCATTGACTGTGCCTAGATGTTCTCAGGCAGCTCTGAGAGCTGGGAACTATCTCTTTTTTTATGCTGGCATGAAGATCAAAGTGGCAGACATATCTTCCTGCAACAAGCATGGCATGAAGAAATAGAGTCCATCTTTTGCAATCCTTCAAACTCAGCCCAGTTTGACAGTGCCTTGGAGGGGCTAGCCTCCAGACATTGGCTAGCATCAGCTTAAATTCTTATGCTCACCTTGCTTCTATAACTGATGGATCTTTATGTACTGACACACAACCATCCAGTTATTTAGTGGCTCTCTGTCTGCAGTGCATTCTGGGACATATTCGAGCTACCTATAGGCATAGAGAATATATATTTTTAAAGTCTGTGGAATACACATTTAATAGTGAGATGGGTTTGTTGAGACCCAAAGAAGTGTTGTCAGCTTAGTGAAGGATTAGAGGCTTAGGTCAGGAGCTATATTTTTGCGTCAAAGTCCAGATCCATCAATTTACTTACTTCATATAGGAGGATCCACATTATGGTCTCTCATTAGACTACATGACTTCAAGGAAATTAAATATAGGAAGGCCCACTTTCATTCTGAAGTATTTCAGACTGGATGCAAAGAATGCCTGTTTACAACATCTGCACCTCAACTTCTACACTCAAAAACAAGCTTTTCTTCTTCCCAATTGTGTATAATTTGTAGACAAGGAGTATGTTTACTGTTATTGATTGCCTTAAAAGTCAGGGAATTCCCCTCATTAGCAGTTCAACACTTACACAGTCAGCCCAAGACAGAGCTGGCATTCATGCATTCGGTCATTCATTAAAAGAAAAGAGTATTCAGAACATTCAAAGTAAAGAGTTTTAAACTGAATTCAACATAAAGGTATACAAGTAGATATCCACAACATCTTCCTAACTGCTTCTCTCCCCAGCAGATGAACTTCCTGTACCTTTATCAGAATTTTCTAATCTACAACTTACATATGTGTCAACCAAACAGCAATAAATAGTTCCCTGATGGCACATGGGATGGCCACCAACACACTCCTTGCTAAGCCTTTTGGGGTGCTAGCCAACCACAATGGCTAGGGACAGACATTCAAAAAAGCCTGAGCCTGAATTGATTCAACCTTTGCAGGTTAGTCTAACCTGGCTAGGTTGAAGCAGTTTCCAACCATACAGACAGTCTCTCTGGCCTGAGGAAACTCAGGCACATGTCTGCAGTAGCTCAGGATAGAAGCTAGGAGGTGCTAGAGCAGCCCTGCCTTCCCTTCCAGTGCTGAGCTGAGTGGGGTGTAGCCAATCCCCACCAGGAGGCTCTGATTAGGGAGGGGTGTAAACCCCGACCCTGCCTGCACCATCCAGGCTTTTCCTCACTTGCTGCTCAAGCGGTGAGGGTGTTGCCAGCCTGCAAACTCAGGCTAGCACTCTGACCTAGCATGTGGTCTTCTGGCTACTACACAGACACCTTCTCAGTAAGGCAGAGGGGAGGGGGGAATTTGTGCTTAGGAGAGAGTGGTGGTGGAGTGGGGGGAGCAAACAGCTGTTCTCAGACAGTGTTTCTAACGAAGGACATTAAGCTACCTATTGATAAGCTCAAAAAAGCCTGTCTGCCTTGAGCATCTCCCAACTGCATGACTGTAGTCAGCATGCGGTCTGGTAGCTAATGCGGAGGTGTCTGTGTAAGGCAGAGGGAATAATCCCTGCTTAGCCAAGGGAAACCAGACAGGTGCAGAGAGGAGGGGCTAGCCCTGCTGTGGAGCACAGAGCCCTGCCCAGCCCAGAGAGCATGCTGGGATGCTGGAGGTGTCTTGTTTATCTTAAACCAGCAAGGGGTCTGGGACAGACATTGTATAAACCAATTTGAGCCAAATCAGTTAAGTCTGAGACTACATTCAACCAGGTTTATCTCAAACTAGTTTGAGCCATTTTTAAACTGGATTATGTGCACTGAACATCTGTTCTGTTACAGATTTAAACCAGTTTCTGATCACTTAAACTGGTTTATGTGTAATGTCTGTCCCCTAAGGAGCGGGGGACCTGGCCATAAACTCCCTCTGCACCACGCAGCACAGACAAAGGCATGTGGGAGCTGGGAGTGCAAGCAGGTAGGTTCATCCTGCACTCCAGGAGTCCTAAAAGATATTGCATTGCTCTAAAGCACATGCCTCCAGCTGTTCTGCGCTGCTTGGGGTGAGGCAACTGTGCCTCACCCTCCACACAGGGTGGAGGTAATAACCACAAGAGTCTTGAGAGCTGCTTAGTAGAAAGCCATGGGCTAAATGCACCCCTCCTGTATTCTGCATCCTCAGGGATGGATGTGCTGCAATGCATCTTTCCCGTTTAGGATGAAGTCAGTGTTTACTCTATTGTTGGTCCTATACAGGTCTGTATCCATACACAATGGTTTCAACAGGGTTGACTTGCTGATACTACTCACAGAGTAATGCTAACTGTGTGTATTCAACACTAGTAAGAGAGCTGAGGCTCAGCCAGGAAGGTAGATGCAAAAAAAGCCTTTATAAAAAGAAGAAAAAATGGAGGGTATGGTGAGCAAACCCAGCATACAGAGGAACTGAAAAAGTGCCTTAGACAAGCTCTTTGTCAAGTCCAGTATCCACTATCAAGTAGTGGCCTGGGCTACATGCTTCAGAATGGCAAGCATGGCTGTATATTGTTCTCCTAGGTACCAATGTGTTAGTGCAATCTGGAATAAAAAGGCACTGGTGTTTCCAGAAGGGAAAAAGAATACTTTTCCTTTTCTTGTATTTGCTACTGTAAAGCTAGCTGAAACAAACATTGCCAGCCCAGCAACCCAGAGAAGCCTGGATCCTTTGGATCCAAATGTTAGGCAGCCACGTGGGACATTTCGAGATTAAAAGGCTGCACCTGCAAACCTTTGTTTACTCCGGTGCTGTCCCTTTACACCTGGCTTGCTCCTGTTACATTTCACTCCAAGGCTTGGCTCTGACCGTCTTTTGGAGCCAGTGCCATTACCATCCCTTCAGCCAGCACTTGGTTTTCCCAGGGCTGAACACAGCCATCTTGACAGCTTCACAATAAGCAACCTCAACTAAATTAAATACCTCAAGGGCAAGCCATCTCCTACTGAGTCTTCATAAAGCCACACTGGAACAGAGTCTTTAAAGGGACACACCTTTATCCTGGGGAACAGCAGCAAGCTCCCCTCTATCATCTTTTGTAGAGCTTTCAGCTCCTACACAGCTGACTTTCTCATCGGGGTGTGGAAAGAAAGGAGT
The DNA here is from genome assembly GCF_001723915.1 of Gavialis gangeticus. Lineage (NCBI taxonomy): Eukaryota > Metazoa > Chordata > Crocodylia > Gavialidae > Gavialis > Gavialis gangeticus. The sequence continues at coordinate 51,078,296 of NW_017728992.1, read as the reverse complement.
TTCCACCCTCCCAGTCCTTCCCTCTAAATTGCTTTAAAGCCATTCACTTGCTGATGCAGGTTGCAGCATGCACTTTGGCTGGTTGCTTTCTTTTGTTCCATAAGCAAGTCCTTTAAAGGAACTGGCAGTCAACGAGGCAAAGAACATGAGCTAATTTTTTTATGGAACTGCTGCACTGAAATAATAGTATAAAGACTAAAATGAAAGCTGAAAATAACCCCAGTTGCAACATGTGGAGGAAACAGTACTCCCCTCAGTGAGAGACAGCCTCCTTTCCACATTTTAGACATGACGAAGTATCCACATTCCTTCCCTTCCCCAGGCTCATTTTCCATGTGAGAGCAGGAACTCCACCACTAAGTTGCAAAAGAATGAAAGAAAACACATAAAGTGCCCTGTTTCCACCTGTCTCTCCTTCCATTACTCAACCCGCTTGAAAAATGACTTGACAGTCAAATAACAGCAGGCTGGGTATGGCAGGAAACACCTATAGCATGGCAAGATGCAGTTGATAGCAGCACATGTACCCTGTAGTAGACAGGGCCAACAGAGGCTGTGTTCAAAGCATGACACCACTGAGAAGGCAGAGGGATCTCTACAAAGCTTTTTAATTTAAAGACAACCATACTTACAGGGATTCAGGGCCCTGGGAATATGTTTACTGCAGGACATTGAGACCAGTGGAAATCCTGGTCCCTGAAATATTGTGCAGCCTTAAGGTGACTATGAGCTCTGTGCACAAGATATTATAGGATGATATTACAGGAAGCACAATATTAAAAGAAACACATGTGAGAGCCATAATAATAATCAAGGCATGGCAGCTTCCCCAAGAAGACGATGCGTTGTGACAAAGAGAACAAGGAGAGAAAGGAAGCAGGCATGAGATTAGACTGGTTTACTGCTCACAATCCCCATTCCCCAGCCACGCAACATGTCTACTGAACTACGGACCCAGTGGTGAACAAGGCAACCCATCTTTGCTCTCAGGGAATCACCACAGGTGGATGAAGGTGTCCAGACCCAGGACATCAAGGAAGCTGCATGTTGCTTGTGTGCTAACTGCCTGTATTCTAGTGAGTAACATGACACGAGTCCACAGCTCCTCCTAGACATTTAGCTAAAGCTCTCCTGACAAAGCAAGTGTTGCATCCTAGCTCCATCTCAGACCATTTTCTTTTCTGATTTCAGGACTCCAAAGGTTGGGAGTCTTTCAAGACAGAAGGAATGAAGGGCAGATTGGTAGAAGTGGTCTTGGATATCCCTTGACTCTCAGTGGGGATGGATTTCCACTTATTCACTGCATCTGTGTTCTTTTGTGTTCCCCATATAACCCAAGCCTCGCCCCCACACAGCAATTGTCTTTGGCCTTACATTGCCATCACCATGTAGTTAGGGAAGGATTTTCAAAAGTCTCTAGGAGAAACATCACTTTGCTCGGTTGCTTTCTGGAACCAATGTCTCAGCAGCTGTGAACAACAGGACAACTTCTGATATCCCAGCTCTGTTGCAGCATCTCCTGGGATGAGAATGCCAGGGATAAAACAGTTCCAGATTATCCTTGCTGCTCAGACAACTTGATTCCAAACACCAGGTCCCTTCACCGATTATTGGTGTTACAAATAGAAAACTAAACTCAAACAGGTTTGCCAGTAGTGAGAGCAGGGGCTTAAGAGTCAGGACACATGCTCTAACTCTTATTCTCCAACAAATGCACTGCATAGTTTGGAATTCCACTTGCATGCACTGCAGGAAATTGAAATATCCTTTTATCTGGACAGTCTCAGCCCCCTGTACTGTTGGCAGGGGTTAGGAGCTCCTCCCCCTGCAATCTGGACACTCTATACCATACCCGGTTTAATAGATCAGAAACTAAGGTATCAGAAACAGGTGGCTTGGGCAAACTGCAGTGAGTTAAAAGTGTGGAGGGACTTTACCATGGACCACCTAATGCCAAGTACCTACTGGCATGTGTGTCTCTGCTGTTACCCTACAGTAAGTGGAAACTAATCCAGGGCAGTTTAGCTCTGTTTTATTCAGGGGTAAATTTTTTCAGTTTAGCTTCCATTTAGCCAGGGTAGGAAGAGATACAGAGACTGTTACTATGGAGCAGCTTATGTGTGGTGAAATCCCTGACACCTTTTAATTTATCGCAAACTGACACTTAGTCCATACCCAGAGAGAATGCAATTTGCCAAAGGTTACAACAGTGGCGGCCTTAGGGTTCTTGGGGCCCTGGGCAAGAGTGTCATTTGGGGCCCCTTAGAGGCTTAATTTTGATGACCTATAAACAAGTTGGATATTTTCAATTTTAATTTCACTTTGCCCTACCCATGAAACTGCAATGAAAGTATCTTAATACAATACTGATAATACACATATTCAGTGTAATTAATTTTTATTTTTAAATGTGTGGGGCCCTGGGCAGTTGCCCAGTTTGCCCTCCTCTAAGGCCACTACTGGTTACAAAGAACCTAAGCTAGGCTTTCTGAATCCTAGAATGACAAAGCTGTTCTTCTTTCCCCAACCAGCCATGCATACCTGTTTTATGTAAACAAAGGTGGAAGGAATATTCAGTTGCAGCCAACAGATTTGGCAAATGCGTCACCATGTACTCTGCTGATTGCTGCTTAGTCTTCTCCTAGCCTGTGATATTGCAGCTTCCTTGTTTGCTCTAAGAACTATATGTAGTCATTTGCCTATGATTGCTCATATGAAAACTTTCATTCATCCTTTCATCTCAGGAACCAAAGAAACTGATTGTTACTATTGTAGCGATGTTACATGCAATTTCAAATAATTAAATGTCCTTCTGCTCCCAGTCTGATTTTTAATAACATAATTATACCTGCCATTGAAGAGTTTTGGTGGAGAATGCAATGGATAGTAGGTAAGCTGTGAGAAACCCAGGCCCTTTCTAGCTGTCAGTAGGAGTAGCCACAGCCCCAGTGAGTAATGCATCTGCCAGGTTACGAGTAAAATACCCCATCAGCATGTTCTTCAACAAATCCATAAACAAAGCTGCTTTATCTCTCCCCCTCACTCCCCTACCAACCTCATCCCCCTCCTTGTGCCTGTTTCTATGTAAACACAGAGAAATCAGAAGCTGGGATGAAAGACCTTGACATTCTGTAGACCAGTCAAGGGCTGAACCAGACCGAGGGACATGATATTAAAAGTTCAGTGAGAGCACAAGTGTTTCACTGGCAAATGCAAAATCTGTCAGCAAGATAAAGCTATCAGAAGGGCAGAAAATAGGATTATCACTAGGTCTATAAATATTGTCTTCTGTGTGTGCTTTTAACTAGTGTGAAGAATCATCTTTTAACACTCAGCAATGTGTTCTTTCCTTGGTGTCCCCCAAAAAGCTGTGTATTGAGTGTAAAGAAAACAGAGTTTCCAACCCACAATGCCCTTGAAGATGCAGCATGAACCCTTGCAACCTCTTTATTAATGCAATCTCCTTTCCCCAAACCTGCCAGTAGATCTGTTCACCTGCCAAGTTTTTGTTTGGACTGCCACAGCAGAGGTCCTTACTCAGACAAGTCAGTAAATTGACCCTGCCTCATTTGAGACTTGCTCCCTGAGTCTTGTATTGATGTAGCTATATCCAAACATTGCTTCCCGTTTAGGGTTCCCAACTATGAGGTCAAGAGGTACTCATGCTCTTGCTACATGGAGTTTTGCAAGTGGAACTCTCCCCCATAAAACCCATCTCAACTAGCGGCTCTCATTAAGACTTGATATTCAAAGTTGTTTGCAGAATAACCAGTCTTTGTCTTCTGTACATTGCTATGTCTTACAAGTGCCTTCCCTTTTTAAGCTGGACTCCCTTCTTTGCCTCTATCACCATAAGCCTAATCCACTGCTGGTGATTCAGATAGGTTAATTGAGGCACCAGGCCAATAAATGCTTATCATTTTAAGAGGGTGGTATATCATGTTTTTATTATCTTATATTTTGGTGTGTGGCTATCTAAGTTTTGACTGCAGAGGGGATGCTATAAAAAGGAAAATGATGATGAAGATAAGGAGGAGGTGGATGATGATGAATAATTACTTATATATTTTCATAGTTTCATAGTTAGCAGGGTCGGAAGGGACCTGAGCAGATCATCAAGTCCGACCCCCTGCCATGGCAGGAAAGAGTACAGGGGTCAAACGACCCCAGCAAGGTGATTATC
>NW_017728992.1:51067999-51073373 GCF_001723915.1 Gavialis gangeticus | reverse complement strand
GACAGGACCTGCCACTAATGAACCCGTGTTGGTTGCCCCTAAGCACGATCTCCCCCGCTGACCCCTCGTGGACATGCACCAGAATAATTCTCTCAAAAAGCTTACCCAGGATCGAGGTAAGACTAACTGGCCTATAGTTTCCCGGGTCCTCCTTCCTCTTCTTTTTGAAGATGGGACCACATTGGCCCTCTTCCAGTCCTCTGGCACCACACCAGAGCACCACAAGTGCTCGTACAGCCATGCCAGGGGTGCTGCAATGACCTCAGCCAATTCCCTCAGTACTCTAGGGTGGAGATTGTCCAGACCAGCTGATTTAAATATGTCCGGTCCCTCCATATGCTCCCTGACTAGTTCCTCGCTAACCCTTGGCCTAGGTGCACCTCCCCTGGGGTCTAAGGGGGGCCCAGCAGGGCGGGGGGGGTGACTGTTCCAGTCCATGCTCAGGAAAATGGAGGCAAAGAACTCGTTAAATAGGTTAGCTTTGCCGTCTGGTGAGACGACCAAATTTCGTAGCGTGTCTTGCAGGGGCCCCACGTTCCCTGGTACTTTCTTTTTGCCCCCTATGTATTTAAAAAAGGACTTCTTGTTGTCCCTATTGCCAGAGCACCTAAAAGATGCTAGGCATCATACTGGTATCATCCCTGCTCTGAAGTGGTTTAATTCCAAAAAGGCAGAAATATAACATAAAAACAAAGTGGCCACAGCTGAGGATAGTTTACTAATCTGTCCAGCTATATTTCAAGTATAATATTCATACACAGCAGGCTCCCGTTTTGAATTTTTCTGGTACAAACTATTATGCTAGTGCCTGCTGCTAATAAAAATGTGCAGCTTTCCCTAATATAAGATGGCTGTATTTCAATGGTCAGTAAACAATTCTGCCTCTTTATGGCCAAGCATAATGTTTCTTTATCTAGCAGTCATAGCTACAAGATAAACTTACTGTGTCTAGCAGCATCATACTGCAGGCTCCATTTAATCCTGTCTCTGCAACATTTAAGGTGGGTTAATGAGCAATGATGAGTGACAGCAGCAATTCAATTAGCCCACTCACAAGTTAATTAACTCCCTCTCCCCAGTGGAACTGTAGGTTGTAGCCCTGTTGCTCTAAGGACATAGACAGTAAAGGTTCTTTGGATAAATCTGATAACTTTTATTAGAGTAAGTAAATAGTTGGAAAAGTTTTTCTTAGCAAGCTTTTGGGTTTAAAAACCCTTTGTCAGGTTGAAGAAGCATCTGCAGTTGGTGTGTACTTTTTCTGGATGGCTTTCTTGCATTCATACCAGCCTCTGGCTTCTTTACTATTCATTCCCTCTAAGAAACCCACACACCAACTGCAGATGTTTCCTCAGCTTGAAAAAGGGGTTTTAAACCTGAAAGCTTGCTACGAAAAAAATTTCCAAGTATTTAGTTAGTCTAATAAAAGATATCAGAATTACCCAAAGAACTTTGTCTTCCCAGTGGAGGGAGTTAATGCTGCATTGCTTCCAGTCTACCAGACAGCCTTATCAGTAACAACACTGCTTGAGAGCACCACTTCTATCTAGGAATAGGCATGGAGGTGGCTATGGGAGACTGCTATATTATGCAGCTTTCCTTTGGACCTACAAAATGATAATGAAGATAAGGTTGGGCTCTGTCAACATACCTATAGCAGCATAGCTACTGTGGCTGCAGTTCTGTAGTATAGACAAGCCCAAATAGTAACTGGGTGAAGTAGCCAGGAGTGCCCTCTACTCCTACCCTCTAGTGTTAGGTGTTTAGGGCCTTCAGCTCCCGGTGGGACCTAGGTAAATAGCAACATGATTTAAACTTATGCAGGTGTGTATAACTTTCTCCTACCTCATCTGCTTGGTATGTAAGCTCCTGAGTGCAAGGACAACCTTTTATTTTAGGTCTGTCAGTAACAATGGAGCTCTGTTTGGACTCACTAGGCATCGCTAGACTGTGATAATAATAAATAGTCTGAAATGATGAATAATAGAGGAGTCCCATTGTTTCTCATTCCAGTTGCTGTTGTGAACTTAGCTTTAGCAATGTACAGATAAACTGGCTGCTGAAATTTCACAGAGCCTCCTGGACAGGGTCTAGCTAGATAGCACAGGGAGTAGGAGTTTCCTGCTGGAATGCACAGTCTCCCCTCTGTCTCATTAATGCTAATGGCGGTGGTAGTTCTGTAGTCATTGGCTGTCTGGAGGAGGATTGATCTGAAACCTCTTTGCCCATTCTTTGTTCTTAGTGAGGTAAACCTCATAGGAAGGAAAATGTTAGCGAGTGAAAAGATGGAGCCCCCTTCAAATTATGATTCTTTTTAAAGTAAGAAAAGACCTAACAAAGCCCCATATGGTCCTCCGATTCTGTAGCGCCTCTCCAGTGTCTCTTGTAGAAGTTTCTGTGCCCCAGCCCCCCCAAAAAAGGCAAAAAGTCCAGTTTTGCTCTGCTGTAGGTAGATCTAGCACATGGCCTATTTATTTACTATGAAAGAGGAAAAGAGGTAAGAGTAAGAGATGCTATTCCTGATACAGGAGGTCTGAAAAGCACAGCTCATGAGTCTACATTGAAATGGCATGGAACCGGGGTGCCTTTCACTGCTTCATTTTCTGTAGGATTTAGAGAATTAATGAGTGGGAGCAGGTTTCTCAAACACTGTACTCATTCAAATTAAAGGCATGTGTTAGAACTAGCCAGTGTCTTCTCCCAGTACAGAATTATGAATACTTGTCAACACTGGTGGCAAAACAATCCACTTTGGTATCCAAAGTCCATGTTTGTAAGTTTCTATGACGGGTTGCTGATGTGGGGCCCAGCAGCAATCATTGATGTGGCCCCATAGAGAAGGGGTTGGCAACCTATGGCCTGCAGGCCAGATCTGGGCCACAGAGGTCTGATTTCACATGGGGGATCAGTGGCATAGCACTGCGCTGTGCTGCCTATCCGCTCCACAGAACTCCCCTCTGCTGCAGAGCCTGCTGTATCTGTGCCTCTCTAACTGCAGAGGGGCTGGGGATCAGCAGTGACAGTGAGTGCAGGCAGCAAAGATTTCTGCTGCACCTTGGCAGCAATGATGATGACATCACTGACAAACTGCCCATCAGCATTTGAACTATTTAGGACAGGGGTTGGCAACCTACAGCTGCGGACATTCCCCATGTGCCGATGTGGTGAAAAGTGGTGGTGGCAGGTGTTTTTCTTCTGCAGACTAAATAACCCTAGTTCTTTCAGCCTTTCCTCATAAGCCATACTTCCCAGCACAGGCGATTGGTAGGGGGTGCATGGGGGTGCATGTGCCCCCCCAATGGCTGACACTGATGCTGGTGCCCCCCTTGACAGTTTCGGCAGCTTCTGCAGGTGCCCCCCCCAGATTCAGGAGGAACCAGTCACTCATGCTTCCCAGGCATCCACATCCTTTCTGAAGTGTGGCCCGAAGCTGGACACAGTACTTCAAGTGAGGCCTCACTAGTGCTGAACAGAGTGGCAGAATCACTGCCCTTGATTTGCAAGTGGTACTCCTGTTAATAAAACCCATTAAGGTGAAAATAGTTGACTGTGGCTACAACAGACCCTGCTAATGTGTACAGAAGGTTTTCCTTGGATTCTGACAGCCACGGATCTGTGCATTCCTTTGATTCAGTCAAAAGAGAAGATCCCTGTATCAGCTGGTATGGGGGGGAGGATCTTTCATAAGAAGAATATGACACAGTGAGGGTGACAGTGCTTGGTAACCCTCAGTCTTCTTCAGCTTAAATAACCCTTGTTCTGAGCTATGTGCAGAGGTGTTAACTGTGAAGCTGAATACTAATATGGAACAAGATCCTAAACTCATTTATAGTTTATCATGCGGACTCTTTCTCATGGCAACTGCTTTTCTTCATTTATATATCACTAGAGGTCTTCCTCTAATGGATCTCACGGTTTCAGTAATTGCACTGGGTGAGATGTTAGGAGTGATAATCAGGAACAAGTATATTGCATTTACACATTTCAGATTACTAACTACACCATTCAGTACTAACCATGTTGTCAAATAAGTAAGCTTGCATCAAATGTACGTGCATTTTCAGCTGGTTCCAGCAGGCCGCACCATAGCTGCCTGAATCCTGGTTCTCAGGGTTTCTTTCTTGTATCTCTGGTTTCTTCACCAAACCTGTGGATTGAATTCTGGGGTTGAAATTGCTGCTAGTGATGAGAATCAATCCTCTGTAGCAAAAACTAAGGCTGGTTCTCATCACTTGAGTGTTAATTCACTTCTATTGCAGAAGCAACAAAAGACCCCCCAAAAGTCCCTGCCCTTGACAGCAAATGATTTAAGAAGTAACCAGGGTGGTTACTGGCACTAAAGACCTCACACTCAGTACCAAAGCAGTGTACAATAGGTTCCCTTGGAGGCCTCATTCATGTTTGTATGGGGTGTTATAAAGAACAGCTCCCCTCTCCCATGCAAGACCTTAACGAATGTCTATGTCTCAAACACAAGAGGTCCAGCTTGTGTTGGTGGGAGGGAGACATTCTGGTGAGGATGCTTTATACAGTTTGAATTTTGGCTCACAAGATGACACAGTTGACCAAGGAAAGACCTTGTCATCTTTTTCTTTTACTTCCCCTTCATCCTCTTCCTCTAGTAAGAGAATCCAGTCCACACAATGCAGAGCTGAACTTAGGGGTGTGTGGGGCCTGTGTGGGGCAGTGGCGAGAGCCTGGAGTGCAGAGTAGGGGGAGGGCAGGGCGGTGAGTGGCCGGAGCATGGAGTGGGGGGATGTGACAAGCAGCCAGAGTGCAGATCTGGCAGTGTGTGGCAGGGCCTGTATGGCAGTATCTGCAGGACCCCCCAAAGTGTGGGGCCTGGGGCGGTTGCCCCAATTTCCACCCCCAACCCCCGAAGGACAACTCTGACAAAGTGTTCTTCCTCTTCTAATCCAAGGTTCTCCCTTACTACTACTGGTTTCAACTCACTTCTGTTCCGTTCCAACTACTCCCGCATTGGCAACGTGTAGAGGGTGCACATGGGTGCCCATGCACCCCGAGGTTGGCAGTGCACACCCCCAAAAGAAGCACTGCCAGCGGTTGCCACTCGTCACCTCCCCCCCCGCCGCCAATACAGCTGGCAGTGTCTGTAGGTGGTCGCTGACAACCAGTTGGCGCTCACCACCACCACCTGCACTTCCACCTTGCACGCCTGCATTCAGGAGCTCACTGCTCGCTGCCACCATGCCCCTGCCACTGCCACTGCCACCACTTGCCGTGCCCCCCCAGCCTCTGGGGGCACGCGTCATTCATGTACCCCCATAACTTACTGCATTCAGCTTTGCTTCAAGCCTTTTTACTCTGTGCTAACCATGGTGCCAAAGGGCACATTCACATGAGCGTGGACAGTTGG
>NW_017728992.1:51059562-51062999 GCF_001723915.1 Gavialis gangeticus | reverse complement strand
TACCCCCATAACTTACTGCATTCAGCTTTGCTTCAAGCCTTTTTACTCTGTGCTAACCATGGTGCCAAAGGGCACATTCACATGAGCGTGGACATTTGGTTCCCTGGGGACAAGTACACTTTGTGCCACTGCTTCTTGTTCCCAGGGAATGCCTGTGCCATGCACACTTTGGCACACAAATTGCCACGGGTGGCATAGGGGAGGCCGTGCTGGCTCCAGAAGCCTTACCTGGGGCCCTGGGGGCCTCTCAGAGCCTCAGTGATGGCGATCCTGCTAGGCGGAGCCTGGCCAGCAGCCGCAGCGCAGCTCCAAGTGGCCCAGCTCCGCATGCTGCCTGAGCACGTGCTGCTTTGGGTTTTTTTCTGCATTTATTTTTGACCCCTTGATATCCAGAGGTCAAAAAAACCACAGGGGGAAAAAAATGGAGCAGCACTCGCTCAGACAGTGTGCTCTCGCAGTGCAGAGAACACGGGACTGTGCAGTACATGACACTGTAAACATGTTTGCAGTGCCACTTACCGTGCTCATTTGGATGCACCCAAAAAGCCAAACTTACATCAAACACACATACATTCTCAAATGGCTCCAAGAGGCCTTTCCATAGCCACCCGAGTCATGCTTCTCAGGGTTTCTTTCCTGTATCTCTGGTTTTTCCATCAAACCTGTGGATTGAATTCTGGGGTTGCAACTTTACTCATCGACTCTTCTTCATTCTTGTTTACCCTGATGTGTTTTTAACTCCGTCACTGATATTTTTTCTTTTTGGTCTTTATGTGTTGTCCACTTCTCTGAAAGTCATAAAGCTTCATTTTAGCTCTTGTAAGGAAGAATGCAAAGATGTCTGGTTTTAAACCTTAGAGTTTGCTATTTGCCCCTTAACTGAAGGGCAGCCAGAAAACAGAATTCTGTCACCATCGGCATGGAGCAGTAGATGAGATATGGTTGCTTGTCTGCAGAAGGAATGTAGATCTTTTCACTAGGTTTAGAAGAGTCAGTGACTGCTCTGTATCTGCCCCTGGAAGACAGTAACTGGAGGAGACTTATTTTAGTGGAAGTACATGGGCTTTAAGAAGGTCAGAAACACACTCACTCTATATAGGAAATTTGCTTGGCAAAAATGTAATGAAAAAACAGATGGGTTTTTCTCCTGCTCCAGTACACCCTGATCCTGTCAACACATGTGCTTAACTTCAAGCATGTGACTGAGTGACTGCAGCACAGCTACTCCTGTGTCTAGAGGATCAGGATTTTATTCTGTAGCTAGTTTTGAGTGTTGAAATGCACAGTCTTTCCAGTGTGTCCACTCCCCCTGAACAAGCTTTGTGTCAAGATAATTAAGAAATAGCTCCATCACAATATTTTAAAATAGAAATTATCTCACTGGTGTGAGTCATGGATGCCAAGCACATCACTGATAATGTTGTGCAACTAACCATACATCTCTTTTTTTGTGGCTATTCCCACTGTCGTGCCAAGACTCTCCCCTGTTCTGTTTGAATTTTTCTCTTACTGATATTTCCCACACCATGTAGCTGAAAGAAAAAAGAATAGTTGATATTTATTTAAGGGTCACTAGGGTCATTTACAATCTGCGTTTTCACCCTTATGGGTGAATATACCCCTGCTCCCATCCTTGTAAGGCTCTCCATGAATAAAGTGTGTTGTGTGGAGGCAGAAGTTCAGAGCATAATCTTTATTTTCTCTTACAAGCATGTTCATTAGAACTGATCAAAGCAAATAGGAAAATAATATTAACCATAGTTAAGCTACCACTTGTGATAGGTGGAGAATGGCTGCAAGTGTGGACTAAAGGAAAGGCTTTAGGAAAAACATTGTTTTCTTATTGTAAAGCTCCTTGTTTGGTCTCAGAAGAAAGTGACCTTGCTCTGAGTCCTTGCCATTTTATAATGACACCACCACCAAAGCAAAAAACACTGAGTGGGTGGGATTTTTTTAAAGTCAACTACTCCTGAGATTAAGGGGATTTGGAATTTGAGGTTCTGCGTTCTGTGGATCTCTGATGAAAAGAAAAAAGCCCAGCCAGTCAACCAACATAAAAATCTTCAGCCAATTTACTTTCTCTCTGTAAATGGTAATGAAGGCTGCACTAAGCAGTCATCATGTGCCATACATCTGAATACCCCATTTAAAGACATCCAAAATAGCTAAGGCTGCAGAGCCAGCTTAGCTAGCAAAGTCAGGACAATAACTTACAAGCCAAAGCTTTGGTTTCAGCAATTAAGGTAGCTTGGGTGACGCCTGTGCCTGGAGCACTGCACTGGCTATTGCTGCACTTAGAAAAGCTGCTGAGCACACAGGAACCATGGAACGGAGATTGGGAATTACATAGGCGACAACTTTGTGCATTGTGTCTTATACACTCAAAGAGCTTCATTCAAGTGGACGTAGGAATTCTTCACATCCCTCTTAAGTACAGTGCAAGCTTAGTGTGTTGTGTGCAAGCAGAGAAATCAGGAGGCTGACTTTACACTCCAGCTTAAAATCACATATGCAGAATTATTGGCTTTGCATTAGCACATTTTAGCAATACCCAGTTTTCCCTAGGACACCTGCACAGCATTTAGGTAGAAAGGTGCATTTAGGTAGAAAGGTGTATAATGCTCTGAGACAACCATGCAGTGTCCCATGCACCTTTGCTCCCAAGAGACAGATAAAATTATGTCCGAGAGACTGTAAACGGGGTGGAGCATATCACCTCACATCACTCAACATTGACCGCTTTGGCTGCTAAAGGAAGCGACCCAAAACCACACCAGAACCACACTGGACACGTGTCAGGAGCCTGAGGTCTGCATCTTTTTTTCTACTCAAATATGCACAAATATACAAAAGCATTTCAAGCACAGAAAAATGGACCAGGCAATTTTTACTGACTGAGCTTTGTAAGTGGATAGAGTGGTTTCCAAGTCACAGAGACGAGTAGGAAGAGGAACCCCGAGAAAGGAAGGAAGGGCACTGATGCGAACAGACGACAGAAGTGCTACCTGAGAGGAGGTCTTAGATTCCAGTCCAACACCTCCCACGGGGTTTAAGTGCCCACTGGACTCAAGAGATAACTTCCATTGGCTTCAATGAAGTTTGGGTCAGGACTGCATAGGAAGAAAAAAATGCCACAGCATTTTTTTAAAATTTGATTTTAAAGGTTCAGAGAAATTTGCATCTTACTTGCAAAACTTTCAGAGAGCCACTGCTGAGACACAACCACGACAGCAATCAAAAAGTGTGGAAACATCCTTTTGTAATGTAAGTAAAGTGCCTATTTTGGGCCAGAAGGAAGTCTAGTGCCTTTGAAAATGAAGGAAACACTCCAATTCTTAGGCCTGTGTGTGAAAGCAGAGGAGAGAACTGATGCCCCAGCTTGGTTTCACTTTACCAAAATGATTTTTTTTTTTTTTTTTTTTTTTTTTTTTTTTTTT
>NW_017728992.1:51057949-51059551 GCF_001723915.1 Gavialis gangeticus | reverse complement strand
CAGTCTTCTCCCTTTTTTTTTTTTTTTTACGGACTTGCTTGTACCTGTCTGGGAGAAACTGACAGCTTGCTATAATCGCAGAGATCTAGATGGCAGTTTCTCTAGGAGCACACATCACAGCCAGGTCTGGGTTATTTAATAAATACTATGTAAATAAACTCAGGCTACAATGTAAGATCAAACGCTCTAACCATCATTCCTAACTGTGGGAATCCAGCATGCAGCTGTGCACGTGAAAGGGTTACACCTTAAAAGTGCGCAAGCCGAGGCAGTTGTGTTTGCAGTTGCAAAGCATCAGACCTCCATCATCTAAATTAAGTTGCAGAAATCTTTTCCTGCTAACTCCTCCAATTACTTTTTTCACCTCCTTGCAAGTCATTCAATTTTTCACTGTTTGTTTAGCAAGTCATTTTCTGTAGTATTGTTCCCATACAAAGCAAAACAGGAAAAAAAAACACGTAATTCTTCTGTCTCAGGCTGGTATGCCTGCCAGCCCAGACAGGACTCTACACAAGATGCAGTTCCTGTGATCTGGCTCCAACTTCTCTGCTTACCTATCACATAAAGAATTTGATGACTTTTGAATTCCTCCCACACAAAGGACCCAATTCATAAAGTCACAAGCAGTTTTGTTTTGTTTTTTTTAAAGAAGAGTTTATAAGTAAAACAAGTGCAAGTTTATTTTCTTCAGGAGGTAAGCAATGAACATTACACTCTTCAGGTGCTGGACAAATTAAAAGGGATGGACCCAATGAGGCAGAGGGAAGCATCTCCAATTGACACTCCAAAAGAGATACGGAGCCTTATAATGAGAGGTGTTTGCTGCCCTCCACTCCCAAAAGGAGTACATTCAGTATCTCACAGGATTGATCCCTAAAGGGAGCAATATTCATGATTGGGGGAAGAGAAACAATAAACAGCCTCTTTAGCCTAGGCATAAAATACCTTTGCTGACTTTAGAAACCATTTGCTAGAGCAACTCAAAAATGCACAAAAGTTCTTCCTATTGTATGAGAAGATTTAAAAAGGAAGAATGAGCCATTGCGTTATAATTTTTTTTATTTATGCAGTTCTTGGCTTTTCTTGGAATGGTCTGAACACTTGCTGCTGCTTTATTGGCCTTTCCAGGGATGTCAGTTTGGGGCAGGGCTTAGGTAAGTAATTGCTCATGGGTGGCTGTAAAAAGCATGCAATTATCCCAAGGAGCTGCCTATATGGGAAAGTAACCTTCTGAATGGAGACTGAAGGGCCAGAAACTGTTCTTAGCCCCACCAAAACTCTCATACAACACTGGAACCTCTTACTGAGGCTATAGCACATTCCACCCATAGTTACACCTGTGCAACTCTACTGACTTTGGCTATCCAGCATTAGTCAGGTAGCAGTGACTACATCCCAGAGTGTGCTGTCACAGTGCAGAACATACATGGCTTCTATCAGAAGTTGTATGGATCTTCATATGATTGCACATGGCAACAGCTGCAGAACAGACAGTTGTTGACTCCAGTAGAGTTGCATGGGGTGCAAGTCTGACAGTTTGGCCTGTAGCCTTGAGAAGGGTTTCATGGGGGGGGGGGGGGGGGGGGGGGGGGGGGGGGGGGG
>NW_017728992.1:51044232-51057938 GCF_001723915.1 Gavialis gangeticus | reverse complement strand
GGGGGGGGGGGGGGGGGGGGGGGGGGGGGGGGGTGTGTGCGCGCGCGTGCGTGCGTGGTCATGAAAGAATCTCCCAAACTACACTGCAGCCTTACTGCTGTTGGTTTCTGTCCTTCAAACATCTCAGCACTTTCCTTCATGTTGCCTGTTTGAAACTCCTTGAAGAAATGTAGTGACTGGGTCTCTAGGTCATTTGCCCCTGAACCTCTCCTTCAGACTTGCATCCTAGAATCAGAAAAGCCAGGGTTGGAAGGGACCTCAGGAAGTCATCTAGTCCAAGCCCCTGCTCAAAGCAGGACCAGCCCCAGTTAGACCGTCCCAGCCAAAGCTTTGTCTAGTTGGGTTTTAAAACCTCCAAGAATGGAGATCCTACATCATCTCTGGGTAACCTGTTCCAGTGATTTACTACCCTCCTAGTGAGAAAGTTTTTCCTACCGTCTAACCCAAACTGCCCTTGCTGCAGCTTGAGATCATTGCTCCTTGTTCTGTCACCTGCCACCATTGAGAATGGTCTAGCTCCATCCTCTTTGTAGCCACCCTCCAGGTAGTATCATGCCTCTAGAATGCTACCAACTGCTAATGGCTGGAATTCAACTGAGCATACACATAATTTGTATAATAATAGGCTAACCCAGCTGGTACCTTGTTCCGCCTTCCAGTGACCAGCCACTGACTGTTTCCTTTCAGGTATATAAGTCTGTAACACCGCAAAAGGCCAACAGGGCTGGGCCCCGATTGAATCCATTGAGTGCTGCTGGAAGATGGGCAATAAACAATAAGTAGCAGAGCTGTACAAGACAGTGCAAGAAGCCAGCTGCTCCAATTCAGGCCTTCTTTCCATGAACACCAAGCTCATTTTAAAGCTAAGCAGTATTAAACCAAGGACCCAGTGATTTAATGCAAGGACCCAATGTATTTCCATCTGCTCTTTCACAAAGTGCTGATACTTCTGATTACATCTGGAAAGCACCTTAGTCCGACGGTCATATTTGCCATTTGGCACAGGTTGCCTGTCCAATGCAGTGCATGGTTTAAATTCAAGGCCATTGACACTTGGTGTGCTTTAGCACCAAGAAAATGCTGGTACACTGGATGGGCAAAGTGTACCTAAAGTGCACACTACTCTTATGACTAAAACTTAACTCTGTTGGCATGCATAGCACAAACACTCTCAAAATGAAAGAAGTCATATCAGCAAAACTGTGCTTCTACAACAGTGATTCTCAACCAGGGTGCAACAAGAGCCTTTGAAGAGCGATCAAGATATGAGGAGATAAATCAGATGTGGGGAGGTAAGACAGAATAAACACAGGCTCAGGCTTGCTCTACCTGCCCCCTCTGCAAGGAGGTAAGCACGGTAATAACTAAACAAAAGTTATGGAAGGGGATCTTGAGTCTAGCGAGGGATGCCTTGAGTCTAAAAAGGTTGAGAACCACTGTTTTAGCACTACAGCAGTAGTTCTGGCTGATACACCTGTATCATGCAGGGATGCACCTCTTTACAGTCTGGACTGACACAGCTATGGTAGCAGAAGCTCAAAGCATAAGTCTAAGTTGTGCCAGCCTCTTACAGCTCAAAAGACACGTAAGCCCTCAGTATAGTACATGGCTGCTGTAGGCAATCTATGGATTACTCTGTGTGTGTGTGTGTGCGCGCGCGCGCGCACGCACACACACGCGCGCGTTGGGGGGGGGAAATCCTCCTGTAATCTCCCTCGCCTCTTCTAAATATGCAAATGCAAGTCTGAGAACCTATGAGAGTTTCCACCTCTTCACAGATATCAGCAACAATTTTCTTCTGTTTTTTTTTTTTTTAGAAGATTCCCCCACCACTTTCTGTTTCTGCTGTTCTAGTACCTTAGGTTTTCCCACTGGTTCAAAGAGCCACACCTAATTGCCGCTGTTCCACAGCAGCATCTCAAGCTGCTCCTTATATTTCAAAACAAGTGAGTCTCAAAGCAAATGCCATATTGACTGCTGCTAATATCTTTTGAGCAATGTTCTCTTAGTGGTATACATAACAGGTCAACAGCTGCAGGATACACGTAACAGGTTGATAGCTGGTCTAATGGTGGTTGATGGCCTGTTCAGGTACAGAACTGGCACACCATACAGAGCTAGTTCCTAAATGATTTCACTCTTCATATTTTCATATAGCGATGATTTGTTTTCCATGTATGCAACCAGTGCCGTTACCAACAGGTGTTCTTGGATAACCTACAATAAGGCTGGTGGTCTGTCACAGTGCAGGTCAACCTTTTTGTCAGGCATCGCATGAATTAGCCCTGCATGCCACTTAGATCCCCTTTCCTTGCCTGGTCTGCCGCTGTTACTGCTCCCTGCCTGATCTCCTGCTCTGCGTTTTGCTTCCTGGCCTACCTGCCACTGTGCTGCAGGTCCCTTCCCTGATCTGCCATGTGGCACATGCAGAGGTTGGCCATGCCACTTATGCCACGCATACTACAGGCTGGCTACCCCTGGTTGAGCACATGCACTGTCTACACTGTCTGTTCTAATAGTGACCACATCCCAAAGAGTTTTACTGCCCCCCAGTTTTAATATATGGAAAAAAAATCAGTGAAGGAATGCATTCAAAATTCTTCTACAACCTTCTAAAAATAATTTAGTCGAAAAAGTTGTAGATGTTAATTACAAGTCAGTTTGGTTCATTTTCAGGCTGATGGCAGTTCCATTTCCTTTCTACTTTTCTGTTCACTGATTAAACATTAAGCAAAAGCACCAAGCCATGTGGCCCATTATGTTTACAGAAAATACAGGTTTAAAAGGTGGTATCTTCCACTTTGCCAGTCTTTTTTTTTCTCTCATCTCGGAGGCAGGCTGTTTAGTGAAAACTGGAAGAGTCCGCAACTCTCTCCACAGAATTACCCCTCCTTCAAACCCAATTAAAAAACATAGTTTTTAAAGAAGTCCAGGGGAGTTGACCACACAGGTCCCATCAATCTAAGTCTCTTAGCAGGCTTTGAACATATATCGGAGCCTCTTCTGCACCAATGCATTAAGCCCAGTCCTCCCTTCTACGCCTATTAGCAGCAATGGGAATTGAGGATGCCAACTACCTTGAATCAAGTCTCTCTTTTGTACCATGCATGTTTCATATTGCAATTATTTGCTCCATGCTATACAGCTGTTTGCCACAAAAGACAGAAATAACTTCAAAACCAGCCATCTCATCTGCATCCCCCCCCACATGGAGTGGTATCCTGATCAAATTGAAACTGCCCTGAAGTTAGTTTACATGCCTCCTTCATTCCTCCCTCACGTAGAACTAGCCCTCAGTAGGCCCAGAAGAACATGGCTGTATGGGATGAAGCAGGCAAGGGAAGGCAGAGATAAGCCTGTGCTTATTGCATATACACAAGTTTATGACAAAGCACTGAGTAATACCCACAAGTTTCTGCAGCACTAGGGCAACAATGAAGCCAAAAGCAACAGCTACCTGACAAGCTCACAATGGCGCTTCATTTACATTACACTGTGGGGCTGCTCTATCATTTGAAATGGAAGCATCGCTGTGACACAGCTATGAAAGCCGTCATGCGTTTACAGCAATTTTAGCCCTGGTCTTGCTCTTACTTCTCAAAGCAAGTTAGTTTATGCATGTGAGGGACCCCATTTTAGTCCAGCTTACTCATACACACAAATATTTGCAAGATTGGAATCTGCTGATGCTGTTTTACTTGAAGTACAGGCATGCCCACAGACGAGGGAAAGCAAGCAGCCAGGCACTGTGCAATGTGCCACACAACAGCAGGGCTTGAGAAAGAAAAGTTTAGCTCAGACAGGGATAAAACACTGGCTTTTTCTTTTTTAAACACATCACAGAGTTTATAACATACACAAAAGATGTTACTTTAGGTCTCGCACATGTTGGGTAAAATTTTCCTTGAAGTAAACTTAAACATGTTTTAATTTTAAATGCTCCTTTATGAAAAAAAAGCATCACAAAACCAGCTCTGCAAGGAGCAGATGAGGGCGGAAATAAGCAACAGACAAATACTGGGGGCTTGCAGGACATTGTGTAGCATGAGAGCCATGTGCATTACTCAAGATCACGGCACAGGAATCGTTTGCTAGTTTCTTGCACAGAAAGTTGCAATTTGTGGACTGTGCCCCCAAAATCCTAGCATTGGATTCTTTTGCTCTGAGAGCTGTCATACGGACACAAAGTCTCTCTGTCTGATCATACAATGGGACAGTGAGTAAGCACATACACACACTTAATAAATTATCTACACATTTGCAATTTCAAACCTTATTACCACTTTTCATTCACTAACAGAGACCCGAAGACTTTATATCTGAAACCTACAGACTTCAGGGTGTTGAAATCAGTCGAAATCAAAGGCTGGACTCATATTCATCTTTTGAAAAGAGCTTGTTCTTTTTATACTAGTCTAAACCAGTTTAACAAGGCTCAAGCACCCCAGCATTGGCATGTTTGAAGTACATGTCAAAACCGAGCCTGAATTCACTCTTAATTATACTGGATCTGAATATGCAGTCCTCACACCAAAGTCCCATGGAATGAATAAAGTGTTTCACTTTAAGACAACAGAAGTAATCTCTGGATTTTCAAAGGGATACAACTAAAAATAAATAAAAAAAATCCTTGCAGGTAAAAAACTTCCCCAAATGCAGCCCATATACATCGTTTCCAGCATATTAGAATCAAGAATTTGTGCCTCCCCCTAGAGGAAGT
The DNA here is from genome assembly GCF_001723915.1 of Gavialis gangeticus. Taxonomy (NCBI): domain Eukaryota; kingdom Metazoa; phylum Chordata; order Crocodylia; family Gavialidae; genus Gavialis; species Gavialis gangeticus. The sequence goes on along the minus strand of NW_017728992.1, from coordinate 51,053,218 downwards.
AAAAATGATTACAAGTCATACTAGGACATTAAAATTAGCTGCTAAGACTAGAGGACCTTCTTTTCACTATGGAATCAAATGCTGCTTTAAAGATGGAAAATTCAGCTCTCAGAGGGAGTATGCTATACATATATTTTTTTCTTTACGAAAGAAACATTTTCTAGGAAGCATGCAATTCCCATTTCATTTTTAAAATTATTATATATAATCATTTAGTCTGTGCAACAGTTAAATAAACCCAGTCTGCATCTAATATGTGAGAGAAGCCACACACAATATATAAAATCATCATCTCTTTGAATAATCATCAAAATGGTGATCTATGTGCTTTATTTTTCCCTATCACTGTTGCATCTGAATAATTAAGGGCCCAATACCTCATTCTGCTCCCTTTCCAAGTAGTGGGGAGTGAAACTGGGCAGTTAGGCGATACGGTGGAAAGACCTTGGCATGCTTTCCCTCTCCCTCTGGCATTGTTAAATCCTTTCTGAAGACGAATCGGGGGGTGGTTAGGCTCTGCTGAGCAGGAGGTGGCAGGGCTGGAAGAGCCAGTTGGTCTGTGTGTCATGTTTCATACCACACTCCCAACAGACTGCAAGCACCACTTTTGCAGACACATGACTGCATGCTCACTTTTCTCCTGCTGTGGAAATATCTGTACATGCAAATGGGCTACTGAGAGGTCTCCTTTAATCCTTTGCCCTCACCATCAGCTGCTGTTGATAGATTACAGGACAGACTATGGTTTCTTAAAACATCAGGGCTCATTTCTTTTTTGGAATATTCTAGGTGTGGCTTTTGAATGAACGACTGCTGCCAGCAGCAAGCATGCAGAAGTACAATAGAGGCCAGTCAGAGCTAGTTTTGCATTGTCTCATCTAAATATCATTTCAGCATAGCAGAAACCTTCACATCGGCACATCCTTACATGCAAAGCTGGTTTTACTGGCTTTGCCAGGGAGAAGTCATCTGCATGCCTTTACCTTCCAGTGTGTCTGTGCAACAGTTAAACAGAGCCTGTATCTAACATACAAGAGAAGCTATGCACTGATGCCCAGCCCAAACTTGTCTTTATATGACAACTGAATTTACAAGACAACCACTGGTAAGGCAAAGGACCAGATTTTATTCCACCTCTAGTTCAATCGGCTTCAGGTGCTTAAGCATGATCCTATTTCACCCTGTTCAAGCCACTAAAGCCTCTACTTTTGTAACACACTGTTATCTTAGCCTTAATGCCAAGTGGCAGAAAATAAAGAGCAAGACAACCCAACCACGTTTTGTGTTTTTTCTCATGTACTCGAGCAAGATGGAATATAACCTGGCTTAACTCATCGAGAACTGGAGTGTCATATAAATTCCCAAGCCAAGTCAGGTCAGATTTATTAAGTCCAGCACCCAACTTTCCCTCAGCAAAGCACATGGCACACCCAAGTACAGTAGTAAGGAATTTTAAAAACCTACTATCTTCAACTATATCAAAACAATATGCCCATAAGGGAAAGCCCCCCAGTCCCACAAGTCTAGATGGTTAGCTGTTGGCTCACATCTTGAATCCCTGGGGTAATATCCCAAGCACAGTTACTCTAGATAGTATAAGTGTAGACATCACTTATGTTTACTTCTCTTGGAAACCATTCAAAATTTTAGCCTAATTTCTCAGGGGGGAAAACGGTGCCTCACATGAAACCCCTTAACAGAGCTTGGTTTGCAGGAGATGGAAGCACAGCAAATTGAATAGACTAAGTTTCAGGCCTTGCTTATCTGGGTCAATGGAGAATAGGAGCTGTGGGTACCGAGGACTCTGTAGACCTAGACTCTGCATCAGATATGGCCAGCTTGCAGCATACCCGTGTGTGGCACACGACACATGCCTTTTAATGAAAACGTAGCATCATTTACAAGCTTAAAATATAATGCAGCACAGTTGTTTGAACCAAATGCTTATATTTGTGCTATTCATTTAGCCAGAGGGGAGAATGAAAGCAATTTTTAATTAAATAAGCTTTGTACTGCATCTGCTTAAGCATCATGTTAACTGGGCTTTAGAACCCGATTAAAATCTCTTTTTAAAAGGATACTGGTAACAAAGCATTATGCTTGTATTTTGAAATATTATTTTAGCAACAATGTAACAACATTTTGTTTTCATAGATGGATGGTGCAAAGCCACAGCAACAAAGAAACCACTGTTTAAGTTGTAACTTCAGTAAAGATGTTTTCACTGAAATAGGGAACATCTGGATGTTAAAATTGTACCACTAGAAGACTCAACAAGCACTGAAAGACAGCTGCAGTGGATTAGCTATTGACACCGAAGAAATCTTAGAAGCTTAAGAAGAGATGGCACTTCTCAGCAGCTGGCAGTCAGCTGACATCAACCATATGAAATGAGTCTTAGTTGGTAGAGAATTTCTCATTGAAGTACTTAAAAATTGTATCAACATTTTTAAACTTCAGAGGTGCCTAATGCCAGGTACCTCATATCTAGAGACCTAAATATGCAACTTGGTTTTTCAGAGATGCTTATCATTCATAGCACTTAGTACCTTGGGAGGTGGGGGTGGGAAGCAGGAAAGAGAGGCTATTCAGAGTAAAATCCATAGTAGTTAGTGGCAGTTTTGCCACTGAAGTTTACTGGGATCAGACTCTTATGCAGGCATCTGAATAAGGATTTGTGGACCTATCTTCAGGCCCTACAAGAATGAAAAATGCAGATCATGTCGTCAATGGCCTAAAACTGGATATCCATACCACTATTTAGATTTTCCTCTGCTTGAAAGAGAAACATATAAAATTGCATATTTCTCTTCTTTTGTATTGGGTTAATACCATAAAGAACGTCCCTCTTCTACACAGTTCACAAAGTGGAAGAAGAGCTACCACATTATGGTAAAGGCTTTTCATATACATAGGAGTACTCAATCCAGTCTGCAGTACACACTGCATCCCATCAAAAACCCACAATCAAGGTGAATTCAGAGTTGATATCAACACAAAGTAAAAATATAAAAAAAACTGAAGGAGACCAATCAGCTGTAATTTCCACCTTGCTACTAAAACTCAAAGCCGATTTATTTGCCTTTCTTCATTTTTGCTGTCTTTTCTTTCCGCTTCTTCACATACTTTGGGATTTTGTTTTTCCTTTTCTCTCTTTGGGCTTCTTTAACCATCTTTTTCCTTTCCTATGAAAAATGACAAATGCTTCATTAAACATAATGTTTCTGGGTGATTACAAGCAGGCAGACAACATCTGATAGGTTGGTGTTACAAAAGGTTATGGTTAAACACCTTTGGTTCTAGTTTTCAAATACCATATTAGAACATTAAAACACCAGATTGCTGGAGATGAGTCTGAGCCATACAATTCAAATTGGGGTTGACATTTCAAAACTTCAAAAGTATTTCAAGCCAGGAATTTGTGATGAATGCAATCCCTAAAAACAGATTAGGATCTAAAGTATGTCCCTCAACAAACTGAGTGGAACATGGCACTTCACCCTCTTTCTGGCCTAAGTCTTAAGAGAGGAACTGGAGAAACTGAAGAACTGCCTTGTGCTCCGAATGTTTTGGATACTGTTCCCAACATCCCTTGGAGTTCCCTGCCCAAACTTTATTTATTCTAGCTTTTGGCATGGGTAGGAATGCATACATTAAATAGCACTCTGTACAAACATCATAAGTAGCAAAAGGGAACAACCAACTTGGTTACGGAAATTCGCTCCCTGCTCTTTTTCCATAATCAAAATACTTAAAATAATAAGTTATATGTTTTGCTGTTCCCACTATGCAGTAGAAATCCCTCCCCCCCCCCGAAGAAAAAGAAACAGGTATCATCATTTGAACAGAAAGGAGACAGCACAGAGTTCCAGGCTAGCTGACCTTTTTATCGAGGCCAGATTCGGTGGGTCGATCTTTGGGATGGAGCTCTCCATCTTCTTTGCAGCCTGAACCGGAATCCTCTGAACTGCCACTGTCTTCTGAATCTGAGTTTGCTTCCTTCTCTACTTCTTTTTCAAGGAGTGCAGGAACCTACAGAATACACACATGGATTTTCTTGCTCATTACAATTCACTATCAGATGAAAAAAGTAGATGTAACACCAAGTGGCATAACCGCTAAGAAAACAAGCCTTCAGCTTATACGCATCTTTGTTACTTAAAATACAGTAAAAGCCTTGTTTTCCAGCATAAGTGGGGAATGGGGGATGCTGGCAATCTAAAAATGCCAGTTACATTAGGCATGGGGGTTACCAGCTGCATGTGGAGCAGGGGGCAGTGGTGGTGGCAGCCACACACAGAGCAGTGGCAGTGCAGGCGGCAGCCGCTGTGTGCAAACTCCCCCTCCCACCAACATTCGGCTGGCCAGAAATTCTGGTCAAGAGCAATGCCAGTTAGTAAAATGCCAGGTAACAGGGCTTTTACTGTAATGCACTTCTGGGTCCTGGAATAGAAAAAAAAATGAGAAAAAAAATATCCAAATTTAACACAAAAAGGTAAAGCATATAATAACAATGATAAAAAAATACTTCTGTGTTATTGCAGTTGCACTGTTATCAACTCCCTCCTAAATACTTTAAGCATTTTTCCCTTGTAGTCTAAGAAAGACTTGTTTTTATTTTATGTTTTAAAGATTTTACTGGAGATCATTTTATAACCTAGTCCCTTCACGTGGTTATATTTGTACTTTAGTCAAAGTCTCCAGGGTTGTATTTGTGTATGGCTTCCACAAACTGAAAAGTCCTGGATGACACTTCCAGCAGTGGGATATCTGCATCTCCTGAAATATTACTTATGCATACTTTTTATCCACTGTGTTCTGAAGCACTGTAGTGCAACACTTGCATTAGATAATACTAAGTCTTACTCTGCATAAGGCAAGGTAGAGATGTATCTTATGAACTTATGCATCACTGGTTTAGTCAGATTTTGTGAGAAAGAACTCACTTCACCAGATGCTATGCTCCTGCTCATGACAAAAGTGAGCGCTTGCTTAGGGAAGCTTACATGTCCGATTTAGTCTAGTCTAGAGAGTACATCTGTACCGCTTTCTGCCTGTCTTCAGATGAACATGGCTAACTTCCTCTCTCTATTCTGCATAGTTACTCTAGGTCCAAGGGTGTCAAACACGTAGCCTGTAGGCTGGATTTGGCTCATGGAGTTATATGGTTTGGCCCGTGTTTTTTTAGACAGACTGCACATGCTGGCACCAGCCCCAGGTGCTGCATGAAGCACGTGGGCTGGACCTTGCATCACATGCCCTGCATGCAGGCAAAGGGACATGTTTCAGGGGGCGTGATGGTTATGGGGCTGACATGGATTGGGCTGCACCAGAATCAGCGTGCAGGGATGGTCTGGTGAGGCGCCACGTGCAGTATGCACCCCATGCCTATATGTAGTGCACACAGTCAGTGCATCCCTGTGTGTGGCATGCAGCATGGGCCAGCCCCAGGGCTTGCTGTGTACACATTAGCACAGGAAATGCACTGTGCGCAGTGCCTCAGACCTACCCTTGTACTGCCTGCTGCAGGCACTGCACAGGAAGGTCAGTTCCAGTTCAGGCTGTAGATTAGTCCAGTGACCCTCACCCTGCCCTCAAAGCCTGATGGAATTGGACACCCCTGCTCTAGGCACAACAATTACAACACAAGTCACATTAAACGCAACAGTACTAGTGATAATGCCATGTGTCATATTAAGTAAGTTTTCTGCAATGGGAAATCAATTTTCCCCACCCTAACTGTAGGCCTGGCCAGATGGCTCTGCCTGTAACAACCATCTAATGGTTCCTTGAAAAAATTTGCCTCATCTTGCATAAAACAGCAATGATATCCTCTTTACCTCCTGAACACCAGATAAGTCTTTCTTCATTCCCGTCACAGTCTGGTAGAGAATCTAGAGAGACAAATATGAAAATCTATTTGAAAAAACAAAAAAACACCTCACCATTTTAAAACTGCCAGCCAGAGAAAACACATTTCCTACAGCCTCAGGCATCACTGTTTCCACTGTTTTCCCTCCTCTTCCCTTCCCTCTCCGCCTCCTCCAAACACATGCATGCTTCTGAACACAGGCAACAGATTAGATGTATACAAATACCCCTCTCTGAGCACAGGTGACAGATTTAATGTACCAGGTTTAAGAAACCATAGATCTAGGATCATGTTTTGTTTCTATAAGTCTTCATAAGGAGAAAAAATCTACTGAAGATATGAGGAAGAAAATACAAGTCTTTCCCATAAAGCCAAGGCAGGCCTGGTGTTTTGGCTCACTAATACTAGCCTCTATTGCAACCATGTACAAGGTGTGTTAGACACTGTTCAAACATGTAGAAAGTCCCCACTCCAGAGAGAGCAGGATAAAAGAACTAAAAAACGTGGAAGTTGAGGGAGGTGGGGAGGAAGAAATTCTATACTCCAGAGGCACTGCCATCAGAACATACCAGTGATTCTCAACCAGTGTGTCATGGCACTTTGAGGTGCAATATTAGCACTATTAGGTGTGTAAATGCCTACCCACAATTCACAAGATAAACTTAGAGATTTCAAATAGGAATCCACAATATCAAAGTCATTCTGACCTGTTGTGGTCCAAGTTCTTTGTAACAAAAGAATTGCTGTATTATTTTTCTGTAGTCAAGAGAGTTGAAGCTAAAAGCTGGCATGCTCTGAGGGATGCCTCGAGTCTAAAAAGGTTGAGAACAAGTGGTACAGACTATCTGGTCTACTGTTTACAAACAGTTATTGTGCAAGTAATAAGGTGAAGAAAAGTCAGTGGATGAACATTAACTTTATTGTGTGTAAATGAGAACAACACCTAAGTCTTCAAAAGCGCAGCGAGTTCTGGAAATAAGTATTCACTGGTCACATCTACACAAGAAGCTGACTGCAGCTGTTACTACACAGTTACTTAGTACTTGCATAGCCAAGTACTAAATGACTGCGCTGTGTCCAGTGTGACTGCACAGTAGTGTCCCTGCACAGTTCCCTGGTGACACTTACAGCACAGCAGCTTGTTACTACTGTGCAGCAGCACTTCATCACTGTTCATGCCCAGCGATACTACTGTGCAGTAGTAACAAGCTATGGTGCAATAAGCATCTTGTGTAGATGCGACTACTGATTCCCACTACTAGCTTCTAGATACCAGCTTATAAAGCCACAGAAAAGTAGGGCTGGGAGGGATCTCTGGAGATCATCCTGCTCAAGGCAGAATCGTTTCTGATTAAATGAAGCTAGTCAAGCATCTGTCTTGAAAATTTCCAAGAAAGGCGATTCCACCACCTCTCTAGGTAGCCAGTTCTAACACCTGACCACTTTCATAGTGAAGAAGTTCTTCTTAATCTCCCATCTTAATTTCCTTTGTTTCAGTTTGAGACCATTTCTCCCAATCCTGTCCCCTTCAGCTACAGAGTTTATCTCCATCTTCTTTCTAACTGCCCTTCACCAAGGACAAGTCATGCCTGATCAAGCCGACTGCCAGATGACTGGCTCTGTGGATGTGGGGAAAGCAGTGGACATGATATACCTTGACTTTAGCTAAGTTTTTGATAGGTCTCCCATAGCATTCTTGCAAGCAAGCAAAGGAAGTATGGGTTGGATGAATGGACTGTAAGGTGGATAGAAAGCTGGCTGGATCAGGCTCAATGGGTAGTGATCAATGGCTTGATGCCTAGTTGGTAGCCAGTAGTGGAGTGCCCCGGGGGTTAGTCCTGGGGACAGTTTTCTTCAATATCTTAATTAATGATCTGGAATATGTGATGGATGACACCTCGCTGGGGCTAGTTAATATGCTGGAGCATAGGGCTAGAATTCAGAGTGACCTAGACAAGCTGGAGGATTGGGCCAAAAGAAACCTCATGAGGTTCAACAAGGACCAATGCAAAGTCCTGCCAGTCAGACGGAAGAACCCCATGCACTGCTACAGGCTGGGGACCAACTGGCTAAGTAGCAGCACTGCAGAAAAGGACCTGGGGCTTACAGTGGACAATAAGCTAAATATGAGCAAAAAGTGTGCCCTGGGTGTGAAGAAGTCTAACAGCATACTGGGCTGTATTAATAGCAGTATTGGCAGATGACTAAAAGTGATTATTCTCCTCTATTCTGCACTGGTGAGGCCGCATCTGGAGTACTGTGTTGTTTTGGGCCCTTCTCTACAGAAAGGATGAGGACAAGTTGGAGAGAGTCCAGTAGAGGGCAACAAAAATAGGTAGGGGGCTGGGGGACACACTTCTGAGGACAGGCCAAGGGAACTGGGCTGATTTAGTGTGCAGAAAAGACGACTGAGGAGGGATTTGATAGCAACTTTTAAACTACCTGAAGGGTGGTCCCGAAGTGGATGGAGCTAGACTGTTCTCAGTGATGGCAGATGACAGAACAAGGAACAATGATCTCAAGTTGCAGCAAGGGAAGTTTAGGGTGGATATTAGGAAACTCTCTCTCACTAGGAGGGTGGTGAAGCACTGCAATGGGTTACTTAGAGAGGTGGTGGACTCTCTATCCTTGAGGGTTTTAAGGCCTGGCTCAACAAAGCCCTGGCTGGAATGATTTAGTTGGGGATGGTCTTGGTTTGAGCAGCGGGTTGGACTAGATGACCTCCTGAGGTCCCTTCTAACCCTAATTTTCTATGATTCCATGATTCAGGTCATTTGAAAATTGCTACCAAATCTCCCCACTCCAGCCCCAGTCTTTTTCAGACTAAATTTCTCTCCCCACTGGACTCTCTCTAGTCTGTCCACGTTTTCTTGAAATGCGAGACACAAAACTGGACACAGCACTCCAGGTGTGACCTCGCGTATGCCAGACTGGAAGGATCACTTTGCTTGATTTGCGAGCAATACTCCTGTCATACAGCCCAGCAGTATATTAATTTATATACAGGATTTCTGAAACCAAATGGATATTTTTGCCAGGCAACTGAAAGCTACAGTACATCCACTTAAAAAGAAAAGGTGATGTCTGCAATCAGGATTGCTGAAGTGCTAGTGT
>NW_017728992.1:51037888-51039232 GCF_001723915.1 Gavialis gangeticus | reverse complement strand
TTTGTCAGCATAAAGAGTCTTTGTTATCTATCCTCTCTAGTGTTACCTGTGTACATTTTCTCTCTAAGGTATGGGTAATGCATTCATATAGAACTAGGAGGAGTCACCAGTAAAGAGAAGGGCAAGAGCCACTGGGGACTTTCATTAACCATTGATTGTTATGGAAACTGCCTTGGCTTATCTTGTTTTGTGAACTCAAGCTGCATAAAGTAATTCAGAAAGTCTACTTACGTTATCCTGCTGAACATTTAATGCCATATCCTCTTCCTTCAGTTTCATCATGATATCAACATCCCTTTCATAGTTTTTAACTTCGGTCAGGGTTCGAGGTATGTAAGCTTTCTTAAACACCTAGTACAGAGAAAAGAAACAAGTAGATATATTAATTCCCATCTTGTGCTGATTATTCCTCTTTTGTAAAAGAGGCAAGGATTCCTTAGGGCGATATTGTTTATTGGACCACCTGCACAGTTGAGATAGTTAGACAACCTTTAGAATGCAAGAAAGTCTTCATCGTGTGTTCTTTATAAGTTATTTTGATAATCCTCTGGGCTCAGACAGCAGCCATAATTTAGATATACCACCTTGGAAAACTTGACTGGCAAGAAATTGTCTCTGTTGTAGTGGGTCTATGAATACACAACTCATTTACCCTAACACCACATTAGGATCTTTTTAGAATATATGCTATTGCCTGACCAATAGGCCTGTGTGAATAGGCAGCTATTGATTTGGCTTTGGATCCGGCCGATTTGGATGCCAGCGATCCGATTCGGAGCTCCAGATCAGTTTCCCACTTCAATTCGGCCAAATCAGCTCCGAAGCTTCGGAGTTGCTTTGGAGATCTGGCCATAAGGTATAATAGGAAATCAATGAAATATCTATAACTTTTGTTGTTTTTTGCCTGATTTGGATAAGACTTGCAGGGGTGGTAGCTTTTGCTGACAGCATGATGCGTGCCAAGTTTGATGCGCACCCATGTCACGAGTTTTGCCCGTCAGCAGCTAGAGGTGCAGGGCTCCAGAACCCCTGCACCTATCTCCTTAACACTTGGCAGGCTTTGTGGCCTCTGCAGGGGCGAGAGCATAATAAAAGCCAGAGGTGAAAGCTGTAACCTGTAGAAATCTAAGAGGAAAGAAAGAGGTTTGAATGTGTACAGCACTACTGATTTCAGTGTGCACTGAACATATGCCATACCTGCTAGACCAGAACTTCCAAGATCAGGCATTTTGCTTAGAAGAGTAGCAGCAAAAGGCTCAAAACATGTCCTCTCTCTACATTCTAGTCTGGTATAAAGTGCCCACTGATTGCTAACCCCCACCCCCCCTTTTTTTTTTTTTTTTT
>NW_017728992.1:51032363-51032888 GCF_001723915.1 Gavialis gangeticus | reverse complement strand
CCCCCTGATTTCTAACCCCCCCCCCCCCTTTTTTTTTTTTTTTTTTAATTTTAATCCATTGCTTTGCTGTTGAAAAAAGTTTAGGAATGAATTCAAATAACAACCTTGTCCTATGCTGTGCATGCCAAACATTTCCAGAACAGCATACATCTTCGACAATGCAAATGCAACCAATCCATGTTAACTACTGCTGCATCAAAAATAAAAGGAAGAAAAACAACATGTACTATAATTAGAACTAAACTGAAATCTAGGGAAAGGGAAAGGAGAGCAGAATTGTTTTTTTTTAAATCTATATGAATAATGAGGGGGCAGGGGAAGGGAAATCTATTTAAGTCCAAAATCCTCACTGTGTTTTATTATTCTTTGAGATTATGCAAAATATGATCGGAAGATTTTCTGCACATCATTTAATACCTTAAAACCTCCTCAATTAGTTTAGGACCTACCAATATCTTAAATGTAGCATTCTGTGTATAAAATAAAGCTTTAAAGAAAGTGTATTATGTTGCAAAAGGGATAAAG
>NW_017728992.1:51019780-51027363 GCF_001723915.1 Gavialis gangeticus | reverse complement strand
AACCTCCAAATTCTACTACCGCCCTGGGTAACCTGGTTCAGTGTTTTACTACCCTCCTAGTGAGAAACTTCTTCCTAACATCTAACCTCCTCATCCACTTTATCTTGACTGGACCTTTCTTCCTCTGTCCTTTGGGATGCTACTTCCATTGCCTATAGAAAAAGAACAGGCATTATAAAACCCTCACTCTTTAATCAAATATCTCATCCTGGAAAATTCATCAAGCTGCCCCTATCTGCATTTCTCTGCCTCCACTCTACCCATCTGCAAGCTGTTCTCTGCCACTCAGGCAAAACACCTGAAGTTTTCCAACTGTCGTGCTTTTAGCGACACCTAATGGTGAACATTTCTGAACAATACATCCACTTAAAATGCCAGTACTAGCTTACAATCTATTACTGAGTACTAGAAGACATGCACCCAGGGCCACTGACATGTGGGCCAGCACTGGCTGCAGTAGCAACAACAGTGGCAGCAGTCAACTGCAACTATGGCTCTGGCTATTTAGATCTCCCTCCCTCTTCCAAAAGGTGGCACCTAGGGATGCTTCCCTGGTTGTTTCCTATCAGTTATACTACCGTTCTCTACACTGCTTCCAGTCCAAAATAGGATCAAGTTACAGTAGTCCCTGCAATAGAGTAGGAGAACAGGGACCTGGGAACCATGCTCCCATGCATGCACAGGTGGATCCAGGACTATGGTGGAAGGCTGTGTGGTACATGCACATAGTACCATGCAATGGTAGTGCAGTTAGGTGCACAAATTATAATTCACAGAATAAACCCAGATATTTCAAATAAGAATCCAGAGTGTTAAAAATATTCTAACCCATTGTGATCTTTTTGAGCTCTCTGCAGCAGAAGCGCTTTATTATTTTTCTGTAGTCAAAAAACAAGTGAAAACTAAGGTAGTGTTTTCCAAGCGCTGCCTTGAATTTAAGGAGGTTGAGAACCACTCCATTAGTGCCTGATGGAACAACAAATGAGGCCTGGGAGAGTTTAAATGCACCCTTTGCTTGAAACTGAACAAGGTTAGACACACAGCAGGAAAGTAGGAAAGGAGAGACATTGTGCCACTTGCATGCTCAGTGACAGTGACTAACAATACTTCAGCTGCCAAGAAGAAGCCAACACATTCACTTTCTCCTATGATACGTGTTCTTCTCCCCAACTGGATCAATCAGCACTGAGCTGAACTTATTGCACTTTAAAAAGTTTGCCCCATTCAGACTCAACACCCCTCACAAACCAGCAAGGGATACATGAACATGCTTCTGTGGTTTGTGTTAACATTAATGTTAGGCTCTTTGTAGGGTGCTGCTTCTTTATGCAACATACTGTCTCCAGGCAGGAAGCACAGTTCTGGATTAAAACAAAATGGGTGACCTAGATCTAGGTTTCATTTTATTCCTTAAATCTCCATGCACAAGTCCTGGAAGCCTTACCTTTGATAGATAAGTATCCAAGTTCTCACTTGTGATGGAAGGATCTGTAATAAATTCAAACAGTTCTCTCACAGTCATCACTGCAACATTGTACTTCCAGAAGAAATCTGCCAGGAACCAGGACAAGAAAGTTAACATATATGTCACAGAGGATGCATGTGTGCATGTAAGTCAGGTTAGATATAGGGTAATGTTTCTCTGGTTTTGGGGAATATGCTACGAAGCTTACAGAAGCCCACTAGGGTCAGTTATCAGATAGTTCCTAGCCATGTGAAATGCAAACTGCCCATCTCCCAGACTCAATGAATAAGGCATGAATATTTGGAATTCCCTTCTGATCCTAGTGAAACTATGGAAAAAAAAATCCTAAAAGGACTTAAGCGGGATCAGAATAGATCACAAATCAATAGAAAAGCAATAGGGAAAAAGTGATGCCTTCACAAAGGATTTAGCAGTTTTAATAACACTGAGATTAAACTGTTTTGATACAAGACAGTAAAGTTTGCAGGTCTGGACTTCAACCAAGAATCATTAGAGATGTCTTCTGAGGAACATACCAAGTTCATGCTAATATTTATAAAACATATGGTACAAATCCTGGGCTAAAAGGTAGTTTGCCAAGGCTTACACTTACTTGGCTGAAGATGCCAATCCTAACTAAATTTGAAGTTTGAAGGGGGAAATAAAGTTCCGCGCACAATTTAAAACCAATGTCATCTAGGGCGTAGCTAGACTAATTTTCTCTAAAGTTATTACTCCAAGTGGACAAGAAAACCAAACAGTTGAGAAATGAATTAGTGAGAGAGGAGCTGCCAAGGTTTTCAGAGACCACAGCATTTAAGATCACAGTAATTCTCACAGGAAGAGGAAATATAAAGTGGAGTCAATCACAGACACTCTAAAATCCTTGTAGTAGGGCTAGACAAAGTAAAGACTAGCACGGAAGCAGTAAAGCAGAGTTGTGATGAAGGGCCTAAGAAATTTGTAAAGGTGTGTAAAAATCTAGAACTCTTGGTTCCAAAATTATACCTTTTATTAGACCAACTGAGAAACTGCAAAAAAACCCCTTTTCTGCAAGCTTTTGGGCTTATTATTTTGGAATCAAGAGTTCTAGATTTTTGTATTTCTTTTTGGCTCGAGACAACACAGCTACCGCATACATCCCTGAAACACGTAAAGGTGTGTAGCATTTAAAGAGAATAGAGTGGGTGGTGCAGATACCAAAGCAAATATTCACAAGTCCAGCAACAGTGAGTGTGAGATGTTACTAACTCACTTCCCTTTTTTCTCCCCCCTTCAAGTAACAAAAGGTATTTCCACAGGAGCAATTATGGAAATAAAAATCAATGATTTTAGGCTTCATTATTTATTAAAAAATAAAAATAAATAAAAATTTTAAAGGATTTCAGCATGGAAAAATGTTTGCAAACAGAGATTTCTTGTCCTCCAGAGCCAGGTTATACTCGCAACATGAAGATGCTAATTTAAATACTGTTGTGCAAGGAAAAATACACTACGTTGAACCTGTACAGATATTAATATTAATATCATTAACATTACAATATTCTTCTTGTTTACAGAACATTAACAACATTCTTCTTGTTCTACTAATGCTTTGTCATATTTTAAAGAATATGAGGGAGAACACATTTAACATTCCTTAAGAAACAAGCTATTAAGAGGAACTGAACAATAGGTTACTCACCATTGATATTGGCACAGTCCTTCCTGAGGAATTCTAAAGCATGTGGGTGGTCATGCTCCACTGACTGGGATACATCAATGATGAACACGTCCCCATTGTGGTATCTGGATAGACACCAAGAGGAATAAGCACAATTGTTTTTTTTTTTTAAACCCTATCATTGGGGGAAAAAAAAAGAATGCTTCAAACCTGGGAGCCTGGAACATAAATCTAATGTTTTGCTATTTAATTCACTTCATGTTTTAGGATTTCTTTTCCAAATAAGTTACTCATATGATTGGAAGAGAGCACAAAAAACAATTTTAGAAAACAATTACCATAGCTCACTTAAAAATCCTTGCTTCTCACTTTTTTCTGGCCCATCACAGTTACAATGTGACCCCAAGCACTACTATAGCTCACTTATTTATTCATCAGCCAACGGAAAAAAAACCCACTGAATATCATATTCAGTTTAGCTTGGAAAACATTCCTGTTTCAGAGAGATGTGGGTGAAGGTCTGTACATATTAAAAAGCAGAGCTATAAAGGGGAAAAAAAAACCAAAACAAACAAAAAAAAACAAACAAACCACACACTCCTTTAAAAGGATATCAGTATTGCACAGCTTTGAATCATGTAAAGAAGCTGCCAATACCTACACTTTAAATATTACAAAACAAAGGAAGGTTTAAAAACATACAGCATATTAAATTCACTGAGGTCAGCATGAACAAGTCTGGCATCCTGGTACATTCTTCTCATGTACTGTATGATCTGCAGATACAACTCCCGGGCTTTTGAGTCAGATAACTGAACATTTTTCAACAGAGGAGCAGGCCTTGGATTAAAGAGAGAAACAGAATAAATTCTTTCATCTTATACTACCTACACCTGTTCTGTCTTTTATCCGCAGTCCTTAATTCATCCATTTTAACTGTGAGCAACAGCACCTCAGTGATTTATCCAACCACTTACTCATCTGCAAAGCTAGCCCAATATACTATCAGCTACACAACTCCACTGAAGATAACAGAAGAACAATGTTTGACAGCAGCAGAGAAGCTGCATCACTATGTTGTGTTAAGTTTTTACATTAACAAATGCCAAATTAACTTTTCTGCATGGTATAAATCAGTAAGCCTTTCCAATTACATGGCTAAACATATCACAACCTGCACTACCTTTTCTGGACTTTATAATTAATCTTCACCAGCTGTAGTCAGAGAAGTACAGAATGACCCTACCCAGCCCCTTTCTAACAAAGGGTGTTTCACTTGCTCTTCTGATGCAAGGATGAGGCTATAGAAACAGGCAGACCCTCTGCAACAGCTATCAATAAACTTTGTATTTTATATCTCAGTTGCATACAAGGATAACACACACAATTCATCATTAACGTATACCACATGCTAGGCAAACTCAGATTTTTGTAAACCTACCTTTATTTACGCCTAGAGAGAAGAAAAAAAGTTCTCAATGCTTTTCTGAGCATACTTACATGTCACCTTTACCGATAAAACCCATGACAAGCACGTGACTCCTTAGCATAACTGGCTCTGGGCAAGGTATCTGTGCTGTATTCAATCTATAAAATTGTAACAACAAAAAACCCATAACTATCAGAAAAGAGGACTCTGAGCCATTATGCAGAGGCATGAGGTAGAGCATACTGTAAAAGTGGCATCAACAAAAGGACAGCGCCAATGAGACATGGGAAGAAAGAATCCCCTAGCATTACACTGAATAATGAGATACTTATAAAAAGCCTAATAGGAAAACCTGTTCCTGCAAAAGGTTAAAAGAGCCAATAACTGATTGATGAGGGCAGGGTGCCAGCATCACTCAAACAAGTCATTGATGAACCTGGCCCTTGACAATGACACTAGCTCTCATTATTTCCTTGTCTCTAATCTTCCCATTCTGAGGAAGGTTTTGGCAAGACCTGGAGTCCTCAGACTCCAAACTCCCACACCATTTGGCTTTAACTCTGCTTATGGGGAAGAAACAGGTCTCACTGATGTTTTCCATGGGGAGACAAAAACTACTGTCATGCTGATTCTTTTAAAACCAAACCCAAAGCCCATTAGTGTGTGTAGGCTCATCCCACTGATCTTTACAAGCTCTGGATCAGGTGTTGAGAGCCATTACCTGCCTCTGAAATCCCTGACAGGAAAGTCATGGATGACACTGCTGCAGACCCTGGCAGTGAACAAGGGTCTCTTTCGTGGGCACTTTCCTTATCTGGGGACCACGAGTGTAGGAAAGAGAGAATCTTCTTCACGTTGCGGACTCTAATGTAAGCTTCGTTCTTCCACAGGCTCTGTTCAGTGTCTGTGAATCACTATTCGCTTCACACTTTAGACAATACGGTAATTGCTAAAAACAGGCTCGTTGGACGGAAAGCCCAAATGTATTTACTGAAAGTCTAATGTTATAAGTGTGCTCTTCCCAGCCTCATAAGAAAAGAGTATGAATTTCAAAGCCCAATATCAAGTGCTGAACCCTGTAGTCTTTCCTCATGGAATATATCTCACTACCTGTCAGAAGCCAATAGGGATCTTGCCCAAGTAAGGGTTGTGGGTTTTGGGCCACTGTGCAGGCCAGATACAATCTTGCCAATTGGATGTGTAAAAGGAATATTTTAAATTACTATTAACAGCCACTGAATGAAAAGTGCCCCTGGACACGCAAGCTGGGAACGGATGGTAGTTCTGAAGATGTTACCACCTTGTCCCACTGATCCCCAGTTTATGGGGGATGCTGAGCTGACATCACCTCATAACTACATTAATTCCTGCCACTAGCAAAAAGTAAGTAATTTATCACAGGAGTTAGCTGTATTCGTCTGAAGTCAGGCAGAAAGAGGGTAGAGATGTACCTTATAGATTTACTGAATCAGAGATGCATAATGTTTCCAACACAGTAAGCTCTTGCTTCCAAAAACTGAAGCAGGTGCAATTTAATTGGGCTAACACACATCTCTATTCTGCCTCCTGTGACAAAAGTTGAGTCATAAAAAATTACCTTATTAAATTCCTCATCTCTTTTTCTGCCCAAGTCTTCACCATTTTTCTTGGGTTTCCTTTACAATATCCATGACGAAATCTTAAAAACATAAAAAACCATCACAATTTCAACATTTATGGGTTATTCTGTTTATGTCCCAAGAGAAACAAAGAGAACTGTAGGACAATCCAGCTAGTGCTGGAGAGAGTTAGTACTGTACTATGAAAAGAACAACTCCAACTTACCTGAATTCTCCACTCACATATTTATCCCGATCTTTAAACATCAGAATAGAGGTTTTATAAATTTTTATTGCTCTGTTTTCTCCATCTGCTGTACTGGCATGATATACATTAGCCTAATGGGGTAGAAGGACAGAAACAACATTAAAATCCTGAGAACAATTTAAATATTAGGAAATCTGCTCATAGTGCAGATACCAAAGCCAAAGAAACATTCACAAATTCACGCAACAGAGGAGTAAGAGGTTATTAACTCAGTCTCCACCCCCGCTTCTTAAGTAACACAGGTGATCTCTACAGAAGCAATTCTGCTTCATTGATTTTAGGCTTCCTTATTTAAAAACAGGATTTTAGCAAGGAAAAAAAGTTTGCAAAGAGACAGATTTCTTGCCTTCCAGAGTCAAACAGAGACCAGAGTTATACCTACCACATGAAGACACTACTTTAACTATTTTTTGTCAGGAAAAAATGCACTACATTAAAACCTGTACAGATATTAAAGTGGTGATGTTAACAATATCCACTGTTCTACATGTTCTATCCAATTAACAAGATCCAACCTGTTCAAATGTACAATTAAGAACAAATTATAGAAGAGAATAAAAAAATCTGTGGGCCTCAGTCCAGCACCCACATGAATATAGTGATGATGATAGTCAACATGGTTCCACGCAAGCATAGGGTATCTTTCACAGGGAGCAGTATGGAGAATCAGGGCGCAGAATGGCACAACAATGTTAAATGCAAGTAGAAAGCACAAAAATATGTATGTGGAGAACTTCACTTATGCACAATTACAACAGGCTTCCCAGATACAGAAAACTGGAAAAGAGTCATCCTAAGAGAAGAGGAGTTTCCCTGGCCCCTGCTGGTTCTCAGCTCTTCAAGCTCAATCCTGAAAATCTCTACTTATGAGAGTGGGCAAACTGCCTCAGAAGAAACCATGCGCACAGGCGAGCACTGCAATGATCAGTAAGGGGGTCTGTAGAATTATTAGAAGCAGCGTTCGGTTCTGAAGATCTAAAGTCATAGTTTCATAGTTTCTAGGGTCGGAAGGGACCTGAGCAAATCATCTAGTCCGACCCCCTGCCATGGCAGGAAGAGCACTGGGGTCAAATGACCCCAGTAAGGTGGTCATCCAACCTCCTCTTAAAAACCCCCAGGGTGGGAGCCTGCACCACCTCACTTGGAAGCTGGTTCCAGAC
>NW_017728992.1:51008980-51019349 GCF_001723915.1 Gavialis gangeticus | reverse complement strand
CTCCCCTTTTTGAAGATGGGAACCACGTTGGCCCTCTTCCAGTCCTCCGGCACCTCTCCAGAGCACCACGAGTGTTCATAAAGCCGTGCCAGGGGACTTGCAATGACCCCAGCGAGTTCCTTCAGGACTCTAGGGTGAAGATCATCCGGGCCGGCTGACTTAAAAACGTCCAGCCCCTCCAGAAGCTCCCTAACTAAATCCTCACTCACTCTAGGCCCAGGATGGACAATGGAGTTTTGCTATTAATTCGCCTTTGGCTTCAAGCATGAACACCTCTGTGCAGACCGCTAACATGAGAACTGTGCAAAACTGATGTCCCTAAAACATGGCCTATGAGATAAATGGTGTCTTATGCCAACCCACTGTACTCATAATGAATGAATTGAGCACATGGGAAAAAACACCCAGCCCAGGGATAAGATATCAAAAAAACCTGTAATTTGTTTCTGGGGTATAAATTTAAGTATTTGTGATGCAATTTGATAGTGCTAGTATACAGACTGTATTTTTGCAAAAGTGGTAAACAGTAATTTAAAGAAATTCACAGTAATACTGAGTTATTCAATCTTTGCATAGAAATGGAGACTGGTTCGTGTGTGCGAGAACTGTCAGCTCCCAAAACTGCTGTAATGTGAACTAGCTAACCAAGAAATGTAGTTCTGCCACAAAATTCATAAGGAATAAAGATTAAGAATTTCAACAAGACAAATGTTAGATGGACTTTAAGTGCTTGTAGAAGTTCTCCAAGTTCTGCTTATTAAATAGCATGGTTTTTTGAGTCTCATCACATATGATTAGTAGAAAGTAGAAAAAGTTAACTTAATATAATTTGTAACTTCTTGCTAGTCAAATAAAACTTAGTTAAATATTTGCTACTAGCATTATTTTATCTCCTCCTGAGCACACTACATTTTTTTCCTGCACAATGAGAATAAGACCACAGCATGCCATTTGCAATGAAACTCACTTCTTTTCCTGTGCTGATGCAGCCATTTATCTCTGATATGACACCTCTTGTTAGCATCTTGAACAGGATCATTCGGGTCCTTGGATCCAATACCTCAAAGTAAATAAATTAAAAAAAGCCAGCATAACTACTTTAGTTTTCTTTTTAATCCCATTCTCAATCTTGACTTGAAGGACCCATAGCATCATAGCACTGATTGGACCACATGATAGCAGCTCAGCGTTCTACCAAGAGATTATGCTGTTACTTCTTTAAAGTGCTTACGAAAAATATGCTCCTTCTCATATGTGGTGCTTAATGTGCACCCCAGGTCCATCTTAACATTATAAGAGAGCTACTTCCAACCTGCACTAGCAGTAAGCATTACACTTCAGAGAACCCATGATGTAATAAACAATCATAACAGCACATGGCGATCAATATAGGGCAGAAGCATCAAAGCTCTGACCCGCAAAGTCCTTTCATCCAGCTGCCAGTACTGCCTACAGGTTTTGAGTGGACCCACAGGCAGCATGTAGGGTGTGCCAGACGGCTCCACATGCCACCCTCTTCAGCTGCTCCTGGATTTCATTGCATGCAGTGCCCACTTCAGTACATGCCCGCTCCATGCCATATCCAGGGCACATCCTGGAGCAACCAGAACAGGCACTACATGGAGTGTGGACCTGGAGTTGGTGCAGCATGACAGTCTGTGGGTCCACTCCAGCCAACAGATTAGGCCCATACCACTTGTCTGGCTTGTGGGACCATAAGATTTTGACACCCTTGAAGTTTTACCCTAGCCTTAGGGGCAAAGGTAAGTAGATGAAAGAAAGAGGGGAGGGGATGTGGAGGCAGGGAATGACAATTTTACCATTTTCATAGAAAATTCCATATCTAAGGAGAGCTGAAAATGAGATTCCAAGTCTACAAAATTACAAGATCCCAGCTGAATACTACAACAAAATCATAATATGAAGTATAAAAACACTCTCCAGAACAACTGAATATGAACACAATTTCTTTTCTTTTTTTTTTCCTTTTAAATAAGCTTGTTCAGCTGGGCAAGAAAAAGAGAAACATGGAATGTAATGAGGCTCTCCTGGAAGCTAGAAAGAGCTTTAGCACCAAGTCCAGAGTACCCAAAATTTCAGCACAGGTATTGCTTCAAACAAAAACAGCTAATATATTTAATACTTCTTACCTGTTCTACTGTTGCTCTATCTGATTTATCTTTAACTCGATACCTAGAAGGGAAGAAATATAATACATGATCCTATCCAACTGCTTATTACCATGATAGACCTGGTTTCTCTTCTGTCAAAGAAAACATAAGGATATGACAAAGGAAGAGGTTTCAGTGCATACGAAAGCAAGGCTGCTTCGCCTAGGCAAAACAAAGTTCAGGAGAAAAAACAGTTGTTGTCAAAGTGGATCAGCTGTGGCAGGATGTGTCCTGCCACAGCAGATCCACTTAGTTTGGATCCACTTAACTGGGAAAACACACACTGCCTGATGCAGGACAATGGGCAACCTGTTCCCCCTGCTTGGGGATTCCCTGCATCTCTCATTGCCCCTTGCCTCCTTGGCATGACCTGGGCTGGGTCCCATACCAACCTGTGCCTCAAGCGAAAGCAAAGTTTGATACAGGTCCTTGTGCAGGGCAATGCAAAACCTGGGGAATTCCCAATGTCTTGGGCCTCCAAGCAAGGACCAGCACCAGGTCCCAAGCAAATTGTGCTTCACACAGAAGCACAGGGCCATCTGGATCTCAGTGTGGAGGCATGCTTACAGAGATGTGTCCCCGGAGATCCTGGGGCGAGCCTCCAAAAGTGGGGACCATGCCCCTGAATAACATGCGAGATTCCCTGGGGCACATCTTTGTAAGGGGGGGCCTGGAGCTCATCTCTAAGTTGGGGGAGAGGGGAAGCTGGGCATTTGCTCCAGTCTGAAGGACCAAATTCTGGATAAGAATTCCTTGGGTGTGCAGGATCAGTAAAGCAGAATAAAGCATCATTATTTTTACACTATGTTTCATTACAGCCATTGATGTGGTGTGACAAAGGGTAGGGATGTCTATTTGCTTGCTATCTGTGGTGCCATAAAAATTAGGCAACGTCTGTTTCTACCCTCAGTATCCTTTGTTATTGAAGACGACTTGTTGCTTCCTCCTAAATGCCTTCTGAGCATAAGTGGACAATTTCCTTGCTTGCTCGGTACCAGACTCATATGTCTGAGAGACACTTGAGTGCTCATTCATTTGCCCTGTCATCAGATCAAGAGGAGTACCCACAGCTTCCCCAATAAATTTTTCTAACCTGACGGTTCAAGAACCATAGCTTAGGAGGAGGGAGAAAGGAAAGATAAAACTGGCTTATTATTCTAGCTAAGGGGCGGGGGGGAAGGGGCTAGTATTTTCTGTTTTGTCATCTGATCCCACGGCCATCGATGTTAACAAAATTTACTGTTTACTTTGACAAAAGCAGGATCAAGTCTTGACAACAATATAGGAAATTAACCCAGCAAATAGTCACATTTTATAGGAAAAATATTAAAATTTCAAAATGTAATGCAGAGAATGGATAGGGACTTCTCACAGAAATTCTTTTGAGTTTATCCAGCAATGTGAATCAAACTATAGCTCTTTTGAAAAAAAGAATTTAAACATGTAAGAGTTCTGGAAAATTCATCAGAAAAGTTGAAACAGCCACCCGTGTTACTCACATGTCTGCTTCCTTTTGTCTAGATTTTTCTGTGACTTTGTTTATAACAGAGTCGTCCAGATTTAGCCTATCTGAAAAACACACAGAGAAGTGCACATCAAAGGTTTTCTATATTCAAAATTGCAGCTGCAATTCTGTTGTCAGCAGAGATCGCTCACACACGTTATTCAAGGAACAGAAAAATACAGATAACAATCAAGTTTTTAAAACATATACCATAGGGGCACATATTCATTTAGCATCCTGTACGCATCTGAGATCTAATCCAGAAATAAAGGACAGCAACATGGCTATTGCTTTGAAGACGAAATGATGCCTAGAGACGCTATCCATCAGACAACGCGTTATTCGTAAACCTCTGTCCTTCTCTCTCAGAAGGTATGCATCCCTGGCTGTTTTCCAACAGACAGCATAAGCAATAACACCTTCTGTTAAGTAATCAAAGGGAAGCTGCAACTTCCCTTCTCAACAATTATGATGTCCATCGTGTTATGGCCAAGTGTGTAACACCTGTTGTGTTTGCCTAAAATAATTCAATGCACTGCTCTAATTCCTCATTTTGATTACTTGGAGCATGAAAGACTTTAAGTAAAGTAAATGTACCTAGACATAAATTTACTGGTACAAAATACAATGGTATGCTATACAGCAACATGACCACCATCACTGCACGCACATGTGCATGGTGGCTGGATGGACTGCAAAACAGGTTGTTTCTTGGCTGAAACTAGAAGAATTACCTCATAGGGAGGCCATAAGGACAGAGAAAAGCTGGCTTTGAAGGAAGAAAAAAGCTTCACAAAATATATTATGCCAACAGGAAGTATGAAGGTAACATCAGATGTTAAACCTTTCAACTCTCTGGGAACAGTCAGGTAGCTCTGCTTCCTACAACTAATCAAAATTGGTCAACAGCGGGTCAGAGATACCTAATACCATAAAACATGATAGGATTATACTCACCTAGATTAATTTTATGCTCAAATTTTCTTAAAGCCTTGTCTGTAGGAGTGGACATTTTTGCTGAATTGCAACTAGGGATCTGTCTATTTGCCTGAAACAAAGGATTTGTTATATAATTCACCTTCCCTAGATGGCCTTTCTAAATATATACAGTAGCTTTGGGGGAGGGGGGGAATAAATCAATATTATAATCATGTATCTAAACCACCGGTACACTTATCCTCATTTACAAACAAATGTTATGAGGAAATTGACATGGAATATAATTAGAATCAATATAATCTAAGCGAATCCAGCATCTGGGAGATTAAAAATTCCTAATAGCTGAGTGCCGCCCCAGTAGGATTCTTTTTAGTTTGGGGCTAAAAAGGGAACGGGAACATGAGGATCAGGAAAAACAGGAAGCAAAGCACCCAGGGAGATGGAGGGAACACTAAGAGAGAGATGCAGAGGGCACAAAGAAGGACAAAGTAGTATGCCTGGCTTACCACAGATAAACTGATTCCCATCCCTTCCCCACCAGCACTTCAGCATGAGCTCCTAATTTCAAATACTCATTAACTCCTGATTCCCAGGAACTTTTTCAGAGCTCAAAAAACAGTACCAGACACATGCCAAACCTGCTACAACAATGACACGGTCCCTGCTCCCAAATACTCTGATGAGGTACTTGTATGCCAATAAAAAGAGACATTTTCTGCTTTCACTGCCAAAGCCCCAAGTATAAAGGAAATTGGTTTTGAAGTTGTACTTATAGTTGAGTGGTACGGCAAAGACAAATTCCCTTCTAAACCATTCACCTCTAATGTGTTTTTCAAAAGTTCTTTGCCTATATTATTATCAATCCAAATACAATATTGCTTCCCCATCCTGGGCAGGTTAAGCACACTGTCTTATATCTAGTGGGAAGAGAGTGGATATGGGTTACACGGTACACTCTGGGCATGTAAGGAAGAGAAACATATCAGAAGAGTACTTTCTTCCAAGTGTCAGGAGAGGACTGGATCTGCATTTATTCTTGGTGTCATACAAAACCAGCATTTTGCCCCCAACAGTCCCATTTGTTGTTAGAGTCTCAGTAATGCCTTTTTTACCTGTGGGTTGCACCCTCCAATAGTAGCGTGCCGCTTGGTGAGTCTCCCAGCTGCATCATCCCAGTCCCAGTCTTCATCCTCATCATCGTCATCATCATCCTCCATTTCATCAGTGTCCACTTCCTCATTCAAATGTGGCTGCTGATTTTCAACCTTTATTGCCTCTTCTTTGGTTGTTTTGATGTCTTGTGTATATTCACTTAAAAAAAGAAAAAGCAATGTACCAATCTACACACAAACTGTGTTCTACTGCAATCAGCAAAAAATCTATAGCTATCCAGCCTATTATTGCTTTGTATTGTGCCATGTTAGGAGCTTAGCTGAGAAGTTCTCCAACAAGACTGGTCTAGAGAAGTCTAGAGAAGAGGAGACTGAGAGGGTATTTAATAGCAGCCTTCAACTATCTGAAGTGGTTTTCGAAAGAGGTTGGAGCTGGACTGTTCTCAGTGGTGGCAGATGACAGGACAAGGAACAATGGTCTCAAGTTGCAGCAAGGGAAGTTAAGGTTAGATACTAAGAAGAATTTTCTCACTAGAAGGGTAGTAAAATACTGGAACAAGTTACCCAGAGAGGTTGTGGATTCTCCATCCTTAGAGGTTTTTAAGACCCGGGTAGACAAAGCCTTGGCTGCAATGATCTAGTTGGGGCTGGTCCTGCTTTAAGCAGCGGGTTGGACTAGATGCAACCTCCTGAGGTCGCTTCCAACCCTAATTTTCTATGATTCTAAGACTTTACTTGGGGACTCCAGGAAGCTTGCAGGGATAACCTGGCCTGAACTACTAGCCTACCTTGCTTTACAAGCAGTGACCCTGACAAGGAGTCTTCTGGAAGGTATGAGGCCTCCTGCACCAGAGCCTGATCACAGTGGTTTATCATGTTTCCAACAGGACTAAGTGTGGCTCCAACCAAGCTATGACATAGGGGGACAAGAAGGGAATGTTCTCCACCGCCCTTCCCCAAAACCTCTGGGGCCTGCTACACCATCAAATGAAAGCAGAATAGAAACCAGTTATACAGGTGTTACACACTGTCAAGCAATAACTTCAGAGCGGATTAGCTCATTTTATAGCCAGGCTTTGCATGCGATTGCTTTTCTGCATGTGCAGCCGGGCTACATTTATTGTGCAATTAGCCAGTGAATTGTGCAGCAATTACTTTGCACATCCGGCTGGGCTACATTTATCGTGATTCCCCAGCAAATGTTGTGCTACTTTGCACGTGCAGCCAGCTGGACTTCATTGTACCATTTGCCACCCAACTGCGTGACCGTGACTTGGCACAGCAGGGGCGGACCACATTTGCCACAGGATTTGCCAACTACTTGCGTGATACTTGTAACGTATATGCTGTATACACGATAGAAAGACTTCGGGGATGTTACGTACGTGCCAGCAAAACAGCATCTTTTCCATTTGACACGCTTTATTTGGTTTAGGACTTTCGAGCTGAGCGCTTCACATCCCCCACAACCCTGGCGCGGCCCCTTTAAGGCCTATCCGCCAGGATCCGTTAAGGCGCCCCAGCCCGAGGAGCGCGAGGCGCTCGCGCCGGCCCTCACCTATCAGAGGACTCCGCGTCATCGAACTGCCCCGGCACGGCCCGGCTCATCACCACCGCGCGGTAGTCCATGGCCAACACCTCACCTCGCCTCTCCGCCACCAGTGCCCTCCGCGCAGACTCCGGAGCGGGACGGCGCGCGCGAAGGCCAAAAAGCTGCGAACGTCGAACGCACTCTTTTTTTCTGCCCACCTCCCTCACAAGGGGCAGAGCTTAGAGGCCACGGAAGGCCCGTGGCTGGTGCAGGGTTCTGTCAATCATCTGAGGACCCGCCCATTGCGTCAGCAGCGCTGATCTGCAATCGGCCAATCGGTGGGTGCTGCCTGTGGAACGCTGCAGCCGGGAGCTGGGCTGTGCCAGGGAGGGGGTGACTTGTGCCAGTAGCTGCTCACATCTGGGCGAAGCTCCTGCTCCCGCCGCTTTTGGGCCGTGGGGTGCTGCTCCCTTGGGAGGGGGCAGGCTGTGCCCCGCAAAAAGAAGAGGGGCATAACGTTGGTTTTCAAAGCCTGGGACTCCTTATTGAACCTGGTGACTTGCCTGTTCGGGCTCTAGCCTTACCTCCCTGCATGCGACTTTGCTGCCTCAGGCCAAGGCGGGCAGGACAGCACTGTCTCAGAGGCGATGGATCTGGGGGTGGGGGGTTGCCCTACACTTGCACCCCGCTTTAATTCCCGCTCCTGCCACAGTTTAAAACCTGTGGCAGCAGCATTTCAAGTCAGGTAGCAGTGAGGGAGTCACTCTGTGGCCCATTGCCATCTCCCCGATCCCTTCTAAACTGGCGTTTCTCAACCCATGGGTTGCGGCCCAAAAGTCAGTTGCAAGAATATACGAAAGGGTTGCAAGCAACCTTTAGAAATGGATCAACAAACCTTAAAAATGGATTCTCCTTTAAAGGAGGAAAACGTGGGAAACAGTGGCTTTCCCCTTGCAGGCTGGCAGAGTTCCCCCAGGCCTCACGCATCCCCCCTGCCCTTCATACCCATCCCCTGCCCCAGGCAGTTAGAGTGGGAGGCATTCACACCCATCTCCTGCCCCAGACACTTAGAGTGGGAGGCAGCGGGGGTCAGAAGTGAGGAGCCCTGGGTCGGGACTGGCCACTGATGTTTACAAATGGTACAAAAAAGGTTGAGAACCACTACTCCAAACTCTTTGTTCCACAGTATTAACCACTGCTCTTCTTTTTAAAGGTCTTGATGTTTCCCCAATCAAGCCATCCTTTGTTCTGCCCTGCTGCTGCCTGTTCCCTGCTTCTGCTGGTGAAGATCCTATCTCACTGCCCTGCAGGTTATTTTTAACTTGTTCCTAGACACTTCTATTTGGTTTTGTTTCCATCTTAACATAATACAGCCCCAGCCCTCTGGCATATTAGTAAAGCCTTGGGTTTATTTTTAACTGGAGAAAAATAAATGTTGTTTTATAGGTGTTGATGCATCTCACCATCTGCCCCTCACCCCTTTTCCAAATTCTAGATCTGCCCATGCAACTGTCCCCCATCTAGAAACTGCCCTAGAAGAGAGGTGTGACTTCTGTAAAAGGATCAATTTTAAACTCTACCGCTTCTGCAAGCAGCCTGTAAGAGGGTGCAATGCCCTGAGGAAGCAGATCTGGCACTTGACGTGCTATGCTGGGGCTCAGGAGATGGGATTCATTTCCTGGCTCTGCCACAGACTTCCCATGTGACCTTAGGCAAGTCACTTCCCTGCCTCTCTGTTCTACCCACTGGTAACATGGAGATGATAATGCTTCCTTTTCTCACATGGAGCTTGTAAGCTTTGGTGCACATATGCTTGGGAAGAATTCAGGGAGGACATAGACAAGGCTCACATAAATACCTGAAAAGACAGACTATAATAAACAGTGGGGCACACATAGTCTAGTGGAGACAACTGGAGAAGCCTGGACTAAGGAGGCTGGTCTCTAGTTTCTGGTGTGCTGCTTTTTTGCAGCGTGATCTTTGGAATGTTATGGCCAGACCTATGTGGCTGTGCAGGGTCATGAGATAACCCCATACCCCCACCTTATACCATGCAGCTTTCCCATGACCCCTGGCAAGCATAAAGGTGGGAGAAACGTATTCCTACCACTTCTTCCCATGCCCATACAGATAAGCAAAGAGCAGATGATGTTACAACATCCGACACCCTTTTTCAGGGGGAATGGGAGGAACAGGGCCAGAATTCTGGAAGAGCAGGTTCAAGCAAACTTGTTGAATAACACAACCATAACCCCATTACTGGTAAACTACAGCTAACAGCAGATCAGCCAAGGGTGAGGGACCTCATCTTCCACTGGGAGGCCCAGTACTTAACACTGGTTATAGTTAGAGGTCTATCTAACTCAATGAGGCAGCTGGCCAGTTTCATAGGGAGATTGCAGGGTTGGCTGCCATATTCATGGATTTATAGTGGCAGGGCCCTCCCATGCCTCTGATTGGCCAAGGGGCCCAGTGGCCCTGCCCCTCACCGATGATTCGCTCAGAGGGCTGTCCATCACACGGCCTTGCCCTCCCTGCAAATTGGTGGAGGGGGCAGGGCCACATGACAGGCACACCTCTCAGCCAATCAGCAGTAAGAGCCAGGGTGGCAGACATCTTGGGCTTTCATAGTTTCACAGTTTCTAGGGTCGGAAGGGACCTGAGCAGATCGTCTAGTCCGACCCCCTGCCATGGCAGGAAAGAGTACTGGGGTCAAACGACCCCAGCAAGGTGTTCATCTAACCTCCTCTTAAAAACCCCCAGGGTAGGAGCCAGCACC
The DNA here is from genome assembly GCF_001723915.1 of Gavialis gangeticus. Taxonomy (NCBI): domain Eukaryota; kingdom Metazoa; phylum Chordata; order Crocodylia; family Gavialidae; genus Gavialis; species Gavialis gangeticus. The sequence goes on along the minus strand of NW_017728992.1, from coordinate 51,009,313 downwards.
ACCTCTCTTGGAAGTTGGTTCCAGACCCTAGCTGCCCTGACCGTGAAATAGCGCCTCCTGATGTCTAACCTAAACCTACCCTCTGCCAGCTTGTGACCGTTATTCCTGGTCACTCCTGGCTGTGCTCGGGGGAACAGTGACTCCCCCAGCGCCTGCTGATTCCCCCTGACTAGTTTATAACAGGCCACAAGATCCCCCTCAGCCTTCTCTTATGGAGGCTGAACAGGTTCAGGTCCCGTAGCCTCTCCTCATAGGGCCTGCCCTGCTGTCCCCTGATCATGCGAGTGGCCCTCCTCTGGACCCTCTCGATGCTGTCCACATCCCTCTTGAAGT
>NW_017728992.1:50995720-51008310 GCF_001723915.1 Gavialis gangeticus | reverse complement strand
TTGGGATTACCTTCCTTTGGGCTTGGAGGATTGTCTCCTTAAGGAGCGACCACTGTACTTGGACACCTGGCTCCCCTCCCCTCTGGGACCTCAGCACTTCTCCAACTATCCTCCTTAGCTTGTTGAAGTTTGCCCTCCTAAAATCTAGGGCTGCTGCCTTACTGCATGCCTTTGCCACCTTGCACTGGATGGAGAATTCCTTTGTGCAGACAGCCGACCCCCCCACCGTCTCCCCTCCCCTCCCCTCCCCTCCCATGGGCTGCGCGGCAATGCCGCAGCAAAGGGGAGCTAGCATTTTATTTTTAGTATGTTTTCTTTTCTTTTTTTTCTTGTAGGTTTTGTGATAATGCTAGATTTTGCGTTTTCTGTGAAATTTTCAAAATCATAATTTTGGTAGGTTCCTAGTTATAGGATACAAACAAAAATAGCATTTAACTTAAGGTCTGTTATTCACCGAATAAAATGAAACATGGCATAGTAAATAACCAATCAGAGAGTAGCAGCAGCACCAACTCAAAGGCCTGTTGCTGTGCCCAAACCCTGGTCTCCCTCTGACTGCGAACAGACATTGACTTTGTGCTGCCATAACAGTTTTCATGGAGGTGCAAAAGCGAGTGAACAGACATCACACTTTGTTGTGTCACAAGTGCTTACATTTTGTGGCATCAACAAATCCAGTAATAATTTGTGCTGCTGTTTTGTGGCCAACACCTATTCGCTTAAGGTGAGAGAGGGTGATTCTGCAGGGAAAGGCCCCCTGTGTTGGGGCAGGGGAGAATCCCCTTCAGGGGCTTTGCCCAAGGTGCCTCTATAAGCACAGAGGAAGGAATTCCCAACTCCCTGGGCGTTTGCAGACTAGGTTTGCTGGGGGAATCTTTCTGCACGGGATTCAACCACAGAGGGCGGAACTCCCTCTGCTTGCATACGTCTCCCTGATCCTGGGTGCAGCAGTGCCAGAGAAAAGTGCTAGCCCCAGTGCACCTATCATGCTGCTGTACCCTGGGTCAAGGCACAGTGTGCAAGCATGGAGCAGGAAGACCCCTCTGAGAGTTTTTCCTGCAGAAAGATTCCCCTGGCATGCCCAGTCTGTAAGGGAAGGGGAATCCTCTTGGGGGTTCCCCCCTCTATACTTTCAGAAACATCCTGGAGGAATCCCCTGCAGGGATTTCCCTGCACCCCCCACATGGAAGAAACCTCCACTTGCAGAGGGGCACCCCAAACCGGGCGTCACCCATAGCCCTTTTCCTGCAGGGTCAGCTCCCTGAAGCCCCAGGAGGAGCAGAAGTCCTGCCCTGCAGGAAGACAGCCCCAGCAATGTCTGTAGATCTTATCAAGCTGTGCTGCTACATATCATGGCACACCGCCATCCAAAAGAAGACATCTGAAAACAGTGTCTGAGTGGCCAACTTAACTAAACATAACAGAACAGAATAAAACTTAGAACACAATTTAAGACAAAAACATAACCTGTGCAGAGCATTGCCCTAGATGCCTATGCACACACAGGATGTGCTGTGCCTTGGCTCCAGGAATGTCTAGGGCAGTGGTTCTTGTGTTGAGGGTTCAGTTTGCAGAGGCAGGAGCCACGTTTACAGAGAAGTTTCTTTATTTCTGCTAACAGCATACGCACACAGGTATCAGGCTGTCCCTGCAGCGCTCTCCAACTCCACCTACCTCTTAGAGACATACAATCCTCACATCACAGCTTTCCAAGTAAAAACACAATGCATTTTAATCAGTAACAAATCTGCAATAATTCAATTTTTAATAAACTAACAATTTTCAATCATTCTTTGCAGTGCCTTTGGCAGTCTTGCAGATCTAACCTACACAAATCTCTCCCTTGCCCCACAAGGTGCAGATGGCTTTCATGTCAGTGTTATTGCTCATCTTTCTCATGGGAGCTCAGAGACCTCCCCCAAATCGAGAAGCAGCCCCAGGACTGGAACTTCCCCATCATGTCTGAAATTGCTCAGTATGATGCGGTCTGAGACCTTCTTTCCTTGGCTTATACCTTTGTTAACATTGGCCTCTTTGGGTTAAAGTTTTTCACACTGACCATCTACTTCAACTCAAATGGGGTTGTAAAGTTATGACCAAAAATATTCGGCTGCATCCAAGCAAGAGGCTATAGAAAGATTATTTTTTTCCTTCTTAAAATATTCTGTCCTTTGTGTCTTAGAAAATCTCAAAAGTCCTCTACTACATTGGAGCAGAGCTTTGAGATTTGGCTGAGGGTGGTGCCTTCTTTGGGAGATGCCATTTTCTGTCCCCAGGAAAAGCTCCGTAAGTGTGGCCAAGCTGACCAAATTGGTCCTTTCAGAAAAAGGTGGTATATCCATGCTCAGTAGACATTTGGATCTTAACAGGTTATTTTGCTCCAACTCATATCCCCATTGTCCATACTCCAGCTTATAGGGACATGCTGTTTTGTCAAGTCAGGGAGGTTCTCCTTTTTCCATTAGTATAGTTAGAATATTTACCTGGGAGGGGTAAGATCCAGGTCAAAAACCCTCCTGTGCCTGCGGAGATTCAAACTCACATTTCCCTCCTCTGAGGAGAACGCTCCAGTCAGTAGGACATATGCTATTTTGCAGTTGGCTCCTGTCAAAGACTGAAGCTAGCCCACTCTGCACAGAGGTGTGTACCAGCAGGCAGTGTGTGTTCATCTCCCTGGCAATAAAAGGGCTGGAAACCAGGTCTCCCACAACCCAAATGGCTGCTGTAACCATTTAGATATTCAACTTTTCCTCAAGAATAGTCAAGCAGCCCATCAGTATGAACATACTGTTTAGTAGATTTACATGTCAAAATATGCACATCTATAATCATTTGCTACCTTTTCTTCCATTGGGTAGTGATAGCTCCAAACAATACAAAGAATGAGAGCACCTTCTTAATCAATCACACCATCTACAGCCTCATAGGCAGCCAGACAGCTACAGAGAAAACCTCTAGCAGTGCATCTTCATTAATTGATCAGAATGACTCTTGAATTAGTTTGAGCTATCCATCTAACCAGAGAAGCTGCTTGGTAAGTCCTTAATGGGCAGAGAATTGGAAGGGCTCTTCTGCCAAGCTTACCAAGTAAAGTGGTGGAGCAAGGAATGGGGTCCATGAGTTTGCAGTCCCTCAGTTGTGATCCAAAAGTAGCTTTTGTAGTGTGGATGTTATTTGTAATCCCATTTCTCAGGGGTTTTGCCAGTCACTAGTTGCATTTGGTACAAGCTTCTGGGTGTTTTTCACTTTCCTCTGCAGCACTGGGGTATAATTAGAAGAACATGGTGTCTGTTCTCCTAGCAGCCTGGCTTACTGTTTCTGCATAGACTCATTGTAGGGCCAAGGAGGGAGAGAGAAAAAGCAAATTCATAACATGTAGCAGGCTTCCCTTTTGGAGCTTGGGTTAAGTCCCAGGCTTGAAATCTTGCTGTTTTGATTGGTGGAGCCCAACCACCAATCAGGAGGGAGCAAAAGGAGTTAAATCACACCCCTTTCCTGAGGGGAGGGGGAGAGGAGCTCCCCACCCTCCCACCTGATTGAAGGCAGCAACACTCAGGTCTGGAAGACTTCAGGGGCAGAGCTCTGGAGCATATAAAAGGAGCTGTGTGCCCAGCATAAGGAGAGCACGTCTAGGACACAGAAAAGAGAAGAGCGGGGCTTAGAAGAGCTGAGGAGAGCTGCTCAGCAGGGCCGAAGCAGTAGCCTAGAAGCGCCCCTAAAGACTTCCATTGGCGGGGAATAGAAGACAGCTCTCTAGCAGCTAGGCTCTTGGTGTGCAGCATGGTGTCCAGCCCCTGGGAGCTGCATGAGGCAGCTCAGGTCTCCAACCTCTGGTGTGCAGCCAGAGACACAGTGCACAGGCTGGTGCACGGTGTAGGACCTTTGGAGCGCTTGGGTGGCTCAGGTCCTCAACCCCCAGGATAAGGCTGGGAGCTCGGTGGAAGAGGCGCTGCACAGAGGGTCAGGGAGCAGGCTGAGCCTGGTGCTGCACGAGGCAGCCGAGGCCTCTAACCCACAGCAAAAGGTTGAGTCCAGGAAGCCAGATGGTGTTCAGGCTATTGAGCCAGCAGACAGGGCCAAGCCAGAGGCCCCAGAAACGCTGCATAGCAGAGCCCGGTTCCAGGGAACAGTGACTGCCCTCGAAGCCCACCGCAGGTGAGAGAGCAGCTTGGTGCAGAGGACGAGGGCCACCCTCCAGGCCTGAGAGTGAGCTGCAGGGAAAAGAGGATTCCCATAGGGGAGGGGTAGGAGTAGAGTCCTAGGGCTCTGCTGGGACCCCCTGTTGCTATTATTTCACCTGTTATTTATTTGTGGCTTATTTATTGTTCACCTATACTTATATATAGTTTATCCGTTGGCTATCTATCTTTATTTTGGGGTTTATCTGTTTCAAATCAGATATTTACCTGTATCTGGAACACTGGTGTAAGGTTTTATAGCATTTACTCAGAGGGTATTGTTTATGTTATTTGTTTAGATATCCTATAAATATATATATTGTACGTATGTTTATATCCATGTTCCTTTCCCTTGTGACAATTTAATGTAAATAAATGTGTATATAGTTAAGTCCCCTGACTGTCCTGGCCTGGCTCTATAGGGACAGAGGGAAACTGAGTGGTGTGTAGTTCCCCCACAGCACACCTGCCAGCTAACAGTCCCCTTCAATTCCGGAATTACCTGGGTGACAATGTATAATGTAAAATCTATAATTTAAGAGTAGATGTAGAACAAAACTGTTGATAAAGGTTTATTTTCTGAAAAAAAGTTGCTGTTGCTCTGCTTTTCAAATGTTAAAGACTGTACAAAGTCATCACATATAAGGAAAGAGTAAACCAAACGTGATAATCCACAGCTGTCAAAAATACAGGTATTATAGCCCTCAGCAGGAACCTGGACTTTTTAGCACAGGGTGTAAAATTAGAGATGGTTTCAAATATGGTAAATGTTTAATTGGAGAATTCCAATTCCTGAAAGGTACATCTTTGAGTGGTTTGGTACCCATTTAAAAAAACACATCCAAAGGAAAGAGCTTTTTCAGCTGTAGGTTGGAATTGCTTTTAAGGCCACAAAGAGAAATAGAAAGAGGGAATAGGAGCATCTCAGAACAGCAAACTCCTTGCTGGATGTGAAAGATTCAGCTTCATATTCTTGCTCGAATGCATATCTCTACAGAGGAGATCATCTCCAGCAGGAAAGAGTGATGGAGACCTGGCTAGGATGTGGGGGAAATGGTACACGTGGGGCCTGATAGACTAATTTAGGATTACATTCCAATTCAGTCCTGGAGAAAGACAATTACACATTACAATGAACCTCCAATAAGAGGAGGGACCTTTTTTTTAACATGGTCCTGACGGTACAGTCTCCTGTCTCAGGGTCATTCTGTGAAATTAAGAGGTATATGCCTGGGTTCATTTTCTCTACAGCTCCTCAGGGGGAAGACTTCTAGCTCTTAAGGCTTACAGAGTCTACCGTTTTTGTGGTGTGTGGCCCTCTGAAACAAAGTTACGGATCTTGCTGGGCCCCAGAGTGTCTTTAATATCCACTCCCACACCTCTTCTGCATTGTGAAGGCACCACTATCCCTTCACAGATGCAAAACTGAAAACAGTTATTCAACCAAAGAATGTTTTGTTCTTAAGGCAGCTAAAAGCCCAACACTCAGGAGTCGAACAGAATACACTGCACATGTTTGGACACATTGGCTAAGGTGGCTCTTGACCTTGGTAGCTCAAGGCAATGCAGTAGCTAGTGAGCTTGGGTAAACTGCTAGGCAGTGTCTGTTCAAATCTGACTGATGGAGGACATGTGAAAAATTAAGGTGCCAGGGTAAAATCCCCCTCTTCCGGGACCTACTTAGAGGAGGCGGAAGCAAAATGGAGTTTGAGCAGGACAGAACATTCAGAAGGAATAATTTTGAAAAACTCATATGAGTGCTTGTTGTGAAGGAAGGGAGACCTATAGAAGTAGAGGAGTGTGGGGATTTGGGATGGGGAAGTGAAACAGACTTGAGTTCAGACAAGCAAAGGCATGATTGTGGGGGGCAGGTGTCAGGTATAAATGTTGGTTTGAGGTGGAGGTGACTATAAGCCTCACAGTCGCCTTCTCCTGCATAAGCCTATTTCCTACACATGCCAAACTAAATGTGGCAGGGAAGTTTTTCTGGGGGCACCCCTCCGCTGGCTGCTTTCAAGGGCCAGGTACAGACATTACACATATAACTATTTAAGTGACTGAAAACTGGTCTATCCTCATAACAGAACAGAAGTTTGGGGCACATAAACTGGTTTAAAAATGGTGGACCCCAGTCTAAAATAGACTTGGGTTGATGAGGTATCAAACTTAATCAGTTTAGGATAGACCGGTCTATTGAACTTCTATACCAGATTCCCTATTGATTCACATTAAATTGCTGTCCCCCAGCATCTGAGGCCCCTTTGTGTCTCTCGCCACTGGTCCCTTCTCATGGGGAGATGCACTAGCACTAGCTGTTGCTTGGCTGCTCCAGGCTGTCACAGACTGGAGCCAGGACAGATGGAGGCAGGGTGGGGGAAGCGGGGAAGGAGATCTGCACTGGGCAGCAGGGACAGGGGGGCTCTGTAGAAGGATGGATCGGGCCCCTCGGCTGCCACTCATGCCATGCTCTGAGGGGCCTGATCCTTCCTTCTTTGGAACGCCTGGACCACTCCTCGTTGGCTGCCAACACACTGTGGACCGTCCCCCACATCCAGCCGTAGTCTTTCAGGACAGCCCCAGAGAGGGCCACCATGCCACACCTGGTAGCCCACTTGGCTGGCAAACTGCAAGGTGTGTGGGAGTACTCCCTGCCTTCTGGTCTCTGCCAATGCAGGCATCTGTGTGCACCCCGATCCCCCTCCCAAAGGGTGAACATGTGTTCTGTTCGCTCCTGATCAAATCTATACGGCTTAGAGAGACCTGCGAAGGTTTGATCAATTTTGCTTCAGGCTTTTTGAATTTCTGTACCTAGCCAAGGTCTCTGTCCCTGGCATGCTTGAGCTCAGATATGGGTGGGCCTCAAGAGCATCTCCCCTGCCTCATGTGAATGGGCTTGGTATACGTGAGAAGGAGCAGGAGTAGGCAGGCAGGGTATCTGTGAGAGCAGCCTCCGTGGGAGTGCTGGGGAAACATTATAGACATACCTAGAGTGGCCTGAACCCTTCTCCCTGGTCCTCCTCCCAAAAGCCAGAATGTAGAAGGCAGGTCTGAAGGCAGGTGAATATTAAAACCTCTGAAAACTAGGAAATACATAGTAAAAGTGCACAACAGCCTGCTTGCAGTATGTGGGGAAAGACTGACATGAAAGTGGGGGGAGGCCTGACTGGTGAGTGAGGGGTATGGCTGGGGAGGTCAAGCAAAGGTGGGACAAGAAGTCCAGCAGGAAAGAATGCAGTGGGGCCATGGAGCCAGGTTGGTGGTACAGCTTTGGCTAAAAGCTGGTATGTGCAACCCTCCAGTAAGCTGTTGCTGCATGCAATATCAGTGCAGCAGAGGGCACCAGATAGCAAGGAGAAAGATTTTGTATGTTGACAGCTGAAATGGGATGGGAAGAGAACACTGAGATGGAAACGATGGCAGGGGGCAGAGAAAGGGAGAAGCAGCCTACAGATGCCTGAAGTTACCATAGCTACCTCAGAATAAACAAGAATTTGGGACTGGAATTTGCCTTACTGACCATGCCAGCTGCTACATCCTGCAGACATTTCAAAGCACAGCCATAATTACCATTCCACTCTAACAAATTGCACTGGAAGGGGGAACCATAGCAGTCATATGGCACTCTTTATCTCCTCTGCTTTAGCCACTCTGCTGTCTATATTGGACAGACAGGGTGACTCCTATGTATAAGAACGAATGAACACTGATCTGACATAAATTCTAGAAGGGCACACAGGGCTGTGGTAGAACACTTTAACCTCCTTGGACATTGAGTCACTGACCTTGGAGTGGTTGCTCTGAGACAACCCCTTGGCCTAAATTGAGATTATGGATTCTTATCCCATTTCCTGGATTAGCTTTTATAACCCCTTCTCAGCCTCTTGTGGGCTCAGATCAAGTGTAGCGTCTATGCTTACCCGGCAAGGGAAACACTGTGACCACTGAGGCGGTCTTCCTAGTTGCACCTGGGGTTAATACCTGCGAAAGTAATGTATAGTAAACCTCCCACTTAGTGGCTGGAGTGGCAAGGTCTTGGCCACTTTATGAAAAGGGGAGACTCCTCCATAGATTGCTCCTGTGGCCATGTGGCTGAGGGCAAGCAAAACTTGGGGGCCCTTAGCTTACAAAACCAATGCTATGCATCTCTGATTTGGTTCATCTATAAGGTGCAAATCTACCCTGCCTTCTGCCTGCCTTCAGACTAACAACAGCTAACTATCTCTCTCTAGTCTTTATCTAGCCACAGCAGCATCTCAACTGTAAGAAAAACATCCACAACTGTGTAAATCATCATGTACGGCTACCCCAAAACATTTTCTTTATTTTTAAAAAACTTGAAATATTGATGACAACTTTTATTAATACAAACTAATGTTGCTATGAGCTCTCTTGCAGTTTCCAAAATGTTGATTTCAGTCCCAGAGTTCTGAAAACCAAGAAATCCAAATATGTGCCCACAGCATCCTAGCACCATCCACACTAAAGCGAAGCGTCAGCCCCCAGTCCCGTCTTTTATGATATGTGCTTTAACATAAAAAACTTAAAAGCCAATTCCGGTCAATATTTACTCATAGCTTGTCACTGTTTGATAGTCATGTTGAGCAAGTCCACTTAAGTTTCCTGTGGAGCCTTACAGTTGTGCAAAACAGAAAGAGCTGATTTAGCTGTGCACAGTGTTTCTACCAGTAGCTAAGGAAGTGTTAGGAATGATGTTGTAGCTGTAAGGGTCTAGGAATTCCATGAGAGGCAAGGATTTCTTAGGGCAGTATCTTTTATTGGACCAACTACATAGTTGGGATAGAGTTAGACTTTAATAGAGTTAGATAATAGAGTTAATAGAGTTAGGTAGAGTCTATGAAATACTTGCCTCTAGCAGTAGTTAGAAATTTAACTGCTAGTTTGACAGTCTAATATTTCTTCTCCACTGTATAATTGTTCAGTCTTCTTGTATAATTTGTTTTAATCTCCTGGCATGTAGCAGAGCTTCTTTTTGGACAGGAGAAGTTTATTAGATTTTGAAACTAATGCTTCATAAATTTCTGAAATACTGAGCTGTAATGCAGCATTTTAACAATGCTAAAAGTGATCATCTCTTGGGTTTTTTTCCCCTTTTAAATCAAGGTTTTTGTTGTTTGCATATTTTTCAGTATGCATTGTAGAGTTTTGATGGGGTTTGCTTGGGCTGAGAATAAGCATTGAAATGAGTCATTAATGGATCAGGGACTTTTATCTTCTCACTGCATCTACATTTCCATGACAAAGAAATCAGATAATGTTATTAACTAACTGCAACATATTAGTATTCTTTTTGAATTTTTAAACTAAAAGGTAGCCTATGAATGAAAACATCAGTTTACTCTTTTCCATCATTCCTCAACCATAGACCAAAGGCTGTCAGCAATCTCATGTGGTTTAGACAAGGTTGAAATAGATTAGATATTTGCCATTTGACTGTATCCCATTTGTTTACTTATGAACTAGATTTTTGATTTGGCATCACACATTTTTAAAATATTTTGATAGATACCATGCTTTCCAGAGCTTACAAAATTGCATATTAGACTAATACATTTTGAACATGATAAAACCATTAAAAAGATACTATCACAATTCCTTAAATATGCAAAATGATTTTTTTGGGAAAAAATATGGTCATAGCATTGTTCATATTCTTATATTTCCATTTTTAAGTTCAGACATTAAAATTTATTTTTTTACTATCCAAAGGAAACAAAACTCCAGAATGACAATACTGTACACTATAGAGGTGTGTTTAGGTCAGAACTCATCCATTTAAGTCTGGATCCATTTCCTGTAAGGTTTCACCTTTGTCTGGGAAACTAATTCCTGATAAATTTAGCACCTGTGACTTTAAGAAATCACAGGCTTCTTCCACAGTCAAGCTCTTTAGCTGCTCACTCCAGCTGTCTTCACTAATTCCCTTAGGTCAAGGGTGTCAAATGCATCCTGCCCCACAGAAGGATGAATGGTCCAGGACCAGTCCATGGGCTGGATGAATGGTATGGGGCTGGCCCCATGGGCTGGCCTGGGCCTACAGAATGGCTGTTCCCACCCTCCCTCAGTTCACCCTTTACATCCTGGATCCAGTGCACATGGTTCCTGCTCTGACTGATCCAGGACCCATGCTGCACATGGCGCAGGTCCCAGATCTGCTGCAGCGGGTGCCATGTATAGCAGTCCCAGACAGACCAGTGCAGACACCACATGCAGCACAGGTCTTGGACTACCCAGAGTGTGCACTGCATGTGGCACAGTCCTGGAACAACTGGAGCAATTGCCATATGCCGTGCATGTACTAATGATGTGCACTGCAGTCAGTATACCACAATTTGCACTGTGTGAAGTATGTGGGTCAGTTTCCTAACTAGATAACCATGTCCAGTGGGATCACCTTTACTGTGGTCAAAATCAACAGACCAATAAATTTCAGGAGCTGGAACATCAGGACCCTCATGGACAATCCTAATAGCGAATGTCCAGAGTATCACATCGCAGTCATGTCTCAGGAACTCAGGTGACACAACACTGATGTCGCTGTACTGAGCAAGATCCGGTAAGTGGGAGATGGGCACCTCAAAGAACAAGGAGGTGGCTATATCTTCTTCTGTAAGGTTAGACGGGAAGGAGAATGCTGATTCACTGAGCTATTTTTTTTTGCCATCAAGAATGAGCCAACTCATTGAGTTTCTTTTCAGAATTAATGAGCACCCCATGACTTTCCATATGAAATTAGCAGGGAGCCAATATTCCACTGTCATCAGCACATATGCCCTGACTCTTGATGCCACCGATGAAACCAAAGATTGCAAAGATGTCCACATCACCTGAACTATGCTAGAAGCTGACAATTGCTGGACTGATAACTAATTTGTGCACTCGGTTATGTCATTCAAACTGGCTCCCAAATGATGACTGCATCAGAAGCAATGCTGACAGAAGATCAATATTTAAGGACTCAAGGACCCACTCAAGCAAGACTTCTTCCACCAGTGCTGCAATGAAAAACTGGTGAATTCCAATCAACAACAATGGGAGAATGTCAGCAGTGCTTCGGGTGCTTTCAAGTCCATCATCATCAGTGCCTGCAAAGAGACCCTTGGATTCTGTATCAGGAAACATCATAGAAAGTTAGGGCTGGAAGAGACCTCAGGAAGGCATCTACTCCAACCCCCTGCTCAAAGCAGGACCATCCCCAACTAGATCGTGCCAGCCAAAGCTTTGTCTATCCAGGTCTTGAAAACCTCCAAGGATGGAGATTCCACAACCTCTCTGGGTAACCTGTTCCAGTGTTTTACTACCCTCCTAGTGAGAAAATTATTCCTAATATCTAACCTAACCTTCCCTTGCTGCAATTTGAAACCCTTGCTCCTTGTTCTGTCATCTGCCACCACTGAGAACAGTTTAGCTTCATCCTCTTTTGAACCTCCCTTCAGGTAGTTGAAGGCTGCTATTAAATCCCCTCTCAGTCTTCTCTTCTCCAAACTAAATAAACCAAATTCCCTCAGCCTCTCCTCAGAAGTCACGTGCCCCAGCCCCCTCACCATTTTTATCACCCTGTGCTGGACTCTCTCCAATTTGTCCACATCCTTTCTGTAGTGGAGAGGCCAGATGTGGCCTTACCAGTACTGGACAGAGGGGAATAATCACTTTCCTTGACTTGCTGGCAATACTTCTACCAATTCAGCCCAGTATGCCGTTAGCCTTCTTGCAATAAGGGCACACTGTTTGCTTACGTTCAGCTTATTGCCCACTGTAACCCCTAGGTCCCTTTCTGCAGAGTTGCTGCCTAGCTCGTCAGCCCCCAGGCTTTACCAGTGCATGGGAGTGTTCTGTCCTAAGTGCAGGGCTTTGCACTTGTCCTTGTTGAACGTTGTAGTTGGGCCCCTTTTTCATGGCTTGACCAGTGCCGCATACCCTGTTAGAGAGTACGCTACCTTCTTGGGATGCTTGCCCACCATGACTTGATGGTATTAAGGTATAATTCTATTGGGGGGAAGAAAACAAGCTTCTGCCATCATGGCTTTCTTTCTACTAGCCCAAAATAATCACCTGTGTCCCAGACCGAGTCCTTATAGGCCTATAACGGGGGTCCCCTACACCCCCACCATAGCTCCCTGGGTTCATTAAGGGCTCCTGCTGTTAAGGCTTCACAGGCAGGAGATAAACACACTACCTTTTTGGTTGACTTCCAGGAACTCCCTGCAGTCCATCAGTCACAAAAATTCTAATATTATAAAAGCCTTAATCTGTCTGTCTGTGTGTCTGTCTGTCCATAATGCTTTACCCACGCTTTGATTGGCTGACAAACAGCCAATCAGAGTACGAAGAAGCATTTAGACAAGTGGCAGCATGCTGTCCTGATGGCGGGGACACAGGACATAGAGGGGAGGA
>NW_017728992.1:50987307-50990720 GCF_001723915.1 Gavialis gangeticus | reverse complement strand
TTTAGACAAGTGGCAGCATGCTGTCCTGATGGCGGGGACACAGGACAGAGAGGGGAGGAGGGCAAGGCCAGCATAGCTGTCCTCGCCCCTACCCCCTGCTCCCTGGAGGTGGTGGCAACAGAATGGTAAACTGTTTAATCTCAGCCAACTCTCAACCAAAACCAAAACCACAACCACCATGACCCCAGTCATAGAGCTCCAGCACACCGATGGTGCTATAGTGTGTGCTACACTTGGAAGCAGACCTTCAGGCAATTGTTGTTGTCTTTACCAAGGCATACAAGAAAATGGGACTGACACTTAACATTCAGAAGACTAAAGTCCTGTATCAACAAGCTCTTAATGAGCAGTCCCCAGTTCTGGTAATTCAGATTCACAGTGAGACTGGAGCATGTTCAGTATTTTCCGTACCTCGGAAGCCATTTCTTGCAGAAGGCTGACATTGACAAAGAAATCTAACGTCACTTCAAGTATGCAGTTGCACCCTTCGGGCATCTGAGGAAATGGGTGTTTGAAGATCGCAACATCAGATCTGAACTCAAGCTTGCAGTTTATCAAGAAGTTGTGGTCCCCACCTTAATGTACAGAGCTGAGACATGGACAACGTACAGGAGACACCTCAAGATGTTGGAGGAGTACTCTCAATGCTGCCTTCCGAAGATACTTCAAATTCACTGGGTAGACAAATGCACCAACATTAGTGTATGCTCACAAGCAAACATCAGGAGTATCAAGGTGATGATCATTCAACATCAATTTTGCTGGGCCGGCCATGTCATCTGGATATCCAATTCTAGACTCCCAAAGCAAGTTTTATTTTTCCAGCTCAGCCAAAGTGTACGCTTAAGAGGACAGCAGAGAAACCGCTTCAAAAGATAACCTCAAGGCCAACTTGGAAAAAATGCATCATGAATCAACTCATGGGAGACTATTGCCCAGGTCTACCCCAAATGGAGGAAAAGGCTGCTGCAAGGATCTCAGTACTCTGATCCTAATGATGACAACAGGAGATAGAAAAACAGGAACAGCAGAAACAGCATGTTGTAGACTGCACCAAGAACCCAGAGCCACCCACCCACCGCATACATAAACACATGCCCAAGTTGTAACAAAGTCTGTTGATCCCAGATAGGCCTCATCAGCCATCTTCGGACCCACAGATAAGACAATCATGGAAGACAATCATCCTTGAATGCAATATATTGCAGATGATGACTACTCTGATTTTTATTTATAAAATGTCTTAAGTGAATGGGTAAATATTAAGGCTTTGGCTGTCCCATGAGGGGACAGCCAAAGCCTTGAAGTTAAAGAGCCATGAAATTAAAGAGTTTTGCTATTGATTAGGAAGGCCAGAATTTCGCTGTATGGGTTAGCTGAAGGATCTGGCTGAAGTCATTGAGGAATCCCTGGTGAAACTGTTCCACAACTCATGGCACTCTGGAGAAGTCCCTGAGGCCTGGAAGAGGGCCACTGTTGTGCCCATGCACAAGAAGAGCAGGAGGGAGGACCTGGGTAACTATAGGCCAATCAGCATTAACTTCCATCCTAGGGAAAATCCCTAGGATTCATCAAGGAGTCTATCTGCGATAAGTGTGCAGAAGCTAAGATTCTGAATGACAGCCAGCATGGCTTCATTGCGGGCAGGTCTTGCCTTACCAACCTCATCTCCTTCTATGACTAGGTAACTTGCCACCTGGACATGAGAGAGCAGGTTGATATTGTATACCTTGACTTCCAAATGGCCTTTGATCTACTATCCCAAAATATCTTTGCGAGAAAATTGAAGGATTGTGGGCTTAACTCCAAGACAGTCAGGTGGGTGAGAAATTGGCTGCAGGATAGAACCCGGAGAGTTGTATTGAACAGATCTGTGTCATCCTGGTGAGAAGTGGGCAGTGGTGTCCCACAGGGGCTGGTGCTTGGTCCAGTACTTTTCAACATCTTTATTAATGATTTGGATGTGGGGGTGACGAGCTCACTGGCCAAGTTCACAGACGACACCAAGTTATAGGGCCATGTGGTCATGCTTGAAGATCACCTGTATCTGTAGCCTGACCTAGACAGGCTAGCAAGTTGGGCAGATTGGAATCTGATGAAGTTCAATGTTGAGAAATGTAAAGTGCTCCACCTCATGATGAGCAACCCCCAACCTACCTACAGGCATGGTGGCACCAAACTGACTAGCACCACGAATGAAAGGGACCTGGGGGTAATAATAGAACACAGTATGAATATGAGCCAGCAGTACGATTCTGTAACCAGTCGGGCAAATAAAATTCTGGCATGCTGTGGATAAGTCCCTTTGTATATGGCTCGACCAGCACTGTGCCCCCCTAAGGGGTACACTACCTCCTCGGGGCACTCAGCTGCCACGACTTGATGGTAATAATTGGAGAATTCTCTCCCTGAGAAGGAAAAAATGGCTCTGCCATCAGGGCTGTGTCCAATAATCCAAAATAATCAGTTATGGCCTGTAACAGAGCCTCACAGGCCTTACATGGGGCTCCTCCAGCCCCAGTACCGCAGTCCTTCAGATTTAAGTACAACAGGCTCCTGCTGTTAAGGCGTCACAGGTAGGAGTGGCTCTCAGTACCTTCCTGGATGACTCCCAGGAAGCCTCTACAGTCCATTGGAAGCAAAAATGCAAAAATATGGGCAGGAGTATTCCTCACCCCTGGCCTCCATTGCTCTTTGGTGCAGGGTGTTTCCTCTCACTATTGCTTGGGTCCTTTTGGGCTCTGCCCTGCACTCTCAGCCTATCAATGCTGGTTTCTGGTCCCCAGTTGTAGCGAATCTATCCTAAATTGAGGGGAGACACCTGGGCTGAGTTAACATCAAGTGACGACTCCCCTAAGGTTATGAACAGCCTGGGCTGTTCCAGCCCTGTCTTAGTGTTTCCAAATAGGGCTTTCCCTTTCCAGGGGTTCTGTTTCCCAGTGGGAACCTTAAGGGGGCCAGACCATCTGTTTTCTCCTGGGGCTCTCTGCAACACAGGCTTTCCCCACCGGGATACTTCTCCCATCCGCTTGAGAGCACTCTGCAGGTAAGGGTTTAGTTCTCTCCATGTTCCCAGACCTGTCTAGGGGCTTCTTCTGTTTGTTGCGTCTGAACAGGCTCTGCAGTTGCCCTGTTTCAACCGTTCCTGTGTCCTTCACCTTTACTGTTGGCGCCGCTTGACTTCCAGAACCTAAGGGGAAAGGAGTGAGCATAGATTTTCCTCCTCCCACTCCCCCTACTCTTCTACACATGCAACAATCGATGCACCTCCAGCAAAACCAAGGGGGTGATTCTTCTGCTCTACTGCATTGGAGAGACCACAGCTGGAGTACTGCATCCACTTTTGGGCACCACACTTTAACAAGGGTGTGGGCAAGCTTGAGAGAGTCCAAAGAAGAGCCATCCGTATGATC
>NW_017728992.1:50986804-50987296 GCF_001723915.1 Gavialis gangeticus | reverse complement strand
AGCATTACCCTGGCCCCTATCTCTTACCTGTTTATTCGTGTCTGCAGGTGGTCCCCAATTGCCACTGGCCACCACCAATGGAGTCTGTGGGTGGTCGCCAACCACCGGTCAGCACTTGCCATCCCCCCACACTGCTGACACTGCCGTGGTGGCCTGCAAGAGCTCCCTGCTCTGCCCGCCCCTACAGCGGCTGCCTGTGAGGGCTCCCTGCTCACCACCACAACGCCCCCGCTGCCAACACGGCCACCTGCAGGCAGTCGCCATGCCCCCCCAGCCTCTGGGGGCACATGGCGTTCATGCCCCGGGGTACTCTACTTGATACCGACTGCCAACTAGACACTGAGCCATTGAGAAGACCTGGTGGCCTTCTATGGCCAGATCACCAAATCCTTAGATGCAGGGGTAGCAGTGGACATAGTCTTCCTGGACTTTCAGAAGGCCTTCAACACTGTCTCTCACCCTGTTCTCATTAAGAAACTGGTGGACTGTGGT
>NW_017728992.1:50978340-50981804 GCF_001723915.1 Gavialis gangeticus | reverse complement strand
ACGCTAGAAGGGAGGAATAGGCTGCAATCGGACCTAGGCAGGTTACAGGGGTGGGCGGATGAGAACAGGATGGGATTCAACACTGACAACTGAAAGTGATGCACCTGGGGAGGAACAACTGGCACCACACCTACAGGTTTGGGAACTCCCTTCTCGTCAGTACAGAGACGGAAAAGGATCTTGGAGTCATCACTGATGCCAAAATGAACATGAGCCGGCAGTGTGGGGATGGAGTTAGGAAGGCCAACCACACCTTGTCATGCATCCACAGATGCATCTCAAGCAGGTCCAGGGAGGTGATACTTCCCCTCTATGCGGCACCGGTCAGGCCGCAGCTGGAGTACTGTGTCCAGTTCTGGGCGCCACACTTCAAGGAGGGATGTGGACAACATGGAGAGGGTCCAGAGGAGGGCCACCTGCATGATCAGGGGACTGCAGGGCAGGCCCTACGAGGAGAGGCTACGGGACCTGAACCTGTTCAGCCTCCACAACAGAAGGCTGAGGGGGGAACTTGTGGCCTGTTACAAACTAGTCAGAGGGGACCAGCAGGCACTGGGGAAGTCCCTGTTCCCCCGAGCACTACCAGGAGTGACCAGGAATAACGGTCACAAGCTGGCAGAGGATAGATTTAGGCTAGATATCAGGAGGCGCTACTTCACGGTCAGGGCGGCTAGGATCTGGAACCAACTTCCAAGAGAAGTGGTGCAGGCTTCTACTGTGGGGGTCTTTAAGAGGAGGCTGGATGTACACCTTACTGGGGTGGTCTGACCCCAGTACTCTTTCCTGCCATGGCAGGGGGTTGGACTCCATGATCTGCTCAGGTCCCTTCCAACCCTAGAAACTATGAAACTATGATTGCTGTCCTCAAGCCTGATGCTCCAGCCAGTTTTCTATCCACCTTACAGTCCATTCATCCAGCACATACTTCCTTAGCTTGCCTGCAAGGATGTTGTCGGAGACTGTACCAAAGCCTTAGTAAAATGAAGGCATGTCACAAGCAATTCTAACGTCAAGCAAGTCAGTCATCTCTTGAGCATGATACCTTCTTTAATGACATAGTCACACACAAAAATTTTTCACAGGGCCACTACCTCAATCAGGGCATAACTGCCTGCTTTGGAAATGAACCATGGGTCGATAGCAAATGGTACTATTTATTGTCTGTAGGACCCCTACCTCATTTGTCACAGATGCTGCAAGGCAGGGGTGTCAAACTCATCCAACCCTGTTGGGCTGGACCGAGGACCAGTCTGGCCTCACCGGAGCCAACGCACAGGGTTGGCTGGTAGAAGTGCTGCATGCAGAGCTCTCCTAACATCCACCCCCATGCCATGTGGAGCATGCGCTGACCGTTTGGGGGCGTGTGGTCTGGAACCAGGGGTGGAGCTACATGGGGTGTACACTGCACACAGAGCAAGATCATGTGGCTGGCCCATGCTGGCCCCATGTGTTGCCTGCAGTGTGGCTAGCACATGCTACAGGTGGTGTGCGGGTTTTGACTAGCTGCATACACTGTCCACAGCTCAGGTGGCCAGCACAGGGTGTGCTCCAGAACAAGTCCACCAGGACGCAGCACACACCCTGGGCCAGCCCTGCTGGACTGCATGCAGCACTTTTGTGCTGGTTCCAACCCATGCATCAGACTAGCATTACGGGTCAGTCTAAGACCCACACACTAGATCACACAGCTCCGCTGGCTGGATCTGGCCCATGGGCCATACAGTTAACACTCTTGCTTAAGGTTTATAGTGACTGAAGCAGATTTTACCAAAACAGAAGTAGGACCTGTGTTGTCCTTAGTTTTCAGGACCTGGGGAATCAGATTCTTACCCTGCCTTTGCTACAGAGCTCCTTCATAAGGCTGAGCAGAACAGTTGCACCGCACAAGATCACCTGCACACAGCTTGGGCATCCCAGGGCTACTTTGCAGATAGCCCAAGCAACTGCAATAACTACTGCACCACAAGCTGCACTGAAAACATCGGGTGCTAACTGAGTAACTTAATGTCCCGCATAACACTTGGGGGGAGCGTGGGCTTTGCTTTTGGCAGCCCGACCAGCTGAAATGCAGCTGGCTGTCACAGTGGCATTCTTCAGGCCAGCTCCCTGAAACTTAGTTACCCATGTTGGGCTGAAGTCAGGTACAAGGCAGGGTAGATTCCCACCTTACAAAAAAAACAAAAGGACAGAATAGCAGCTCAGGAGGCTTTCCCCTAAGGGCTCCCATGCAGGCTGAGGTGTCAAGCTGCATCAGCGCCAGCACTGCCAGGTCTATGATAATCATCCTATCTGTGCAATCGTTTCAACCCCTGCACGATATACAATAGATAACAGTAAAAGCGTTCAAAACATACAATAATTTTTGAAGCAGCTAATTGACACAGCATATGCAAAACCCAGTTCTGAGGGAGTCAACCCACTTCTGGGTTTGCTGTCAGCACTCTCTCACAACAGCTTGCCCTCAAATAAAGAAACGCTTCAACTTGACGGCCCACTTCTCACTCACTCCAGAGTCAGTGAGTAATAGAACATAAAGGCGGCGGCTCATTTAAATCCTTATGTCCTTCGGTTTTTGTTTCAGCATACAACATTTTCAGCAAATACGATCATTTTGAGCTTCCAATAGGATCATTTCATATTTAAGACCTGGCAACGCTACCCCCCTCGCCCCTCCAGAGCGGGGACGCACGACCACCACCAAAAGGCACGCACATACGTACTACAGCCTTGCTCCGGCCCTACTCACATGCGCATGAAGCTCCGAGCAACGGGGACGCATTGCGCACGCGTAGAAGTGTCCCAACAGACACGGCCCTTACCCCGACTGAGATCTGCCCATGCGCGTATGGAAGGGGGGGGAGTACCTGGCGCATGCGCAGTCAGGCCCGGAGAATGTGTGCGTGGGTTTAAGTCACGTGACGGCCCCGTCGTCCTCCCCGGCGGAGCCACGTCCTCTGCGGCGGTCGGCAGGGGTGGGGCTAGCGGCGGGGCGTGGCGTGACGTGACGCGGAGGGGTGGCCGGTGCCCGGATGGAGGCGTTCGCCATTCGTACAGTGCCGCCAGCAGCCGAAGGCACCCCACAGCTGTCGCCATGAGGCTCCTATCCCGCCTGCTGCTGCTCGTGCTCCTGGCCTTCCCCGCCGCCCTCCTGCTCGGCGGCGCCCGCGGCCCGGGTGAGAGCGCGCGGCGCCTCGGGGGGGGGAACGGGACGGGACCCGCTGCCGTTGGCTTTCGAACGCAGCACCAGCAACCGCCGCGCGGGGCCCGGGGGGGCGGGGCTTCCCAGTTGCCTGGGGGCGATGAGTCGGCCCCGGCCTCGGGCGGACGTGTCCTGCCCCGCCCCCCATTCATTCCCCACCTCCGCTCCGGGGGGGCGGGGGGATCCTTGCCCCGCTGACGGCCAGGGCAGGGGTGGGGGTGGCTGGGAGATGAGAGAGAAGCCCGGGCAACAGAGTTCCTCTCTG
>NW_017728992.1:50966441-50973340 GCF_001723915.1 Gavialis gangeticus | reverse complement strand
TGGGATCCTTGCCCCGCTGACGGCCAGGGCAGGGGTGGGGGGGGCTGGGAGATGAGAGAGAAGCCCGGGCAACAGAGTTCCTCTCTGGGTGTCTGTGCTCCAAAGCTCGCACAGAAGAAATTTTCCAACTGTTTAGTTGGTGTAATAAAAGATATCGCATCTACCCAAAGAACCGTGTCTGCCTGTGTCCTTAGACCGGCAACTGTCCACCCCATGCCTTTTTTTTTTTTTTCCTGAACACAAGATGAATCAATATTTTGCTTTAAAAAATATGTAAAGGCAGCCAGCCTAGTCTTCTCCCTTAGCGAGGAGGAGAGGCCCAGTCTCCGGCATTGTCACTTAGTCTGATTTCTGCAAAACGCAGGCAGCTTGAAGGGCAGCCCTGTGTAACCTGGCACGCGCACTGATCGGCCTATAGCACGTGCGCTGCCTTCCCACCAGAGAGAGTCCCCCTCCCCCCCCCATTGCCACATCATCGTTCCTCCCGAAACCCACTGAAGGAGTGGGGATAAGGTTAGAGGGCTGAGCAGCGTGGTAGTGCTGCAGCTCAGGAAGCACGTGCGAGGTTTGAGAGCTGCCAGCAGCCTGCTGCGGTCAGGGTGGTGGATTCAAACCCAGGATTTGGGAGCTTGTAACTTTCTGGAAGGTCTGGTAGCAGATGAAGTAAGACTGCTCAAACCTGCCACTTCTCCTTTGTAGAAAGCCCAGTCATTTCCTTTTTGCTTTGTAGATCAGAATGATCAGCTTGCCTTTTGAATTTTTCAGGGGCGCTGAAACGTCTTTGAGGGCTTCCATTGCTTTGAAAAGATTACCTGTGTGCTGGGGGTGTCAAACACGTGTGGCCCTAGGGGCTGGGATAGTGGTGCAGGACTGGATGGATGGCACATGGTAGCCAGCCCCCTGGGCCAGAGGGCCAGATTGGGCCTGTGAAACCTCCCTGTTTCAGGCCCATGCCTGCTCTGGCTATTCTGGGCCCTGGAGGGAAGATGTCTGGTATCGTGGGCACTGGGCTATAGTCTCAGAAACAAGTGGTGCCAGGCTTCTTCCCACATGCTGCTGGGGCTCCAGTGCTACTGGTTTGGCACCGGTGCTTGGTAACCAGGCTGGTAAGAGCTGGAGCCTGAGCAGCACTGCAGAAAGGCCCACAGTGGCAGCCAGGCATCAGTGACACTGGGCTTCTTGCGGTGCTGCTGGGGCTGTGGTACTGCTGGGTCTTGCCCAGACACTGCTGCTGCAAGAAGACCCCCCTACCAAGGCTGTAGGCCAGATGACTGGCCTGTGCGCCACATCAGATGAGAGGCCCCAACATTTGACCACCTTTAGACATGTGATTCCCAACCTCATTAGTCTGGGGACAAAATAGATTCCAATTTGAAATTTCTGGGTTTATTTTGCTGGGGGAGGGAGGGCAGAGGGAATTGTAGCACCCCAGGGTTGTCGGGGCATCTGGTTGAGAATTATTGCTTTAGAGTCTCTGTTTTCTTGCACTCATGGAACAGTTGGCGCTCTCTGACTGAGAACTGCTTTAGAGCCTTGCTAAACTTATATCATGCCCTAGTCCTTTCAGGGAATGTGTACTCTCTCCTCCCTGTACACCTGGTACCTTGTTTGTAGGTTCCTCAGAATTCTGTCTTGTGCTTTTTCCTTTTATATGAGAGTAATGGGAGGAGGCAAAAACAGGAATTAAAATGACAGGGTCACAGTCTATTTGAAACTAATCCGCTGTGTCAAATAGGCAGGAAAATACCTGAAACTGTTTTTGTGGGTTTGCAGTCTCATCCTCTCTCTTAAATATTTCCTTTGTTGCATAAACGGGAAAATCAGTTTTGTTATCTGTATTCTAATCAAGATTTGGAACCACTGTGGCGATCGTGAAACTGGCTACATTCAAAGTACATGAAGGAAGGAGAGAAATAGAACTCTTTCTAAAACCTTTCAGTGAGAGCAACATTAAACGTACCAACAGAAAAAAGCTGATGTGGTGGATTTCAGGTCACGTAGTGCTTAAGACTGGACCTTTCAGCATGTAGCTTGGTATATTTGTAGGATGGACCTCTACCTAAATTAAACATCAAGAACTCAGTCTGTTACAGAACTAGGTCATGCGCTGGGATTTGTTTACATTGTGATTTTAATATTAAAGCTGTACTCTCCAGTAAATAACACTGTCAAGTTATGAGACCCATAACTGGCCCAATTCTTGCTTCATTCTTCAACTTTATACATGGGCACTTTGCAATTCATGCAGTCCTACAGAATACTGCAATGTAAGATTGGTGCACAGGTTGTACTTCTTCAATTTCATTGAACCTTTTTGTGTCAAGGTTTATTTGCAAATGAAAATATGAACTAATTTAGTTAGTATTCCCATACACAAGTGTGTTTAAACCCAATTACATTTTCCAGTTAAATTAGCTGATGTGAATTAGTTATTGACATGAATGTTAGTATTTGTGATGGGAGAAGAACTTCAGTCTGAGGATGGAAATAATAGCAAGATATGACTTGACTTTTATAATTAGCTGTGTATCTTTCAAATGTACATAATTATTATAACCGTATTGTAGCGCTCTGCTCACTTCAGCACATCAAGCAAAGTGAACTTTATTACTTTGTCTAAATTGTAGGCTTGGAAAAGTATAAACTGATCTATAAACTAGAACATTTTATTAGATTATTCTACTTAGTTCTCAGTTCAGGTGCTCTCTCATTCTGGGCTAGTACATTGCAACAGCCAGGAACACGAACGCATTCACAGTTAGTTTTAGTAAAATATACTAACACAAAGGGTGGGACATTGATTCTGGTTTAGTGATCTGTCAGTAGAGTCCAGTTTCTTGGACTTGAATAAAAGCAGACTGAATAATTAGCATTAGAGACTAATCAAATATCAGTATCAGTTTTACCCTTTTCTGAAAAGTCACAAAATCAATTGGCATCTGATTTTTTCTTTTTTTTTTTCCTTTTAATTTCCTGTTGGATGAAGTAAGTTTATGATTTACTGAATGTTTTATTGAAATAGAGAGAAAAAAAAACTTGCAATAATGTATGCCAAAGTGGGCTTTTAACTTACTTTTTAATCTACCTTGAGATCCTTGATACGTAAATCCAGTAATTTTTTTTTACTCACTCATAGTAGAAATTGACCAGAACATATTTTTATAGAATTCAGAAGTGAAGCTTTATTAGTCGTGTCGTGTCCTCCCCCCCGCAACTAAGTGCTTCCCTCCTGCTGCTAAATTTGACGTCATACTTTAGCTTTCCAAGTTTCCATTAGTCTGACTAGCTAACTGGAAATTGGGCAGTCATGTAGTTTTTATTCTTCTTAATAATAATAATAATGGTATCATCATCATCTTGTTACCAGGTTCAAGCTTGCTAGTGGCAGCTCAAGATGCTACAGAAGATGAAGAAGCAGTGGAAGATACTGTAGTTGAAGATGAAGATGATGAAGCTGAAGTTGAAGAAGATGAACCGACAGACTTGGTAAATGTTCATGGTTCTTACTTTACAAACAACAGCTTCAATTTAAATGGATTAGAAATCTCGCATTCAAATGTTGATTATTTAATTTCTTCAACATGGCCAAACAGAAACATGATCGGGCACCATAGAACTTGGTTAACTAGAACAGATACAAGTGGAGCATCTAGATGAGCACAGCCAGTACTCCCGTGCTGAAACAGCAACTTGAAAAGATTTCACTGTATTCTTTTTTTTTGGTTTCTGTTTCCAAACCTTTGTAGTTCAGTGCTTGATCCACTCTCTTTCTTCTTTTTTTTCCATAAACATTGCTCTTCCAAGTGACGGCATTTTTTTCAGTGCCAGGTTTTTTTTGTTCAGTCTCTGAAGTTTCTCATCTAAGCTCTATAGTAGTGTTGTTCTAAGGCATGTTATACTTCTCTTGGTTATATTGATCGGTTTTATTTCACTCAACAATGTTTATGTTCTGGGGGTTTTTTTGTTTTTTTTTTTTGTGGCAAATTTAACTAGAAACCATAGGTCAAAATTTTACTGTTCTGAAATAGTCACCTAACGCATGTGATGGAGACTGATATCTGATATTGATCCCGAAGATCACTTGGGGTGGGAAGATTTATTGTAAAACAGTGAATAATATGCAAAGAAAAAGTTTGGATATTAAAAAGCAAAGGCTTACTAGTTTGTTTGGGGGTTTTTTGTTTTGTTTTTAGCTGATCCAGTAAAAGGATTTTATAGGTATTCATCAAATTCATGTGACACTTGGCTATTATATTTTACTAGCTTTTTGAGTTGATTTGATATCATTCCACAAATATCTTAATACTGATTGAGTTTATCAGATACCTTCAATGAACTTTTTCTAGTTGGCCATCAATAATAGTAAATTCATAAGTAAAAATACGAAAATAGTTATTACAGTTAACAGAACTGAGTATTTCATTCAGTGTTCTTGAAATGTGAAGTTTGGCAATTGAGTTGGCAATATTCTTCCCAGGGCTAAACTTTAGAACGTAAGTTTAAATAAACCCAACTATTATACACAAACTTGATAGTATTTGCTTCATAGTACTCTTTTTAATATAAATGTGAGTAACAGCATCTCTCAACACATTTACTATATCTTTAACTTTACTAGTAGGTGACAGTTTTACAAAGTGATATACTTCACCTCAATGACAGTGGCATTGGTGATTTAACTTTTTATAAGGGCATTTAAAGAGTTCCAAGGCAAGTAGTTCATGAGCCAGATATTACCAAGATACCAAATTCCTTATTTCAAATCAGGCCATCTTATTTGCAGGGATCAGTAATCTGTGTGCTGACTTGAGAAGGAAAGTGAGATACTTCGGGTGCATCTACAGAGGATGTTTACTGCACAGTAGACTAATTAGCTGTGCAGTAAACATCTCGGCATCTACACGTGTACCCCTGTTAGGCTGGAGTAAACTAATTTACTCCACAGCAGGATAGTACTTGTAAATACTAGTACTATCTTGCTACAGCATAAAAAACTGTGCAGTGATGCATGTGTAGATATTGCACTACCTGGCTGGGGCATGAGGGTTCTTCCTTGTTTGGGCTACCTACTAGCTAGCCCCTGCACTGAAGCAAACTCATGCCCCAGCCATTCTTTTCCCAGCTCATTGAGCTGTGGGGGAGAAGCCCCATGCTGGTGTGCTGACTCCCAGGGCCCCCTGCCAACAAGGGCTGTTCCAACCCAGCTCGGTGTGCTGCAACTCCAGGCACACGTGCAAATGGCATTTAACTCAGAGTGTATTGCTCCCTGGCAAATGTTGAAATGGCTTGTCTGGGATCAATAAACCCCAGAGTTTATTGCTTCACATTAATTGCACATGTAGATGTGCCCTTCAAGAATAAAGTTCAGTAGGAGCAGTTTATCATTTTAAAAACATTAAATCAGTTAAACTTTTTTTAATGATTAGCTGTTGTATTTTAAGAAATGATTTCCTTTTTCTAAGTGATTTAACATTAGTTGGTATACTTTGTGTATGGGATTTTTTTTAAATAGTAAAGAGGTAATAGAGGAAACATTTGGTGATCTTGTATGAGTAACTTAAAAACTATAAAATAAGCTCAGGCTGTAGTTGACTCAGCTGCAATTAATGGGCTTGGAGAAGCTAGTAGTTCAGGGTTAGAAATGGATGAATGGTACTTTGGAACATGTTTGCAACAGCAGTTGGTATTAATTAATGCTTTTTATGGTATCCTATCTCAAATCAGTGGACAAAAGAAAAAATACTTTTTAACATTTGTCATAGATGTTTCCTTTTAAAAGTGGATATTCCTGGCTTCGCTATAGTCTTTTCACAAAAGTTTTTGTCTTAGACAGAAGAAAAAGAGGAAGAAGACTTATCAGGAGAACCTAAAGCCTCACCTAGTGCTGATACAACAATTTTATTTGTGAAAGGTGAAGGTAAGAATCCTGGGCCAATTTATCAAACTTTTAACTTGGCAGACATGAGCTTAATGTCACAAATGCATAAGAATTACAGTTACCTAAAGCAGGGGTGGCCAGTCTGCAGCATCCATACTACAAATGGCACACAGGCAGCTTCTGCATATGTGGCTTGCAACAAATCGGGGAGGGGGACAGGCAGCACTGTGGCAGAAAGTAGAGAAGCAGCTTGGGCAGAGGGAGCACAGTGCAGGGAGCAGGTCAGGGAGGGAGTACAGATCAGGGATGACAGCAGCAGACGGCTCAGAAGGGGATTGGAGTGGCATTTGGGGAACCTGTGGTGCACCTGCCTAAAGTTGGCCCCCACTGCTCTAAAGTTAACGATGTTTTCTTAGGACTGAGTAGTTAAGCTGGGAATCTTTGGGTATTTTTTCACTGGAATACTGCATGAAATTTCCTAACCTACTGCTACTTGTTTTCCAGATTTCCCAGCAAACAATATTGTGAAGTTTCTGGTAGGCTTCACCAATAAGGGTACAGAGGATTTTATTGTTGAGTCTCTTGATGCATCTTTTCGGTACCCCCAAGACTACCAGTTTTACATACAGAATTTCACAGCTCTTCCTCTGAACACAGTGGTTCCACCACAGAGGCAGGCCACATTTGAGTACTCTTTCATCCCTGCAGAGCCGATGGGTGGCCGTCCATTTGGACTAGTTATCAATCTGAACTACAGAGATTTGAATGTAAGCTCAATTTCATAATTGATTTTTACTTCTTGCAATTAAAGTTGAACTGCATGGGCTGGAAGCAAGTAGCTCAATCCATTTCTCAGTGTTCCTTTTGTATGTTTAAGCCTTTATGTATGTGCCAAGAAATGTTGTAGGTAAAGCAACTTGGTTGCATATGTACTTCACTTCTAGTATGTTATAAAAACTTGCCTTTAAATTACATTAGATATTGGACTGTTGGGTTTGTTTGTTTTGGGGGGGGGGGGGTT
>NW_017728992.1:50965240-50966324 GCF_001723915.1 Gavialis gangeticus | reverse complement strand
TTTTTTTTTTTGGGGGGGGGGGGGTTTGCAGTGACTAAAGATTAGTGAGCAGCGGCCTATTTTTATAGAAAAGTCTAGACTCTTCCTTAGGGTATACTTTAAACTTAACACTCTATATAACTCAGGTTGCTGGTTTTTTGGTTGGTAAAGCGTGAGTTTAGGCACAGTGCCATAACAGCATAAATGTGTGAGCACTGCTGACAAACGGTGCCCCTAGTTTCTTAGGGTAGAGGCCAGTAGCCTTTTGCAGGCATTGGCTGGAACTTGCAACCCAGCTGGGGCCTCAAGCCAGAAGTCTGTGCTATCAGTGCTTAAATAGTACAACTCTTCCATGAACTAAGAAATCCCTTTCTTCTCCTTAAAGTACTGTTTCTTCATTATAAGTTTTAATATCTCCATTCCAATTGGCATGCTTTTGGCCCATTAAGTAAAAAGAGGTTTTAAATACTTCTTTAAAAAAACCTTATCATTATAGGGTAATGTGTTCCAAGATGCTGTCTTCAATCAAACAGTTACAATTATTGAGAGAGAAGATGGACTCGATGGAGAAACGTAAGAAACAGGAACTTTTTAAGTTTTCTTTGGTTTTGTAGCAATGAGTTTGTATGAAACCAGTGAAAAATGCTCTTGCATTTTTGGGACGGAATAACCTTATGCACAAATACAGAATGGGGAATGACATGACAAGCTAAGCTGTACTGTGGAGAAGGTCCTTGGGATTACGGTGGACCATAAGCTGGATAAAGCCAATATTATGCTTTTGTTAGAAGGGAGAAAAGAAAAGCCAACAGCATCCTGGGTGGTATTAATGGGAGTATCACATGCAAATCCAGGGAAGTGATTCTTGCATTGTGAGAGCAACAAAATGAGCAGGGGCCTGAGAAGCAGAACTTAAAAGGAAAGTCTGAAAGAAGTAGGGTTATTTAGCCTGCAAAAGAGAAGACTTATAGTTTCATAGTTTCTAGGGTTGGAAGGGACCTGAGCAGATCTAGTCCGACCCCCTGCCATGGCAGGAAGAGCACTGGGGTCAAACGACCCCAGCAAGGTGTTCATCGAACCTCCTCTTAAAAACCCCCAGGGTAGG
>NW_017728992.1:50962426-50964702 GCF_001723915.1 Gavialis gangeticus | reverse complement strand
GTGTCTACGCCACAGTCCCCCAGCTTCCTAATGAGAATGGGGTGAGAGACAGTATCAAAAGCCTTCCTGAAGTCTAGGAAAACTATATCCACTGCCACCCCTGCATCCAATGATTTAGTGACCTGGTTGTAAAAGGCCACCAGGTCGGTCTGACTTGAGGTGGGATGTGATACAATTTTCAAATACCTGAAGGGCAATATTAGAGAGGGTGGAGATGGGCTTTCCTCTGGCATTGTAAGGAACAGAACTAGGAGCAATGGCCTCGAGATGCAGCATGAGAGATTTAAGTTAGAGATTAGGAGGAGCTTTCTGTCTATGACGGCAGTCAAGCAATTGGAACAACTTACCTAGAGAAGTTGTTCC
This sequence comes from Gavialis gangeticus, assembly GCF_001723915.1. Taxonomy (NCBI): domain Eukaryota; kingdom Metazoa; phylum Chordata; order Crocodylia; family Gavialidae; genus Gavialis; species Gavialis gangeticus. The sequence goes on along the minus strand of NW_017728992.1, from coordinate 50,964,339 downwards.
AATTGTTCCAAGAAAGTTCCATTCTTGGAACCTTTCAAGAGCAGATTAGACAGACTTAGCTGGGATGGTTTAGTCGGGAATGATCCTTCCTTATCGAGGGGACTACATGATCTTTTAAGGCCCCTTCCAGCTCTACTTTCCTGTGATCTTAAGGTTATTAGTTCATTAAATGAAAGTTCTGTATAGGATAGGAAATACCATCTGAACATCAAGGAAATGATGATATGTGTCTATATTATAAAATAAGGAAGTTATGCATTTCTCAGTAGTGTTGCCCTGTCCCCTCCGCCCTTGCAAATTAGTATTTGAGCTTCTAATTGTGGCAGTACAAATATGGGTTCAGCTAAGATTTCTGGTTTGTTTCTGGTTTTTTTCCCACGCAAAATTATCCAAATCCAGAGCATTCCAGGCATGTGGCAGTTTAATGGCATAAGAAGCCTTAATCTGAGTCTCTGCTCCAATATAATTCTCTGGGAGTGAGAGAGAGATGACTCGGGGTATTGAAGGGCATCGTACACACTATATGCTACAGACTCCAGTCCTTAGTATTAGCCCAACATTTGCATGCTACCATTTGAAAAGCAGTGATGTGCTCATTCCAGTTGCTGGGGAATACAGCAAGGTTGATGAGCCTGTTGCAAGCAAACTATGCTCTTCTGTAGAAGTTGCTGACAGTTCTTGTGCAGAAATTTGCTCTGCTGCTATGGATAGAAAGCTTCCATCTGGCGTTTTTCATGTGCATTGTCCTGTTTTTTTCTTTTAATGATATAGCTAACAACTTGTCGCACAACTGTAAGCATCTCAGTCATGAGTCCCTTTGAAAATGTTATGCTTTGGAATGTGGGTGGGTATTACTTGACTATATGTTAGAATATTTTTTAAGACAAAGATTCAATTTCTCAAGCTTTCTATATTGATTGTGATTCATGGTCTCTAGATTAGCTGTTTTCTCAACTAAAAATTGAAGTTTCAAGACGTTGGTATGATCTGCTTCTGAGAATAAGAGCCCTAACTTGCTACATGATTTTTTTTTCTCTCTAAATTATTTGCCAGAACTCAATTTTGGGACAGCCAATGCTGAGCGCCAATTTTGATTGAATTTACCAAATAGTTTCAGGTGAAATGTTAAGTGATAAATGGTCCAGAAATTCTTAGCAAAGGAAACAAAGGCTGGAACCAGAAAACTGGTGTCCCTTGGTGTCAATAGCCCAAAAGTTAGGGCATTCACCATGTTGGACATGTGAACTTAAATCCTCCTCCTGCCTCAGGTTGTTAGAACTCACATCAGTAGCTTCACTGTAGAATTCCTTAACAAAGCTGAATGATATTCTGTAGTGCAGGGGTTGCCAACCTGTACTGGGGTGGCAATGCATGCTACAGGGGACATGGGCAGCCTGCGTGTGTGTTGTGGCAGATCAGAAAGGGGACAGGCAGCACAGTGGCAAATAGAGCAGGGAGCAGAAAACAGAGCAGTGGATTAGGCAGGAAACAAAGCAAAGCAGCAGATCAAGCAGAAAGCAGAACAACTGATTAGATAAGGGAAAGGAATTGGAGTGACACTTGAGGAGGGTGTGGGGCTACTTTGTGGCACACTTGCCAAAACATTTGGCTTCCAGTGCTGTAGTGGGTTGTGTTCTTTCTCCTGGCGGTCCTGTTCTATGTTGTGTGAATTATGTAATTACAGAGTGAGTCTCTGTTTTTGAGAGGTGGAGGACCTTCATTCAGAATCTTGCACCTGAGCGGGGAAGTTGGTTCAATTTAAGTGTCCTGACTACCAAGCTATAGTCACTTTATCTAGCTTGATAAACATTGAGTATTCCCTGTAATAGCAATCCTACCAGGAAAAGAAAGCATTTACACCTCTCTCCATGCAATTTTCTTGAATGTGGTGGGGGTAAAGTGTTTTGTTTTGG
>NW_017728992.1:50926397-50957426 GCF_001723915.1 Gavialis gangeticus | reverse complement strand
CTGGGGGAGCGGGCAGGGGTTGGGGCACTCAGAGGGGCTGGGGGGATGATTGTGTGTGTGTGAGGCTTGTGATGAAAATTCAAATCAATCATCTACCTGAGGATGGATTTGACCTCGGAGCACTTATGCAGATGTGGGATACTAACTGCTAAGGCCCTTATGCTTATAAGCCCTTCCCCTTCCATGTTATCTAGCCTTTCATTATTTAGCTCACATTTCTTGAAAGTGTTCAGAACTTGAACACTTTTATATAACAGAGTTGATTCAACCATTTTTTAAGTAGTATGGTTTGGTATGTGAAAAACTAATTACTGCATAACCCCTATTTGTAAATATTTTCAGTGATATAGTTTGCTTCACTAGACTTGCAATAGGGAATGGATCTGGACTGGCATTGTAGTATGCAGTTCCTTGCATATTGAGTTAAGCTCATAAACCATTTCAGTGCATGATATCTCTCAACACAACTGCCTACCTATGCCGTATGTGACTCTTAAAGAGTTCATTTTGAAAGTATACATTCTTTGAATTTAGAGGAACTAAGTCTAGTTTGGTAACTAAATAAAGATGCCAGACGGAAACACCTGTTATATCAAAGTTGTCCTGTAGTTCCAAGTAAAATTTAAAGTTACTGTAACTCTTTGCCTCTTACCTCAGTTCTTTCATATACTCTGCATACAGCAACATTTTAAAATCCAGCTTCATTGTACCTCCAGGGAGATATTTAACAAATAAATGGTCTTTACAAGTGCACTGTAAATTGAGGAACTTCTAGAACCAACTGTACCTTGTGCTGTAACTTTTGACTTTTCTTTTAGAAAAGCTGAAAGACTAAAATTCCAGCTACTAATGTGCTTTTAATTTATCTCATTCTGTCTTTTGCTAAACAAGGATCTTCATGTACATGTTCCTTGGTGGTCTTGGCCTCCTTGTCGTTATTGGTCTGCATCAACTGTTAGAATCTAGGAAGGTAAGTAATCAATTCTCTGTAGGTACTTAATGCACAGTGTTGTTCAACTGACGGAGGATAACATATCAACAATCAGAGCAGTACAACTTTTGTGGCTTTAATGGCACACATAGAAGTTATGTGAATTTAATCAAAGCTAGATTGTTTGGAGGGAAGTGGTGATTTAACTGACTAGAATTCTCAAAGTCGTCTTTTTTTTTAAGATGTACCAAGAAACTTGTGAAAAAATTAGATATCATGCTGATGGATTGTTTATAAATAAGGGGCAGGCAAAATACGGCCTGTGGGCCAGATCCAGCCCTCTAAGCGATTTTGTCTGACCTGCCACAACGTCTTGGTCCCACCCAGGGCAGGCCATAGCATTAATGTGTGGTTAGTCCCGCTGTTCCTGGGCACACAGCAGTGCTGGGATGGCGCAACAACTCGACTTGCTTTCTTGCAGCCCCAAAGGTGGTGGCTCCTTCCAGCTGCCCAACCCCAGGGTCCACTGAACCAAGCCCTGCTGCCTGGGTACCCCAGCCCATCCGGTTCACGCACACTGCCAGGGATGGGACCCATGCGGGCAGGGTGTGCAGTCAGGTGGATAGGATGGGGCCATGGCTGGGCAGGGAGCAGTGTTTGGGAGCAGGATGAGTAGGTGGGATCATAGGACGGTGACAGCACAGGGCTGGGCCTGGGGCCCAAGGCAGAGCTGCGATCTGCTCCTTCCATGGTCCTGCAATGGGCATGGGTTCCATGGGCAGGGGCATGTGGGGAGTGGATTGCATCTATGCCCTGGCCCGTGGCCTCGCACTGTCACTGCCGCAAGATCCCGTATTTGGGCCCAGATACAGCTCCCTACCCGCCCATGGCTCCATTCTGTCTGCCTGGCTGCATGCCCTGTTTGCACAGGTCCTAGCTGGTCTCCATGGTGAAAAAGGTCGCTGTATTTGTCTTCCCCTCTGCAGAATATGGTTCAGTATCAATCAGGGCTTTTAGCTATAATACTGTTGACACTAAGAACTAGTCAGCATTGATCTTAGCCAAGTAATATGGCTAATGAAAGGGAATCGCACTAATTAATTACCTGCAGAGGAAAACAGCCTAAAATAGATATTCTAGACTAGCTTTTCATATGGACTTTATTTTGCTCTGTGCTCTGAAATCTAGCTTAATCCACTTGGAAAGCAGTACCCTGCAAGGGAATTTAATGTATGATATACATTGAACTTAAATATTTAAACTTGAATTTAGTTTTGCAGTGTCTTTTGTTTAGAAAGATTCTCTAATTAGCATTGGGTGTTAACATTCTGTTGTACTCTTCAAGTTACTGAGGGAAAATCCTCACTTCCAAAAGAAATGACTTGTTTTTAAGTGTACTGTAGATGCTAATGATGGAATGCAAATTCTGAATAAAGTTGTGTAGGATGTATAATCATTCCATGTAGCTGTAGGTATTTTAGATTACAATAATCAAACTAAAAAGTTTACTGTTTATAAACTTAAAGAGGAAATTTTTACACCGTTGTTAAATGACTCATTTAATCTTGAAGCTAAGCAGGCTTGGTACAGGTATCACAAGGTTAAATATTTGTTTTATGTGTATTTAATGATACAAAGCTTTGACTAAATCTGATTACAGTATCTATATTTAATATTCTTACAGTTGTAATATTTGCATTTTTCTCATGGAAAGCAAAATCTGTTAATGTTCTCAAATCCTTTCAGCGGAAGAGACCAGTACAGAAAGTAGAGATGGGAACATCAAATCAAAATGATGTTGACATGAGCTGGATCCCTCAAGAAACTTTAAATCAGATCAGTAAGTAATAAGCCTTCCATGATCTGGGTATAATTTTTTTTTTATCAAACAAGGTTTTTTTTTAAAGGAAAAAAGAGAGCAAGAACTACTTTGTACCAAGTTCTTAGCTTTGTAGCTATCTGCTTTGGGGAGTAATTGAATCTAAATGCTTAACATACAATCTAATGACTGTTTGGCAGATTATTGTAATGTATGGTTATTTTAAGCACGTTTTTTCATCTGATTTTGTAGGGGAAAAGTCTCAGGGCTAGCAGTAGCAGCCATCACAACCTTTCCTCCTCCCTCAGCCATTCATGTTCTATCAGATTTAATTTCATTAGTTAGCCAAAAAGTAGGTATAAAACCAGTTTTACATGGTAGAATGGACCTTTTGTAGAAGGCCATCAATCTTCCTGTACCTGCCCTTCCTTTTCTAGACTTACTATGAAATTCTAATCCTTGAACCAAAGTTTGGGTCACAGGATTCTGGAGAGGTCCAAGTAAAATGAGAGAGGCCCAACTGAGTGTGTTGGCTTTTTTTTAATGACATAGAAGGAACCTGTCTCTAGAATGAACTACCAGTAAATGAGCATAAAAAGTATAATCTTATCATATCTCAAAATCACTGAGATCAGAATGCTAACCCCAAATCTGTCTGTTAAGAATGGTTGAATGCCTGTGGATATTTCTAACTTCTCTCCTACTGTTTTTTCTGTTTTTGCTTTCCTGTGGCCTCAGTGCAAAGTAGAAGAGGTGAGGCAATTCAACTTTGCTTGTAGGAACATGGGTCTTTGCTATGCATCTGCACTAACTGGGCTCTAGTGAAATTCTGATTCTTGGTGCATGTGGTTCATGGTGTAATAGCATGAGCACTGTTGGGAAATACCAGTTTTATGGTTTCAAATATGTGCAGAAGGTAACAGGTTGCATTTAAATATACCCACTGCAGCTTAAATTTTAGCATAGTTATGATGGCTGAATCTACTTCTTTCCAGAACTAGACTAGGGATAAGTGAGAGGCCTCTGGGAGAAAAATGGAGGAAAGAGGTAGGTTAGTTAAGGAACAGTGACCTGAATGAAATTTGCTGTGTGAGTTTAAGTGATCCTGGCCATGGATAAGTGGCATATGAAGTGAAAAGGTGGCCATTAGAAAACTGACACAAGGTGCACGAAGAGCATGGTTGGGTGCCTCGGTCACTGCTGAGGGCCAGAACCACTCAAGTTTTGTGGAAAACATAAGCTTTGGGGGTTCTTTATTTTGTGTTTTCCTGAACTAAAATGAAAATGGGAAATTTTCCTGTTATCTCAGTTACAGCACTCAATCTAAGCTTTGTATGTCCCAGGGGAATCCTGCTGAGCTTGAAATTAGACTCCCTTTCATCCTGAGCAGAAATGGACCCAAGAAACACTCCCAATAAATCTGTTTAAAAGCATTGTAAAGTTTTCGTTTCAATGAACTGGTGTTTTGTAACTAAAAACAGTTCATTAGGGAAGAAAAACTGGATTAGTTCCATTAGGCATGGATGATCTGAAGACCATAGTTTTTTCTTTTGAGTTGTAAGTATGGGCAGACTATATAACCTTGCTTTGCCTGTGGGTTTTCTTTTTTCCCCCCTCCCATCTTTAAAACAAGCAGGATTTCCTCTGTCAATATATATTTGAAGAAAATTGCTTAATATCAGTTTGTTAATTTACAGATTTTTAAAATGCTGCATCCTAAATATTTTCCACAGAGGCGATAATGTAAAAGTCTAGAAAGTATGAAGTTTGTAGAGGGAATGTCTGCTGGAAATTATACAAGGGTTTTGATTTGCAATGGAGGCTCTTAGACTAAATTGGCACTACACTTGATCTGAACCCATTGAGGAACTGATCAAGGAGTAAACATCAGAAAGGCTTACAATGCCCCCTTAGATATTTTAATTTCTACCTAAGAGAACTTTTACAGTCTTTTCTCCTATGCCTGAAGAAGGCTGCTTATGCCTGAAAGCCTGCAATTAAAGAATTTTCTTTTGCAAAAATCTCATTGGCCTAATAAAATATACCACTTCTGCCATGAGTTCCGATTCCCCTTAGATTCAAATTTAGACAAGATTAGTCTTTAGATTTATACTAGTTTGTATTTTCAGCATCCTGTATACTATCTGGGGGAGATGCATGACCTTAAAAGACTTAAGCCCTTTTAGCCCTACCTATGAAGTCTGTAATAGTTCAGAGCTTGTCTATGAATCCTTAAAGTTTCTTAAATAAGCAGTTGTAAAAGTAGTTAGACCTATACTTGACATCAGATAACCTGATTGCTTTTCCTGCATACAGAATAATGTTCATCTTCTCTCCTTTTGAACAAGGCTTTGAAAATTCCTTTTTTTAGATTTTAGTTGCATGAAGGCACCTCTAGGTTTAAGGGACAACTGTAGACCTGTCATAATTAAGCTTTTTTTGTCTTGTAAACTGCCAGGATTGAAGGTCAAATAAAATTGTAAATTTGTGATACAAACTAGAGTCAGGCCATACTTAACTAGAATTATGACTAGTATCTTGTACCCACACAAATTCTAATGTCCACATTGAAGTATTAAATAAGATTTCTATTATGACTATGAAGCTGCAAAGTGTTCATCTCATTTTGTTATAAAACAATGTATATTGTTTGTTGATGCCATACGAACGGAAGGAAAATACAGATTCTTTCAGAGGCAAGCAAACTCCCAAGTATCAGTCTAGTGATCACTGTCTTGCTAAAGCATAGTAGTTTAGTATAGCTTTTTTTTAAAAAATGGATAAATGTGTTAGCATTTTACAAATTTGAGTATCTTCAGTTGTGTAAATGTAAGTAAGCATTAAATATGGAGGATTATATGCTCTGAAGCTACAGTATATTTCAGTTCTACACCAATAGCATGTTTAGAATGATTGGGTTAGATGGAAGAAGAATTGTATCACATATACTTCTTGCATGGCAGTGCCTTACACTGGAAATAATTAGCAGTTTCCATTGTAGGCAGGAAACAGGGAAGACTTGGGTGGAGGAATTGCTTTTAATTTGATGTAGTACTTCTAGCAGTTGAGGTAACTCCTTTCTTTGTCCCCTCTCTTCCAGATAAAGCCTCACCAAGACGATTGCCACGTAAAAGGGCACAGAAGAGATCAGTGGGATCTGATGAGTAAATGTTAATTAGTACCACAATTCGGCCTTTACTAATCCTGCCCTTTTTTTTTTTTTCTTTTTTTCTGGATTGGAGCAGTGCAGAGAATTCATATCAACATGAGGAAAATACTGAACATTTGGACTGAGCAATCTTGCTTACTGGGGTTAACTTGAAAATGCACTTCTCTTTTTTTATAACGGAATTTCTGAAGGGGTTTTAACCATTACAATCTGTGTGATTGTGCGTGTAAGCAGTTTGTCTCAACAGAATCATTGTGCAACCTGAAATGTGCCTTTAGAGTCCTACGTAGCATCATCTGCGTGCAACTTTTAAGTTTCTGATGTATCAGAAACCCAAATATGTAGTTGCTTAAACTGTTCTGATTGTATAAGGAAGTCTTTATGCATTTTAGCATTTAGCATCCTAAGCTATTAACTTCATTCTTTGCCACATACAGCTACCTAAGATTTTTATGTGTGTATGTTCTCCTACTTCAGTGGTATACGCTGATTATCTAGATATGTGTGTAGCTAGTATTCTAAAGGCACAAGCAGGTATAACTGCTCTTAGCAGTACTCTTTTTTTTATTTTGCTACTGTTTAATAGCACACTGAGAGCCAATAAGATAAAATGCATTTGCATAACTGTTAGGGGGCCTTTTACAGCAAAAAAATTTGTGAAGCATGGAATCTGTGTGATTATTTGGTATGTTATCTAGAAGACTTGGGGTGGCTTTTTTGCTTTGTTTTGTTTTTTACAACAGGAATATTTCATTGTTTAAATAGTTGGCTATTGACTTGTCAACAGTTCTGATGCTTATGATAATAGAGGCAGTTTTGGAATGTTTTCTCAACAGAAAATGTTTAGGGTACCCATTCTTTTTTGTTTGTTTTGTTTTGGGGGATTTTTTTAATTTTTTTCCCCACTTTTTCACCCTCCAAGTAGAAAAATCATGGATAGCAAAATACATTGTATCCAATGTAATTTGGAAAACAAGAGATTGTCTTTAAAGCATTATATATTGGGTAGGGATTCATGGCTTTCTGTACAGTAAAGACCTTTTGTAAAACATCTTAAATTGGATTCCAATTATCATTTGATTGTAGGTGTTCAAATGACTTCTATGTTGAAGTTAAGTTTATTTTACAAAGATGTGATCTTAGCGACACTACATGCTTTTCTTAAGGGGGAAAAAACCCTATACTAATATCTTAACAGTCCTACTGAAATAATAACTGTTGGAAATAGCCTTTCTTGGCCCTTAAATTTGGTTGTGAGCCATGCATGGTTTTGTTTCTCCTTCAGGTTAGTAACAAAGTATATTTTTTACCAGTAAATGTGCTAGTTCAACATTTCTAATATAAAAGCTTTCATGTACCCAGAAAGGGACTGGTTTCATGGAAGACTTCAGTGATCACTATAAAATTTAAGTGCATATTTGAAGCATAAAGGGGAGTAAGTTTTGGCATGTAACTACCTTGTTCTTGAGGATTGTAACTGGGAGCCAAAGGACCCATCTATGCTTTTAAAAAAGCATGGTTGACAAGAATATGGAGTCCTTTCCCTGTCACCTTAGGCACCAAAGACCTGATTTTTTTTTTTTTTTCTCTTCTTTCTTTCTTTTTTTTTCCCCAGACATATACACCTAATGGTAATGCAACTCCTTGAAGGTTTGCATGCTTTTGTATCTAAAAATCTGGCCCTTTGTTCTTGGCTTGAAGCTTCTTCAGTTAGAGAAGGGCAGTGATTTGAAACGTCTATTTTTCCTTGCAACTGAAAGTGCTTTTTTCCATCTGCACTTATTCTACAGGGACTGAGCACCTGAGCCATGAGCCAATGACAGTTGAACAATACCTGCAAATCACTTCACCATCCTGGGTTTGAAGCAGGGTCTAAGGTCTAAAACTACCTGGTCTGGCACTGTTGTATTATAAGCTTCCCTTAAAAAAATGCAAAGTTGTTGTGGGGTTTTTTGTTTGTTTCATTTTATGTTTTTTACTTTTGTCTTGGTGTGAAAAATAACTTTTAGAAATGTTTGTTTCCATTTTTTTAACAGTGCTTGGCTTAACATTTGCCAGCGTAGCTAGCCAGTAAAGAGCATTTTCCACAAAGCAGGATTTAACAAGAGTGTTTAATAAATAATGATTGTGTTTAACACTTGAATGCTATCTCCAGAATGGGCTTATCTACTAAAATCCAAGCCATTCTTCCTATCAGATGAGGGAAGCAGTTTAAGATGGCAAATGATTCTTTACAGACTGTGTTCACACTGGTAGTCAAGCAAAAAATATTTAAGTGCTTTGAACCATGGCCTTCTGACTGCAGCAGTGGCTGTTCTACTGAACACTGGAGGGGGAAGGGACCCACTTATTTGCCAATCTCTGGCTTATCTGTGGTACCTTGGCTCATAAAGAGGTCACTTAAGACTTTGCATCAGTGCCCATTATCACTGATGTTGGAATAGAGACTTTCCATCTAAAATGTAGAAAGGTAAGAGTAATGAAGATCATTCAGGGTTTGCCTAGATGGCCATCCTCAACAACAACAAAAAAAGGCCAGAACCCAGTTACTGCTATGGGTTTTCTATTGTAACATCATGAAATATCCACTCCGTTCTTTCTTCACCGGTCCTCTATACCATGTAACTTGAACATTGTGCTGCAGATGTTAACATCTTGCAACTCATGGTACCAGAGATTTAAATCTGCTTCATACAGGATTTCCCCCAATAGTGAGCAAAACTAAGAACAACTTTCAGTTAATTTTCTAAAATTAAGTTGTAGAGCAATTCTTTTTTACTTAGCTTGGTAAGTCGTTGTAATATCTACTATGACTTACCAATTGTTTTGCTCCTTTGTATTGGGTAGCTTAAAATAACTTAGTAGGGCTGGAAGGAGAGGGAGAGGAGAGAGCATTCCCAAATTGCTAAGCTGGTATGAGGGAGCTTGTATTATGATAAGTATAAGGATAGTCACTGTTCTTAAAACATGCTACCTCTGCTTGTAGTGGCAGATGGTTTAGTTGATTTCTTCCTAAGATACTGCTTCCATCTCTGACTGAATGTCTGGAATATAGTTCCCCATTAATTTTATGGATGCCTTCTTACTTACTTACAGCTTTTTTGCTAATTATCTTGTCACTTGACCAGGCATGATGAATGAAATAGCAGAATTCTAACTTCTTTTTCTCCTTTGTAATATACTACAGTTCTAAATTTGGCAATAACTAGGAAGTCCACAGCAGAAATGGGAAAAGGAAGAGATGCTATATGTCAGTCTTTTAGCAAGTAGCTTACTATAATGCACAAGAATTACTACAAGGCTGTATACAACATGTGGTTATATACCATAGTAAGCCATGTTAAAGTCTGTACCTTGACACTTAGCCTCAAAGCATTACCTGCTTTAACAAACTAAAAGGGACACAGTAGGCATTTATTACCAGTTGAGTAATTCGGTATAGCTTCCCTCCGTGCCCCCCCCCCCAATAATATATGTACACAAACATCTGCAATGGCTTCAGAAAAGGAGAGTTGAACTACTGCTTGGGAGTGTGCAGCAGCTGTTGGGCCATAACTATCATGTTGGCCTGAGTCTGTAATGGTGCAATTGAGCTCAATTGATCCTTTTGATCCTGAATGAAGCAGTCAGAATTGGAGCAGTTCTGCTACATTTGTATGGCTGCAGGCTTACATCAATATAACTGTTACAGCATAACTGCTGCTGTATGTTCCTCAGCAGCAGATCTCCCCCCCATTTTGAAGCTGCTACAACTGCACACGTTGTCCAGTATCCTAAGATGCGAAAGTTCACTTGCCTCCTTCAGATGCTGTTACTGGCAAAGTGAGTTTGAGTGAATTGTACTCTTGGAAAAATATGGGAGAGTCACAGGTTCCAAAAGTTCAGTTTATGACTAGTGTCTTGTATGCATGAGGAGTCATAGTTTGCGGCAGAAGCATGGGTCAAAGGATTGGATGGAGAAGGTTCTGATGTAGCCCTTCTGCAGCTTTTGCTTTGACTTCAGGGAAGATGCTTAACATGTCTGTTTCATATAACATAAAATATGAATGACGTTTCATCTGCTACTTATACTCATTCCACTTCTGACTTGTTCTCCTGAAACTCTTGCTGGCGCTAAAACTGGAGTGGGGAGATGCACAACACTTAAGCTGCACTGAAGAGTTCCAGAATTATGGCAGCTGTGGTAAAGATCTACCACCAATTACCATCAGTGTTCCCACACACTAGGCAGTGGCTGAGGTCTCTCTATCCTTAGCCCCTTTCCTCACTTTCCTTGGGGGAATATGGAGTCAGTACCTACCTCACAGGGTGGTGTGTTTCTCTAGTTCTTTGGAAAAGAAAGCTAAATCTCGCACAAGCTGCTTCTATGAAGAGCCCATAGAAATAATTTGTGTAATATCTGTCAGATTTTTAATATTATGCTGTAGAAAACTTGGCCCTGCCCCACCTGATGAGGCTATTGCTTTATGGAAGACTCAATCCCTGCTAATTAACCAATGGAGCAACACATTTGCTAGAGTGCAGAAGCTTTTATAGGGCTACTGGAATCTTTATGTAATGAAGCTTGCTATGTGTACAAAAAGTGTGGGGGCAGTAAACGAAAACCATCTTTCAATCTGATGGTTAACATAGCTTGCATCAGGGAAGTAGTGCCAATCACTTTTTCTATATAAGCAATTGCTTGTTAGATATTGCAGGGTTGTAATTGAAAGGAAGGGAAGGAGATGCTTTTATAGATGTCACTTACACAGTTGGAGAATGCTGTGTAAAAAGTGAAACGTATTGCATTTCAAATGACAGATGCTGTGCAATAACTGAAATATAATCTTTATGCTCAAACTTAATGAGATCAGATCAGCCTCTCAAAACAACATCATTATTTTTTTTCTTTTGTAACAAATTTTTTTTAAAACACAGGGGCTGCACCAAAAAGCCTGACCAAGTCTTTGGACTGGGAGGAGATGATACTGTTATCTGATCAAGAGAAAAGTATGTTCCAGAAAGAAACCAGCAATTTTGAAATAAAACCATTGTGCATACAAGAATGGGGCAAACTATGCTGCAGTGGGGAACACAGCCATTGTTTACAACTAGGTAAAGAAGCAAAGTGGTTCACTAAGTGATCATTGCAAACACAGTGGTTTTTTTTTTAAATTATTTCTTTCTGAAACAGCCTCATAATAATCTGGAAGAAAGGTATATAAATGGCAAGAGAATCTCTACCACAGCAAACCCTAAACCTCAGCATGTTTTGGTTTTTTTTTCCTCTCATATTTCCAATGAAAATCCTTGTTGGAACAATTATCATTCTTTAGATTTTTTTGTAGCTAGTTCATAGGTCTGATGAACTATCTCATCTGGTAATTCATGACTACTGTCAAACTTTTGAGAATATTGAAAAGAAATGCCCCATCAGTGAATGTGTCTACATAAGACACCATGTATGCAGTAGACTAATTCTACTGTGCATTAGCGTGGCAGGCAAAAACCATGCTAATGTGCAAGAGAATTAGTCTACTGCACATTAGCGTCACCTAAAATGCATATGCTGGCACTACTGCACAGTAGCACCAGTTACTGTGTGTACCTGTTGTTATAGGTACTAAACTAAATGCGCAGTAACCATTGTGCATTAATGCACATGTAGATGTGTCCATTGAGAGGGTAAGTAGCAACACCAAAAACCAAAGCTGAGATGGGAGCAGTTTTGAATGCTGCTGCTGCTGCTTCTACAGTGCTCTGTAGCAACTTAAGTATTACAGGGATTTCTTCCTGAAATAAAGTACTTCTCAAACCAATATTTACTGACTTTACAAATGATTTCCTGACAAGTTAGTGCTGGAAGTCAAGGCATATATTTTAAAAGTAAAGAGCTTTATTGTGACTACCAAGTAATACTCTGCAAGAAGCTGGTAAAGCAGGTAGATTGGAATAAGATGGTACAGTTATACCTTTCTACCTACTGATAAACTGCAACTGCCCTAGAAAGTATGACTTTTGTAGGGTGGGGCTTTAGCTCCTTCCTGACAATTTTTTTTTTTTTTTTAAAGCAAACTCTGGTAGAATTCTTGCAGGCTATTACTTTTCTCACCAAGTTGAAGCTGTTTAAGTTTAAAGGAACTGACACCAGCCTGTGCTAAGTTGTTTTTTGTTTTTTTCTTCCCGATAAGTGTGATAAAAATGAGCTTTGCTTTCTTACTCTGCCACTTCTCTTCCTGCACTGTGCCCCGCTCATCCTAAGTCATGTCTGATGCATGCAGTCTGTTCCCAAGAATTTGGGTGCAAGAAATTCTTTGAAGCTAATGGTTTGGGCCTATCTCAGTTTCCTTTTGGTGCAACTCTCATTAGCATTGCCCCAAAAGCACTCAGAGATTGAACAGCTGAACTCTGGATGCTTCCTGGAGCGTGCATACTTCAGTGTCAAACCTTAAGGTTTTTAATAATATTTGAGCGAGGCAGGTTTAAACACTGCAGCTTGAAATAGGTGGGAAGAATTCTGCAGAGCAAGCTCCATAAAGCAAATAAGTGCTTGGCTTTTTAGTCAGCACACCTGCACTGACTAATAAAACTAATTCTTTTATACATGTAATATCATGTGCAGGCCTTGCTAGAACATTGAATAATATAAGCATTGATCAATGCATATACGGCTCTCAAAGGCTTTGCAAGGGCATTGATCTAAGTGGGCCTCACCAAAGCCTGACCTGGCACCCACCAGGACCTTAGACTGAAAGATGCCTATGAGATTAGGCTTGAAAGACCTCTGACAAAGATGACTGACTGAGAAAGCAGACTGGTAAGGCTGGTGCCAGAGTGCAGAATATGCATGATAATGTCAGGCATGAGAATCTGGTAACCCAGTAGAGAGGTTGATATTTCATTATGTAAATATCCAATGTAAACAATTTTTTGATTCATGTGTAAGAGAAGGGCTGGAAATTTTTAGAATTTTACATTGTACCTAGGGGATGCTACAGATGCATTGTGCCTGTATCTTGCCACAAACATCCAGGGCTAAGGTCTTGTAACCCTTTGAACAAGCATGTGAGTTAGCACCCTTGCTACATGTTGAAATTAAAGCTGGATAGATACCAGTTATAGAGTTGTTGCACCTTTTCAAGCACTACCTTTACACCTGGCTGGCTCTTTTTAGAGCTGGGTAATCCTTTTTATTGTGTGATAATTACTTTGCACCTGTGGCTCGTCTAAATGTATTGCCTGATTAACCAGTTAATTGTGTGATAATTACTTGCGGCCAGTCTTACTTTGGACGCATGGCAGGCCTAAATTTATTGTGCGATTCACCAGTTAATTGCGCAATATATGTAACGTGTAGCAGGGGCCTTAGGTAATAAACATGGCCAAGCTTTTGCCACCAAACTGAGCCTATGGTCATTCTTTGTAACATCAAGGTCTCTAAGGGAATGCATGCTTGCCTGCAGCAGTATAGACAGATGCCTTGTGGGGTTGGTGTGTGGAACTGGGCCTCATGCTGGTAACTGGCCGTGCCCTCCTCTGTACACCCAGCATGCAGGGCTCCCTATGGATCCAGAAATTCAGTGGCAAGGGAGTAGCAATCAATGCTAACCTCCATATTTCTATGAGGAGCCCAGGGGGCCAGATGAGACAGCCCAGCAGGCTGGATCTGAGCTGCATGCCAAGGGCTGAGCATCCCTGGCAGAGGCAATACCCTGACAGCATTCAAGAAGAACTACAATGTCTCAGAGAATGGGTGCATAACACTGGTGTCCCTAATTACAGATTTGCTAAGTGGTAAATCACCCTCTTGTAAGATCATAACCTGTAATGGCAGATAACTCGAGTTAGGAAGTCCTTTCCTCCCTCCCCTTCAAATCCTGCTGCATTTGAGGTGTATAGATGCACTAAATAGCAGAAGACTATCTGTATGAATTTAACAAAGGAAATGGGGGATCATGGATGGGAATAGAGGGCACAGTGACCAAAAATACCCGATCAATGTTTATATTAATCTGTTCCAGTGAGGCCTACATCCAGTTAAGTTTTACTGGCATCCATGCATCAGATTTGATTAAATGTAAGGACCTTTAAAGTCCATTTTTTTTGTCAGAAGCTATCATGTAGTGTCTAAAGTACTGCTTTTCCTTTATGTGGGACAAATACTAATTACTACATGTATGTAGAAACATCTGACAACTGCTGGTTCTTTAATGGCTTAGATGCTACAGAAACAATTTAACTTTTACATTAACTTGATAAATGTTCTGCATCAGATTTCACTGCTCTTGATAGTTCTGTACCCAGATAACATCACATCTCCCAGGTGTCTTGTAATGTATATCCTATAACACTGCAAGCTGAAGACAGAGCTGTGGTAATCCTTGTTACTAAAATAATCAGGAAGAAGGCAAGGCAAAGTGGTCTGCTAGGGACTCAGTCGTTCAAAACAGGACCTTTTATAGGCAACAGCTTTTAGGGCTGTCTGACTTCCAAGATGGTGGGGGGCTGCATGTCACATGGGCCACAGACTCCTGAGCAGGCCATTGTGGGCTACACATCCCTGGAGTCTTCCTACCTGTGCATGCAGCCCAGGTCCCTTATGAAGCACATGGCCTATGCAGCCCAACCCTTCCCTCTCCCATGCATGCAACCTGGCTTCCTGACTCTTCCCCCTCCATGCAGTCAGTGTGAACAATACAGACACTTAACTTGGATTTTCCCCAGCTGCATGTGTAGCACCCTCTCGCTGCCTCTCTTTACTCCACCCCCAGGAGCGGTCAGGAAGCAGAAGCTGAAGGAGGGAGCAGGAACTGCATGTGCCAGCCACCTTAGCTGCTAGAGTGGTAGGTACTGCAGGGGCCCAGGCACTGCATGTTTATCCCTTGAAGGGCTGCATGCCACCAGGTGGGCAGCCGTGGCCGACTTCATCAATTGCTGTTTGAGAATGACAAAGTGGGGGTTGGGGTGGATCCAGAGGGGGTGCAGTGGCCTGACCACAGTCCCCTTTTTCTGACCATGTCACTGGAACAGCAAGGAAGGTAAGCATCTCCCTCTTCCCCTCTCATTTCCCCCCTCCCCTGCTGCCCCTGAGACGGGGTACCTAGGGGGGTGAGGCAACACGCACACAAAATCTAATGCTCTGTTGTGCTACGGTTGACAAGCCATGCATCCTTCACCCCCCTTTAACTTGCCCAGAGGAGCAAAAACTCAGCAGCAAACACTGTGGGAAGCTTCTTTGAATGGTGCTTCATTGCCAGTTTATGTAAGCAGTAGCACAGCAGGCACTCAATGAGAGAGAGAGAGAGATAAAAACAGAAAAATTTTCTATTCAGCATAGGCATTCTGACACCACTTCTTGGTAACAAGGTTTGTTTCTAAAATACAAAAACTGTCCACTTATAGTATATTGGTGTAATAAGGTTTTACACTAGGACAGATGTCTCCCAGGTGCAGGAAAACAATTGCTCTATGTGACTATAATTTCATTTGGATGAAGGACACAATTTTACTTGACCTGGTCAAACTGTCTTTTTCCTATTTCAGCATCCTTATATTGCACCATTCTGACATGTAATCACCACCCTGTCCCTTTTCCCCCATGCACATAATTCTTCATGGAGAAGCCTTGTTTAAAATTATGTAATTTTCGAGCTCCAGTAAATTCACAACTCACTGTTCAAATGGAGTGAGTCCAGCAATTAAATAATCTAGCCCAGAGGGTTTTGTGAATTGCACAATCAAATGTGTATGTTTCACCAACACATTCATATCATATACATCTTGTGCTGCTTCTGGCTTGCCATGATTTTTTTCCCCCATAACACAAAAATCTTGCAGAAAAAGAATGGATTTAAAAGATTAAGCCTACAAAAAATACTTTCAGATAAAAATGGGTCCATGTATAGACTGGTTTAGAAAGACCAAGCAAACCACTATGTTCTAACTTATAGCTATATAGTTTGTACCTAAAGGTTTAAATCTATAAAAGGGTCCATATTTTGCACCATTTAAATTCAAGTGGCTTAAATTAGATCTTCAGTTAGTATGCATTCAGACTACCAGAACACTATACAGCACTGCAAACAGCAGATGAGTATTAATCTATTATCTGCTGGCTTCTACAACAATAAATAAAGTACTTGTTATAAAATGCTTTTTATTTAATTAATTCCCGTCCTTTTAATAAATGGGTCAACTGATTTCTCTTCCTGCAGTCAATGAGTGTCGATTTCCATGAGCTGGTAATACATCACAGGAAGAGATCAACCTTGCACAGATAGGTGCTGGACAGAATAGTCCCACCATGAAGAAATACCCATGAAAACAGCTGGATAACTTGACTGGCTCCCTCCTTTCCCCAGTAATTTTCCTCTTGATTATGTCACTTCTTGCAACATCTGTTGGCTCATATGGTTTTATAGCCAGCAGGTTAAAAAGGTGCTACATCTAATGCAAATTGTAAAACCATTTGAATCTCTGGCTAGACACAAGGGAAGAAGCTAGTTTATTTCAGTGTTCCTACTGACCTGCAGTTTGCATTATCATTTACATTTACATGGGAAAGACAAAGCAGTTAGAAGTCAGAATGGTAGTAGCCCTTAACACAGGTGTAAGTAACCCTCAGAAAGATTAACATGTATAACTCATTCTCTTCAGTATTGTTTAAGCACATGTTTATACATATTTCCTGAATTAAGAGGTTTTCCTGAATTGCAGTTTTTGGTTTTAAAGTTCTGCAGAACTTTTAAATTCTCAATATTCATATATAGGAATTTGTCCCATAGCATTTGTATACAAATATTAAGAATTTAAATTAAGAGCATCTTACATACTACCTCAGCCTGTTCCCTTCATGTCCAAGCACCTTTGAAGTTCATTAAGAAAATCAGCATCATCCATTGCAAGTTGGTATTACAGATGTAAGTTGTCCCAATAAATGGGTTTTTTAAAAATAACATACGAGAAACGCCACAAACCTTCATGTAGAAGGCTGGAAATTATGCAGCTGGCAGTACCAGAGGCTACCACCTGGGGGACCTTCAAAGGCATTTTGCAATTCACTTTTTTTAAACTGGTCAGGAGCATTTGATGCATGTGTGTTCCTGGTAATTCTTGCAGGTAATGTTCATGCAGAAGTTAAAAAGTATACCTCTATCTTGTTCAAAATCCAAGCTTTCCAAATGCTAAAAAATCAAAGTGTGCTCCCATTCTGCTGAACTGCAGTTCATATAACTCCTTCCTTTAGTCAAAATAGTGACCTTTGGAAAGTTAAAGCTCATAAACTCTACTCTCCTCCCTAATCCTAATTCACTTGATTTGAGCTAAAGCCATCCTAGACAGCTGACACAAGCAGCAGAGCAGCTGTAACTCTCAATTTCTTAGGCCCTTTATTCAGAGGGAAGACAGGGGGTGTTCATAGTTCACTGTATTATGAGTCAAAATCCTAGGGAAGACAAAAAGTAGGATTTTCAATGGAGCTAACATAGCAGTGTAAACCCAGGACTCCCCTATAGGGTTTAACAACCTGTACCTCAAGTGAAAGCAAGCTGTCTTGCCTCCATTGGGACTTTTACCTCACGTTTGTTAATGTGAGTTATTTAACTCAACATACTTTTCTATCTAATAAAGGCAAGGCTTAGAGAGCTACAGCTCAAAAGTGGGTGCAGAGTAGCCATGGTAGAGATGTTCCTCCAGGGTCTTCCCAAATGACTGGGCTCCTGTGGAGCTCCAGCTACTCATTAAAGCTACATGCTTTTAACTATACTGGGCAAGACGTTTACGGCAGAGCTGACTAATTAGCTCCACAGTAAAGTTTCAACATCTACATGTGCAGCCCTATTAGGCTGTAGTAAACTAATAAAGTCGCTGTAGGATAGTGCTTGTAAACACAAATACTATTCTACAGCAGTGTTATTTAGTGGGCTGCAATGCACATGTACACACACAGCTAGCTGGCACAGGAGGGTGCTTCAGGGCAGGGGCTGTCTGCTGGCAAGCCATGTACTGGAGCACCCTTGTGCTTCAGCCAGCCCCTCCACAGCATGTTTAGCCAGGTTGGAGCAGCCCTGAGCTGGCAGGCAATCCCCGAGGTCGTCTGCCAGCCGGGGTCCTCTGACCCAGCTCAACATGCTATGGTCCTGGGCACATGCATAAGTGTGGCACATGGGAATAAACGCCAGCACAAATTGCACTGGCGTTATATTAGTATCACATGTAAATGTGTCTACTGATCTGTAGCAACCATATCTTTAGACAAGCTCTTAGTCTTTTTCTTGCATCAAGTCTATATCACTGTTGCAGAATTCCCAAAAGATTATAAATCATAGGAGCACAAGAAAGTAGGGGTGGACAGGACCTTGCATGGTCATCTAGTCCAGCAAGCCATTTAGGTCCTGCTCAAAGCAGGGTCATCCCTGACTAAGCCATCCCAACCAAGTGTCTACTCAACCTGCTCTTGAAAATATCCAGGGATGGAGATTCCACAATTTCTCCAGGTTGTTCCAATGCTTGACCACCCTCATAGTCAGAAAGTTCCTCCTAATCTCTAACCTAAATTTCCTCTGCTGCAATTTGAGTCCATTGCTCCTAGTCCTGTCCCCTCCATTCACAGAGAAGAGTCTATCTCCATCCTATTTATAATCACCATGTATTTGAGGACCGTTATCAAATCACTCAGCAGTCTTCTCCAGACTAAACAATCCTGGTTCTTTCAGCCTTACCTCATACATTGTACTTCACAGGCCTCTAATCTTTTTGTCACTCTCCACTGGACTCTTTGCAACCTACCCAGATCCTTCTTGAAATGTGGGGCTTAAAGCTGGACAAAGTACTCCAGGTGAGGCTTCATCAGTGCTGAACAGAACAGAAGAATCAGTTTCCTTGATTTGCAGGTGACACTTCTGTTAATACAACCCAGGCTGCTGTTGATGTTTTATGCAACAAGAGTATGCTGTTGGCTCATGCTCAGCTTATGCTCCACTGTAACCCCCAGTCCTCTGCAGTATTGTAGCCTACTGAGTCATTCCCCAGTTACAAAACCCCAGTACATACCCATTAAAGCACTCTTTCATAATCACCAGGGATCCTGGTTTTGTTTAAAAATCACAACTTCTTTGATTTAGACCAAAGCACCCCTGCAAATTCTCTGATTAAAACCCTCAAAATCCATGCTTTTCCATTATTTAAATGAAACACCACTATATATATAGGTATCAGTTGAACACAATGTTTTATTGATATATTTACAATTTTAAAGCTATTTGGAAGCCTACCAGTGCTCAGTCACTATAATAAAATAAATTATAAATACCTATACATTTTGGCATTTGATTTTGAGTTTTTTATTGTGGAAAATCAGAGCTGCTCCTGCCCTCTTCGCTCACCAGGACATGGGTCCAGCTGCGACTGTTGCCTGCCGCACCAATTGCTTTGTAGTTCTGAGCAGCCCTGATATGCTGGTGCCCTGCCTATGCCATTGCCCTTCACTCCCAACCCCCAGCCCCCGCCCCAGCCCTGTTGGTGCCCCACTCCCCACTTCTAGCACTCTGCCCCCCCCCGCAAAGGGGACTCCCAGCTGCCAGAGCTATGGGGCCAGGGACCTGGGTCCACAGCCCCCTCCCCCCACAGCAGTGCCCAAGCTTCAGGTGCTGCCCATGGGAGGTGGTGGCTGCTGCAGTAGAGCAGGGCGGGAAACCTGGCTTCCACTCCCCAATGAGCGGCACAGCCCAAGGACAGCCTGTGGGAGGGGTAGGTACGGGCTGCCCTCTGTGGGCTCAGGTGGGGGTGGGGGCTGGCTCCCCACAGCTACATGCACTCCCAGGGTGGGGTATGGGGGATGTGCCCCTGAGATCTGTGCACACGGCAAGTGTGGGCTGTAGGATCCCTGCCCTGCTGCCCTCCCCCCAGGCCCTCTGTGTGGCCCAGCAGGCAGGACCCAACACAGCAAGGAAGAGCAGGGCCAGGCACCACCGCTGGAAGCCCGCCATGGTGAGAAGTCCTCCATACCACCATCTCTGCTGCTGCTAGGTGGGCAAGGGGCACCTCACCATGGAGCTCCCAGTGGCAACAGCATCAAACTTCCCTGCCCTGCTATGCCAGGTCCTGCCCACTGGGCTGCAGAGGCCCCGGAGGGAGGGCAGAAGAGAGGGGAGACCAAGCCTGCAGTTAGCAACCCACCCCTGCTCTGCACACAAATCTGGGGGGCACATGTCCCCCCCATTTCTTCCCCCTCCCAATGGAGTACATGTAGCAGCAGGGAGCCATCTCCCTCCTCACCTCTCATACAAGCTGCTTACAACTCAGTCATGCTTCCTGCCTGGGAGCCCCAGGACCCAAGCCCCACACACTGCCCCAGCTGGGCAGCAGCCCCAGCCCTGCCCAACTCCCTCACTATGGGGGCCTCAATTCCCAACCCCTCCCTCTCTCCACTGGGCAGACTTACATGCGGGGAGCTGCTCTCCAGACTGCCTGGTAGCCATGTGCATGTGTACGTACGTACATGCACATGGCACCCCCTGCCTGACTGCCTTCCTCCCACTCCCCCCAGGCTGGAAGTTTGGCAGCCTGCAAAGGGAAACCCACCGTTTCCCATATTTTTCTCCTTTAAAGAAGAAAATCCAGGTTTTTCTCCTTAAAATGAGAAAATCCGTGTTTTACCATGGTGAATGGAAAACCCGGATCCCTAATAATTACACTGGTTCTAACTCTTAGATTAGGGTTGTCCAACTGGTGGCTTGCAAAGGATTAACATGTAGCCTGATCCTGTACTCCCAACCCAGCCATGCACTGACCCTGTGCACCCAGTCGGGCCATGTACTGGTGCAATCTAGCATGGAAGACCATGTTATCTACCGCTGGGGCTCCCCATGTCCAGAAATGTGGTAGCACGGGAGCACAATTAACACTTCTGAATTTCTAGAGCTCTGGGGAGCCCTATGGGCCAGATCTGACCTGCAGGCCAGAGGTTAAGCATCACTTGCTTAGAGGCAAGTCTTAAAGGAAGACAGGGATTTCTCCAAATCTGGACCTTCAGAGAGATTCATTGAAAAGAAAAAGCTAATGTTAAAACCATATATGATGATCCCTAAAGGTAATGGTAGTAGCCATAGAAATAAAAGCTAAGAAATATATTTATGTAACTATCCAGTCCCTATATCATACAAGGGAAAATAATGGCAATTTTGAAATAAAACCATTTTGTGTGCAATTATCATTTACTGGACCACATCACTTCTCTACATAGTAATATACGGTAGGTGTTCAACAATGCCACCATCAGTGTTCCCTGCTGCTGTGTAGTTTCCTACTTTGTCACAGACATACAGCATGAGCAGCCATTTTGCTGTTAGTTTCCAAAGCACCCGTGTACATTTCAAAATTAATAGAAGCTTTCCAGATTCTTAACAATATTCAATTACCACAAAAGAAGAAAGCTGCTAAGTGAATATTACAGGTTCATTAACTACTGCTCATCTCTAAAGCCTTAGCCAATATATACAGAAATATCCGTCTCAGTTTCATTTGTGAAGGATTCAGTAAGTGTCAGCTCCATCAGACTTGATGCCCCTGCTGGTAAGTAAACCGAAAAAGGAACTGCTTCTCCTTAGCACAGGAGAGGCAGTCTTGCAGAACCCTGTGGGCAACCTAGTTCCAGTTTCTGATGTTTAATTCACACCACACTAGACCACCTCTTGCAGAAAGGATTCTAGTGTCCAAACTCACCTTGTCAGATTGTCACAGTACCTGCTTCCAATGTCATTATTAACACTTTCTTCCAGTTAGGGCAGGTGTATGTGGAGAAAAGATATAGTTGAAGGCCCACAATTCTGCCATCAGCTCACTGCTACAAATCCAGAACCACTCTATTGTTTTCAGCAGTTAGTCTGGATTTATACCAGTGTCACCGAGCAGAATTCAACCATAAGGCCCTCTCTGCTGGAAGGCTCCAAGCTCCTGCCAGAGCGCAATGAGGATGCTTCACTGGATTGGGCCTGTACTCATCTACTCTGTCTTAAGAGTTAGATTTAGTGTTTATAAGTTCTTGTTTTCAGTCTTCTCTTACAGTTACAATGGAGCAGCGTCTTCTTGTTACCCTTGCCAGTTTTGCAGAATCTTATTCGAACTAGTGTCCAGGAGAATCTGCCGCTAATAAAGCAGGCTATGAACTGGGAACTCTTAGCAAATCACGTAGCATCCCACAGCACAGCTGTCACCGAAGCACTGCCACAAGGAGTCATTTGTAAGTAAAATATAAGAGGCATCCTGGGAAATGCTGCCAGCTCTTTTAATTAAGAAAGTTGGTTAAAATGAGGACCTTCACCTTCACGCAGCTGCTCTAGCGGGGCAGCAACTGGCACGACTCACAATGGCTGAAAAATACCCATCTATGGGGGCATTCAGCATCAAAGTCTGTTGCCTGCCCTCCAGTCACACACACAGATAGATCAGTTCTAAAATTCCATGACCCGCCAAGGTACCAGTGTTTCCTGTTCCAGGAAACTGCCACAACCAGCAGGCCTCCAAGATGGATTCAACCATGACTTTTTGCTTATTGTGAGATCTGGAGAGACAGGAGTCTAAAGCAGGAGACTGGAAGTCAACTTTCTTAGGTTTATGGCCCAGGTTCTTCTGCTGACCTGATCTTGGGCAATTCTCATTGCCTCAGTTACTCTATTTGTGCACCTCATTCATAGATGTGTTGTGAGGCTTAATCATTAAAAGCATTTCTGACATTTCTGTCAGATTAAATGGTTCCATGGGTGTAAAATTTCATTATTACTATAATCACCATCATGTCTAGGAGTCTCATCATCAATCAGGACCACATTCTTTAACTATGACAGATGAATTTTCCATGGCCTCAACCACCAAATTTTACACAAGCAATAGAAAGAGAGACCTGAATTCAGGCATCACAGAACTCAGATAGGCTTGTAAACGTTAAGGATGTCCACATTTGTGTTGTTACAGCTAATTTGCAGACAACACCAAGTTGAGTGGAGTTGCAGACACTCCTGAAGGCACGACTAAGATTCACAATTACCTGAATAAACTGGAAAAATGATCTGCAGTCAACCAGGTTAAATTTAACAAGGACAATAACAATGACCTACAACTGGGACAGAATAATTGCATGCACCAGTACACACTGGGGGGGCAACTGGCTAGGCTGCAGTACTGCAGAGAAGCGCCTAGGAGTTACAGTAAATGAGGGATGTCAAACAGCTTACAGGCTGGATCCACCCATGAAGCCACATGATCTGCTCCATGGGTCTCAGACAAACCTTGCATGCTGCATGTAGCATGAGGGGCCAGTCAGGCGCACAAGCTGGATTCAGCGCTGACAGCACTGCTTGCAGCAGAGGTGGGTTAGTCCGGGGCATGAGCTGCGCACAGTGCCTGCACTGAACCAACTCAAGCATGTCTTTATTACCTTTGGAAGCAGTGTTTTCCATTGCACGTGTTTGTTAATAGCTGCATCCTTTTTCAGCTTAGACAATGAAGATGATAAACTTTATTTCAGTTTTTTGGTCAGTTTCTCTTTAATTTTCAGGTTTATACACTAGCCCCATGCTGCTATCGTGGGCTGCACTCTTACAACAGCACGACAACCCCTAAAATAAAATACATTCTTTTAGGTTGTGGGTTTAAGAGCCTGGGTGGTATTTATTTCTTTGTGGTTGTCTATGTGGCATTTCTGGTGCTTACATGAAGGTAGACATTTTGCATACAGATGACCTGGTACATACATGCATATCTGAGTGCAAGTTCCAAAAACAAAATGGAAGAGACGGGCCCTGCTATATTTTAACTCATAACAGCTGAGTTGTTTGGGCACTCAGCTGAGAAGCTAGACCCAGCTTCTAGGCCTCCTGTGTCCAGACGGGGCTTAGACCTGCATCTCTGACTTCCTAGCACAGTACTCTAACCACCAGGCAATAGGTCAGGCATTAGCTACCCACTTCCCAAATGCTTCTTTTGAAGTGGAGCCGCTGTCCCTTGCATTTAATAGTCAATAGGAAAAAAAAAGAATGCAGGGCAGTACAAAATGTTTTGCCTCACTGGGAACAAAACTTCAGGCTAAATCAGGCCCCTTCCCTTCCAGGCCATCAGCCACACACTAAAACAGATGCTCTTCCTTCTGGCCTCATATATGTCCCTCCTGTAGCTTGGGAGGGGTGCACAGTAGAGCTTCAAAAGGAACACCAAGAAAGGTTTGGATAATGCTTGGTTGTTACACTATACAAGGAGGTCAGAGAGATGCAGGTTCAAACCCCTCTGGCTGGGGTGGGGGGCTAGACATTGCATCTCCACCTTCCCAGGTAAGTGCCCTACCCATTCAGTTATTGGGGGCAAACCATGGGAGGACTACCCCTTCTAACACCTGCCAATCACCATTTGATGCCATGTACATTTCTGGTATGCATGCATAAGGGGCCTACTACACATATCCTAGTCTACATACATGTACATGCACATACTTGCATATTTCATAGACATTAGGGCTGGAAGGGACCTCGGAAGATCTTAAGAGTCCAGCCCCCCACCCGGAGGGCAGGAAGTCAGATGGGGTCATAGGATCCCAGCAAGATAAGCATCCAAATGTCTCTTTAAGGCATTCAAAGTGGGTGCTTGAACCACCTCTGGAGAGAGTCTATTCCAGACCTTGGGGGCTCAGACAGTAAAGAAGTTCTTCCTTATGTCCAGCCTGAAACGGTCGTGGAGGAGTTTGTGACCATTCAACCTTATCATTCCTTGGGGCGCTCTGGTGAACAAACATTCCCCCAGATCCTGGTGAGGACCCCTGATAAATTTATAGGCAGCCACAAGATCACCCTTGAGCCTTCGCTTTTCCATGGCTCTCAGCCTGTCATCATAAGGTCTGTTTTCCTGACCTCTGATCATGTGCGTGGCTCTCCTCGGGACTCTCTCAAGCTTCTCCACATGCATCCATGCTGCTGGGAAACAGAACTGCTACCTTTGCATAACTGCCAAAAATGCCACTAATACTACTAAAAACTGCTACATGGACGATGACAGAAACTGATGTTTTTGTTCCATTAGAGCACTGAAATTCAGTGCCACCTTTGAGCTGTTAGGAATCTGTTTTTACAGCAGACATGAAGAAAGGGTACAGCTGAGGGCAAGTCAAAGCTAGGACAGAAAGCAGGGTTCTTTTTAAACATGTTTGAAAACTTCCAGTGTGTGGACATGGAAAGCTATATTTTAGCGCATGGGAGCTGGTCAAGTGCAACCCCAAGTACAGCCTGCACAGTCTACAAAAGACCGTTGGGATGTGTGTTAGAATGCATTAGTGAGCACAGTCTACAAAACCCACTTTTTAATCCTAGACTCCAAAGATCCGGTAGGTGGCAAGGCTCTCCTGGCACATTCACCAAAATCGAACAGCAATGAGAAAATTTAAAGGTATGTTCATATATGAAGAATGCATTTAGAGTAGTCCAGGCCTCATTGCAGGTTCTGTAGGGTACTTGATGCTCCCAACTTGCATTCATTTCAATGGGGCTCGAGTGTACACAGCAGTTCCCAAGACTGGGCCTCTCAGCAAGATCCTCTGAGGGAGGAATATATTCACTTCTGCAGTTCTCTCAATGCTGCTAAACCTGTTCTTTAGTCAATCCCTAGATTCAAAGGAGAGGATAAATATATTTACACATTTCTTCTCTGTGTACTTGCTGCTGACAGACACAGCCAGCAGCAAAATCTTAGTCAGCTACTCAGCTTGTGTATCAGTGTCCCAGGGTTCAGGCTGATGCTCTGTACCAGCCTTGCCACAGCTTCACCCACAATGTGGCCAGGTTCCATATTCTGTCTAGGACTTAAAATTACTGCCCCAAATGAGCCCCTGACATCCTGCACTTATTGCTTTAGCTTTCACATGTAAGCTTATGTAAGGCCTGAGTACTTCCATGAGGACACAATTCTCCTTTTCATTTAGGCTGTTTGATTTCTGTTTACATAGTCTCTTAATTTGGGTCAACTGCTTTGCAATCCTCTGGTGAAAGGCACTAGAGAGGTTCAGATTATCTGCAGCACAGCCCCCTTCGTGGCAAGTTCTTCCCTTTCACAATACGTGGCTTCCCCGTGCATCAAGCAGCAGTTCTTTGTACAGAACATGAAAAATCTGGAGTGAGGAGGTCAGGCAGGCAACCATCTCACTAAGCCACACACTTTGGCTTACTCTTCTTTCTGGCTCCTCGCATCAACCTCCTGTAGCCGTCCGGGAGATGGAGTCGGACAGACTTGGACTACTGGAGGGATTATTTTCTTCAGTCATTGTCTTCTCCACTATGGGTACAAATGCGTATTGCTCGGCAAGATTCCTCTTCTTCCACCCTTTCTGAACTTGCTACTCTCAGGTTCCCTGTGCTCCCGCAAAACTTCCAGAGTCCAGGGCTTTAGGATTTGATTGCGACAGCAAAATTCCTTCTCTGGAGGGGGGGTTGCACACAGGCTCCTTGTAGGTGCTTTGGAGGGCACCATGGTAGGACCTTGTTACCTAATGGCAAAATCTCAATACACCTCCAGCTCATGTAAGCAAATCCCACAATTTGGCTCCTCCAGGAGAATGCTCAAACTGAACAATGGTCTATCACAATAGTTGTAGGCCAGTTGTGGGAAGCAGCACACTGGACAACAATGCAGGTAGAGGATAACGGGGTATAAGATGAGCTACCAGACAGCCAAGAATAATACCAGGTCTGGCACTCTACTGATAAACAGCACTCCACTTCATGTGAACTTGTCTGTGGAGCAGGGTCATTTGCAGATACCGCCCCTGGAGGACTGCAGAGACAAAGCATGTTTTCCCCCACCTCTCCCTTTTCCCAGAAAGAGAAAGCAACAGACTCAAACATATAGGAACCTTTCCTTGAGCTAGACCAGAAAGAGCAGAGGGAGAGGAGTCACAGAAAAATAAAGGGAAGAAAGAATCTCAGCTACATTGTCTGCAGCCACCTTTGTTATTATGAAATACATTATTAAATAATTTATACATTTGGTATATATGTAATTCCAATTGCTCCTTCAGTTTTAAGTGGATGCAATGCCCTTAACCTTTTCCACCTTCCCCCTCCTCACTCCCTTCCAGCTATGCCAGGTAAGAATGCAAGATTAGAAGAGATGTTATTGAGAGGCACTATCCTGTAGACCATCAGCCACAGGTAATGACATAACCCATTACCATAATGGCCAAAAAATATAATTAGAGCAGTAAAACTACCCTCTTGAGTGGGGATGGCATCCCCCCAGCTTTGTTCCTATTGCCTTTCCTTCCCAACCTTCTGCTCTTCAGAGCACTCTTCCATCATTTATGCTTCCACTGAGATATATAAGGAGACCATCTAGTTTCTCACCCTCTCTCCTCCTTAGCATAAAAGGCCTCTGGTTTTAGATATATGGTACTGTCACTGGTGTAACATTTTTTTCCTCACCTTTAGCCTCTGCACAACCATACTGCTCTCCCTGTACCACCCACACGCACAACTTCAAATCGGCTATTATGTGACTAAGCAGGTAGTGACAAATACTTTTATCCCTTTATCCTTACAGGATTTCTAGAGTGCTCATTTTATTATCAGACTGCCATGACACTCAACTCTTTTTCATTCTGTGATGGACACTCCTGTACCTTGAAGTACGGCTCCCCTTGATACACGTTGGACTTAGGCCTATAACACCAGAGGAGGAGGATGCTTGTTCCTTCCTAACCCTCTGTACAGCTCCCTGTTCTGTGGATGTGGAGATTCAGTCCTCTGCAAACCTGATGCACAAAAACACTTGGTCCTCTGTGACTAAGGGGTCCTGCTCATCTATTCTGGAAATGGGGGCTCTGTGGGAGGTTTGATTAAACATGTCAGCAGAGGCAAACTAGTCTACACAAGGCTTCATTCAACATTTAAAGCATGCACCTCAGGGAGCAGAGCAGTGAAGTAGCAGCAACTCTGGCAAGTGAAGGTTACACCAATAAACCCTACTCTTCTCCCAACCTGTTGCTAACCTTGCCAATGGTCTTGGGAAACAACTGCAATAGCAGCAATCTGGTGGTGAGCAGGAATAAAGTAAGTTGGTATTAGTAGACAGCTCTGTCGATTAACAGCAGGTACTGTTTGGCTGCTGCACAGCTGGAACAAGGAAATGTCTGGCTGAGGGACGCAACTAGGCCAAATTCAAAATGTGACAAAGAAATATAAATGACATGCTATAGTCTATAATATATGCGTGTGAAAGACTGAAAGATTGTGTGCACTGAAGCAGCTCAGGCTCCCTTGAGCCTCATCTCTTAATTTGGTTCACTGTTCTAGTAGAGGTACAATCACCTCCAGGGAGAAGAGCTGAAAGGAAGGAGATTCCCCAGCTCCTCTCAGTTCCTGCCATCGAGAAGCCAACGCTCAGCCCACACGGCTGTCTGCCTGTCACTGTTTTGTGGGAGGCATTCTTCAAGGAAGCAAATAAAATGCAAATTGCAAGACCATGTTAAACTGACAAGCTTAAATACAGTACTATGCACCTAGACATTTGCCAATAGAATGTGATTTCATCCAGAACATTTCACAGCTACACAAAATTCCCTGGACAACTCAGCCATGATTGCAACTGCCAGAGCACACCTAATCCACTTAAAGAAAGCTATCAATACTTCTTCATATAGCACAATACCTTGAGAAGGCCATGTCTTGTGTGACCATGAGTTTGCTGCTTAAAATGGACAGAGAACTTCAAACTAAAGCTGGTAAAGACCTTCGCTTACGCATTTCTCCCATCTTGTAGCTGAAATTTCAAACCCCAAATCCACTGCTTCCTAAGACTCTGGTTAGCCTGCTCACAAAGAGAACAAAGTTTTCACAAGTTTTTGGCCCACTAATTCAAGCTCAGGCCAACAGAAACAGTAAAACCCTCTGACCATGTCAAGCTGCTTTATGCATTATCCCTCAAGCTATGGTTTCAAAGCAAGTTACAAGAAACGCACAAGAAGAGCCATGTCCATTTTGCAACCTATAATTTTTAAATATAACATTTTATTGCTTAGATGGTTTGATACAGAACAGCTTTACTTTTATTTTGAATTTGGAAGTACTGTACAACTGAATAAAAAGAGGAATAAAAGTACCAAAAACAAATGTGTGATTCTCTGTTCATGTGGCATAAACCAGTCTTGTACACAACTTGTAGCAGCAGTTTAAGTTCCCTTTAGAAAAATATGAATTCTACACATTTATTATTGTTTCCTGCATGGGCTGAAATCACTAGAATTAAACTTCCTTCTTGAATAGAGAGGGGTAGAGAAAAGAGACATACACAGAAGGAGAGAGAAGATTATGAATCGTTCTGAAAATGGAATCAGACTGTCCCATAGCCCCAAAAGCTACTTCAGAATAGCCACAAACCCAGATTTTTTTTTCCTTTTTCTTTTTGCTCTTTCACAGTCAAGTGCTTAATGTAGTGATTGAACTTTCTCAAATGTTAAGTCCATTGCAACTCAGACAAGAATTTCAGAAGATCCATTTTTGTAAAAGCCCTGAGAGAGGAAAATAAAAAGATCTAAACCAAAAAAAAATGTATAGAGACAAATTAGCTGAACATGCAAACTAAGCATAAGATTCACCCATAGTTTAAACATGTTATAAATTTCACAGTTTAATATTGGGGGGAAAAACAACAACAACAACAACAATTCTCAGTCAAACTCAACTAATAAAAATGTCATTAAAATGTGGCAAGACCTTATACTCTACTAGGATATAGATAAAGGCTAAATAAAGCTTTAAATCAATAGTGATTATTGCTAGCAGATGTCCCGGCAGGCTGCTGGGAATTGATTACTTGCTACATTGTTCTGCAGCATATAGTTTAGTAATGGCTTCTCCCCCACAATATTGCGCAGTTTAGTGTGGAGAGTTGCAAAAAAACCAAACCAAACCAAAAAAAAACAAAAAACCAACAAACAACAAAAAACCAAAATACCCAAAATAATAATAAT
Organism: Gavialis gangeticus; assembly: GCF_001723915.1. NCBI lineage: Eukaryota > Metazoa > Chordata > Crocodylia > Gavialidae > Gavialis > Gavialis gangeticus. Next base: position 50,927,530 of record NW_017728992.1, on the reverse strand, counting down.
TATTATTATTATAATTATAATATAATAAAAATTAAGGGATGTGTGAACTGGTTTCAACTAAATAGGATGCACCTGGGTAGAGTTTTAAATGAATCACTGGTTCTGATATTTTATTTATCTGGAGTAATTTTGTTTCAAAACTGGTCCAAACATCCCTAGTTGAAAAAAAAATTAAAATAAAATCACATATACCTCAACCATTTTTTTCTTATTCTATTTGCAAGAACATTATTCAACAACGTTTTTTCTTCCTTTGAGTTCTGGGCAGTTGGATTTCAGTCTCTAGAAATGTGGGGAAGTCAGAGAGAGAGGGAGAGAGAGAGACATATATATTAGCTATGATAGGGATTTGAGGCCCACATCTTCCTTGTCTAATGAAAGTAGGACAAAGCGGTTTTGCAGGGGAAGGGAGGATCACAGTGTGAGAGAACAGGCTGACGGGGTGGAACAGCACAGTGATGCTCCGGCAATACTATGGCTCTGTCTGTCCCAGAGGCAATAAAAACAACAAGAACAACAAAAAAACGCTGAGCATCCCTAAAAATGCACAGCTACAGTAGGAGACATTTGGCGTAACCCCTTAAATCCTGGTGGTTGGAGTATCACCAGTGGCTGGCAACACGGAGGCCTGCGGAGAAATTCCAACGCTCAGCATTTCAAGGGGGTTAGTTTACTGATATGAAATTTAGACACATGCCTTAGTCTTCAAGCATCAACCCCAAAATCTCAGGAAGAAAAGGTTTGGGGTTTTTTTTTTTTTAATTATGTAATTGATTTTCATTTCATTTTTAACATATATTTGTAGCTTTATTACCAGTAGTATTTTCTTGCTTTAGAACATGACGGCAAGCAAGATCACGGTACGGCTCGCAATTTCTTTCTTGTTTTCTTTTGACTGGAAGACTGAATGACTTTGCTCTTTAGTAACAAGTGTCATCACTGATGCGATCTCCACAAAATTCATATGGTATTTGCAGTGCCTATCTCATGCACTTGGAAGGTTTTTTCACAACCCCCTTCCCTCACATGCTCTCCTTCCCTCCGTTCTCTCTCCATTTCTCTCTCACTCTCATACATGCACACACACACGGACAGACACACACCCACCCACCCACCCACCCACCACTAGTGAG
>NW_017728992.1:50917100-50926194 GCF_001723915.1 Gavialis gangeticus | reverse complement strand
CCACCCACCCACCACTAGTGAGATGTTCCCCTGCACATTTTGGATGATAACTTGCTGGCCTCCATTGGATTCTCCAGTCAGAGGAAGGGTTTCATTTGAAGTACAGTAAAAGAGCTGCAACGTGAGAGAGGAGCTGGTGAAAACTTGAGTCAAAAACATTTAAATGGGGCTTCCAAGCTGCATTGTAGATCTCCGTGGGCAAATATTGCCCATTGGTTTCTGCTGACTGCAGAGACGAGCAAACTGATGAATTTATAAAATAACAATAAAATAATAATAATAATAATATACCGAAGCAAATCAAACATATATAACAGCGGGTGCGTAATTTCCATAGGTTAAGTTGCTATGTAACTCTTCTCTGTATACTCAGTCCACAATGGCCAGGGGAAAAAAACAACCCTAGTTACTAGAATACCATTTCTAATGCTGAAAAGTGGAAACAAGTATGAGATTGAAACTGTTTCCTGCTTTTGGCTTGAACCACTTTGAACACCTTCAACTGCCCTGTCATTAATATCTGGAACTGGATTAATGCTCCACCATGTGGCAAATGCAAGAACATCAACTGAGGAAAAAAAAAAGATCTCAATGTCTCATCTATATTTCCTCTGATTAATTTGTATGAAATTCACATAATTTTCTTCCAGTTATTGGCTGCAGTATCCAAGGGCTTCCCCACCCACTGCCCCCATTTCCAGCTCAGAGAACAAAACACAGCGACTCTCACAGATATACAGGAACAAGTTCACACACACCAATACAAAAGGTAATATTAATGCTTAAATGAAAAGGGTCCTCTCCAAATAATTCATTAAAATATTAAAAAATCATTTTTGAAAAAATTCTATCATACCAAAAGATCTAATAAAGTAGTAAGGCACTCAAATCAGTATATACTGTAGTCTCTTGCATTATTATACTGAAAGGCATATGGCACAGACTCCAGTCTGCCATAACTCTCCCACATCTGAAGGGCACTCTTACAAACCACTCCAAAAAAACTTGCTCTGCTGGCTTTAGTTTGTGTGCTGGGATAGGTCCAATTTCATAGCAAGTCATTCAACTCCCAAAAGCTGAGGTGCACTGTCTGCAGAGGCAAGAATGTGATTCATGGGAGACTTTTTATTGTGCATCTCCAGCAAGTCCTGAATGAAACCCGAAGGTCTCTCGTGATCAGAGTTCCCCCGTGATTCCTGATCTTTCGGGATCTGTTTCTGTGCATTCTTGCTGGACTCTGCAAGGCAAGTGCTGGTTATTCGTCCACTGGTTCTCTCCTCTTTGCAAAGAGACTCCTTTGCTGCATTGGCCTGACTTTCTTTTCGGCTTCTAGTGACAGATGAAGGGTTACCAAGGCCTGCAACGGAGTCGCACTCATTTTCTGAGATGGGGTTAGTGCCACTATGGCTAGACTCATTCTCACTGTCTTCTTCACACCGAGACTGGCTTTCTTCTTTGTCACTCTCCTTGCCATGGTTCCTGGCATTCTTGATCTTCTGGTGTATGCGCTGGTGACGAACCAGGCTGTGTTTCAGAGTGAAGGTCCGTTCACAGGTCTGACACTTGTACGGTCTCTCCCCTAGGACAGAATTAAGACCGAAATTGAATTGCAAGTTGATACATTCATTTCCTTTTCTCTTTTTCAGGCGTGCAACTGTTCTGAATAGCAGAAATTCAGGAGCCACATCAGCCATAGTTGCCTTACTGACACAGCTCTGATTTTGGTTTGTTTTATCATGTGCCAGTAAATACAGATATTGCTGGGGCAGAGATGAGAAAATACAGATAAAGGTTAAGGATCTGTAGATGTCTGGTGTCATTTTGTATTATGAAAAAGACGGCATGGCAAAGCAGTGTAATATGTATATGCCAAAGTGCACAGGGTAATTAACCAAGAAATAGTGCAGAAATAATATTGCAAATTCCATCTCCCAGCAAGTCTCTGGTAGGCTAGAATGATTGTGAGTGGATAATTTTACTTCGTGGGTCTCAATTACATGCCTTTTTGCATGTGCTGCTAGGAGAAAGTCTGCAAGCACCCCTCCATATTCAAATTGGTCCTGACACCGTCAGATTTTTAGCGCTCTCATACATTTCTTGTGTTTAGTTTAATCCAAAGTTAAATGCAGGATTCTTTTCCACATGTCAGGCTGCCTACTACTCCTCTATGACTGCTACTTCACTGGTAAGTATTTAGGCATCCCAAAAACTGCTGGAGACTGTAAAGTCATCTGCTTCACAGTGATTTGCTTATATCAGTAAACCTTTTTGCCCCACGAACCGGATGAGGGGTGTGGGGCTGGTCCGCAAGTCGGACCAGACCCTGTATGCAGGGATCAGGCCGTGGGGGCCCTATGCCACGTCTGCCTGGTTCTACACATGGGGATTGGGCTCCAGGGGCCCTTCACCACTCCTGAGAGCCAGGATCCAGCCCAGTAGTACCTTGTGCGCCCCAACTAGTACACAGGGCCACAGTCCATGGTGCCCCCTGCAGGCTAGATAACAAGGCAGTGGGTAGCTGGATCTGACCTGCGGGCCAGGGGTTGTGTACCCCAAGTTGATACCATCATTTGGGTAGATGTACTAGTAATATGTTACTATTCACAGAGCAGGGTAAATCCACGGTGTCCATACCCTTTCGTTCACAGCTTTTCTGTAAGTGGAGTGAGGAAGATGTGCCCTGTTACCACGGGCAGACCAAAATGACAAAGCAAAACAGGAATCGAGAAAACATTTCTCTCCCAGTCATGATGGAAGAGTGAATTTTCCACACACACATTACTACAGGAAATAAAGAGGAAACCTGCTTGAAGTGGACTCTGTGACAGAACTTGATCTTTTGTGAGGCACAAAGAGGGTGTCATGTCACTGCTTCAATGTGCAAATAGCAGGCCTAAGCTTCTGGGTTTTAATCAGACCACAAATAACTCCACTATTAGACAGCTACCGTGACAGCTGACAAAATATTTTCCATGAAAGATTTAAGATGTTTTTTCTTTGTCCATTTTTGCAAAAACTGTGTGTGTGCGCGTTTTAATCAGCTTACAGAGGAGATGTGATTTAGAGGCAGAACTGCAAGTTTTCTGGGGGAGTGGAGAATGTCTTCAACTTTTTCCAACCAGGCCTAGTTTCAGTTCTCATATCTCCCTAGTCTCATGGACTAGGAAGTGTTGGCCAACCTTTTTGGCAGGCATGCCACAAGGTAAGCCCCACACCCTCCTTGGGTACCACTCCAATCCCCTTCCTCCTGATCTGCTGCTTGACTTTCTGCTCCCTGCCCAAAATGTTCCTGTGTTCTCTGCTCCCCCTTGATCCATCACATGCCACACACAGACTACATTTGTGCCACATGTACCATGGGTTGGCCACTCCTGGATTAAACTCAGGAACAAGCTGCAGGCACTGTATGCAGCATATGAGCAAGTGGCTTGCTTGGTTCCAAGAATATCTCCCTATATACAAAATATTTAAATGCTTTCCCAAGTACAAAATAATTCATAAAAAGGTTAATACAATGTAAAGATACTTAAACCTTAGTACTGACCTACTGCCTTGAAGAACCTGAAATACTATACTGCTTTCAGCATTATTTAGTCTTGCATGTCTGTTTGCAACTATTAAATACAAATGGCTTAAAAATGCAATTTCACCAAGATATCATCTTGTGCAAATACACACATGACAAAGCAACTGCTTGGAGCTGAATTCTCACTTACACTAAAGCTCCATTTGTTCTGGGAGTATAAAAAAAAAGAAAAGGAAAGAAAAAAAACCTTGAAATGATTTTAAATTTCATTTGATGTATACAAACTTTAAGATCTTATTAACTGGCAGAATGGTGAAAAGGGGCCCTACTGTTACTGAGATTGGGCCCTTTTCCAAGAATATAATTCTGTATCTACATTTTGGTCACTGCTCACCCTGCATCTGTGAATCCATGATCAGGGGAATCAAGATATCAAATCACAGCAAAATCCCACCAAAATCATAATCTGGACTTTTCTTCTTTAAAGAATGCAAGGATAGGTACTAGCCTTATGTTTAAACTGCTCAAAGCAATGGCTTGCACCAGACTTATAAACAATACGGTAATAAACTTGGGTGCATTCTGCACTGGGAGACAGACAGCTGGAGATGAAAACACAGATCCGCAAATGACCCTCCATTTGTACAGGTTTTCATTGCTCTACCCTGCACCTCAGTCCCCAAACATTCTTGCTACTCTGACCGTAATCTTTTAAAATTAAGGGTATCTTTGCAAAAAGAAAAAAAATGAAACCAAACAACAACAAGACCTCTGAAAAAAAAGAAATCATCTCATACAGCACGATCATAGCAATCAAAAGGAAAAATGTGCAATACTCAAGAAGAGCCCTCATTTGAGAGAGAAGATGGAGGTGATTAAAAACAGTTTTAGAGAAGCAAGTGGTAGCACAACTATTGACATTTAATGCAGCTGAAGAAAGCATAAGGCATTAGCACAGATTTCTATTTAAAACTGCTATAGGAAAATTAAAACTGGATCAAGAAATGAATGCCTCAAGTTAAATCAAGAAGGGGGAGGGGAAAGGAAGAAACACAAGATCCGGTTCACAAGACTGGCAAAACTCAAGGAACAATGACAATATTAAAACCATATGGCACAAGATATGTGAAAGAGCTCATCCCCCAAGGGCACAACGGGGTCTCTCGTTTGGCTCAGAGTATGTTATTTTAGATTTCAGAAGCCCCCCAAATCCTTTCCTGACTATAGTCATATCATATTTTGTGTTGACTTTGTGATGTACAAAAAATAAGGACAAGAAAGAAATCAAATTTGCATTTACTAGCAGTTAAATATTTTCAGAATAGAAAACTAAGTTTACTTCCATATGTATGCTACAGGAGGTAGCCTAGATTTCAAAGGTGCTGCATTCAGACTGACTTCAGGCAGATTTGTGGCACCCTCAGCATTTTGTAAAAAAAATAAAATAAAAAAAAATAAATAAAAAAAAAATCAAGCTATTGGAAATTTGCTGGTATCTTAAACCCTTCAATCAGAAATTTGTTTAGTGGTTCTGGAGGCTAATATGGTCTTTATTCTTTCAGGCAGGCTACTAATTAGACCCATACACTTTTAAAAGCGTCTTAAACATGGATACTCCAGTGAAGCTTCATCTTACCATAAATATCCAAGCTTAAATCACAAAATATGTAACTTAAAGAAAAGCAATCCCAAAACAAGCATAGAGGAAGTATCCCTCTCCCTGATGTCTCTTCAGGTCCCTAATAAATGCATCACCTTTGGATTCAATGGTTTTGAAGAAAATGAATAAGCAACGCATCCGTGAGCTTGTGTCTTCAGCCAAATAAAAGTGTCATTTAATAACCCCTTCCAAAGCAAAGTTGAATGATATTTAACAGGGCTGTGCGAAGCTTTGATCACTGATTTGATCTGGTGGAGATCTGGCCTGATTCAGTGGCTGAATCTCTGAATTCAAATCAAATAGGAACCCTCCAAATTGATTCAGAGAGATTTGGAAAGGTTCAGCGATTTGGACAGACACAGCTTTAAATGTTTTTTCTACATACCTCTAGGTAGCAGGAGCTCGTGAATGCTGCGATGCTGGGCCAGATGGAGAGTCCCACAGGAGTGTGGGGGGCTCCCCAGCGTGCTCGGCAGCAGACCTGGAACCAGACCAGAAGTATTTCTGGTCCACTTCCGGGTCTGCTGAAGAGTGCGCTGCCCCCCCCCGCACCCCTCTGGCTCGGCCACTGGTGCTTCCTGGGTCTGGGGGGGCACCCAGGGTCCCGCCACAGCCACATCACCAAGCTGTGGGGGGGCAGGGAAGAGTACTTCCAGTCCACTTCTGAGTTCGCCACTGAGCATGTGGAAGGCCCCCCCACGCTCCTGTGGGACGCTCTGCCAGCCCACCCGCCCCAGCATCGCAGCGTTCACAAGCCCCACCTGGTACCTCCAGGTATGTAGAAAAAACATTTAAAGCTGTGTCTATGGCCGAATCACCAATTCTCCGAATCAGCATCGTATCTTCAGATTTCGATTCAGCCAAATAGAATCAGACAAGAGATCCAACTCAAAGAATCAAATCGCTGTCCCCGATTTGGGCCGAATCCAAATCCAAATCAAATAGGGTCCACTTCGCACACCCCCAAATATTTAATTGTATAAACAGGACCCCATGCACTCCATGACAACTAACTCCTGAACTAAATCATTACAGGTGCACTTGTATTAATTGTGCTCCACCTGCTCTGCCCAGAGACTCCTCTTTCCAATCCCCACGCAGAAGCAGTGAATTCCATGGACAGTGTGATAGCACTCCAGTGTGCATCAAAATATGGGAACAGTGCAGAACCACAAAGACAAGAGAAATAACTGGACATAAAAGAAAGCCTGTTCCGTAGTCTCCCTGCCCTTCCCACACTTGCCAGTTCTGCAACATATAATTGGAAAGAACGCATAAAAATGAAGGCAAATAGTGTCCAATTTTCTCTAAAAATATACAAAATTATAAAATAAACTATGTATTTCACTATTCTGTTGAGTTCTCCATGGAGGCGAGTGATTTTGACTGTTTACCATGCCATTCCCCTTCCCCTATTTATTTTATGCAGCAACTTCCACTGGTTTTGTTCCGTCTCATTGTTCTCCTCTTACCTGTATGAGACCGCATGTGTCGTGTCAAGTCTTGCAAAGACCAAAACCGCTTGTTGCACACGGTACAGACTTTCTTCCGTTTGTCTGCTTTTATGGTACTCTTAGCCCCATCGGTCTTTGGTTTTTTGTCATCATCACTCTTCTCAGCGGACTTTCTCCCTGCGCTCTCTCCCTCAGAGACGCTTTCACTCTCTTCATTTTCCTTTGCTGGTGCCTCACAGTCCACTGGAGATTCTACCACCTTTAAGTCCATCGGGGGCTCTTCCTGGTCAAGAGCAGAGTCCAGTCCTGGGGGAACTCCGGCTTCATCTTGAACACTTCTGCTTTCATCCTCACTGCTCTTTTCACCCTTTCGATCCTCATGAGTATGAGCCTTTTTGTGCCGGCCAAGAGTGCCAGCGAACTTGAAGGATTTTCCACAAACATCACAGGCATGTTTCTTTTCAGTCTGAGAGCTGCTGCCTGCACTCTGGTCACTCTCTGCCAGTTTAAAGTCCATCAGCTTGCTGGCAAAATTGAGATCGAGGCTTTTGTTACTTACAGAGTCTTCCTCCGGCCCCTCTTCATACTCATCTGATTTTTCCTGTGCACCCTCTTCTCCTGGGGATGAGTCAGACTTTTGCTCCTCTTTGGGACTGCATTCATTTTCTGGTAGCTCCGTTTCTTCCTCTGGTTGATCTCTCTCACAGGAGGTCAGGTCCAGCACCTCATTTGCTGCAGCTAAAGTCTCCAGGTCCAACTGGTTGTCTGTAAGCAGAGAGGGGGAAATTTTCAGTTGGATACCTTTCACATACCCAGAACCATCCACACACCATCTCAAGGCTACATATTGATTGATCAGCACCACTCTTAATACTTCCACATGTGCATTTACTTCTTTACAGCCAAAGCCAGTAATTATGTAACTGAGAAGAGAGAACAGAGTCTAAGCGGACTCAGGTGGTGAAGTGCAATTCTATCACACCCTGCTTAAGTCTGTGAAAATCCCTACTGCATATACTCTTGTAACACACTTTCATCTTAGCTTTCAGACTGAGTCATAAAAAGGAGGAAAAAAACAACAGTGAAATGGAGGACCCATCCAGATTTCATTTGAACTGTTTTTCAGACATTTTAGCAGGCTGGAATAGCTACTAGGTCCACGTTCAGACAAGCGCGGACATTGGTTCCCTGGGGACAAGTAGCAACACCACACCTTGCGCTACTGCTGCTTGTCCCCAGGGAATTCCAGTGCCACTCACACTCTGGCACATGGCAGGTTACCCTGGGTGGGGCAGGGGAAGCTGGGACCAGCATCAACTGTGCTGGCCCCAGCAGCCTCAACTGGGGTTTGGGGGCTGGAGAAGCTGCAGCCACGGCAGTGCTCCTGCAGCTGGGGGTCTGGCTGGTAGCCAGAGCGTGGCTCCAGTAGGCCAGGCTCTGGTTTTGGGCGGTGTGCACTGCCACCATGTGAACTGCCCAACTTTTTTTCCATGTGGGATTTTTTTGACCCCGGGACCTTCTAAGGTTAAAAAAAAAAAACTCGCTGTGCTGCAAAGTAGCAATGCGGGGAACATCTGAATGTGTGGTGTGTGGCATTGCAGACAAGTCCACAGTGCCACATACTGTACGGTCATGCTCATCTGGACATGGCCCAGAAGTCTACTAAATTCTTGGCCCTCGGTTTTACTGAATCACAATATAACCACTTTCAGTGCAGAACACATTACAATGAGGTACCAAAGAATAGGAAGTTCAAAACTGCTGTAAAGGCAACAGTACCAAACAAATATGAAACAGAAAAATGTTACATATATGATTCTAAGCATAGACTATGAAATCAGTTTCCATCTACTGAAGCCAATGGAGATAAAAATGATAAAAATGCAATTAATTGTTAAAGGTTATTAACAAGCTAACAAAAAAACATTCCAAGTTCCAACCATTCCAAATAAAAAGACTTGGTCATATAAATGTACACAGGTGACAAGTCCGTGACAGTGCAGGATGAAGTGCCCCTTGATGAACAAGTAATTTATTACAGCATCACTTGTCAAAAAGCTAAATGCTGAAACAGACCATATATATCACTTACTGATCTTCAGCCTCTGCAAAGACTAGACAAAACAGGATGAACTGTCAGGCTCAACTACAGTGAGCCATTATCAGCTTGTGTCACATTCTTGACATTGCTTATAACATGTTTTGTAATAAATGCCTCCATTTCTTTATGGGAAAACAGAGATATAGAGATACAGCTTCTAAAATCCAATAAAGATGGTGTATATATACACAATGGTAAATAAACCAGATGATTTAGATGCCAAAGTGGAGACAGATGCATGGAATGAAACTGCACCTACCATGCCTCTTTTTAGTTAGGATTTCAGGACTCAAGGTAGGCAAAGTACATAATTGGATCTGCAGCCATCCTCATTTCAGTCCTTTTTTTTTTTT
>NW_017728992.1:50896295-50917056 GCF_001723915.1 Gavialis gangeticus | reverse complement strand
ATAATTGGATCTGCAGCCATCCTCATTTCAGTGCTTTTTTTTTTTTTTGCCATACAGATATAGCCCCAGCTATATGCATTTATTCAAAATGTCACCTTTCACGTTTAGCACACATTTAGCATTTTGAGAAGACCTCTACCCATACTAGCAGCATAAACATGAAACCCACTGTTTAAATTGTCTGCAAGCCTAATAGCTGCTTAGTAACTATAGGGATGTAAAAACTCTGATAAGACTGTCCAGATTCTTTTCTGGTTGATGCATGCAGCACAAGTACCTTTGTCTCAGGACTACCCAGATTATCGGAGGCTTCTCTCATGGGGATAGAGAGTAATCAAAGGGAACAATATGATAGTTATTGAGCATCTGATAGCTTGAAACATGTTTTTATAACACCCCATCCCTCATGAAAATAAAACAACAGTTAAAGAAACATCCAAGCTAGGAATCATTTCCAATAATTCTGTATACTTCATAGAGAATTATCCTCAAGTCACTTTTTGGAGGATAGGTGCAGAAGGATGATCTTGTTAACAAGATGAAAGCTCACCTTTTAATCCTAACAAGCTGGTTTGCAAAACTTGGGTTATGCAAAGGGACATTAAAGTTTTCAGTAGGGTTCACATCCTCCCCAACACTTTGCCTATGAAAACAAAGGACTGAACCACATTTTTGCATGTTATGGTGAAGGACATGGGAAGCCCTGAAAACGAAGCTCACCTGGAAGTTCCTGATAAAGCTGTCGTCAAATTCTGTATTTCAAGCATACTGTTGGCACACACATTATATATTGTGCATTTTAAGCGTAAGGCAAAGACGCAACAAAAGACAGTAGGGCATCATCATGTAAAGTCAGACTGACATGCTACACACAATCATTCTAACAAACACTGCAAAATACAATACCTATTAGAAACAGCATTCATGGAAAAGGCCGTAGCAAGGGAGTTTCCCATGGAATTACGTGTTCAAGCTATAGGAACACCGCACCAAAAAACCTTTCCAGCCAGTTCTAACAGCTGTTCATTAGAGCAAGGGTTAGAGCTGGGAGACGCCAGAATGTAGACTCCGAGTTAGAATAGGCACAAGCCATAATGCAGCAGAAGCGCTGGTACCTGGATCCCTTTTAATTGACACATTTTGAAAATGTGGCTAAAAGTAAGCCTAACCACAACTTCTAGTTTTGATACGGTACTTCAAAGATCACTGCGCTCGCAAGTTCCACAGTAGCAAAGACCGTGTCATGTCTGTTTTACCCCCTCCTACACTCATCCTGATGTATCTTTTTTTAATGTAACATGGCCTATTTTGCTGAGGACCTGTCCTCAAGAAAAGAGCTCCAACTGTGGCTATGAACCACATAATGGATAACAGATACGGTTGAGAGTAACAACAGTAAGGAAGGAGTGGAGCAGGTTCTTGACTACAGGCTATGGTTACTACAATCTCTAAGAAAATCAGAAGGGAGAGGGCTTTTCTATACAATGATTTTGAAGGAGCATGAGGACAGAAAGTGGCCTAAGATCGATGCCACATCCCAGTAGTGACAGTGGGATGGACGCCACAGACAGACCCTCTGCAAGATGGCTGCATCTCCAATGTTTCCGATGGCTTGAAGCCACACCGTCCTTAGGAAAGGTGGCGACCCTGTTAGTCATCACACGAGGGCCCAGCAAGAAACAGAAAGGTACGTGAGTCCCAGGAACGGGGTAGGGAACAGGACAAGGAACCAAAGAATGAGAGGATGAGGAAACACAGAACCAAAGAGCCTGCAAGGGCACCACAGCTGGGGAAGGAGGCGGGGAAAAGGGAAGCACTGCGGAGACCAGGAGGCAGGTGCAGATCAGCAACAGCATTTTATGAACTCGGCACAGCCCATGCAGAAAGACAACAAACACGGCAAGGTATATTACTATGCATTTGTTACCTCTTCCCTGAAGAAACAGCAGGGGCAAAAGAGAGCATCAGGGACATGAAACTAGAGAACCCCAGAGAGAACTAGCCTCCAAGAGGGGCTGGACCCTGAAATGTTCCATTTTGGTTGGAAAAAATACCCACCCAGCCATACTGCAGTTAACTTACACATGTGAACACAGGGACACAAGGTAATTTACTGAGCCTCCTTCCCTTTTTTCCCCCTAGGCTCTACTTTTCTTCCTTTATCTTGGCACCTTCATTTTTAGCATTGCCTTCCACTACTTTCTTTTTTATGTGTTTTCCACATTTCAGTTCGTTTCCCACCCAAACCCTGATCTATTTGAATGTTTTGTTTTTTTCTTTACCCCTTCATCCTCCCCACTCCTTACCCCATGTCTCTTGGGTCAAGGGGAGGGTGGGGATGATGAGCCCATGATCAAAGTCTTAAATACAAGGCAACTAATCCCAAGGGTGGGTAGATTATATTTAAAGGAGTCACCCTACACACATGGGTAGCTGACAGGGAAGAAGACCTTGTAAGCGTGAGTAAACAGCTGATCAAGCTAGGCAAATCTGCAGTTCCAAGACTGAGTCCAGTCACAGTTTTAAACATAAAAGCAAAGTAAGGAACATGTTATCAGAGAGACTGGAGCAATTCATTTTTCAACAGCTGAGCTGGACCAGCACTGTATTTTTAGGAACAATTTCACCGGTCCATTATGAAAACTCCTGCAAGTCACACGATGGCACTTCTGGGTCCCCGAATGATCAGCTATACCCCTTGGGGTTGGTTTCCCAGCTGGCAAAGACCCCACCTTTTCTGCACAAAACCCAAATAACTGGAAACAGGTGAGACTCCAACCCTGTTCAGCCGTAGGCAATCTTGAACAGCAGCCCTTGACTGTCCTCCACAGGGGTTTTTGGCTATGGGAAACATGGCTAGCATTTCCCTCATGACAGTCACTTTAGACCTAACGCAAAAGCTCCTTCATTGGAGCATGGAGGTCACAAGGCTTCTTCTCTCCAACACGTGCTTTCATCCTTTTCAAATGAATTTATTCAGTGCCTGCAACAGTAGGTCGAGCCCCCCGAAATTGTAGCACCCTTGTGGCCGACACTGGCTTGCCACTTGAGCACAGGCACACCTGACTGCTTTTACTCGTGCTGTGCATCCCCAATTGAAGAGCTGAATTACCAGAACACACCATACACCACCTGTACCATTGTTGTATCTCTCTGGAGTCCACCCACATCGACATTTTGCTGGTGGATACACACATACAGTATATACATGGGCTGAGTGCTAGTGTAATTTGAAGAGATGGCTTTATTTAGCTGATAGAAAGGCTGGGTTTTGTCAGTTTACAGCATGTGCGTGGAGAGTGCACAAACTTTTGGTGACAAAAGGCAAATTCTGTTTAGTGTAGACAGCAGTATCATATAAACAAGGCCTGAACTGGTAGAGAGTCTTGGCCAAGCCTTCTGCGCCTGAATGAGAAACACCCAAGAACCAATCCAATTCACCTGAAGGCTGTCATTACAGTTCCCAAGACAAATGTCCCAAATTCACTATGTTTCTTAAATTGCCACTTGGTACAACAGACTTGAAGGGATGACGAGTGGAGCAAAGATTTTGTGTCTTTTTCTCTCTTTCCATCATTCATTTACTCATGTTTGTAAAGCCCTTTCTAATCGGATAAAAGGCATTGTTCCCCCATGAACAAGCACGCGTTTTTTGGCAACCCAAGGCCTATCTTCAATATATAATATTAACAAATGTTAGTACAGCGGTTCTCAGCATTTTAGACTGAAAATACTGCCACACTGACTGGAGGCACCCCTCAATAAACTTGAGTCTCTCCTTGGAAAATACCAGCTCTTCAGTTCCCTTTTTTTTTTTTTTTTACTAGAGAAAAATAATAGATCAGATTTTTTTTTTTGTTGTTGCAAAGAACTCAGAAAGATTGCAACTATGGATTTCTATTTGAAATCTCTGGGTTTATTCTGTGAATCATGTGTGTATACCAAACAGTGCTTGCTACCATTGTGCAGCCCACCCTGCATCACCCCTGAAAGGATCAAGAGACCCTGGTTGAGAATCACTGTGTTAGTTCTTGAGGACAGGGACCATCTCTAATCTGGTATCCACTTAACACAGACTAAAAGAAAAATAAAACCCCTCACAAAACCCACCACACAATCAAAATTTCAATCAGCCACAGCTAGAGTGGAAAGAAGGACTAGTGTAATGTAACTCCCTTTCACCATCTAAAATGAAGCAGGCAGGCCTACTTCAGATATTCCTCCACAATTTCAGAGGTAGCACCAGAAAGTCGATGCACTTCTTAACCACAATACCAACCCTAATGCTGGTTCTGTGCAACATGTAAGCCAATGATGGTACCTTCAGACAACCCCAGAGATAGAAAACAAGGTTGAAAAGCTGAACAAAGGAAGAGGAAGATAGTGAATATGCAGCAAGTGAACAAAACCTATTTACTGCCTCTTAATCGCTATCTCCAAAAATATGCACTTCCCAGGAGGCACCACCCAATGTAATACATCTCAAGGACTGTGAATCTTGCAACTTTAAGGACTTCTCTCTCTTGCATAAAGGAAATTGCTACACATTTGTAACATTTAAAACCAAACCCCTTTATTTAACACTTTGGAAAGAAAATTTGCTTTTATTGAGGTCTGTTTGTACACTATGTTCTAGAGTTCAGCTGCTTTTGCCCAATTGAGACATATTACTTAAACGTTTTTTGTTATGTTACAATATGTTTTCACTCTCAACTAAAAATGGTGGTGTAATCCATTTTTTTTTATTACTATAATCATAATCTTCTGACAGCATCTGAAAATGGAACGTTTCAGTCAAAATGAGGACTTTTTTGGATGATGAAAATGAAAAAAGGGGGTTGGTGCATATTAACAAATGAAAAGAAGAATCACTGTTGTACAAAAAACAAGGGGTTAAAAGTTAGTGGTTGATACCAGAAAATGCTTGTATAGTCAGTCCCAAAAGAAACAGAAACCCCATCACAAAGACTTCTCAAAACTGGAGTGGACAAAAGAGTAAAATTAATACCGAAGGAACAATACATGATGCTACCAGCAGTAAAAACTAGATGTTCCATTCTAATACTCCAGCTACAGCAACAACCACCACTGATTAACTTCTACAGTACTCAACTAATACCATACGCAAGACAGCAACTTTTCTTTTACGGTGTAAACAGCATCCACTAGATGGCATCATTCTAGTACATTTTGTGTTTTCTTTTTTAATTGGACACACAAAGCATAGTTTCTAGTTCCATGCTGCAGCAAACAAAGTTAATTTAATAAAAGCTTTGAAGCGATTCTTCCCCTATTTTCTGAAATTATACTGCTAATCTCCCTATTACACCCAGCTGTTTTTAACAAGATTCATGCACGTTAGAAATAGAGAGCTCACATTCGAGGGGTTCCATTAGAATCTTAAAACCCCTCCAACTATCAAAAAATTTCAAAAGCATAAAAAGGAAAAAAGTGCAATTAATTCAAATAGA
This sequence comes from Gavialis gangeticus, assembly GCF_001723915.1. Taxonomy (NCBI): domain Eukaryota; kingdom Metazoa; phylum Chordata; order Crocodylia; family Gavialidae; genus Gavialis; species Gavialis gangeticus. The sequence goes on along the minus strand of NW_017728992.1, from coordinate 50,911,585 downwards.
ACTAAATCATTCATTTAGAAGGCACACAGGAAACGCCTAATTCTAAAAAAAAAATATTAAATATACTATGCTATGCTATACAACTGGTAAAAAAAACAAACACAACAAAAACCAGAAGCCACCACCTTGCTCCTCCTTTGACACAAATTCTGCTCTTGCTTGGTCTCTGGTCACATGAACAGCCATTATTCCCATGAGAAATCCTATTAGCCAACTTGAGTAAAGGCATCCAGATGGAGGCCACAGAGTACACTCAAAAAATGGAACTCAGCATCTGAATGGGGGGGAAGGAAGGGAGGGCTTATACCACTGTTGCAACACTAAAATTGTCTTGTCTAGTCAAGGCCTGAGTAATGTCAGGACTGATCACAGAGGTGGGGATGTCTAAGCACTGATGAATTTTGCAAAACGCTGTTTGGCAAGATTTGTTTTTAAATAGTTGCTTTATAAATATTTGCCTAGCTACTCATGGTAGTAATTCCTAACTTCCTCACAAGAGGGACCTCTCAGTCCCAGGTCCACACCTCCTCTGCATCAACTGGGAGACTGCAAGAAAAAAGCAGCAGTGGGAATAAACAAAGAGGAAAATAAAGTTGCTTTGACACAACGGATCCAGGTGTTTCACTGTACTCCTCCACATTTTACCTCTGTGTATTTCCTCTCTCTGGGTACTGGGCTTCATTTTTAGTACACTATGCCTAAGTTGGACTTTGCCACTTCTCACCTGCACCGTTGTGGTTTTCTTCATCTATATGGTGCATTTATTCTTTATTTCTAAATGCTGTGGACAGACCACTTTCTCTTACTTCACGAAGTAGAAATATACACGTGCCCTGTGACTTTCACAGACTCCCTCTCCACCCATATCTGCTATAAAAGTTGCCACCCTAGTCTTTAAAATCTCCCTACCAAATTGCTCCACATTGCACAGCTTTTCAAACACCATTTCCTGGCTTTGTATCTCACCTTAAACCTTACTGATTTGTCTTAGATCAGGGGTGGGCAATTATTTTGGGCAGAGGGCTGCTTACTGAGTTTTGGCAAGCCATTGAGGGCTGCATGACAGGCAGCCAGGGGCAGATAAATATAAATTTTCTAAATTTTTTAGGGGCCCCACAGGCTGGATAGAGTGGCCTGGTGGGCCACATCCAGCCCACGGGCCACATTTTGTCCACCCCTGCCTTAAATCATAACTGTAGCTAAGCCACATCCCAAACACCTCCTCCTCTTCCCTTTCCTTTCACTGTATGATGAAACTTGTGCTAGCAGTCACTGGCTAATGAGAGCCACCTTTCTATGATAATTCATGACAATTGCAAAGTCTTTCTAGATCCCCTGTTAACCACACTAGGCTATTCATACTCCTTTTATAACAAACAAACAGAAAACATCCCAGTCTCACAGCTAGCTTAAGTGAAAACTGGAAATCTATTTAAAATTGTATTTACTTCCATCATTTGATGCTGTTTGTTTCTCTTGGACAGAAAGGAGACCCAATCTGGCAGCTGCTCCAGTTGGCCTGATACAGACCCTGGAGTAGCCAGAACTGCCTACCTGGCAGTCAGACCAGACTGCAAGCTGTGCTGCATGCAGCAGCCACAGCAACTGGCCTGTGCCGCAGGCAGCACCTACTTTGGGACATGGGCCACACAGTTCCTGGGATCTGTCGGTGTGGGACCTGCATTGCACGCAGTGCTCACAGGCACCACATGCAGCATGCATTCTGGACTCGCTGGAGCAGACACCATGTGCAGCATAGTCCTGGAGCTGCTGGGGCAGGCACTTAATGTGGCGCAGTGCAGCTGGGACAACCACCACAACAGCATGGCTGCTGCTCTGGCCAAACCGTGGTCCACGCAACACCAGTTCCAGCTGCCCTGGGATCTGCACTGCACACAGTGCAGGTCCCAGACTGGTTGGTGCAGCTGCCAGATCAGGTATGCTGGGGGAGGGAAAGGGAGAGGGTCCATGGGCCAGATTTGGCTCGCAGACCCGCTCCATGCCACTCATTCAGCTCACAGGGCCAGGTGAGTTCGACACCCGTGTGTTAGAGTAACTAGCATGAACTGATACAAACAGCATAAAAACAACTTTATGTCATCTAGACAGAGACCTAAGCTACCTGCCAGGAGAGAATATATGAACTTTCAGATCCATTCTGCAGAGTTTTATTCCATCAGCATTACATTATAAAAAGATCAAGGAGGCTTTATGTTATAAGTATGGTTTGCCTGTATAATCAAGATTAAGTCATATTACACCCAAAATACCCAGATGGGCTACAGCCATGTAAGGTAAGGGCTGTAAACATGGTTATAAAATACAACTTAGCCCCATCACAACAGGCAAGATCAAAATCACGTTATGGCGTATTCCTATCATGCCATACTAGTACTTAGATCTATACTCCTCCATTGAGAAAGGGATTCATATTCTGATCTCTTTCATTACAGTACAACCCCATTTTATCAAACCAAGGCTTCACAAACCCTGGAAATCCTCATGTAAAGGGGACTTCAGAAAAATGAGAACGATCTGAGGCATACTGATGTGCTCATTGGTTAAACCAGGTTTCAGTGTAATGGGGCTGATTTGTAACTTTCATTACTCTTATAATCAAAGCCATGTCCCTTCTGCTGCTTTTAAATTAATTACTTCAACAAATCTTCTATGAAAACCTACTCAAAACACTCCTGATTCAAGAAGTCTCTCTTTGAAGTGCATACATACTTTACAACAAAGGCTCAATCATGCAAACTACAAACAGCAGCGTACTGAACAGCGTTCAGGCAGGAGACTCATACAACCATCTGCTGGGCTTCCCTCTTAGATCTGTCTATCCTATTTAGAATATGCAGAAAAACCAAGTAATTGCAATAATCCTTGTTTCTATCACCTTGTCCTCTTCTGATTAAACACTATTCAACTCTTGGAAAAAAACTTGTGTCTTGTGTCATTCAGCAATGAATTAGCTTTGTTTTCTCTGCAGTCTCTAATCAAATTAACAAAAGTCGCCTTAGTTTTCTGAACAACCTGAAAAAGAACTACCTGTGCTATCATGAGATCCACCAGCCCCTTCTTTAGGCCGGGAAATAAGCCTGTTTCTTCTCAGAGAGCAGTTGGCAGCTCCATGTTTGCGCAACTGGTGGTGTTCACAGTTCTATTTGGCAGAAAAGAAGACATCACATTTTTGATAGGGGAAGTGTTTCTGGCCTAAAGCAAGAAAAATAAATATATACTTATCTGTCTTTCTAAGATGCAGTAAGACTCCTTTTTTCTTTTTCAAAACATTTTGTCATTAATGTAGGGGAAAAATAACTGTTGCAATTAGAACTCCATCCTACCTTGCCTGAATGGAAAATATTCCCTCACCTCCATAACATCAAAGAAAAAACTATTACAACATCCAAGTTCTAAACTACAGTGGAAGGATCTTTTCTTGTGTATCTGTCCCTATATGTGTAGACCTGATGCAACATTCATCATTCATAAACTCATTGGATACAATCTTTTCACTGATTTCAACAGAATCTAGATTAGACCACATGCAAATAGCAATCATCATCTCCCTATAAGAACATGTTTTACATGTCTGTCTTAAATGTAACAGCTAGAACAACCAAAAAAAAAACAAGTACAGAAAGTAAAAATAGTTGACATGAAAGCAAATGCCAGGCAATGAAATCAGAAAAATGTGTGTGGCAGGTACTTCTATGATCAAGAAAGTGGTGAAGAAGAGACACAGGTACAAAAAAGCAAAAGGCAACCTCTCCTTGACAGGATGCTACTGGTACCTCCCACATTTCATCTTACACAAGCTGGGACTTTATGTTAATTAGCATCAGAAATTGTATCCAGGAGTCATGTGTGCTTTAAGCAACCCCAAGTCTCCCTAGAGTGGCAGGCCTATGGCTCTCTTATGAACAGCACTTTCCGTTTCTCAATCTTGTTCAGTTCAAATTCAGCAATTTTGAATCACAAAGTTAGGGTTGGAAAGGACCTCAGGAAGTCATCTAGTCCAACCCCCTGCTCAGGCAGGGCCATCCTCCACTAGATTATCCCAGCTAAAGATGTCTACCTGGGTCTTAAAAACCTCCAAAGATGGAGAGTCCACCACCTCTCTGGGTAACCTGTTCCAGTGTTTTACTGCTCTCCTAGTGAGAATATTCTTCCTAATATCTAACCTAAACTTCCCTTGCTGCAATTTGAGACTGTTGCTCCTTGTTCTGTCAAATGCCACCACTGAAAACAGTCTAGCACTCTAGCTCCATCTTCTTTCAAACCCCCTTCAGGCTGCTATTAAATCCCTTAGCAGTCTCCTCTTTTCTAGACTAAATAAGCCTAGTTCCTTCAGCCTCTCCTCCAGAAGTCATGTTCCCCAGTCCCCTCACTGTTTTTATTGCCCTCTGCTGGACTCTCCAATTTGTCCATATCCTTTCTATAGTGGGGGGGCCCAAAACTGAACACAGTACTCCAGATGTGGCCTCATCAGTGTCGAATAGAGGGGAAGAGTCACTTCCCTTGACCTGCTGGCAACACACCTACCAATGCAACCCAGTATGCCGTTAGCCTTCTTGGCAACAAGGGCACACTGCTGGCTCATAATCAGCTTATTGTCTACTGTAACCCCCAGTCCTTTTCTGCAGAGCTGTTGCCCAGCCAGTCAGCCCCCAGCCTGTACTGGTGCATGGGATTGTTCCGTCCCAAGTGCAGGACTTTGCACTTGTCCTTGTTGAACCTCATGAGATTTCTATTGGCCCAATCCTCCAATTTGTCTAAGTCACTCTGAATCCCAGCCCTACCCTCCAGCATATCTACTACTCCTCCTAGCTTGGTGTCATCTGCAAACTTGCTGAGGGGGCACTCCATCCCCCCTTCCAGGTTGTTGATGAAGACACTGAACAAAACCGGCCCCAGGACTGACCCCTGGGGTACTCCACTTGAGACCTGCTGTCAACTAGACATTGAGCCATTGATTACTACCCTGTGAGCCTGATGCTCCAGCCAGTTTTCTATCCATCATTCATCCAGCCCATATGTCCTTAGCTTGCCTGTGAGAATGTTGTGGGAGACTGTATCAAAAGGTACACCACATCCACCGGTCTCCCTGCATCCACAGAGCCAGTCACCTCATCATAGAAGGCCATCAGGTTGGTTAGGCATGACTTGCCCTTGGTGAATCCATGCTGACTCTTCCTAATCACCTTCTTCTCCAAGTGCTTAGAAATGGATTCCTTGAGGATCTGCTCCATGATTTTTCCAGGGACTGAGGTGAGGCCGACTGGTCTGTAGTTTCCTGGATCACCCTTTTCCCCTTTCTTAAATATTAGCACTGTATTGCCCGGTATTGCTTTCTGCAGGCTGCTGAGCAGCTATCTTACAGCTGACTTCCCTAGCAAGCCAGCTACTGCCTTTGACACTTCAAATACCATCCTATTCTCCAATTCTGGTTGATATCCATTGTTCACGAGAGAAAAACCAAGCAGCCAAAGATGAGCAAAGGCCCCTCCCATTAGCCCAGCTCTTTGCTAAGTTTTTTTGTATACATGCAGCTTTCACAATTGGTAACTTCACACCAATGTCTCAGGTCAGACACTTGACTGTTTCTACCTTGGAAAGTTTTCAGAAAACCACTTGTGTACAATACAGACCAATCCATATGCAACGCTTGTAACTGAAAGCATTCTTCTAATCCTAATGCACACACACTAGACAGAGGTCTCAAGTCCTAGATTTCTTTGTTACATACTCCATTTTTTGTCAGCGCCAAATTAATCCTCAGGAGTGAAGGACATGCCGGGTGTGTCTACACCTGTCATTAATATTAAGCAATAAACTCCAGTGCATATCACACCAGAGTTTATTACTCCCAGGCACACTGTTTGAACGTGTGTCTGGGACCACAGCATGTTGAACCAAGTCAGAGCAGCCCTGGCTGGCAGGGGATCTGGGAGGGTCAGCCTGCCAGCTCAGGGCTGCTCTGACCCAGCTCAATGTGCTGCAGAGGGTCTGGCTGTGGCATGAGGGTGCTCCAGTGTGGGGCTAGCCAGCAGGCAGCACTTGCACTGACGTATCCTCATGCCCCAGCCAGCCAGGTTGGCGTCTACACATGCACTGCTGCGAAATAAAAAACACTCCACAGCAGGATAGTACTTGTATTTACAAGTATTTACAAGTACTATCCTGCTGTGGAGTTTATTAATTTCCTGCACTCTAATAGGGCTGCACATGTAGACAGATGTTTACTATGGAGCTAATTAGTCAACTCTACAGTAAACATCTCACATAGCTATGCCCTGTTTGGCCTAAGAATGGCCATATTTTGAAGTTTTAAGGACCTTAATCTCTGCCCGTAGCTCTAAAAAAAAACAACTGAATACAAAAAATGCAGAATGTACCATGTAAGCATGTTAACAGTAATGTTTGCCTCCATATATGAAGTAAAGCATTTGCTCTAATGTATTCATTTAAAAAGCAAACTGAGCATATGTGCACTGCTCAGAGGTTTGTCCAAAGTTCCACATTTTTATTCTGTTACATAGCAGGTCACATAAAGAAACTGTGTTTTGGCTCAGAGACCCTTTCTTAGGCTTAACCGTTATTTTTTCTTGTGAGAGGCTGTTTCATGTAAATAGACATAAAATGTACTTAATTAGCTCACTATTAATGTGGTTTAACTTAGTTTGTTTTTTCCACAAAGACCATCATTACTCAGACTAAAATTCATTCAACAATGCAGAGCTGATGATAATATTGACTAAGTGATGTAAAAAACCTACTGTCAAAGGTTTGACTGCTCTTAGGTAAGCCACCCTTGACGCAACTCTATTTAATCTATGCAACTATATAATAGGCACATGTTATGTATAAGAGTCTTCCTTTATTTATTTTTTTTTACAGCTGAATCAGTTTGTGGTATTTGAAGATTTACAGAATGTTTTCTTCACTGATGCCATAGGAGAAAAATGTAATTCCTATGACAAATGTATGTTTAAGTGAGAAAATCAATTAAAAGCAATTTTTCTTCAACTTAGCAAAGAGTTTTTAAAATCATTACTTTTTGCTTTTTTATGTTGTCACAGATACTATATTTCTAGTCATTTTCTTGTCAAGATCATATTGGCATGTATTGTTTACAAAGTTTTCACACCAATGTTTGCTTATTGGTTTTAAAACAATGCTTCTGCTGTTAAATCAGAGCTTTCACAGAACATAAACTTTAGGCTACACCTGACCAGGCAGTGTCCTTTTGAAGACCTTTTTTAGTGGTTCTCAGTGAGCACACTACTGATTCAAAGCGTATATCAAGTAGTCTGCTTTAGCCTCTAAGGTCAAAGTGGGCTGACTATATTTCTTTTTAAACCTATTGTACTACAAATGCAAGGGAAAAAAGGAAAATTAATCATCATCATCATCAAGGCACATTTTCTTGGTTACTGAAACACAGAGGGGAAATTAGAAGGGGAAAAGACAGCAAGGATGAGAGCAGAAAAAGAAGAGTGAGGGCAGAAAACTAGCAAAGCAAATCCCATGAATTAAAATCAGAATAAAAAGACCTAAAGAAGAATGAGAGAGAACAAGGCCTCAGGCATGCTCTCATGTAGCTGTACAATATACACGTACAGCTTCTGCGTACTGTCAGTGCAGCATATAGCCAGTCCATTGCAAGCTGTGGAGCAGTGACCATAAAAGAATACAACAGTGATCCTGTCTCAAGATTAATCCTTCTGGAGTAAAGTACCGGTGGGATCAGAGAGATTTGTAAATTTGAGGACATGGAGATAGTAGCGAGTACAGTTGCTAACTACATGAAGAGGGACTTGTGGATTGTGGCAGAGGAGAAAGGTACATTGGCACACATCGGGGAGAAGAGGATGATGGATGAGGAACAGAATGGGGGGGGGGGAGCAATGGAGAGCACTGGCACAGAGCTCCCAGGGTATGGTAAAGGAATAGGAAGGAGAAGAGAAACATACGCTGTTTATTATTATCATTATCATTATTTTAACTATGAGAGAAAAATGGGGGGGAGTTCATTGTAAAATGACCCTGCATTCGTGAATTTCCCCCAGTACTAACAATTTTAACAAATATAAGAGATGTAATTTTTCCAAAATTACATCCATTTAAAGCCAGTAGCTTTGTGTTAATCTGCACATCCCAATTTAATGTTTACAACGATGGGCCTTTTTCTCCTGAGAACACTCCTTTGTTAAGCTTTCTTGATAATGCAACCACTTTATGTATAAGCCTAGGGAAAAAAAACAACAACACATAAATAATAAATGGGAAGAGATCATTTACCACTCCTCCTATTAAAAGGACCCATACTACTTGTTTTCCAACAAACAGTTTTAGTGTTTAAACAGGGGAAAGATGTGTTACTCAGCTGAACTGATGCAACCATTTCATCTGTCCAGTCTTTTACTGGTATAAGTGGAGCGACCCCTAAATGAAATCAGTTTGAAGTTACAGCAGTTGTGCTCCACTTACACCTGTGTAGAAGCAAACAGATAAACCATTTATATTTGTACAGTGTGATCTACAGTAAACTGGTATAATTTACAACCAGCATAATAGTTTAATTTGATCACACCAGAAGCACTGACATTTAGGAGGATGGTCAAAGCAGATGCAATGAGTGAAAGAGAGCCAGGACTGGGGCTGGTAGGTGGGGCTTAAAACTATAACACAAAGGAAACTCCCCCCAACTCTTCTGACATAAAACTCTCAAGTGATTCCAAGCAGGGACTGGGTATCAAGGTGAAAAAAAAAATATTCCCAGTTTTCATTACAAGAATGCTAAACAGAACTGCTGTTTTTCCTGACTTCTTTTGAACATTTAAACAGAGTTATCCAGCAAAGCAAGGAGCTGAAAAGGCCCTGGGGGAAAAGAATGCAACAGGCACAGTGCTTGAGGAAGCGTTCCTTCCTCACACTCTACTTAATCATATGCAACTCCATCAAAAAAAACCCCTTTGGATTGCACAGATTACTGTACTATTGTACTTCCTCTGCAGCATTCCTCTCTTTGGTACTTCTCACGTATGGCTCCACACAACTTCTGAGCACTTAAAGCTTATTTCTGCAGTGCTGCCTTTCTGACCAGCACTGCATGTACCTTAAGACCTCAACTCTCCAGCATGAGAAATCTTGTCCAGCTGGTGTTTTAAGCCCCCTCCCTCCTGCATCCCCCATGCAGATACACCAAAGTCTTTGTACTGGGGCCAGCCCTTCATTTAGATACAGTGCGCAGGCATTACACCAGGACGAGCTGCATCACGCCACAGTGCAACTCTATAGGCAGCACAACTTACCATTACAAAAACCTCAGTGAAGATGAAGCTGGATTGTGCTAGGTTGAATCTAAATTGATTGCTGAAAGTCCTGCACAATTAGAGTAATGCCACGAGCCAAGTGACAATCCCGCAAAGCTCTGCTGGGAGGTTACCCCAGTGAATGGATCAGTCGCCAGCAACCAACCCAGCTACACCCTTGCAACCATAGAAGACAGATGACCCAAGCAGCTGTTTCAACTGCTGGAGTCTTTCCTCATCTCAGTTACTGTTGTTCCCCCTGGTCTAAGCAGAGTTATATCGCAGGCAGCTGCCCTCGTGGCTGGCTACTGGCAGCTAGAAGCAGGTCCCCAATGGAGGCAAAGCCCAAACATACGGTGTTTTCCTTCTCACGCAACATACTTCCTCTTCACTAAGCATACCATTCCTTCTTCAGAGGGTGCACATTTAGAAGATAATTGAATTAAACAGTTACCTCAGAAAATCACTAAAAGCTAGCTGTGTGCTTAGCCAGATGAAGCAATCTGCTTTATGCCAGGCAAAAAACAATAGCCTTGCACACAGATATTCTGCAAATTATGAGCTCATATCACTCAAAAGTGGACGGTAACCAGCATTACTCCATGGGTCAGATTCTCTTTAAACCTCTTAGCAAACTTCTACTTTGTTGCTTTCTTTTCATTAGGTTCAGTGATTTTAGTGCCTAAAAACTGGCACCTTTCCAAAAGTTGAGGCTAACTGACGTACCTCCTTTATGAATCTACTGCATCTTGTTAATACACGCAGCATTCCCACCAGCTACAGCAATACCTACCAGTGTCCCGCATTCTTACTCTTTTTGATGCCAGGAATTGAGAGGCAAATGCCAAGAACTTAAAAACTGTTATTTCTCCTCTCTAAGTAAAAGTCAGAGAAAGACTAAATGTCCTTGACTGAAACTTCATTTCTCTTCTTAAACTGGATTAAGTATTATTTACTAATTACTAACTGGAATTACCAATGACTATTTTCTATTATTTTACTGCAATTTTTCCTGAAAATGGAACGTAAAACTATTTCCTACAATATAATTTTCAAATAGAAGAGAGTTGCCTCAAAATGCCCTTCATTCGTTACAGTTAAATGTTAAAGTCACGTTACACCACAACAAAATATTTTAAAAGTCTCAAGAAAACCCTCATGCTTTAGGGCAAAAGCCAGTTTCTGAGTGGCTAGGGTTAAGATGAAACCTCCTCTAAGGCAGGCTACTATATGGTTGATCATTATAGTGTTTCTTGGGCCTTCCTCTGAAGCATTAGGCCCTGAGCACTGTGTGTGACCATTTCATTGATCCAGCCTGGTATTTTACGACCCTGTTCTGCTACAGGTTTACGTTTATTTGCTCTCCATTTTAAGCATCCTTGCTGAAGCAGGCTGCCACTGAAGAAAGGCAGTCAAACAAGTAATGCGAGAACTTAAGTGATTTAGTATGTATGTTCGTCTTCAGAACAACGTCAGAATAATTGAAAACTGGAGGCCAAGCATATTGTAGAGCAGAATTTGTTTTATAATCTAAAAGGGTGGAGAGTTAAGGCAGTTGCAATATTAATGAAAATCGCACACTATGGTGTTTTCTAGGCACAGAATAATGCTGACCACTGGGAATTCACAACACATCAAAGCTATTCAAGATTTAGAGATGGAGGAGAAAAGGAAGATACCCTTTCTTTTCCAAGTAACATGGCAAAGTAATGTTCTCAGCGACTGCAATATAACTGTAGGAGCACAACACTCTTACCTGTGTGAGTGAGCATGTGTCGTTGCAGGGAACTTGCCCATGGAAAGACCTGGGGACAGTGAGGACAAATGATTTTTTGCAGGCAATTCAAATAAGCATTCCTTTTTCCTCTCAGCAGTTTCTCCTCCGCCATTTCCTTCTCATCTTCACTGGTTCCATTTCTGTCAACTTCTTTGAAATCATCCGTGGACTGCAGAAATGGGCTAAATTTATTAGTGTCTGTGGTAGCCAGCATCTTCTCTATGCTAGCAAACTCCCCACTTGACTCTAAGTCCACAGCACCACTCACTTTAGGCTTATTTTTTGTTCCTTTCTTCCTACCCCTTTTTTTAGCCAAGCCAGTATCGGCACTTTCAGACTTCTCTAGACTATTTGGATCATACGCTTTCTGCGTAAGGTCACTAGGAATGCTGGAGTTTTTCTGGATGCCCGTCATCATGGTCGCTTTTGGTTTGGAGTTCCCTGATTTATCAGACCCAGTAGAGCTGCTTGATGCTTTGGCACTGGTGTCTGTAACCTCCGTTTTCAGCAAAGCAGGAGCAGAAGACACAGAAGAAATGATCTGTGCGATGGAAGCCAGTGGCGGCAACTCTTTAGTTACAGAAGGCTTTGGCAAAAGAGGTGGCGGCTTAGGCCTCAAGGGTCGCAGCAAGGCAGAGTTGCTGAGAAGAGCTGGGGAAATGATTGGGACAGTCAAATGCAATGGACCCTTCACTGGCTGGGAATGTTTGAGCGCTCTGTTCTCTACGCTCCCATTGGCACTGACAGCCGGAGGGCACTGCTGACAGTTATAGGGTGTGTCACTGTTCCCAAAAGAAGCCTGATCTTGTTTCTTGGCTTCACTGGGGACATCATCTTTATCTTTCTTTACGGCTTTGGGAATTGACAGGTCTATGGGCTCCATGGAACAGTCATAGAGAGATAAAGGGGAGGTGCCGAACAAGTTCTCCTGCTTCACTTGCACTGCACTCAAGTTTTTGTTCTTCTGTGAAAAGTCTAAGGGCTCATCGAAATCCATTGGGAAGGTACTTGCAGGCTCAAGTTTGACTGGAACGTGCGATGGGGCTCCCAGCAAAAAGCCATTTTGTGGTTCCAGGAATGGTGCGATAGGTTTGCAGTCCAGGTAAGTGCTGTCCTCCAGTAAAGGAGGGTCTGCCTGGTTCTCCTGAGGGCTGTAGTCGACAGCCAGAATGTAGTTCTCGATCTCCTTCTCTTGCACGTGCAAGTGTTGCTTGAGGATGTGGTGGATGCAGTTTCGCTTGGCAGAGAAGGCTGTGCCGCACTCCTTGCACTCAAATGGCTTCTTCTTCTGGCAGCCACTGTGAGTTCTCATGTGGATGCGGAGAGCCCGATAGTGCTTCAGGTCCTCACCACAGAATTTGCACACAGTGTCCGGAGAACAAAAAGCATCCACCATCTCTGCCGCATTGCTGGTGACGTACTCAATGTTCTTTTCTATGTCCTTCCTGGTCACCTTGAGGTGCTTCTTGCGCAGGTGCCTCTCACAATTGGCTTTCACTGTGAAGGGGTAGTGACAAATCTTACAGATGTAAGGTCTCTCCCCGCTATGCGTCCGCAGGTGCCGAATCAGCGCTGCCTTATCAGCAGCGATGTAATCACAGATGTTGCACTGGTAAGGGGAGATGCCCAAGTGAGACCGAATATGAGCCCTCAGCACCCCTGAGAAGGCAAACACCTGATCACAGAAGCGGCACGGATACAAGACTTTTCTCATTGTTGGTGCCTTCTTGTTTGCTGCCCCTGCAATGATGGCCTTAAGGTCCCCTTCAGTTACCTCTTGCTTGATCTTGGCATCCATGTTCAAAGGCAAAAGGGCTTCTATGATACTGTCTTGTTCCAGCTGTGTTTTCAGCTCATGTTGACTTAAAGACTCTGCCTTGGACTGGAGGAGCAACTGAGAAGAAATAGATTTCGTTCCCAATTTAGACTGTGTCAGGTGAAAGTTGGAAGCAGACTCCACAGAGTTTTTGATCAGCCTCAGAGGTGGCGGGGGAAGGCTTGGACTGATGCACCCTGGTGAGGCTTGCTGTGCGCTGATCAGTGGAGGAGGTGTAGAGGTTGCAACAACTGTTCGCGGAGTTACCAAGGGCTTTGGCTTCAGTGGCGGCATATGCTTGAAAATAGACTGTCCAGGGGCAGCTGGTGCCTTAGAAAGCGGCGGAAGACTTATCTGAGGAGAAGCTGAAGAAGCCATCTTCAAAATCTGCTGAATGTCAGCCAGTTCAATAGCAGATTCATTGGAAATGGGTTTTACCACAATACTGCTGTCAGGCTGAATGATAAAGCCCTTCTGGAAAGGCTGCAGAGACAGGAGCTTCATGTTCTCTTTTGTAGCCGGAAGGACTGAAAACGAACTTCCCATGGAAGTGGCTTCCAAAGGAGACATGCTGAGCAGGCCTGTGCTGCCAGGGTCCTGAGGTAGGTTACTCTTCAGTGTTCTGAGCTGCATTTCTTGGACCTCATCTTGCATATCCTCCTCCTGCTTGTCAGGCTTGATGTCTTTGGTGTACTGTAGGCCCAAGGACTCCATGAAGACTTTCTGGTCTGGGTTCTCACTAGCTGGGCTCATCAACTCTGGCTTGTGATTTTCTTTTCCCTGATCTGCTATGTGGGTTTCTTTGTGCAGCTTGAGTGCTGGGAGCATGGGGAATGCCTTGTTACAAGTCTCGCAAATATATCGATGAAATTCACTGATGCATCTTCGCAGATTCGTTTCACACCAGACCTACAAGACAATCACACAAGAAACATGACTGACCTAGTCATTGAACATTCTGCCTCAATCAAGTCTTAGATTCTTGCAGAGATAGGAAACAACTCCACTTCTCACTCCTCAAGATGCAGCCACCTTGGCACTGAAAAAGAAAGTTTATAGGATCATAGGAAAGTAGCTTACCAAAGGGAAGTTTACTGTAAGCTCTTCAAATCTCTCTCAGAAATTGAAGGTGATCTTTTTTTAAAAAAATCCCTTTGCATAAATAATTTACAAAAACAAATAATCTCTCAGAATTGTACAATTCATTTACTCGACAACCAGCAGGAGGAGGAGCAGTGTTAGAAATAGACAAGAGAGTTAAGGCTAGGTAATTTTTCCCCCCCCAAAACGTCTCAAAAAACCCATATTCAAATACATCTTTGTAAATGTTCATTGAGGGCACATCTACATAAAACATTTAGTGCTCAATTAACTAATCAGCTGCACAGTAAATGTCTCAGCATCTACATGTGCAGCCCTAGTAGGCTGGAGTAAACTAATTTACTCTGCAGCAGGACAGTACTTGTAAATACAAGTACTACTCTGCTGTGGAGTAAAAAACTGCAACAGCACAAGTTCAGATGCTGGAGGGGCTGGCTGGGGCACAAGGGTGCTTCAGTACAGGGGCTACCTGCCAGCTAGCTCTACATTGGAGTGCCTACATTCCCCAGCCAGCCCCTCTGCAGCATGTTGATCTGGGGAGAGTAGCTCCAGGCTGGCAGACTGACCCCCAGGGCCCCCTGCCAGCTGGGGCTGTTCCACCCAGGCTCCACATGCTGTGCATGAATAAACTGCAGAGCTTATTGCTCCAGAATTAATTGCTCCCAGGTGCATGTTCAAACAGTGCATCCAGGAGCAATAAGCTCCACAGTTTATCCATGCCCCATAACTCCACGTGTAGATGCGTCCAGAAAGTACAAGAGCCCAAGGACTAACTTTAAGATAGCCAGGATGACTCGTGTTCTGCAAAGTTTGTGCACCAATGTTTTAAACAAGCCATTACATAAATAAGCAGAGCACCAGTAATCATTTTCAGTTAGACAGATAGCTATCACTATATTAACATTATCTACATTTTGCTTATTCTAGTACACTCCAGGTTTCAAGAATCAGATAAAAGAGAGGACTAAAAATGTTTATGTTTAAAAAAAAAAAGTGTATTTATACCCCTAAATTCACCTCTCTCAACTAAAAGGGAGGTAAAACCCATGCAGAATCCATGCAGAAATTTCAGGTTGTGTTTTTTATATCCGCTGCATAAATATCAAATCTCATGTAGATGTATAAAACAGCTATCCTCATTATATATATATTAGTTTCATAGTCTGTAGGGTCGGAAGGGACCTGAGCAGATCATCAAGTCCGACCCCCTGCCATGGCAGGAAAGAGTACTGGGGTCAAATGACCCCAGCAAGGTGTTCATCTAGCCTGCTCTTAAAGA
>NW_017728992.1:50894060-50895427 GCF_001723915.1 Gavialis gangeticus | reverse complement strand
TTGGCCCTCTTCCAGTCCTCTGGCACCACACCAGAGCACCACGAGCGCTCGTACAGCCGTGCCAGAGGTCCTGCAATGACCTCAGCTAATTCCCTCAGTACTCTAGGGTGGAGATCGTCCGGATCAGCTGATTTAAATACATCCAGTCCCTCCAGAAGTTCCCTAACTAGTTCCTCACTAACCCTTGGCCTAAGTTCACCTCCCCTGGGGTCTAAGGGGGGTCTGGGGGGGGTGGCTATTCCGGTACTTGCTCAGGAAAATGAAGGCAAAGAAATCATTAAATATGTTAGCTTTGTCGTCTGGTGTGACGACCACATTTCCTGGCGTGTCCTGCAGGGGCCCCACGTTACCCGGTACCTTCTTTTTGCCCCCTATATATTTAAAAAAGGACTTCTTGGTGTCCTTGATCTGGAAAGCTAGTCCCAGTTTGATCTCCGCCTTGGCCTTCCTGACTGCCCCCCTGCATCCCCGAGCAACCACAGTATAATCCTCCCTGGTGATGGCCCCTCCCTTCCATTGGGTGTACACCTCCCTTTTAGCTAGGAGACATTCCTGGATGCTTTTGGTGAGCCATGGGGGCTTTGGTGCCCTTCTTCCTCCTTTGATCCTTGTTGGGATTACCTCCCTTTGGGCTTGGAGGATCGTCTCCTTAAGGAGCGACCACTCTTCTTGGACACCTGATTCCCCTCCCCTCCGGGACCTCAGTGCTTCCCCGACTATTCTCCTTAGCTCACTGAAATCCACCCTCCTGAAATCTAGGGCTGCTGCCTTTCTATAGGCCTTTGCCACCTTGCTGTCGCCCAGGTGGTCGAGCAACTGCAGCCCCCTCACCAGGTCACTGCTGGTGGCCAGCAACAGGTCCAACAAGGACTGAAAACAATAATGCAATTTATTGCATAGCTATGAACCAAGGATTGTTACCTGCCTACTAATTCATCTTTTCCAGGGTTTACTCAAATTTTCAAATTCCTAGGTAACTTCATACAGGTGTCCTCAATTTAAAAATAATAATCTTCAGAAAAATATTCCCCACTTTCTTGTAAAACTTCCCCATCTAACTACACTAATGCAATGAACAGTCCTGTACCAGCAACAGGTTTTAGATCTTAGATCTTATATCTTGCAACCTGGCAGAAACTGAATTAAACCTTAATCCAAATAGGATGGAGAAATTCCAAGCAAGATGTTCACAGCACTTTGATGGTGCTGAAGTACTGAAATTTGGTCAGCACCCTTATTGACATAGGTATTTTCATTCCAGAGCCTTTTCAAAAAATACGGCAAAATTCAAGTGTTAATGGTCCTTTCCCTATGAACCATGTCCCTTTAGACTCTCAGTAACAAAGATTTTTTTTTTTTTTTTTTTT
>NW_017728992.1:50893246-50893953 GCF_001723915.1 Gavialis gangeticus | reverse complement strand
AAAGATTTTTTTTTTTTTTTTTTTTTGCTTTTAAATAAAATAAATCAAGGGATATCAACATGGTTCCCAACGCAGAATGCACAAGGATATCAGCTGGTGGACAAAATACTATAGGCACAAAAAGTTTGTGGGGAAACTCACCTCAACTAAGGAAGTGTCATTTGCACAGAAATATGAGTTTCTCAAACTCTGCTGATAAAACCCCTGCCACACCAGCATGTACCTGACATATAAAAAGGCTGAGAAAACTCATTTCACTACATACATCAGGAAAACAGCAGAGCACCTCCACACCTGAGGAAGATGCATGATGCCCAGAACAGTGCCAGCATCTGCTGTACCAATTCTGGCAGTGCAAATCAGCCAGTTCTGGGGGAACCATTTCTTTTATACATCCCCTGCCTCCCCCCAAAGGCAGCATCCAGGTCTGCTACCCCAGGCACTTCCTCTATTATACTACTGCACTCCATCTCTAGCCTGTGTCCCCTATAGGTATTTTATATGTAAAACAAAACTGTGTTTGGGTGCGGGCGAGGGTGGAAATGAGGAAATGTTGGGATTAGCCTTTAACAACCGACATAGTTTTCCTTTAAAAAGATATAAAAGACATATGAAATAGCAACCTCCAGGATGTTGCTTGATATTTAAGAGTCTTTAAAGACAGGCAGACAGTTTCATAGTTTCTAGGGTCGGAAGGGACCTGAGCA
>NW_017728992.1:50892063-50893235 GCF_001723915.1 Gavialis gangeticus | reverse complement strand
GCAGAATAGTCCTCCCTGGTGATGACCCCTTCTTTCCATGCTGTTAGATGTTAGAACTAAAACAGGGTGGATGTATTCCTATAGCTTTCCATAAAAATAAAATCAAATAAAATAAAATAAATGAAAAACCTCTACACCAGTCTCCTCATGCAAGTCTTTCAGTTAATTCAAGAGATATACAGGGCAGTGATTTCAGTGACTGAGGATGCAGAATACCTGAGAAATGCGGGGGAATTTCCTACAGGAGAAGTCTGTGAATCCCAAGTCATGGAAGCCTGCTGGAATTGAAGGATTGTTCTGAATAAAAGGCTTTCCGGATAGGTCTCTCGGAAGCTGCTTGTGAATAACTGCATTATGACGCAGCAAACCCCGATGAGTACGGAAGGTAATGCAACAAATGTCACACCTGGAAAAAAAGAGGGAGAAGTTTTAAGTGGAAGGGAAATTAGCATGTCTTCACACTGGATTTGGCATTTTTCCCCCTGTGATGACAACAACCTGTAAAGGGCAAACAAAACTGTGACAAACAAAACGCTCAGAGGAACAAATACAATCCCTTTCTACCAGTTTCTAGCTAGCAAGTTCACAGGAAGTTCGAAGAATGCACATAAACTGAATTTAGGTAGTTTATAAGGTGGGAATCTACCCTGCCTTCTGTGAACTGAACAGCACATACAAACAGACAATGAAATGGTTGCCAAGAGAGTTTGAGACCACAGCATACTGAGGCTCTTCCTGTTGTCTCGCACAATACGTTTTGGTAGTTTTATGTTGCACAGTTAACAGTTAAATTCTGTGCTGTAAACACTAAAAAAAATCAGCAAGGCAAGGAAAGAGATCAGAAGTTAAAACAACTAAATTAGCAAGCACTGGCCATCATATATTAATATTCTTTTTAATTATTCCTCAATGCAGGGGGTACTTGGATTGGGGCTACATGCAGGTGGGCAGGGACAGAGCACTGCCACACACCACCCCATGCCACCGCCTCCCAGGAGCGGGGGAGGGGGGAGGAGCAGGGCAGCAGCTCCCCTCTGCAGGCCACGCAGGCACTGGCAGGACATGGGGGAGGGAGGGGAGAAGCTTGCACGCAGCCGCTGCCATTCACCACCCTGTGCCATCACATGCAAGCACCTCCCACTGTGTCCAGCCGCTGCCACCCCACCCTTCCC
>NW_017728992.1:50869646-50891584 GCF_001723915.1 Gavialis gangeticus | reverse complement strand
TCAAGCCACTGCAACCCCCCCACCCCCTTGCCCCCATCCACTCTACCAGAAGTGTACCCAGAAGGGACACACTCCTCAAAAAAGGTTGAAAACCCCTGCTTCAATGTGTTTTACTCAAATAGCATTATATAAATTTGATGCAAGTGCTTATACCCCATCTAATTCTCCCAGGTTTTCATAGGAGTTTGTAAGGAAATTTTGATATTAGTGAATAGCTGATTTTAAAAAGGTTCTTTAAAAAGTAGAAAATATTACTTTGGGGAAAAGACGCACGAAACAGATTAAGTATGGCAAGTCCATCTACCTGCCTATCTATCTGTCTGTCACATACACAGACCTTTCACGTTCGATATATTCCAAAGACCTGTGAGCCAGCCCTTTTGGTGCTCGCACCTTGGCAATAATTTCTTGTTTTTCTTTAAGATCTTTCCAAATTGTGTTTCATCTAGCCTTGAAGTGATTGCTAGTCTCCATATAGTATGCAAGATAGTCTAAAGGCAGCTAAATAAGAAGTTAGCTTGCTAAATAGGAACATTACAAAGCAGAATTTAGACAACATGCCAAAAGTAAGTGTAAATAGCACCATGAAGGAAGAGTTCAAATTTCAACCACTAAATAACCACTAAGCAAGCCATCCATAGTAAATTCAAATACAGACCTTTCAATTAGAAGGCATATTACTTTTATCAAGGGCACCCTGCAGCTATACCATCAACTTTGAATTAGGACACTGGTTTCACAGAAGCAAATGCCATTGAAGAGTACTTTAAACTTTACCAGTGGAATTTATTATTTGCAAAAGTACATTTAACCCTGTTTCTTGAATTCCTTCAATAGCAAGATTTTTTTGAGTAATACAATTTTCAACAAACAGACCGCATATAATTCATTTGCCCTGTAGACAACTCACACATTTTTTATTAGTAGTGCTGCAAATTCAATCCCATTATAATGCAACAGAATAAATTCAAAACAAATCTCAAGAGGCAAGGATTTCTTAGGGTAGTAACTTTTACTGGACCAACTGTGTAGTAGAGTTAGAAAAGCTTTCAAATGCAAAACATTCTTCCTAAGAAAGTCTGTCTAACTCTACATCACAGCTGGCCCAATAAAAGATATCACCCCAAGAACTCCTTGCCTCTTGCATAATTTCTGGACCATCACAGCTACATCACTCTTACACTACCCCAACTAATTTAACTCTTCTGCTCCCCATATCTCACCCCAAGCTCGTGACAATTTTACTGAAGGCAACAGAGCTCAGTGTCAAAGAACATCCTGCAACTGGAAAGAACTGACAAAATCCTAAACCGGCCCTCCTTACCTTACCCATAACTAACTACCACTGCTGTTCTTTGTAAATAAATGATCAGGGAATTGTTTTTGGGGGTTTTTTAATTCTTCTCTGAAAATGGAGAGATTATCAAGTTGCCCAAAGAGTAACCTAAATCATATTCACTAAGTGCTTAAAGAAACAAGTGTGAAGTATATATAACACTACCTTTGATATCATTCTATGCAGAAGGCTTGAACATGAATATTATGCTCTTCAGTTTTAATCTGTTTTATCTCTGCTGTCAATTCACTTGCATCTTACCTTTTTAATCATTGCCAGTATACTGTCTGCATTCAATTAAATATAGAATCATACTAATTTAAAAAGCAAATGTTTACTTGATGGGCTCCATTTAATGTGACAACAATGTCTGGTCATGGTAGAGAAATTCCAGTATGTTTGAGTTGTTTTACTATAAAAATCTGCAGCTGCCTTAACTTGTTCTACAATACCTACTGTTCAGTGATTTAAAAAGTTGTCATTAACACACACAGAGGTTAATGAAAACGGGTACAAAGTAGAGCATAAAAGGGTTAAAAATACCAGAGGAACCCATGGGCAATTCAAACAACATACAGGCCACTTCTACACGTGTGCTTAACTGCAAAGTAGATTAATTAGCTGTGGAGTAAAGGGTCATTGTCTACATGCATGACAGTATCAGGCCACAGTAGACTAATTAACGCCGCTGTAAGATAGTACTGGTCAGGGACATTACTATCTTACAGTGGGGTAATTAACTGTGATTAAAACACACATGTAGATGCCAACTGCAGACAAAAGCTCCACCTGGTCACCCCAACTAGCAGAGGGCCACACTCTTGCCTGCTGCCTAGCCATAAGGCTCCTCACTTTCAACACCGTTGTGCCCCAGCCAGCTTCTCTGCTACCCAACACCACTATCCCAGAGCCCAGGGCTGACTCGCTGTGCCCCTGGCCCTGGTGTTAACTGCCCCACCTCTGCTCAAATTCCTGCTGTCCTGGACGCACATGTAGACACTGCGCTCATGCGTAGGTTACTATTGCTCCAGAGTTTATTGCTTTGAATTAACTGCATGTGTAGATGCACCCACACACATGTTCTTAAAAACAATGAAAAGTTAAATCTGAAAGCAACTGGGGTTACGAATGATTTTCCTTAGTAATAAACAGGGGAATAACAACTCTTAAGCATCATATGCAGGGCTCCATAGCTTGCAAAACAATAAAAGCATTTTGAGATTAATCAGGTTATCTCGTACTATTATCAGGAAGTCTATCTTATATTATCATTTATTACTGTTTCTGTTGCGGTAGGGTTAAGGGGCCCCCAGTCACAGAACGGTCGGTATTTGCCTCACGTGCACTTACATTTAAGATGCACTACAACACAAAGAAGGTTTGACAACGGGATGAGTTAAATGCAGATAAGAGTTGTGCCAGCAAAAAAAAAACGTGGCAGCTATCACGCGCTCACTCCACAATGCTCTGACTGAGGTTTTAGCCTTAAAATCCCATTTTCCTGAGGAACAGGAAACAGACTGAGGCATAGAGTTATCTCCTACTATTTTAAATGGTGCCATACGTTTTGTAATGGCCACCTCCACAGCCAAAATAAACAGGAATCAAAAGATTAGACCTCGATCGAACCTGTCATATGAAGAACAGCCCAGTTGGTGGAACAACAGTCCAGCACTCAGAGTCCGTGCAGGGTGGAAGCCTCGAATCCGACAGACAATGCCAGGAGACAATTCATGCTGACACCTAATGAAGGGCACCAAACCTGAACTTATGCCCATCCTTGTATTATTTATGACACTTGCCGTTAAAGCAGCAGATTCATTTTAAGTTGCCCTTTTTTATTCTTAGAGCTCTTGTCAGCACTGGTACTCAAGTCTTTACCTTTGACTAGCTAGCTACCTCTCGTGTGTGTGGTATCTGCATTTCAGTGATTTGCCCATTGTGCCTTGGGCTGGCACCAGACCAAACTGAAAGGTGCTAAGTTTTTTCCACAGAAAAAAGGGTTTTTGAAAACTGGTGTAGGTATATTATTCCCTCTACATTTTCTCTTTCACCTTAATTTATCTCATAGTTTTTCTTACAGGGGAGAGTCATGGAAAAAAAAGGAAGAAAAGGTAAAAGGTCCGCTGATTTTTGTTCTGATCAAAAAGCCTTTTGCTGAAAAAAAGAAAAAAAAAATTCTGATTAAAGTGTTGTGACTGGCTCTAGCTGTGCTGGGGCAGAAGAGTGGCTTGACTGAGCATCTTAAAGGAGGATTAGAGCTTACAGGGCTGTGTGAGACAGTCAATATGGTCAGGACAAAGGTCTGTCCTGCCCTCCTCCCGCAGACGCAAACAGATTGTCTTTAAGTTCAGACTGTTCCACCTCACAGACAGGTTCAGGCATGAAGTCAGAGAAGAAAGGCTCTTGCAATTTAGAGTTACTCTGTGCAGTGAAAAAAGAAACCTGTCTCAGCCCCAAACACCTGTTAACATGGCTTCAATTTGGAAAGCTGAAATAAAACCAGCAGGAAATGCTAATCACCCAGAAACAGTTGGAACAGGTCTATCAGCCAGAGACACTTAACTCCAGCAGGCCGCTCCTAAGGCCTCGCAGCTAACTTTTTGGCACCTTGTTTCTAAACTGCTCTCCAAGGACAATGGAGGTCATTGTAAATCCACTCCTGATGCTGAGGGATGCAGATAGAGCTGCAGGCTCTTAAAATCTCACAGGATTTGCAAACCTCACTTCGGTTTGTCCATTTTGATTACAGATTCAAACTGTTTAAATACAGGGCCATTTTACCTTACATTATGTGACAGGGTTTTTTTCCACTAAGTGCCAAGGAGTCTGAACTCTCTCTACATAGCATTAATTTAGCTTTGAAAACAATTAGCATTGCAGCTGTACGAACACACGCCAAGCCAACAGGAAAACTGCACAGGTATTGCTTTGAAATCCAACTGCTAAGAGAAGTAATATGTTATACTGGTACATTCTCATATTATTTCCTTTTAAAATAAGTTGTCATGCTCAGCAACATACCACAGAGAACCATTTTTAAAAAAGTCTTTAACAAGCCTGTTCTACTCCTCCTTTCTTTGCTGACTAACCAAAGTAGGTGTATATACAGCATAAGCTTTTGTGAGCTGAGGCTCATTTTATCAGATGCAGTGAGCCTTGGGTTCAGGTAAGTTTGCACTAGATACAAGTATCTACTTTAGTTAGTCTTTAAGGTGCAAATCTACCCTGCCCTTTACTCAACTTCAGACTAACACAACTAACTGCATCTCTTCTTTCTTGCCAGCATGATCTCTCCTTTTTAAATGCAATTTAAATACTCATTCCTACTGTGCAGTAGCATTGGGGGGCACTTAACTGTGATGCAGTCCTACTGCGCAGAACAGTAGTAATGAGCTACTGCACAGTAGCTCATTGCTATTGTGCAATAGCATCAGAAAAAAACCATGCAGGAAGGCTACCACGTAGTAACACTGGTTACTGCGCAGTTGTTTAGTTCTTGGTTATGCAAGTACTAAATGACTGCGCAGGAACAACTGCTGCTGGTGCATGGCCACAAAATACAGTATTTCTACATTTTTAAGACACACAGAAAATAGCATAGAAGTACTCATCAATCTTTAGCTGTACTTGATGGCTTTTTAAAAATTACTAGTTCAATAGGAAAAGTCTAATTGTCAAAAGTAGCATTTGAAACATATGGTAATACTTTGCTCACAATGAATAATACTAAAAAAAAAATCCTTACAATCTCACAAGTATACCCCATGCAGCCTGCCAACTCAAATAAGGATGGGTTGATTACATAAAACAGAGATGGAAGCAGATGAATTTTAGCACGCTACTTAAAGACGACAACTGAACACCTGAAGGAGATAAAGGCATTGTACTTGCAAGATGGATTTTCACCCGCATCAAATGAAGGCTGGGATTGTTTTAGAATTTAACTAGCATTTGCTGTAGTTTTCCATTGTGATTGCAAAAGAGAAACCTGAATACTTTTCTTCAATTACAGGCAAGTAACTAAATCAGAAAAAAAGAATACTTGCAGGTAATATCTGTAACTATTTTGTAATCAGCTTCAGTCTAAATTGCCTTGTGCCTTGCACAGTCATTTAAACCTTTACAATGAGAGTAAGACATTAACATCCTGATCTGGCAGCATTTTGTGTTAACTTTATACCAGTATAAAATGAAGGCAGGTGGAGCACCTGACCTGCTAAGATGTCTATGCAAAACCCTAACACAGATAAACACAAAACAGGGCTTAAATGGCCTTATTTTGTACCAGGGTAGCACATCTATATCATGTATTATATGACAGTAGGAAAATTCCAGTCCCATCTCTGATATGTTTTTAACTGTGGAGAAGGCTGTTAATTGTTCCCCTCTCTTTAGACAGCCTTTTTTAGAACTTTTTTTTGCTTTATAGATACGCAAACTTCTTATGAAGCTTATGCCTCCTTGAGACAATTTCACTATTCCCCTTTTAAACTTCCCTCTCACCCTTTTCCCCCAGAGAAGGAGAGGAGGAAGACTGAATTGTTGTTTATAAGGTATATTCTAGTCCCACCCAGTTGTAAACAGTCATCTCCTTTCTGAGCAAAGCCATCCCATGCCTCCACACCCAGGGCCCTAAGAAGTGACATCAAACAGCTGCACTAATCTCTTCCAGTTGGTGGTGGCGAGTGATGGAATGGTGGCAGCTCTGTGCACTACTACGGCTGTCTCTCAAAGACTTCAGAGAATCCACTCAGCTGCACTGGAGCATGTCTCGTACACGGCCTTTTCTCTTTCCCTTTGCTCCCTCTCATTACTCTCCTCCTCCTCCCCAACTCAAACTCAGCAGGTTCTCTTAGGACAAAAACTGTCTGCATTACAAGAGCACACACTTCGCAAAACCTGTGCCAGCCGCAAGGCTGAAGAGATTTCCGTTTTATAGCACAGTGGGTTTCCAACGACAGAGCAAGGCTTCAATGAGTGCTGCTCTAATTAGACAGCAAAAGGTGGGGACTTTTTAAAATTTTCCCTTATGCTTGATGGCCTGCTTTTGTTTTGTTTGTTTTCACTCTTTTCCTTGTTCCCTTCCTCCTTCTCCCTGTCACCCCCTCCCCACTTCAAAGCCACCTTTGGGTGTAGGGAAGGCTGGTACCACTTCATCAGGCTTTCTATTTATAGGAAGATGCTTAGCAAGGGCACAATGCTATGTGCATTCCAAAGGCTGCATGTTACTTTTCTTGTCTGGACCAACGTGTAGAAGCCAGCACGGCCCTGATATAAACCAGGGCGATGTCATGCTTTAGAACTTGCTGGTATGCTGCAGAGTTAGTTTCAGCCTCGCTGTCTCGTGACTCCCATATTCAAAGCAACTCAGGTGAAGCTGACTGTTACTAGATAAAAATCACATTTTAACCTGTGAGGTCCTGGCTTCCCTTCCCCACCCTTTAAAAAAAAAGCATTCAAAAATTTGGCAGTGACTTAATAAATTCTGTGCATAAGCAATGACTGATCTCTTTAACATCAGGCCAAGTTTTGAGCCCTCCAAGTTGCACCTTACTCTGTAAACAGCCCTGCTGATTTCAACAGACTTACTTACAGAATAAAGGTCTTACTTGGCACAAATAAGGAAAGACAGAAAATGGCCCCCAGTTATTTTTACAACAAAAATGTGGCATGCATTCTCATAACTTAAAGTTTTAATTCTGAGGCCTTAAATTAAAACTGACAAGTGTGAAAACAGTTGCTGGACAATTTATTCAAGTATTTAAAGAATAGTAGTGTGTGACTGGTTCAGCCCCTTGCAGCCACCGAAGTCCCTACCTGCATGACGCACAGAGTAAAGCCAAGGGCCTGTCCACACATGCCAACTCACCTTTCACACCTTCCTCTGACCACGCAGCCCCCACATTTTTTGTTCAGATACAGAAAGCAAAAAGCTGCAATTTGAAAAGCTTGGGAAGAAGTTAGGAAAACACATCTGCTACAGGCTCTCAGATGGAAAACCTGTCTCTTAAGAGCTATGGTCTATGCCAGGGCAGGCAAAGTCTGGCCATGGGGCCAAATTCAGCCAGTAATGGACTCCATTTCCCAGCACCCCCTGCCCACATGGCTGAGGCCAGTCTCCATGGAGACCCCAGCTGCAGCTGCACTGTGATAGCAAAAGGTTGAGGTTGCCATAGACACCAGCCCCAGCCACTGGCAGGGCAGGGGGCTGCTCTGGAGCCATGGGGATCCTGCAGTGGAGCAGCTTGGTTGGAGCCAGGGCACAGCTGCGATCTGCAGCCTGCACACTCCAGGCAGGGGTGTGCAGGCAGCGGATCACAGCTCTGCCCTGGCTACTTGAAGCAGTGATAACGTAATCCTGAGCCAGGGCAGAGCCACGATCCGCTGCCTGTGTGCCCCCGCCTGGAGCATGCAGGCTGCAGACCGTGGCTCTGGCCTGGCCCCAACCAAGCTGCCCCCACTACAAGATCCCAGCAGCTCCAGAGCAGCCCCCTGCCTTCCCTGCACCCTGCCAGCGCAACTGGGGCTGATCTCCATGGCAACCCCAGCCTTGCTGTCACAGAGCAGCTGCGGCTGGGCTCTTCATGGAAACCGACCCCAGCCATGCTGGCAAGGGCTGCTGGGAAATGGAATCTGGCTGCTGGCTGGATCCACCATTTTGTTCACCCTTGGTCTATGCTATAACAACCTGTTAATGATAGCAGGGGCCAAAGGGCAGATGAAAGAGGGATGAAGTAACAATAGGAGTAGCTTGTCCTTGTCTACACTAAACCACACTCAGAACGCTGCACCTGCTGCTGATTTGGGTCATCTTTACAAGTAGTTTTTATATAGTGTAGACAAGCATTGGGAATCAGGATGGGCAGGAATGTTAATGACCAGCCGTACCAGTACAAATGCCTTTGCCTCCCACCTGACACACTTGCCTCCAGTGCACTCAGCACACTACCGTGTTTCTATTCTCGTAACAAAGCTGGATATTCAACACCATGTGACATCCTACACAGCTTCACTTGAGGGATGTCCTCTCTGCATCCACTCACCATCTGATATCCTATCCAGCAGCTTTGGATTCCCATTCTCGTATCACAATGCACTTCCTGAAGTGACCACACACAGTTTCCAGGTCTGGCCTTGCTCGATTTTGTGAATTTTTCTCTCTCTGTTAAATAAAAACACTAGAGTGCACTGCATCCTATGCAAGATAGATACTCTAATAAACCACATACCACTAGCTCTACTTCTCTATTTAACTTGATCAGTGAACAGATACAATACATTCTTCAGTTTGGCTTGCATGTATTTCTTTTCCTTGAAACCACTGAATTGCTTTCAGCCACAGTTTGTTGCTCTACTTCAGCACCTAAACCTATACGGAGCCAGATACACAGGGGGGGACTCCGCTCAGCTCACTGTAGTTACTTTGGTTTTAAAAAGGTGTAACCAGGATCAGTGTGGTTGCTTGCTTCTAGCAGCAAGACATTGTTTAAGCAATGCAAGCAAGTAGCTCATGGAACAGAACAGGATGCAGGCAAATTGAATTGACAATGTCGTGCAACTGACCCCTTTGGCTCAAAGCCATTCAGCCCCACCCTGTCTCACAGCAGTTACTCAGCTGGGTAAACTATCCTCACTAATGCAATTTAAAACAATGACTAATTAAAAAGGTGAAGCTACTGGGTTTTTGCATGCAGTATGCAGGTTAAGGAGTCAATGGGTGCATCTGTGCTGGAATTCTTTATACTCATCTCCCAGCAGTGTAAATCCTAGCATGTGACAGGCCTTGGGATTATCCAACATCATGAAAACTGGTATCTGAGGAAGTAGGCTATCACCTACAAAAGATTATGCTTCTCTGAACCAGCTGGTCTTCAAGGTGTCACCCTGCCCAGCCTGCTGCCTGACTTCAGACTAACAGTGCTAACTACCTCTCTCTACTTAGGACCTTGCTGCAAACCTGGTTAATCAATCTGACCTGATTCCCAAACACAGGATGTCAGTGTTGTCACATCATGCTGACAAACCTACCCAAAAAATCCTTAAGTCCAGGAACCCATCTCTGGATCACATCCTCCTTTGTGATGTCATACCACACCACATTTTATGCAAGAAACTTCACATGAGGGAATGAGTGAAGGCAGATTTCACAATCATTTTTCTGGAAAACTCAAGAGCTGGCAGCACTACTTACAGTCAGGGATGCAATGCCTCGCACTTTTCATTTTAAGAGATAATTTTCAATTATTTATTGACTTTACCAAACTCTGACCATTTGTGATGAATTTTTCCATGACAGGTGCCTGCCTTAAAGTGATTTTGTTTGTGGAAAAGTTTCAGCAAAAATGGTCAGGCTCTTTATGAGAAGTTTAGAAAATGACAATAAAAGCCCCCCACCCCCCAAGAAGCAAACCCTGTTTGTCTCCCAAGCAAAGTTGCTTAAAATTTGTCAAGGGGTCACAGAATTGTCCTATTGTTCTTGTAAAATAGTTGCTGAGGTCAGGTTGAATTATAATTAAATTATATAGTTTGTAACTTTTAAATAAAAGTGTGAGTGTACATACACATGTATATGGAATTAGAAATGCACTAGAAGTTGAGTCATAAGGCCAGAAAGACAAGGAACTGCAGCTATGGCAGGAGAAGAGCCTCCTCTTACTACCATTTCTTCCCTAGGTCACCGATAGATTTCTTTAGAGTAGATCTAAAGCTTCCAGTCCTACCAATGGCTCGTGGAAGAGTCAAGCTCAACATGGTCAGATTTCTGTGGGTTTTGTTTTCAGGTTCTTGGGTTCTATAAAAAAAAAAAAAAAATGTTGTGCCTGTGTAATTAAAGACACTGTGAATGAGCCAAAGAAATGTCTTTTGCATAACCAAATTAGTTTAACACGACAGAAAGACCCGGCACTCACTAAAAGGCAAACATTTGAAGCTTTATTAGTTGGTCATGTGTTGCTAGCCGTAAAAAATCATCTATTTAAAAAGTGTCTAGAATACTCTCAATAGCTAGTAAGTGCTGAACTGCAAGATTATTTAGCTTCTCCCACATCCCCACTATCCAAATAAAATTGGGGCAAGAAAACAAAAAGTCCCCCTGAAGTTGGAAGAAAAATTATGAACCCCTTAAACCATTGGTAAAGTGAATACCGAAGGCAGCTATAGGGGTACAAAATATGAAGGATATGCTTTGGTTACAGTGAAACCTAGCAAGGGGTTTTATGGTATACATACTTTTAAGAAGCCAGGCATTTTTACAGTAAGCCTGTTCCATTGTACTTGCCAACAGAAACCTCACACACTGCTTCTTGAGGTTTCTCTTCAGGAAATCCTTATGTCTAGATCCCTGGTGCTGCTGATGCAGTTGCAAGTCTTCTATCAGGTGACATTTCCAGGCATTGCCATGTTTGAGGAGGCGGCACTGAAGTTTGCAGAGAAGGAACCCACTGTGTGAGGTTTCTCATCTTCTCAATTGGCTGAGCAGCATTTCTCAGCTCTGCTAATTATATCAGCACTTTGATACAAGCTCACCAAAATAGATGGAGCCCTGCTGTTGGCCCAGGCTGCAGGGAAGTGGCTGTCCTCCTTAAATAATCCAAGTGAGGGGGTGGGAAGGAAGGGGATAAAAAGAGCACTGTTGTGCCACCTCCCACTGATAATGGCCACTGGGAGACATCAGCCAGACAACCTTGCTCTATCTAGCTAATGTTGCTAATGAGGGTGTGGCTTCAATGGGATGAAAGCCTAACCAGAGGGGTTAATTCCATGAAGGAGATACAGTACCTCAGCCAATTGTTAGCATAACAAAGGTCTCTATTATGGCCCCTAGAGTTGAGTAGTTCTTACCATAATTAGCAGACAAAGATACACAATTTGAGATTTTACATAATCAAAAGACACTCTCCTAAAAGGGAGCCCCCTCTCACACAGTCAATGGATTAAGTATTGTTTATTCTGCTGTAAGTAAACAATGAGGTGCTCCCAGCTCTGAGCTTTGCATAAAAAAAGCAGCCGTCAGGGAGACATGCAGTATGGCTTTTTCTTTCACTTCGAAGAAGGAACCCTGTGATTTAAAGCTGTTCTTTTGACAATACTGGAAAGCCTCAAGGCCCACCCTGTAAATTACAGCTTCCTGCATGAGGGCCAAAAAGCTGGGAGTGGCTGGGGGCAGTGTTACCTGTCCTAGTTTTTGGCATTAGAAACAAAACCCAAAAACTTCCTTTCTGTTTTGTGGTATAGGATCTGTTCGCAGGGAAATGTTTTCTGCCAAGTGACAAATCTAAATGACGGTAATAAAAAAAAAGCCAAGCAATGTTTAGCCTATTAATGCAGATGCCTCTGCATAAGCTTCCAACTGGGGAAAGGGCTCTTATTCAAGCAATGGCAAGGCCACATACTACTTGTATTATACATATGTGTGCAAGAAAAAGTATGGTCTATGCTACAATAAACACATGCTCTGAAATAAAAATCAGCTGCCCCTGAGTAAATCTCAAGTGTAGATAAGGACGCCACAGTTTAAGCCACTGAGACGGCCTTTTAAAGTTGCAATGGAATTTGATCCTGGATCCCAACAATTCTGCCTCCTGCTGCGCAACACATGCAGGGCAAGATGCACAATCTGGGGAAATTGGGGATCAAATCCCAATTGTGTCCTACTTGCCAGTGCAGACCATGATTCTGGGCTCCTCCTGAACCTTCAAGTTGAGAGCTGGGCACCTGATGATCACCTCTCAGCTGCCTCCATGACCACAACAGGGCTTGGTATGGTCCCCAGAATCAACCACCTGACCATCAGCTGGACTGGGACTGCACCAGGGCTCAAAATGGCTCCAGTGAGGACCCTGGAGCTGGCCAGTGATCAGGTGATTGTCATCTGGCTCTGGAAACCACACTGGGGCCAGATGGAGACCCCAGTGTGGTCTTAATCCTGCCACACATTCAATTTAAAGCACAACGGAAACAATCCACAAAAATATTTCCCTTTTTATGGAGTTCCCTTTTTATGGCACCATAAATTCCCTGAAAATGCAGCCAGTTACTATTTAAGATACGATTAACAGATTAATTGCATCTTAAGTGTAACTTCTGCCAGGCGCCTTATGCTGTTCAAGCTGCCTTTGGTTTCAGGAAGGATGAGACACATTTGTCTTTGTGCAAAATAGAAGGCAAGGAAGAGACAAGTGGTTTGCAATGGTATGGCTATCCTGGTGGGTAGACTGTGACTGCTGGACCAGGGCAATCCTCCAAGAGAGACAAGGCCTAATTCAAGAATTTCTGCTTTCCCACTCTGACCCAAAAACCCTAATATCCTGCTCCCCACCCTGTAGTGACAAAAGCTGGTGTGACAGTCCTTTCAGTTCTTTTTAGGGGAGTCCTTACCCTTGTTTTTCTAAAATGAAAAAAAACACTAATTCGAGGAAAGCTTTCTAATATTTTACATGGTTTATTTCCCCACCAGAATCACAACTACCTATATCAACCCATCCTCTCTGAAGAAAATTCTTTCCTCTATCTGCTATCCCTCTCAAAAAGATCACCAAGACCAATCCTTCTCCGGTGTCAGTGGAAACAACCTTTAGGACAAATAGAGCCCAGTATGTAAAGTGTATTCTGTTGAGGTAACCTGTGGTGGTCCTGAGCCTCCACTTGACCTCCCAATGCTTGCAGTTCTTGTGACAACTCCTACCTACCTTGCCTTGTTCACACAGCCAACGGCAATGCGTAGCCTAGGATGGAAGGTACATTTCTACACCATATTAGCCAATATAATTTAAAATATACACTGAGTCAGGCAAGACGGATGCATTTCAACATGTGAGCTAATCCAGAGGAGCCACCGTCTTAACTATGAAGTTCTAAATGCTAAAGTAAACATTTTACAAATATGCTTTTCATCCTAAGTGAGACAAGCCTATAAAGTCTTTCACCAAGTGTACTCCCTCTGTGCTCACAGAGCCAAGTTACCACACCTAACATTCATGAGACTGTTTCAGTTCTTGCTGGCCATGACAACTCTGCTAGCAGGAGCCATTTAAAAAAAAAACTGGTTTTCCCAGTGCAGGAATAAGAATTTTATCAATGGCCTTCCTTCTGCCACACTACAGGGAAACTCTCTCTGTGCCCAGCAGCGGATTACATTGCTGCCAGGCCTGAGGGCTGGCTGAGCTTCTTCCTTTGATCCATCCTCTGAAGCAAGAGAATTCACACAGCTTCTCAGTTTCACTGAATACAGGCTCAGGATGATGCTACATCTCCATTGAAATGCTAGGATGGAGGCCTCAAAGACATGATGAATTTGATGTGCTCAGTTGAATGTATTCTATGAAGAGCTTTTCTCAGCATTCCTTATGCTGTGAGTGTGTATTTGTAGGGGGGGAGGAAGGAGGGAAATATGTATAATACTAAAAGAAAGAACTTCAGCTATTTTGCACCACATTTAGAATATATATGTGATTTATTAAGGAGTACTAAATTATGTTTAAAGAACAAATACACTCTTTTGATGGATTAAGTTAAAAAATGCCCAATAATTAAAAAGATTGAGGCTTCTTTAAAGGTTCTTAGAAATAATTATCAATGTCTTAACAAAAAGGTTTATTCCAACCCTGCTGCATACTAACCATTAGGGAAAAAAAATTGTCAAAAACAGAAGTATATTCAGAAGAGTAAAGAATCAAGCAAACCAAGGTGTCCATATTTTCCATATGTGAGCCATTCTCCAAATATAAGCTGAAAATGCAGCCAATGCTTAGCAGTTTGATTCACTGCTGTTCTTAAATGTCAGGTGTTCCCTGTGTAAGCATTTAAACTATAGTCAGAATCAGTTTCATTTATATCCTTATGTATCTGGATTCACCTTATTCTATTTCGAAAACGGGAAACATACTACTGGAAGAGTCCTACTTTTGGTAGGGAGCCACCTGTGCAAAGCACACAACCTTTCTAACCAATTAAATCACATCTTAAAAAAAAAGAACCATCTCCTTGGAAATATTTTCTTCCTTAAACCAAAATGTGGTACTTCCCAACTAGTCCCAGGACACTTAATAAAAATGGCACATTTTTATTAAGGTGGTGTCTTATAAGTAAGAGAACGCTAGTTTCATCCAAACTTTTTTTATTTTTAAAAAAAACACATCTCTCTACAACTTGCTACTGTAATTATCTATGTCCAGGTCCAGTTCTCCTTCTTCCCCCACAACAGAGTTCAGATATAAACCAGTTAGCTATAACCAGCCTTACCACACTTCTCATCTCTAAATTATTCTGTAAGTACCCTTATCAAAATCTTTCAAGTTTTAGGTTTCTCCACCAAAACGTTGTTTTCTGACATTACCTATGCCCATTATTTTTAAACCAGCTGTTTTCGCCATGTTAAAATAAGACTCACAGCACCCTTGTGAGCTGCTCATTTACAGATGGGGCTTCTAAGGAAGAAAGGTTAAGCAACTTGTTCTGCACACCACAAACCAAGTCAGTATAAATCCACCCGTTTTCCTTCCCCCATTGCATCTGGCGCTAAGAAGCACATCTAGCCTACTTCTTACCTCAGTGAGTTATCTGGATGCGTCTCCATGTGGGTCTCCAGCCCATACTTGCATACAAATTCTTTGAAACACACTGGACAATGATAAACTTCTTCCTCAGTCTTCTTCTCCACTTCACTGGACTGAGCTTCCTCAACAACCTTCATCGAGATGAAAAAAAGGTTACAAGAACTCAGTGTAAGCAATGTGTCCAAACGTGCAATTCAGCCAGAGTCCGTCCTTTACCATGTAGCAGCTCACAGACTTTTTTTTTTTTTTTTTTTTTTAATAAGCTACTGAAAATAACTCATTTCAGAGACAGAGAGAGAGAAGCTGGATAAACATGACATTAGCTAAATGGGGACTGATCCTTTCTAAGGTGAAGCAACTTCACCATTGATCACACAAACTCATTAGAACTAAACAATTCATAAACCTAAATAAGGAACAAAAGTGTACGTGTAGGATTGTTCAACTCGGCTGACCATTTAACTAGCATCATTATCCTCTTCCTCCCCCTGCAGGAAACCAGGCTGTCAGCCTAAATTATTTATGTCAGAGAATCACAGACGGCAACTAACTCAAGTGATCCAGAGAAGAGCAGTGAAATAATGCATGTTTTCCATAGATATCTTCCAATTACAGAAAGAAAAGTACACACAGAAATGGGAATCTCTCTATGCTGAATTGCTACTTGCCTGCCAATTGGAGATTGTAAAGGGATACTGTGAAGTTAACCAGGGCATCAAAACTTAAAATTTTGCATAAACCAGCTTTTATGAAACCTAAAATGGAAAATGAATATTTTTTCAAATAATTTCATGGGAACTCCCCTACAAATAAGTTTGTATTTTCCTGAATTTTTTGCAACTCAAATATTGCACACCTGTACTAACGTAGGGAAGCTTGAAAGTAAAACTGGACAAAAAATTTAAGCTATTGTTAGGGTTGGAAGAAAGTATTAGTGATCTGAACTTAGACTTATTAACACATCCACACATGCCCACGTGCACCCCTTCCCTTACCAAAGAAACTGAGCTTCAATCTAACTGGAGCATTTTATCCCTTCCCCCATCCAATTTTTATTATCCAGAATAAAAAATAAACAACCAAAACAACTTAAACAGAGGAAAGTAAAATACCGAATTTCTTTCATTTTACTAGTAAGTAGACATTAACTAAACCAGTAAGAATATCTGAATTTTAAAAAGCCCTAAGTATGAACTGAACATGTTTGCCTGGAAGATGCTTTCATGGAAAAGGCAAATTGTAAGAGGAAAGAGCCTCGGCAATCAAAACATGGAAAAAAAGGTAGTCAGGGAAATCATTTGCTGCACGCATTGGCAGGAACCTTTTTTGCAGGGGTCCGTTCCTCCCTGTCTGTCTCAGCCTCTTGACTAAGTTTCCTTTTAGATGACAGCCGTCTGCGCTTCAGAGGAGATGGAAGAGTCGTACTCGCAGCACCGTTTGGATCTTTCTCATGAATCTTCATATGTCTAAGCAGGGGAGAAAAGAAGATGGCCTTTCAGCATACAGACTAGGCTCCTCCAATGCAATGTAGTTGTAAAGACAAATATTTAAAATGGTATTTGGATTAATTAACAAGCACAACTCCCATAAACTGGATTTTGCTTTTTAAAACAAAGTATAACCTACAGCTCCACAAAACACTAACTACAGGCTCACAAAGGAAATCTTTGCAGGAGTCCACAAAGTCCACTCATACTAGATGTCAAGCACCTTGACTTTCTGTGCCAGGACCTGCATCACCAAAAAAACAGAAGGCAGCTTCAGAAAAACACCACAAGCCAAATACTAAGTTGCCCTCTGTAAATGTCCTACATGGTTAAGAAGAAAGTCTCCAGTTGATTTTTCTAACTTTAAAACTTACAAAAGAAGGTCAGTATTATAAATCTAGCAATATCTGGTAACTTGATAGCAACCATTTTGGTAAGCCCCCATACTATCAACAGTTAACATTATTCTTGTTTCATACCAAATAGCAGATGTTGTCAGAATTTTATTGAAAAAAACATGTGACGGGGAAGTGTTGTCTGGGGCAGTATCTTTTATTGGACCACCTGCATATTGGGAGAGATCTTAGAAAAGCTTTCAGGTATAAAGTACCTGTCTAAGATTACTCCAAAGCTGGTCCAATAAAAGATAATACCCAAAAAAATCCTTGCCTCGCACTGAAAACAAAGTACTTTGTTTTTAATTTCAAATGTATCCATGAATTTTTACAATCATGTGATTATCAAAGTCCTTGCATAAAATGCAAGGTGTGGTACTCCCCAAATGAAAGTTAGACTGATTTTTAAAAGTCCAAGGCCTTTAACACAGCTGTCAACAGTGTTTTCCAGTGGCAGGCCAGAATGACCTAGCTCAGGTCTGAGGTGGGCTGGTGCTCAGACTGGCCACTGCTGCCTTTTCCTGCTGCCCTGGCTCCTCTTTTCCCCCACAAAAAACAAGTAGTTTCAAGCCTGCATTATATCTAGTCTTTTATACATTTACAAGCTT
The DNA here is from genome assembly GCF_001723915.1 of Gavialis gangeticus. Classification (NCBI taxonomy): domain Eukaryota; kingdom Metazoa; phylum Chordata; order Crocodylia; family Gavialidae; genus Gavialis; species Gavialis gangeticus. Next base: position 50,874,202 of record NW_017728992.1, on the reverse strand, counting down.
TTGGGTAAGTTTTCACACATACAACACAGAAGCCCAAGTTTCATTTTCAGAAGTGAATCAGATATTTGGCTACCTCCATCTCACTGTAAATCTATATAACTCAAGTACTTTGAAGATTGGACCTCGCCTCTTATACCCCTTGGATGAATTAAAAGTTTTAGCATTACTGTTGGCAGACACAACATTGAAAGCAATTGTCCCCTGGTTTACACAAGTCATTATGGCCAAGATTTTCAAAGCAACCTGAGGACACAAAATGCCCAACAACACTACGAGAACGCTGGTGGAACATGGGTAGTTGATTCCCTTCAGCTCCTTCTGAATGTCCCAGTGGGAGCAGTGATCAGCACTGCCTTTTGAATTTGATTTTGCATAGTCATTGTCTATAAAGAACAGACTGCTGCAATCCAGACAAGTCCTGTACATTCCCTTTACAAGCTGAATATTAAGACATAAATCCATTTTAGTTTGGACATCAAGTCTCAATACTTTAAGATAACCTAAAGGATCAATATAACCCATGGTGCAACTCTCCAAAAGCCAACAGAGCAACTGTGGTCTAACATGTTCATTTACACTCCCTTAAAAGGGCATCAAAATCTTGAATAAAAGCATCTTTTGTTGATGCCCCAAGGTCTTAACAAGAGATGAGCAAACCAGAATAACTTCATGTTTAATCAAAAGGATAACTCTGATGTAGAAGTGGTACAAGATCAAAACTGATCCTGCCAGATGCCAACTGCCTCAAAGTACTACTGAAGTCAGCAGCCCTGAACTCTTCATTGGATCAGACCCACTAGAGAGCAAGCCTGGAGTTTCCCAGCACATTCCCAGGAGTCCCTAAAGTGGTGAGTACTTTTCTCTCCCTCCCCCCACATCAGCTACAGCATGGGGTAATTGTGCCAAGCCACAACTCTCTTTCCTGAAGAGCTGAGAAGGGAGTGGTCAGAGCTTTGACTCTGCACAGCCATCTTCCCTACAAGATGTACCAGGCAGCATACAGGTAGAAAGACTGTGTAACAAGTGAAATAGGTGATTCCCTCCCCAACACACCCAAGGAACAGGCAGTAAAACCAGGGACCAAAATTATAACTTGGACAGCAAAGCAACTGAATGCTAACATTGCCCTTTCCTTAGGCCTTGTGAGAACTCTACAACTGAGCACAGAGACATCCATCCTATTTGTAGTTTGGGTTTATGGCAAGTGTTTGAAGTAGCTTGTCTAGTTTTGCATAGCACGATACATTCAGGAATCATTATTATTCTAGAACAGCTGCTTACAAAAAAACCAAAACAAAAAGACAAACCACCAAAGACAAAAATGAAGTCTACAGTCAAGGTCCCCAAACGTGCTGAGGCCAGTCACTTCCCACACACCTCTCCCTCAACTGTAGGGGTTTCTTTGGTTTTAGCACTACTCTAACACCCTGAACTCTCCAGGCCAATCCTAGATAATAAATCTATGATATAAGGAGTCATTAGCTAGGTTCAGAGTGAAGAAGTAAAATGTGAGCCGTTTGTTTTTTTAGGACTGCTCTGCAATGGTGGTAGATGAATTTACAAAACCAACAAGGAAGAAATAATAAGTCAGAACTTCAGCATTCAATTCACTGGCAAGGTAAAAAGCTAGTTGAGCAAGGGGATGGGTTTTTGTTTTTTTAAGTTGTTTTCCAGTTAAGGTACAAGTCTGAAAGTGAGATATGGATGTGTTGTAACTCATATACTAGGCCTACATATTTAACCTTTTTGGCAACATGATACATAGTTAACATTATTTGGCCAGTGCCTCTATAGCTAACATTATTTGGCCAGTGCTTCTTCAGAAAATTAATATAAGCAAAAGTGATTAAACAAAGAACTTGGGAAAAGCTCTACACCCTAAAAAGAAAATATCTTCCCCCTTGGTTTAAAGATTATATTATCTTACCCAGAAACAGATATAATTCCTATTAGTGGCTATACATGGGGAATATATTCTTCAGGGCATTATTCTCTCATCCTGTTTCTCCATCTGCTTCAGGCCACTGATTTCAGTGCAACTACTTTTGATCCAAATGAGTGCAAGTGACTGTTGGTAATTCAAGACCATTAGCATATGAAGTTACAGACCCTTCAGGTTTTAATTTTGCCCCTTTGAAAGGAAGCAGCCTTAGTTACTGAGCTATACACAGGGGAAACCCTGACTATTCCTTTGACTTTTATGGTGTAGGTCAAATACCACAGACACTGATGGCTCTCCTGTGAAATCATGTAAAGAAAAATAAAAGACAGCAGATCCCCAAGTTCTCCTGTAAAGTTGCAACCTGTTTGCAATACAACAAGCAGGTTTATTTCTTTGACAAGCTGAACGGGTTTCACTGCATCTAGTCAAGAGTGGAGGAAAGGAAGATTGTTAGAGAAACAACCCAAGGTAGTGGGAAGATAACACAGAAAAAGTAGAAAGGATAGACACCCGCCCCATCTCTTTTACTTTGCAACAGGGATATTAAGAACAGTTCATTCTGCCTGGAAAAAAAACTTCATCACCCAACAGGTGCTCAACTGTAACAGATGTCAGATTGCACTTTTTTTAATGCTTAAACACTCCCTTTGCTAAGGTTCATTCATTTGACGTTTCTCAACTGTGAAAACAAACTTATTTGTATTGCCTTATCCTTCCTCAGAAGAGCCCCCCTTAATTAGATCTTACATGCAGCACTGAAACTTCATGATTTAGCTTGCCAAGATGCAAAGGGAACAGAAGCAAAGCTGTGCTTAAAAGTTAGCACATTTTCCCTACTGTAGTCATCATCATTGTTAAATTTTGACCTGTCCATACTGTCATACTTAGAAAATGAAAACTGACCACATACCACTGTGGTTTCACCATTAGTAATATATAAGGCTTTTTAAAATGTCAAAATTCAAGGTGACAATTTAAGAGGATATGACAAAGAAAAAGCATACAGAAAACCTGATAGTCCAACAGACAACCAAGCTCCAAAAATGCTGATTCAGACTATGTTGAAGTCAACCAAGCAGTTCTATACAAGCTTCTCTTCCAGTCCAGAGCTAGAGTCTCAGCTGGTGTATGGTTGGCATGGAGGTATGTGGATGACTGAGTGTACAGTGCCACCAGATGTACAAGCAGAGAAATATGGCAATTTTATAAAAGTGCTCTGAAAACTATGCTTTAGATTGGTAGTAGTCCATCCTCTCTGGTCCTGGGTGTGTAGGCACATGCATTTGGGGGTTGTTTATGGCAGAAAAAGAGGGTGTAACTGCAGGGGGGGAGGGAGCAGGACAGGCAGGAATTAAGGAAGTGAAAAAATTAAGCTGAATTTCAGGACAATCTGCCAGGCACAACTGTCAGCCTGCAAAATAATTTATCAAGAAAAGTGGTGGAAGCCTTGGTACCTGAAATACTTAAAATCAGGATGAACAAGTTCCAGATGAGAGTCATGTGTAGTAAGTAACCCTGGATGAGAAGGAGGAATGGATATGACGGTCTTAAAAGGTCAGTTCCATCTTTAATCTCTAAGGTTTAAGAAATGTGATGCAAATTATTTGGATCTCTTGATCCACCTAGCTATTACAGCAAACTTGTACACAGAACTCGACAGGAGAGCCACGGTGATCTAATCATGCCACAAACTTGAGTCAGCCCTCTAGCAAGACAGTTATTTTTCTACCTGCTTTAATGCCTTTTACCCCATATCCTCTATAAGTATCATCTTCCCTTTCTCCCCAAGGGCTACTCTCCATCCCCATGACAACTGAGCTCTGAAAGTCACATGGATAGCACTCATACCAAAATGAAGTGGTACAAAAAGAAAAAAGCTGCTTCTCTTCCCCTCCCAACCTCCTGCAGCTGTACTTTGACCTACAATTTACTTTTAAGAGGCTGAAGTGCGTCTATTCCAGCACTACTGCTACTGAAAAAATATTTCTGAAGATTTTTGGTTCTTTTGCTCCCCTAGGGTGGCTGCAGTTGAACATGTAAGGGACCAAGTCCTACAACAAACCAAGAAGTTTGGCCAATTGCACCAGTAGTCCCTTCTTGGGGTTTGCCTTTGATCTCTAGAAACAGTGCTGCCTTGATCTTCAGGAAGGAGTATTGAAGACACAAGCTCATGTGTTCAGAAGACAAACTCTCTGGAGATCTAAAATACTGCTGAGAGCCAAGCAGTTCCTGTGGAGAACATAGTAAGCAGAAAAAAAAGTGTAACATTCACAGCCTTTGACCAGCTTCCACAAAGAATCCCTCTCCCTGCTTCTGGAGTACAAGCAGTACTGGTTTGCAGTTGGGATAGCCTGGTTGCAGACAGGTCTGACCAGAGGAACAGTGGATCCACAAGGAAAGCAGCCAGCTGATCCAGTGAGGTCTGGCTGGGAAAGTCCCACATAAAATCCAGATGAATGTCTGAGCGCAGACTTACTGTATGCATACAAACGCTCTTCTGCCATTTTGATGGGGCATAGTAGAAAGGATATTAGAAGTAGAAAGGATATAGGATAAGTAGAAACCAGAATGAGTGACATAAGTGACTGGTGCCTCCTGAATCGGGGGGGGGGGG
>NW_017728992.1:50859740-50869533 GCF_001723915.1 Gavialis gangeticus | reverse complement strand
GCAGCCCTGTTGGGGGGGCACCAGCCCTACTGACAGCATCAGTGTCCCGTCAGGGGGGGCACGTGCACCCCCTATCAGTCACCTGGGATGAGTGGCAGGCTGCATTAGCAGAGCCTGGTCCACTAGGCAGTCTGCTGCTTGCAGCCTAGTCACCACTGCTGCTTCCTTTTACGTCAGTTCTCCACACTGTCAAATTGCCACCGATGTCCCAACTCCACAGGCCACACTAAAAATCACTTGTCAGGCCAGATCCAACTCACGGGGCGGGGGGGGGGAGTGGAGGTGCTGTAGGTTGCTGACCTCCATGCTATACTTCTCTGCAGTGGTCTTCACTTTGCAACCAGATGTGCTACTGCACTGCACACAGCCTTTTCTTCTCGCCATCTCATTTTTGGGTTTAACCTCACAACCCAACCCCAAATTCCAAAGCACAGTACCCAAACATCAGGGAATATTTACAAGTCCTACCCTCCTGTAGAGTTTATTAGTTTCATGTGTAGATGCTGAGACAGTTAATTAGCCAACCGTGCAGTAAACACCTCATGTAGACATGCCCAGTCAATACAAATACTGTCAATCCTTGCCCTAGTATCATGTGAAGGCAACTAGAGCTTTGGTTCAAAAAACAGTGATGCCATACCCTGTGGTTAAACATTCAGTTGTTTGTTTGTCAAAACACATACAGAATCTGTATAGACAATATTTTGACTCCTACTTATGGACAGCAGCTACTTATGAGACTCCAACGCATTCTTCATTAGCAGGTATAATCCAAGATGCAGCTAATTCTGAAATCAGACACAATCACTATTTGGAAGGCTTTCCTTTGTTGTTTTTCTTAATGGCTAAATAAAATTTGTTATTCTGTAAAAAAAAAAAGTACACCTCTTCGTAAGTTGAAAGAGTTTGACACCAAAATCCCAACCACCTGGCCAACCTTCTGGTGCAACTGAGGGAAAATTTCATTGCTAAAATGTTGGCACGTTTCATATATTCCTGTGGCGCTAAATGTCTCAGCTAGGGTAGGCAAGGATGACCAGCAACAAGAGAATTCTGTACAGCTCTTGCAAAGCTATTAAGAAACCTAACATAATGCACTGGAGCACACTGACCCCATCAGAAGAGCAGGGTGCGGCAAACAGTTTCAGTGGAGGGGTATGTGGAAGCAAGGATTCTCTACTTCGCTGAAAGTTTAGAGCAGTTTAATAAGAACAGAGTGTAGTTTTGTTTTGTATTCTTTTGCTGCAGAAGTTGTACTACTTAATCATAAAACAGAAGGCCCCAATGCTACAGTCTGCTCTGTGCAGAAAGAACCCGGAGCCCCCTGAAGCCTAGCTAAATTTTACATAGCTCCACTCAAACGCCAGGGTTCACTTAACATAGAGCTTACAGAGGCCAGAGTGAAACAGCTGTAGAAGAAAAAAAGAACAGTTTAACGATATTTTAAAAAGCTGGCAACGCTGCCAGCCACAGTAATTCATCATGATGCATCTATTTCCATATTCTCCAAAGGGTCACTGCTGAAAGTCCTATATAGGACAGAAGCTAAAGGCTATTCTTTGGTGTCTTTTTTTTGTTCTGCATTTGTAAAAGGATTAGCACTGCAGGGTCCCTATCAACAAATGGAGCTTCCAGGTGCTACTGAATAAAAACAACAGTAATTCTGGACTATATAAGTTCTTACCCCTGTGGTTTTTACAACAAGAACTACATTCTACCCCGCTTACTAAGTGTGTAAGGCAAACACAGGTGCCCAAATGCAATTCAGTTCCACCCTGCTCAAGTGCCTGCAAATGAAGTTAATGTAAAAGGTGGCTGGGCCCTCCTCCCATTTTTCTGTAACACAAATCTTAAGGGTCAGAGCATGGTGTGTTAAAAAGGTAGATACAATAATGGATTTTCAGGACTTTAAGAGGCTGGACTACTATGGCATTTGGGTGCCTAACAGGTAGAACAGAATCGGGCTCTCAGTCAAGAGTCTTGCAGTAAAGCAGTGAATGACGAGATTGACATCTGTCATTGTGTCTGTTGTCTTATTGAGTCTCCACAGGTCTGTAATGCCAACAGCATTTGGTTTTGGAATTTTACAATGTATTTTACGTAGACATATGTGTACATGCATAGACTCTTAATATATTTGTATTGGAGGTGATACCACCAAAGAAACCACCTTGGACACAGAGCCCAATGTGGCAGGGTACATGATGTCCCTTAGCTCCTTCCTGTGGAAATTCATCCTACTGTCTTGGGTCAGTGCCTGAAAGCAAGCTGAGGTTTACCAAGACAGAGCAAAAAAAAACCCCATGAAATAAAACAAACAAACAAAGCCTCAACAGGATGTCAGATATCATCACAATGACAATACTGAGGTTTGTTTAGAACTATCAAGACTGCCTGAAAGTCCTAGGATTGCAAAGACTGCACACAATTACCTTCAAATTCTGATGAATAAATTCCTTTATGGATTTAGTAGTGAAGCCCATGAACTTTAGTCAGCGCGGCATTAATCTTTACGGAGTCTGCCAGTACATAGTACTTGAGAGCATAGGCAACACACAGACATGCACTTTTCAGCACGTTCATCTCAGAGGAATATCTGCTTTTCCAAGAAGTTGGGGGAGGGAAGGAATAGCAACAATTTGTGAAAGCGAAGGGAAAAAGATGCCATCTACAAAGCAAAATGGAAAGTACCATTTCTGTAAAGCAACCTTTGTATGCTGCATTAAAAGGCTCTCTAACTTGCTATGTAGCAGACAAGTTCGAACAGGCTGAGATTGATACAACAGCATTCCCATCTTTGCTCAACAGTATCTCTGCTCTCCACCAAGTGTTGCCATAACACCTCAGAAAGAAAAAAAAAAGGCAGCAAACGCAGCCTGATGATGCTGCAACAGGAAAGTGATTCAGTACATGCTTTTAAAGACAAGTTTTCCCACAGGGGAAAGGGAAAAAAAATGTGTTCACTTGCAATTTTAATCCACTATTGCACAAATGGAGACAGAAAGATGAAGGAAATGTAATACGTGCATCCCAGTACTGCCCCACCTAGCTCACTTAAGAGATGTCATACAGTATTTTGGACAGGGACATACAACAATGCCAAGTAAGACAGGGAAACTTTCTGGAGGTAAAAAACTCTCCCTGCTGAGCGGCAGAGTTAAATGTATAAGCTCATTTCCTTCAGAGGCCCGTGTCTGTGTCTTTGTGAACTTCGAAGGGTTGCTTTACAGAAATCCTTAGTTGGGCTGCGTTTAAGGCTAACACAAGTGTAAAGCCTTGCCAGTGGCCCACACATTTGGATGTCTGTATTAAATTCCTCAGATGTTCCTTTAAAAAAAATATAGCTTTCATAAGAAAATAAGAGCAACTGTAGTAGCGCTCACATCAACATCAGATGCAGAGCACTGTGAACAGGAAGAAAAAAGTTCTACCATTAAAAACATACATGGTTGGATAATTTGACACATTTTTATTTGTTTAGAAACAAACAAACAAACATGACAAAAGACTGTTTCCAGAATCAGTCAGAGCCTAGTCCGTTCACTGCCCTCTAAACACGCTGGTAATGACCAACACAGTACAATTTACTGCATTATATGGCATAGAAAGAAAAAAACAACAGTAATGCTGAAGGTGCTCTAGCTAGAGCTCCCCTCACCACCACACCAAGATGATGCACTGTGTATTGAAGATATCAATGTGTCTGCACCATCATATAAGTGGAACAGATGAGTGATTGCCAAGTACCTGGTTACCCCTGGGAAGAGGAGAGAGACAGATGTGTGTGCAGAGGTCCTATCATCCTTTGTAGGAATTCTCCAAACCCTTTCCTTGACATGGCAGATTCATACAGTAAGCCTAACAGAGATTTCTTATAGTCCATGTCCCCCTCCACTCCTGTGACCCACCTTCCTCAACTATTTGGGACCTCACAGCACCCCTGGGGAACTCAAGCAATTGTTTATGCTGGAAAACAGAGTTAGGAAAATTGTTAACATGCTTCAGAAGTCTTTTTGTAAAAATCAGTAAAAGAGCTGGAAAAAGAAAGTTGAGAAGAGCCAGCCTGCTCTTCTCAAGCCACAAGAAACTGCTCTGTGGAACACAGACCAAAGATTAGGAACTTGTATAGAGACATGAACTTAAATGAAATCCACAGATACGGCCTTTCACATCCTCCTCTTCCCCAGTTTCAAGTCAGTCACTCCAGAGGTTTCACATGCCAAAATACATGTGGATGTCTCTACTGCAAAATACTTATGAGCTGTAAAAGGAGGAACAGTTCTGTCTTCCTCTTCTTATGATAGCGTCCCCCATGAGGTGCTGGCCAGTTTGCTCAGGAGTGTTACTGTTTGAGGGCCTCTGAATTTTTCCATTGACCTTAGCAGACTTTGGAGGAGGCCCTTCTATAGCTTACTTTGACAGCCTGAATTGGAGAAAACACCAAGAGGCAAAGCAGTATCTGTAAACTCAGCACAGCCTACCTATTATATAATAACTCCACCAGTCTACATAAACAGACATTTTCCCCAAGCAGAAAACCAATACCGTATTCAGTGTCACATGCTGGCATAATAAAAAAAAAAATTGAGTGACGGGCTCACAGTGAATCCAAATGTTGAGTTTTTGTCTCCTTTTTCTTCCTAAAGCAACAGTTTGTTTGATAACAAATGGTCTGGTTTTGTTTTTTGGGGGGGATTTTCTGGGGGGCATGTGGAGGGGAGGTTTAAAGGAGAAGTTGACAGTGAGAGGGTACATGCTGCAGTTTGCTGGTTCTAGCATGCTAAGCCAAAACAGGTTGAGCAGGTTAGATAGTAGGAGGAAAGTTAAAGCTAGACAACGTATGTTACAGTGGAACCGTAGCTATCATAAGCCCAGCTGGAGATGGTCAAAGAGTTTTCTTCATTCTCTTTTCAGCCAGTGGTTAAAATAAACTGAAAACACATTAAGACACTGTGATTATGAACTAGTTACTACAGCAATGAGGGGCTTTCTTGTATATGCATATACATGCATAAGGACATGTGAGGCTGTTATTCCAACAGGCAGAGAACACTCCTAATGAAGTACCTTATCAGCTGTCAAATTATCCAATTCAATTACAGGTAAGGAAACAACACGTATACACACACACACACACAATCTCCTTAAATGTCTGCAATATGACATTCTCAGTTATTCTTAAAATGCTGCATCTATGCCAAATCACTGTAATGCTGCGATTAAAGCAAAAGAAAAAACTTCTAGGTCTCCAAGGTGTTCTTAAATCACTAGCACTTGCTCAATTGGGATTCTTTTTTAAGGTTCATGTCCAAGATGGAGATGGGAGAGAACAGCATTCCTGTGATAACAGTAAACTAAACCTTTGAAGTGGGTGATGTTCCTGGGCACATACTTCCAAAATAAGGAAAAGGTCTGAAGGAGCCATGTGTTGTGTGATCACTATCTAATCTATCAAGCGGCCCATGCTCATTTGAACCATGACAAGGATAACAAAGGAGCACTAAGCTACGCTGACTACATGCTATTATATGGAGGATTTATGTCACTGTTGCTGCTGAGGGTGGTCTCACCCTTCTACAATTGAGACCACCTTCCCATCCTACATACACCTCCAAACCAGAAATCCAATCCTGTCATCAGCACTGTGCAAAAAGAGAAGCCTGTCTTAAAATGATCAGTGTCAGATCCGTGTACTGTTTAGATGATCCGAGACAACAAACACACATGCCTAGGGTTTAAGAGTAGCCTGGACTCATTCTTATGTTTAGATACTGAAGGGGTCTGGAAATGCAAGTATAGCATTCCTCATTGTGTATGCTTCAACTCTCAAGAACAATGGAGCTAATTACGGTCAGAGTATAAATCTTAACACTGAACTTCCTTGCTTCTCATGATCTTAATCAGATCTCAACATTTATGTTTGTGTGTTAACTTCCTCTGCTGGTCTTTAATGATAATTGAGATGGAGGAGGATAGTGTTTGAAAGCAGCGAGTGGAGTACAAGCCTGTAATAATGCCATCTCCATAAAGCTCTTTTGGTCCATTGAACTGTTGCATACTTGGAAGTAACAGCTCCTTTAACATCTCTTTTAACTTATGACAGCTGTTTTTAAGTTATGTCATAAAAAACCACTCTTCATACACAGACAGTTTATCTTATCTTGTACATCTTTATAAAAAGTCATTAATTTACTCTGTTACTGAGCATTTGTAAAAAGAAAAAAAAAGTTGTTTGGGACCTTTTAAAAAAAGCATTAATTCAGTTCTCATTGATCACTGGTCAGTAAAGTTTATAGTAAGATTTACAGTAAAATAAACTATTGCAGCCCTACTCTACTTATTGTTGTACCTTTTTACTGCCAGTTTTTCTTGTCCTCAACTTGAAGTCCCAGTAAGTGAACAGTTACTCAGAGTGTATTGCCTGATAGTTTTAATTTTCATCTAGCCCAAATTTTCAATAACTTTTTCATTTTTGGTAATGAATAGTACAAGAAAATAGCTCTTAAAAAATAGAAATAATTAAAAAAAATTGTTAGAGGTCAGTTTTCTGCTACAATGATGATTAAAATAAACTGTTACTGTATTTGAAGAAACATCTGGTTCTAAGTGTGGTGTCTTCTCCCTGATCAAGAAACAGAATATAGGCACCTGAAGTCTCTCTTATGTCACAGTACTTTAAACAGATTAATTCCATTAAATTCAGCATAAGAGTATGTTGGAAATCCTGTCACATACAACATGCTCAGCTGACTCCCCTACATGTATTTAGTTCAAGTTAGGGAACATTGCTCAACTGTAATTTAATTTAAATCAAAACATTCTCAGGAGCTGAAAAAAGAGGCATATCTTAATGCAAAAGAGAATGAAAACCTAAATGCAAAGCAATTTAATGCAATCTTATTTCAAATGAATGTACCAGATCATTCCTTACTATTCATAAACAAAGTATAAGTTGACCATATTGTACAAAGGCAGAATTTTGTACTCTGCTAACTCTGTCATAATTTTTTTTGTGTAAAATTACACTTGGAGACAGTGTGGAAAATGCTCTTTTTTGGTTTAATTTACCTTAAAGCAAGGGTCAGCAATGTTTTTGGGCAGAGTGCCAAAAACACCCGTGACCTCAACTTGTAAGATGTTGGCGTGCCTGGGGCAGATGGTGGGGGAGCCATGAGGTGCCTGATCCTTGTTGAGGCAGTGCAGCCCTGGCCCCTTGCCTGCCATCTGCCCTGAGGCATGCATGCCAAGCAAAATGCCTTCAAGTGCCACACTCTGGCACCTGTGCCAGGGGTTACCAACAAGCATGTAAGTGGAGATTTGCAAAGTTGTTCAAGGGTTTTCATTGCCCCATTTTCCATTACTTTTTCCCTAGGCACTTCTAAAAATAGCAACCAGAAAATGGCCAATGGCATGTCACAATAAGGCCATATTTCCCTATTTTAAGGGGAAGAAAAAGTTTGTCAGCACATCTGACTATGTACAAAACCCACATGTGAAGAAGCTGGCTATAAAACTAGCACAGGACTGCACGTACAATTAGCTTGTAGGAATTCAATCTTTGAACCCCACAACAACATAACACCCACACGAGAACAGATCAAACACCATAATTAATACAGAACTTCATGGGTGGGTTGCATGGAAAAGATGGTTTGGCAAGGCCTTACGGAATGCAGGCAGAGGAGATAGCTGTGTGCAAATATCCAGAGTATGTGTACCAATGCATGTCACCACTTGGCACATGCACCTTCATTTAAAGACCAAGGAAACCACTTACAACACAGAGTGCAAACAATCTCACTCATTTCCCAACCGACATTCAGGAGCTCTCACAAAAATCGTATGTTCCCCACTGACTGAAGAATCACCTGAACAGCCATGTTTTAAATCTAGGATGCTTTCAAGTTCTTGAAACACACAAAAGAGGGAAAACTGCTTTCTGGAAAAAAAAAATCTTAAAACTGAAAAGCAGAACCATACCATTTCCTGATAATAAAAACAGCTGCAGGAAGAGTATAGTCCACTCTATGCTTTCCAAAAAGGTCAAGAAAACAGTAAGGCGCTGGAAAAGAATATAAGACTGAGGGTGAAAGTGCCTTAACTTAAAGATACAAAAAACTAGAACTCTTGGTTCCAAAATGATGTTATTAGACCAACTGGGAAATCACAAGAAAATGGTCCTTTTCTGCAAGCTTTTGGGATCAAAGTCCCTTCATCAGGCTCTGAGAAAAGTATAAATGGTACAAGATGGTAAGAAGTCCCCATAGGTAGGAAATAAGCTTCATTCTTGCACAGAGGGAGCTGAAGATGGAAGTCTGTCCCCCTGGGTCCATGGGAATATCTTCTTTGATCAGTCTTTGCAACAGTTTGCTTCACAGCACAGCTTCTGAATTTGGATCCGTGATAAGAATTTCAAGACTTGCAGGCAGTCGTACCGCTGAATGACTTTGAGACCTGTCCCTGAGACGCTATAAAATATGCTTATGTAGCACTTATGTGGGTAAACCCATTCGGGTATTATTTAAGTGTGGAGAGAAAGAAAGCAGTAAAAGAATGGGCTTTTGGTTGCACACAGTACATTTCATACATTCTCAGCACCCTGGAATTCACACTTACGGATAAGCACTGGAAGCACTAACTGAGCACTTACAATTAGCTTTTGACACTGGAGCCTATTTTAATGAGAGGCCATATTTGTGGTTGAAATGCAGAGGCCATCCCACTGTTTCTCATGGAACCTCCTATGGAATTTTTAATAGCCCACCAGGGAGAAGCAATGAAGAGAAAATGAAAACTGTAGCAAACTCCCAGCCTATCTGACACTTCTCTTCTGGGATTTATAAGACATTAATGTTTAAGATTGCTAGAAAAGCAGAAAAAAGAACAGAGACCATCCTTAGGCACAGAACTGGAACAGGATTCATGGCTCATGCAGTATCCAGAAGGGAACTTTTTGGAAAAGCCTGGGGATAATTTCAGCTTTTACATGAAGACCTTAGCAAGTTTTACTCTGTCTCAACTTGATCATGAAAGCAAGACAGGCAAGCAGTCCTGGCCATCCCCAGCTTCCCTGCAAAAGACGCAACCAAACATACAGTAGTAGAACAACTCCACAAGAGAAGGCTGAGGGGGGATCTAGTGGCCTATTACAAACTAGTCAGAGGGGACCAGCAGGCACTGGGGGAGGCCCTGTTCCCCCAAGCACTACCAGGAGTGACTAGAAACAACAGTCATAAGCTGGCAGAGGGTAAATTCAGATTAGACATCAGGAGTCGCTACTTCACGGTCAGGGCGATGAGGGTCTGGAACCAACTTCCAAGAGAAGTGGTGCTGGCTCCTACCCTGGGAGTCTTTAAGACAAGGCTAGACAATCACCTTGCTGGGGTCGTTTGACCCCAGTACTCTTTTCCTGCCATGGCAGGGGGTCAGACTCAATGATCTGCTCAGGTCCCTTCTGACCCTACCAACTATGAAACTATGAAACTTGTTTGGCTGTATTTCCCGAGGCAGCACTTTCAACCTATTAGAACCAAAGCTCAGAGGACTTTGCAATACATTATCTGCTAATTATTGGACACACCAACAGCATACAGCTAGGGGAAAAGTAAGGTTGTAGATTAAAATTCTCCTGTAGCACTGATTTAAAATTCTTCCATCAAAATAATTCTGGTTCAACTATGGCTTTCAATTTTACAAAAGACCCACTTTTACACACCCTGCCATGAACTGTGACTAAGAGTCAACTTCTCTGGCACGCGTGTAGCTCTGTGGGTTCCAAGTAACATTCTCCTAC
>NW_017728992.1:50844424-50854740 GCF_001723915.1 Gavialis gangeticus | reverse complement strand
TGGGTCCAGTTGAAGGAACTTGCAAGTTAAGGTTTTTGGTCTCAACACGGTACTATTTTAAGAATTTTTTTTTAAAATACTTTTTCATATAAATAATAAAAAAAAAAAAAAAAACACCTCTCCAAAGACCACGTGTATTTTACTGCACAGCAGTAGTAATGGATCTACTCTTCCCAACATTCCCCAGGAACAAATTGATGTTACAACAAGCAGCTTTTTATACTGCTAACTTTCCTCTCTTCCACTGGCCCCTACTTGAACCCCCAACCTATATTTGCCATTATAACAGATCAGTACAACAGTAGTTCTACTGTTGAAGATGCTTGGTCAATATCATGGAAATGAAATGCAGATAAATGAAAAATAAATGAACTCTGCTTCCAAGGTTAAGTGGCCTACACGGCTGTTCATTTAAAACTGGGCTGGCCAACCTGCACAGGTGGCACAGGCAACTTCTGTATGTTACATGATAGATCAGGGAAGGGGCAGGCAGCACAGCAGCAGATAGGGCAGAGCAGGGGATCAGGCAAGGAGCACAGGCAGGAAGCAGAAAGCAGAGAAGGAGTTTGGGCAGGGAGTACAGGGACGAAAGCAGAGTAGCAGACCAGGTAGAGGAAGCAGATCAGAGTGGTACTCAGGGAAGGTGCAGGCCTGACTTGTGGCACATCAACCAAAAAGACTGATCTCCACTGATTCAAACCAATTCTTCCAGATGCAGGATCCATCATGAGCCCTTACAGTGTTCTCGGTCACACTGTACCTATTCCAGTAGTGGGTTTCGAAGTAGCAGGACATAATTTTTAACAGCCGAGTAACCGTGATAGAGACCCTCTTTCGAATGCTGATCCAGTCATCCAGTTCAGAATACAAGGCCATGTTTCAGCTTTTGTTCCTGAATGGTGTTGAATAGGACTGGTTTTCTTCCTCACGCCCTGCATACTGGGTTCACCCATTCAGACCTACTCGTTGACATCGGTTTGGGAAGGATGACAAAGAGGGACAAAGTGTTAAACTGTCCTAAGCTAAGACGCATTTGTAAAAGAAATGTTGGGGGGTTTTCGGAAGGCAAAAAACGTAGATGTATTCAAGGCTGCAGATTAAGGAAACAAAAAGGCATCAAAGCAGAGTTTGGAGAGAAAAATGGGTTTTCCACTCCACAACATTTTTTGCAATGTCAAATAGTTGCCTATTCTGGCATTAGGATGAAAGCCAAAAGCAGAAAACCAGGGTAAGTGAAATATACATTTATAAACAGAAAGCCAAAATAAGTGAATATACTCAAGTTCCTGCTCTGCCTAATTTAGAAAAGGGACCTGAAGAAGCTCCATCTCCCAGATCCCGAAGTCAGTCTCCCAACTACCAGGCTCTTACAGGGAAACTCTCTCTGACTAGAAATTTCATCCTTGTACAAACTGCTACAACTTTCTACAGGACCATACAGTATTTTCCAACAGAAAACTGTTTTGATGTTTTGCATGTTTTATATATACACAGCATTCATGTTGTTTGTACATATTTATTTTCTTTTCTTTAAAAGCTTTTAAATAAAACAATATGTGGCAAGAAACCCAGGAACAGTTCACAAATCACCTTCATTCTTCTACAGCAGATCTACAAAGCACCAGTCCACTTGTTCCTTCACCTCTGTGAGGCTCCAACATAATCTCTGCTTATGACATCACACCTACCCATGGAGTCAGCCAAAAGAGGTACGATAAGTCTCATTCTTTTCCACTTTGCACATTTTTGCCATGTTTTAAATATTTGTGTTTTGGCAAATAAATATTAAAAAGAAAATCATAAAAATTGTGCAATACCAGGAAAAAAGGGACTTGTCTTACCCCCCATAGACAGGCTGCAGGTACAACTGATGCTGAACAGCAGGCGTGGTATCACTCGAAGAGTGCCTGTAGGTGCTTCGCACAGAGGGAGTTAGCAAGCCCATGGATCTTCACTTTGCAAACCTGATACAGAAGTAAGTTGTGAACATTAATGTGAAGAATGCCCTTTGGTTACTACTTTGTGGCCTGCAAGATACAGTGCTACTGGAGTGTTGGAGATGAATGTGGAAAAACTGACTCCAGATTAGCTTTCAACAAAATGTGCCCGAGATGTATCCGTTGTGCAAAAAACTTGTTAAAGTGCATTATAAAAGGTTTAATTTCACTTTACATTTATCACCTACATGCTTGCCCTTCTAAAATTTACTGTCATAAAACCAACGATCTTCAGAATATGTAGGGTGCAAGCCTGGCACTAAAATCAACAGCAAATTCCCCTTGACTATGGTGGTCTCAAATTTTCACTCTTTAAGAGCTGTAATTACAGAGCGTCAGAGCAGGCTTGATTAATCAAGTCTACTGGAGTGTGGTAATTACCGTGCTCCAGCAGACTCCAGTGTCTTGTATATCACTGTCCCCATGCTTCAAAATGGCAGCGGGGCACTTTAACAAGCTTTAGTTAAAGCGACCCTGACGCCATTTTTCAGCATGGGGACAGGGATACACAAGACACTCTGGGCACTTTAATAGAACGGCACTCAAAGCAACCCTAATTAAAGCATCCCCCACCCCCTGAAGCACATGTATAAATGCCCTAAGTGATCAGAGATGAGTCTGAAACTTCTGCAAAATTACATTCTGCTGCTGCTGTTTTAAATCACGCAGTGAAAACATATCCTTTAAAAAGTTTATTAGTTTTTAAGTTTGGTGTCTAAAATCCATACAGATGATTTACGGGCAATATCATTTCTCAAACGGGTATGTCCTAAATTGGAATCTATTCCTTGTATCCATCTCAGCGCACTTCATAACTGCCAAATTCCATCCCAATAAGCCTTTAAAGAAAAACCTCATAAAAATTTCAAGTTTTGCTGTTAGGTTTTAACATGCACATTTCCTTTGGACACTTTCTTTAGTCAGTGGCCTGCATTCTGGCAAGTCTGCAGTTGAAATGTCATACGTGGACAAACCCCAAGAGACAAAGCCTTTTCTTTCAGTTATCCCCATGCCTTTCCTCTTCCTGCTCAGTGGAGAAAGGAGCTGAGACACATGCAGAAACTAAAGTTGGCAATTCCTCAGGGACTGACTTCAGGGCTGGGAAAGAGATATGAGCAAAGTAAAGAGGGCTAAACACAAGGGAGCTCTCCCCCCGATGTAGACAGTATAATGCTGGATGTGCAATCTTTGAGAGAGCTGGATGACAGTATCTCTGACTACCTGGATGCCATGGCTACCAGTTTCATTCACCTGAGATTGGTGTCTCCTCTGGACATCTTCAAGTCTTTTCATGTGTTATTGTTTTACCTGTTTTGCTCTTCATACCATTCACCTTCACTCAGAAGATAATGTAAATCATGCAAATGTTTCTAAACTGGATGTTCACCATGCAGAGGACCAAACAGCAAAAGACGACCAAACAATGAAATGCCAGCTAAGTGTCCATCTCTTCTCCACTCTTACCTGAGATCACCCCGCTAAACCCACATTGAAGCACTGCCTCCAAAAAAAAAGTGAGATTGGTTACGCTCAATCCAATGAAAAATATTCCAATTCATCCCTCGCCAAAAAGAACAAGTGTGAGACAACTCTTGTCATTTTACTTATATACAATATTCCCTTACCCCCACCTGTCTGGTTTCGTTTAGTTGTAGACTGTAAGCTCTTTAATCTTCTTATGAATTTGGAAAGTGCTTAGCAGATTTTAGGTGCTCTAGCAGTACAAACAAATGAATGAGGTAATTGTGTGAGAAAAAATTGTGGGAAAGATTAAATATTTTGCCACTTCAGTTGACCAGAGTATGTACCGCTATATACCAAACTATGTAAATTAACTTTGGGAACTTTTTTGTTTTAGAAGTAGAAATTTTTTTTGCAAACTAGTAATCTGACTAGTGCTTGCAAAAAAAAAATAAGGCTAATTATTTTGACACCATCTCTTACGACAACACCCAAGTACCCAGTGTACCCAGAAATCACAAAGTCTAAAAGTAACAATCCTCATCTGCCCAACTGTTCTTCCTTTACAGTCTGGTTGCGTATACTACCCATTTTAGAGCAACTTACCTGAGCTGGCACAAATACCAAGTGGTGCTTCCAGGTACTTGTGACCTGACTACATGTAATGATAGCTAAGCCATCCCCAATTCTTACATCTTCCAAAAATTTGGAATCATGGCACTGGAACTGTGTCAGAGCCTAATATTACATGTTTTCTTTCCCCCCTCTTTTAAAAATAATTCAATACACGTCAATTCATACATCCCTGACCGAGAATAGGTTTCTAACTCACTCCATTTTACTAACTCACTCCATCCAAGGAAACTCAACAGGCCTACAATTCCCTGATCCTTCCCCGTTCATGCTCCTGTCATGAACATACTCACCTGTGCATGTTTCCATTGGTGGTAAAGGACTGTCCACATACTGAACATTTATAAGGTCTTTCACCTGAGTGGACAAGCATGTGGCGATCAAGGGAGCTTGCTGAGCTCAGAGACTTTCCACAGATGCTGCAGGAATGGTCTGCTCCTCCAGTGTCAGTGTTATGCTAAAGGAAGTAATGGATCGTTATTGAAGTAACCAGGAACTATTACAGAGAACTGTAACAGGTGAAAAGCAAGGTGCTGTTTGTTTTCTTTCTTTTTAAATTGCTGCTTAGCACAATACCTTATGTTAAAGTATGCTTTATATCAGGGGCAGGCAAAATATGGCCCGTGGGCTGGATCCAGTCTGCAAGGCAATTTCATCCGGCCCACAGCTGCCCACCAATTAACTGTACCCTGCCCAGCCCACACACTTCACTCCCCAGCCAGCATGCACAGCTTGCAAATGGGGCCACTGCTGTAGCTACCAAGGGACAGCTCAGCTTCTTTGGCCTCCAGTGGCTCCTCCTCGTGTTTCTACTGCAGCACTCACTCTGGGCAGCAGGTAGGGAAGCTGCAGCTGGGCAGAAGCATGGGGCTGGCAGGAGCATGGAGCCCATGCCCTGTGGGGTGGCAGATCCTGGGTTTGTGAGGTGTGAGGAAGGGTGGGGGCTGGCGGAGCCCCCCGTACATCCCCCCCCCATGGTGCACAGCCCCTGCTGCTGGCAGCAGCAGCTGTAGACATCAGGTCCTTAGGGTGCTCACAGCCCATGCAGACGCAACTTCTTGGTGGCGTGCAGCTCCAGCCAGTTCCAGGACCTGCACGTGGTGGCAAGGAGCGGAGTCAGGCCAGCCTGCCTCTATCTCACGGGGCTCACGTGTGGCTCCCAGGACTTGCATGCCACCAGGGGGAAGCAGGAAGTGGGGCTCCCCGTCACTTCTGGCACAGTCTCAGGATCCACACATGGCAGCAGGGAACAGGAAAGGCAGCATAGCACATCGCTTCCTACTGGTGGCATGCAGTTTCCAGGAGCTGCATGCAAGCCCTGCATGACAGAGGCGGGCTGGCCTGGCTCTACTCCTTGCTGCCACGTGCAGCTCTCAAAACTGGCTGGAGACACCTGCCATTGGGCAGCTGTGCCTAAGCAGGCCATGAGCACCCTGAGGGCCTGCCACCTGCTGCTGCTGGTGGCAGGGGCTGTACGCCATGGTGTGGGGAGCATGTGAGAGGGTCCCCACACCCCCTCCTTCTCTCACACCCCACAAACCTCACACCCCTCCCCACAATCCCCCCGTACACACACACACACACTCTCACACTATCCCACAAACAATATACAAGAGTAAGACTTTATTTTTGAGCTGTTATGCAATTATCTCTATATTTACTATGCAAACACACATAAATCAGGACAAAAATATTTTTTAAAATAAAATTAAAATAAGTTTTAGTAGATATTTGACTTTTAGTATACAATTTGGTTTTTTTCTGGTTCCAAGATGGCAACCCTCCCCCAAAAAGAGCATTTCCAGGAGCAAGGGATGGGACTTCTAGTGGCAAAGGTCAGGGGTTAGGGACAGGACTTCAGATCTCAATATGGCAAACAGGGGGCGGGGCACCAGCCAAGGGGCAGGGCTACCATTTTGACTCTCGACAGCTCACCAAAACTCATTAGGCAGCCCTCCAGCTGAAATAATTGCCCACCTCTGCCTTATATGCACTTGTCCTCAATTAATCCCTTAGCTACTACAAAAGTGTACTAGGGAGATCCAGCAAATGGATGCCTATTGTGATGCTCAATACATCCAGTATTTCTACAGTAGAGTATGATACAGGAGAGTGTAAGGGGATCCAACAGTAAAAAGTAAGTAACAAAGAATGGGTGGTTTGCAAGTGGGCTGGTCTAGGATGCAGGGAAGATGCAGTTTGAACTCTATGACAAAAAAACAACCATAAGCTTCAGAGATATCAACTGAAGTCTAAAATGACTACAAAAAAGAACTTGGAGTAATATTCTTCCTTTGGATGAACAATTGGGGCTTTGACACTATATATGCTAAAAAAGAAAAGAAAAAGAAAGAGAGAGAAAGCGTCTAAAAATCAATGATACAATTCTGAGAATTAAACTGTATTTAGGTATAAAATGAAAAAAACGAAGTGAATATTATTCAATGATCATGAGAAAGTAAACTATGCCCTCAGTGTCTGTTTGCTCCTTACAATGCAAAAAAGGGTCCAAGGTGTCTATGTATTTCTTTTCTTTTAAAAAAGAAAGAGGAGCAAGGGGAGGACATACCCCATCTTTACAGGATGGGTACTATTTTGCATGATTGTCCTGCCTCCTAAAGCTGCTGCACTCTGCAGAGGGCAAAAGCACTTCAATGCCAAACTGGCCTGATGGCTCTGGTGTTCATAGTCTTAAATTGCATGGACCCTGAAGGAAACTACGCTGAAACAAACTATAAGCAGGATGTGTCTGGGTGATGGAAGCAGGTTTCAGAACCCACAGGTTACTTTTAAGTTTCACAGAAGGAACAGAAAAGGAAATCTTTCATTATCTGACATATCATCAGTGGCCGGGAACAGGGGGGAAATGGAAATCCTAAAATATTTTTTCATTCTAAAGCCTTTACAAGTGTATACAAGGGCATGAAACATATAAGGAAGTGAACCGCAATTACAATAAAAGTCATCTATGTCTATGCAGGGAAATCTGTTAATTATTGAAAAATGCATATATTTCCAAGTCAGGGCATTCTTTAATATAAACATAATATTAAAATGAATGGTCTGCATACCTGACGAATGTGCATAGTTAGCTGATGCTGTGTAGTGCAAATCTTTTCACACAGGGGACAGGTATAGGAAGACTTCTCTTCTTTTGTTTCCTGGAAGAGGGAGAACATGGGTGGGGGGGGGGAGTATATGAGAAGGAGATCCACTGAAAAGCTATCACCACAGCTACTGCTGGGAACTGAAATCCTAAGCCACACAAGCTCAAAAGCATGAAAACAGCAAACTTGTATTTACCCAGTTATCATCCTGAAAAGATCCCCAAGGGAAGATTTAGCAGCTTTAGAATTTTAAAATATGGAGCACTTCCCCCATCACAAAATACAACAGCTGTTTCACAGTGTGCAGAAACTCTGTAACAGCAGTTTAGGACAGGAAGTGAAGATAATTATTGTGACAGGCTGAAATTGCCAGAAAGAATTAGGTGAGCAAAATGCCATTATCCAAACTGGAGTTTGGGCAGAATGAGAAGGTCAACATCACCAGTCTTTCAAAAAGGACCTGTGGCATCTTTAATGGGCATGAGTCATCAGGGCCCAGGTTTTACATCTCATCTGAATGACAGTGCAAAAGGCACCGTGCCCTCAACACTGTGCTGACATCCTGCTACACTGAGTCAGAGGGAGGAGCTGCACCTACTGAATCGCCCACACAACTTTCTACAGCATCCTGTGTTTCCCCTGGAAGCATCCCATTCAAACACAGGCCAGACCCAACCCTTTTAACCTTGCAAGATCTGATGAGATCATTGCCTTAAATAAGAGGTACTGACGCGGGAGAGAACATGACAAAAGGCAGGCAGCATGAGCCTGACTCGCCTTTCACACTGATGAGTAGTGACAGTAACCACTGTCGAGTCACCTAAGAACAGTGTGAACCAAGAGTTCAGTGCTATATTTTTAAGTATGCCCTTGAGACATCAAGTCACCCACTGGTTTTGCAGCCATGGGTGGAAAGAAGGAACTCTTGCCTGAAACCAGAGGCTGTAGTCTTGCCAACTGTGGCCATCTGACCCCAGCAATTTTTCCTGCCCAAGTGCAGGGGGGCTGGACCCAATGATCTTGTAAGGTCCCTTCCAGCCCCTAACATCTATGCATGTTTGAACATCAGAACCACCCATCCAAATGAAGAAAAAGAAAAGGTTCCAACATTTCCAACACACACGAGCAGACAGCCTGGCCACCTCCTGGGTAACTCCTGCAGAATTCAGAGATCACACCAGGAGTGTATGAGGGAAAGTCCTAGAGAACATTCCTTAGACACCTTTCTTCTAGGGAACTGTCCTATAAAGGAAGGCCCTTTTTTTTTTTTTTTTTTACTGAATTCAAATAACTTCTTGTAAAGTAGGGCTATCGTATTAATAAGGTTCAACAGGACTTTTCCATTTGGATGGGTGGCCTTTTTCACACCCCTTCGGCCTCAAACAAAACCACTAACCTCAAATCTAAAGCATGGGACTCCAGCCTGACTTGCAGCGGTTAGCCTTTTTGCCTTCTCTTGCATACAAAAAACCTCCCCCTGATTACAGTTCTACCACACAGCTCTCTATTCTCAAGTAGGTCTCACAACACTACATGAACACAGGCCAAGGCTTCATGCATTTATCATTCATAAAACATTAGAAGCCAAGTGAGAAAAATTGCCATTGTGAAACCTGACCATTCCTAAGAAAGCTGAACAAATATGTCTAGTCAAATAGATGTGCGCTCAAACTTCCTCTTAAAAAAAAAAAGAAAAGAAAAGAAAAGAAAATACAAAACACAATGTTTACACCCACCCCTTTCACTGATTTAACTTTATTGCACAGGACCAGTTTGTGAAGTACCCTTCAGCTCCAATTATACTGCAGCCCTGTTAAAGTTGGCTCAGAGCTGAGAGAACAAACACGCTGCGTTGTGAGGAAAATCCCTGCAGCTGTGCTGACAGTTTAGATGGTGTTTAATCCACAGGGTATTTCTGTGAAATTATCAGCCTACTTTCCCCCCCACCTCCTTTCGAATAAAGGATAGCAATCTAACATGATACAATTAATCGTTCTGAAGCCTGCTTTCTAGACTGCCTGCTCTTTGAATCAGCAAATTAACAAAGGATAGAGTAATTACTGGTTCACCTTGAAGCAAAGATCAGAAACACACTATAGCAGAGCCAGAGGTGATTAGTATTGACTTTGGAGTTTATCATTAACTAAAATCCAAACTTTCTCCCTGACTCGCAAAGGGTACAGGCTGCATACCACAAAATAGGTCACTTAAGTCGAGGGTGGCTGAAGGAGGAATTCAGCTGGCTGACCCACTCCAGATCAACAAAAAGAAAAAAAAAAAGGTTTAGCATCACTTCTGCAAAAGTAGCACCACTGAAGAATTTAGTACACAGCATTAATCTGCCTCGCTGGAGCCATGCTGGTGAAAGAGCACTTCCTGAACTGAAAGATAAAATTAGCAGCTAATTTGTTAACTGCTTTCTTTATTAAAGCAAACTGGCATGGCTCTTGTGCACTCTGCTGAGGGCAAAACTCTTCCGAGTTTCTACATCAGGTTTCCTTGTTCTTCTCTATCGAGCAGCCTGAAGCTTCTTTGTTGCATCTTCTCAGTTACTTTGGTCTTGAAGAAAAATTATAATGGATGCGAACTGATGCAAGTCCATGTTTACCAGTCTCTGGGTAGTTGGGAGCCAAGATAAAGGCAGCATCATAAAAAGAACCATAGACTTGGGACAAAGGTTAAGGGCAGAGGATTTCACTGTCATCTCATGGAACACAGTGATTCAGGCTCCTGAACAGAGCCAGGCAAACCTAACTATAGCGACACCATGATACAGCCATTTACCCCCTACTCTCCCTAAAAACAAATCATCTCTTTTTTTGGAAAAAAGAGAAAATTTAATTTATTTTTACATGGTAGAGAATCCCTCCTAATCCTACCATTTACTCTCAAGCTTCTCCTGATCTGATGCCCATCAAAATATCAGGTGGAATAAAGGTCAGCAACTCGGAACAGACTTCCTTGAAGCCAAACCAGACAGAATCCTAACAGACAAATAAAGAAAAATGGCAAAAAACCCCAAAAAACTAAGGTCCTTGAGAAGCAAATTTAAGTTCAGGCTTAACTTCAAGAAGATGGAGATATTCAGAGCTGGAGATATTCACACTGGTAGATATAC
>NW_017728992.1:50835695-50839424 GCF_001723915.1 Gavialis gangeticus | reverse complement strand
ATCAGGTGGAATAAAGGTCAGCAACTCGGAACAGACTTCCTTGAAGCCAAACCAGACAGAATCCTAACAGACAAATAAAGAAAAATGGCAAAAAACCCCAAAAAACTAAGGTCCTTGAGAAGCAAATTTAAGTTCAGGCTTAACTTCAAGAAGATGGATATTCAATGGGAAAACTCACATCCCTAATTTTAGGCATGTGCTTAAGAGCTTTATTGGGTCAGGGACTAACAAATGGTCTTCTCCAGCTCTGATGTCTTTAAATTATTCTCTAAAAAGCTACTGGCCACATGGGGACAGGCAAGGTATTTCAGCCATCGGATACTATTTGAAAAGCAAAATGAGCATGAAAATGTAAATTAAGCCTGTACCCTCCACCAAGTTAACCCCCTGCACTGCATGCACACAACTCTATACCTGGTTCCTCCTGCCAATCCGGTGTGGTGCAGGAGACTTCGATGGGGATTTGATGTTCTGAGAGTTCCCACCATTTTCAGCAATCTTCCCCACGCTCATGACTGCTGACATCATGGCGTCAACGGAGGATAAATCCGTGCCTTCCAAACTGTTTGGTAAACTAGGCAATAACTTGAGATTGTTTAAGCTTTCAGGCTCCTTCTCTGGAACTGTAAAACAAAACCAAACAGTTGTTGAGACTCCCCACTGGAGGGCTAACAGCCTGCTCCATAGCATACAGTACATGGTGGAACAATACCCAACCCCCTCCCCCCACTACCCAGTCCATTTGATGGTAAGGAGGTGTCAAGTAGTTCATAACAGTTCAGAATCCTTTATTAATGAAACAGCTACTGACTTCTGGAATGTATAGGTCAAATTGCCATTTTTCTTAGGGTGCCTCCTTCACACTGAGTTTGATTTTCAATACAAAATCAGGACTGGGCTTAAATCAGATTTTCCTCTTGTTATAGCACAGTATATAGTATCCCATGACCAGACTGGAGCACTGCTGATGAATACTTGCTCTTACGAACCCAGTCTCTGGGGTGAGTAGGAGTCCCACGGAGCATCGTGTCAAGTTGAAATTGTACAAAATTTACAAATATGCGGGAGTCCTTTTGCCTAGTCAGCTTAAACCAGTTCCCCTAGTGAAATAATCTCTACCAACAAAAGGGCTTTTTTGTTACTATAACTGCCTTTAGGCTATGGTTTTTACAGGCATAGCCACTGTCAGCCAGGGGGATGGATTGGGAGTGCAGGCAAAAACTTTAGACCAGGCCCATTTCATTATCACATGCTACACAGCAACCACATTCCTGTTACACACAGATATACTTAAAACAGCTTGCAGCCCAACTACTTACAGTACTCATCTCTAACGCTGGTCATCATCTGCTTCAGAAATACCACAGCAGCATGTTTTAAAACTATGTATTTTCAAAACCCAACTCATTCAATGGATACACAGTGGAACGTAAGATTTAATGGGGTGTATAAAAGGGAACACATGGGAAATAAGAATATGGGGGTGAACATGAAGGGACATGTTTGCCCCTGTGCACTCAATCCTTTGCTGAATACTGTTTTTGGAAGACAAACAGTTTGAGCATTAGAAACAGGTGTTTTATACAGATAAATAAAGTGGTGCCAAGTTAGCAGGAGCCAAGAAAGAGCTCTAGTTCTGAAGCCCTGTAGTGGTGGGAGATTGTTTATGCACTTGTGCTTCTGTTTAAGATATTTTATATTCATATGTATAAGTGACTGAGAGTGGGGAAGAACTTCTCTGTAAGCCTGGCTGAAGCTTTAAATTAATGAGGCACTCCATCCTAGTTAAACACATACCTTCATTTTCCTCCCCTGACTGCTGCACAACAAGGTTATCTTCTTGCTTGCTGTTCTCCTCACTTAGTGTAGTATGCTTAGCAGAGTCTGGATCCTCAGCCTCTTCCTCAACAGCACCCTCTAGTACTGTGTGAAGAAAACATGGATGAGAAAGAACAGAGAGGAAAAAACAGTGTTAGGAAGCAAAATGTACATCATGCCCTTAATTTATCACCAAGATGCAATTAACGTAAAAAAAAAAAAAGGAGAAAGGGATAGTTGTGATATTGCGGTGATATATAAAAGTAAACTGCAGCTGGAGAATAAGTTATTCAATAACTAGTTTTTGATGGCATTTTAGAGGATATGAAAGCAGCTGACACTCCAAAGGAAACAACCAAAAAACAGTGATGCCCAAGGGAAGGTATTTTTCAGCAAGCAATATTGCAAAATATAATTACAGTTTTAAAATGGAGAGCTGCACTATCGTAACTTTAGAAAGAAAAATAGCTCTGTTACTTCACTATTGAAAAATAATACGCATTTTACAAGCCCTGCCACCTCTTTTCAAAATGGTGTCCATCAGCAGACCCTGAACAGCATCCTAAAATGTTTCTTCCTTGTTTAGGCAAAGGCCCCAAATTAGAGTTAAACTAAATAGAATTTTTCTTGTAAAAGAATGTGCACATCTTACTGTAATTATCCTCTTGATAGTAAATGGGAACTTACACATTTACACAGCATGTTTTCCCCTAGGATCTCACAGCACTAGGCAAATGTTAGAGAACTATTACTATAACCTAGTTATATACTCACTTTGCAGGTGGATGAATACAAGTCACAGAAAAGACATGTGGGTAAGGGGGTGGGAGGACTTTTTGCCATCATGACTCAGTGGGTGTGTCTATGTGTTCATTAATGCGCTTTTGCTACTGCTCATTAAATTTAGTACTACTAACGTGAGGTACTAACTAAATGCTCATTAGGCTGCCCTAATGCACAATAGCAAAAATGCATGTTTTTTGTGATGCTTAATGCACAGTAGCCTAATTTTACTGTGTATTAGCACGGTTTTTGCCGTGATGCTCTAATGCACAGTAAAATAAAGCTGCATATTAAAGCACACACGTAGATATGCCCACTGAGTAGCTCTTTATGCCACAGATTATCCTAATCACTAAAACAGAATCAATATCTAGAGGTTTGACACCTCATTTGCTTAAAATTTGCACAGGGACATACACACCTTCCCGAATTAAGACTCGACTATTAACTGTGACGGAAAACCTGGGTCTGGTCTGCAATATGAAGTTTTGCCAGAGTAGCAGCGTGGGTTGCGATGTAAATATATCATACTCCCTTAGTCTGTGTAGCTATGCTGGCTTGACCCAAGCATGGACAAAACCCTACTAATAGAAGGGGCCTTTAAAAGCTTAGTGCATATTGTTTGGGGAGGTGGTGCAGCTACATCAGCCGAAAAACCTTTGTGTCAGCATAAGCATATCTTTACTAGGGTGCTGCACTAACATAAGTAAGCTACGTGGAAGAGACTCCATTGTATATACAAACCCCAAAGTACTGGTTCTCAACTTTTTTAAGACTCAGGGTACCCCTCTTTACACTCTAGGCAGCCCTCAGGAAATACCAGCTCCTAGCTTTCACTTGCTTTCTTGACTGGAGAAAAATGATACAGCAATTCTTCAAAGAACTCAGAAAGACTGAAGCGGATCTGAATGGTTTTTGACGCTATAAATTCTTATTTGAACTCTCTACTGGGAGAACCTCACATATATGTTTGCATAACTAACAAGGCTAATGTTGTGCAGTATCCCACAGCACCCTTAAAAGGATTTCACAGCACCTTGGTTGAGCACTACTTCCCTAAAGGGCTCTAGGTCTAGTGCTCATGGTGTATAACGGGGGGGGGGGGGGGTCTGTGTTGTGATACGCGCA
>NW_017728992.1:50833208-50835610 GCF_001723915.1 Gavialis gangeticus | reverse complement strand
CACTGTCGCCCTTTGTGGGGAGGGGCAAAGGTTGCACATGTCTTAGGGCTCTAAGGCTATAGTGGGGCTAGTGTGGGAGGTCCTGGATGGAGGGTGCAGGGAGGGGGAATTCGTTTGATAGCCACGCCAAAAATTATCCTGCCACCCTCCAAATGCCGCTCTGACCCTCTTCCCCTGGCTGCTCTGCTGTCTACTCCTAGCCCTGTCTCCCTGCCTAATTTTCTGCTTTGCTTTGCGCTTCTTGTCCTATCTGCCACTATGCAGCCTGTCCACTCCCCAATCTGCCATGTGCCACACAGAGGCTGCCTGTGCTACTTGTGGCACATATGCTGCAGGCTGGCCACCCCTGGTCTATAGACACTAGACTGCCTCCCTAATCTGGGCTTTTAAAATTATTTGTTACCTCGTCTTGCATGAGTTTGCATACAATTTATTTCTATCCATTTTAACAGCCTTCCATTAAAACAATCTGATGCTCCTTATTGACAGGGGCCTGATCAGTAATGACCTAAGCATTCAAGTAGCCACTAAGTGCAATAAGGGCTACAGATGCTCAGCATCTTACTGATCAAGCAGAACTTTTCTAGCACTGCTGAATTTATTACCTGCTCATTTTTGCACAACTCTCCAAGTAGATTTTATCTGCTGCAGTCTCAGTCAAATCTATATTAGCCCATACAAATGGTACTGCTCTATCTTTTTCTAAACAGCAGGGGGGAAAGGCTCTCTTGCTTTAGAACACCACAGAAGTGTTTTGATGGCATTTCCAATTAAAAGTTAAGATGACATTACTCTTAATATTTTTGAGACTGGCCCAAGTCTCTTTCTAGTTACTTAACAGCATCCTTTACTTGTTTTCTCAGGGAAAAAAAATGGGTGAAAATATTCAGAAGTATTTTGTTTGATACTTTAAAGAAAACACAAAAAGGAATAAAGCAAGACACTTATTTAAGCATCTTTCATTCTAAGCTGAGGTGTTCTTGATTTTTTCAGCCAATAACCAGTGTCTCAGTTATCAATTATATTATTGGAAACTTCCTGAAACAGAGAAAAAAAGTGAATCTATTTTATATAACTGCCAAAGCAGGGTGTGGCCCACAGTAATTTCAAATACTGTTGAGGATCTGTTCAGAGAAACAACCTCTGCATGTTTAGCACTGTCTTTAGTGCTAGCATAGAACTTCCTTTCCAGCAAGGAAAAAGGAGTAGACGTGCAAATGTTAGCCTGAAAAATTCACCTTCCAGTTTTGCAGCGTCATTGACAGCTTGCATGGTGTCCTTCCTTCAGGAAGAACGAATGCACTATGAACGACAGCCTTTTACAACATCTGAGTACAAATAGCTGTTTTAACACTAAAATACAACTCTCTGCCAATTCAAACAAGATGGGTGGATGCTGATTTCTCATGTTTTTAAAGGAAGACAACAATTTCTGTACCTTAAAAAAATTCCTAGCTTGCCAATAGTTTTTCATTCTTCAAACTATATCATTGTAAGTATTACTGCTGCATACCAAGATGTATTTCAGCACTATGGTGGGAAATAAAAAAAAATAAAATAACACTGCTGAAATAAAGACAACCACATGAAACAGCATGCGCTTTTCCTGAAAGAACAACTTTATTTGCAATAGAATAAAGCAACAATAATTATTATACTGGGCCAAATCACTCCTTCCTGTGGTGGGGAAGCGTGGCTGGGAGCCTTGAGGCAGGAAGATCCTAAGTTTCCCTTGAAGAATGCTATGCAACCCTGAGGAGTGGCGAAAGTCCCTCCTCCAAGTAGAAAGCAGAGGGTTTGGCTCTGAATCTATGGATCTCTGGGGATCCACTGAAGAAAGGTAGCAATTGGAATGGAAGTTTTGTCTCTGGCTTAGTTATGGGACTTGCCAGTTTTCTTAGCTCTCTCCCACAGACTCCTTTGCTTACAGCTGTTTCTGGCAATCCCTCCCCTCACCCCAAAGAGGGTCCTTAGTGCAGAGGAAGCTCAGCCTGAGAGGTACCACACCCTGAGGGCTATATTAACATCTGAATTACTTTGAATTTTTTGTGGAGTGGAGGAGTGATCATATCGACACAAGCACAGTACAGGGCATGCCTTGGCCCCTTTCCCCTGGTGCTGCTGCTGAAAGCATGCTGTTGGTAGAGCCGTGCAATTTGACAGGGCCTGTGATATACTGCTAGTGGAATTTGATGGGCAGGGAATGAGTTGTGGTCCTGCAGGATCCCCAAAAGCTACCGGCCTCCAGTGTTTGCTTGTGATAAAAAACAGTCCTGAAGCAATCGATAGCCAGCTAATGGGAGAGGCATTGAGGAGAGGGGAAAAAAAAAAAAAAAAAAAAAACAATCATGCAAAACTTGTTGTTTCCCAGTCAGTCTAAAAGGGAAAAATTTTGTTAAATA
>NW_017728992.1:50823210-50833178 GCF_001723915.1 Gavialis gangeticus | reverse complement strand
AAAAAAAAAAAAAAAAAAAACACATCATGCAAAACTTGTTGCTTCCCAGTCAGTCTGAACAGGAAAACATTTGCTAGATCTATTTCCTCCTTTGGGATAAAATGC
Organism: Gavialis gangeticus; assembly: GCF_001723915.1. NCBI lineage: Eukaryota > Metazoa > Chordata > Crocodylia > Gavialidae > Gavialis > Gavialis gangeticus. The sequence continues at coordinate 50,833,073 of NW_017728992.1, read as the reverse complement.
GACTCCACAGTATGCTGAAGCACAGCCTATCAACATTTACTTCCCACTCATATTGTTTTTGTTTTCTTTTGAAGAGACAGTTTTGGATAGTTAGAGCATCTTCTCCTTCTCATTAGACTGAAAAGTACTAAAAAATAAAGGAAAAGGAAAACCCTGCTTAAACTTTGAAGGGCGAAGGCCATGAGGAGGAAGAAACGATGCTTCTTCACAGTCCACAGTCACAGCCATCTGACTCACCAGAGAGGCTGTTAAAGAAACATAACGTGTGCCCCAACCCTTCTGGAGCTCTTACAAGTTTTTACTCCAGTTTTTTCTACTGTCTTCCCCACGAGCTCTCCCTTTGGAATAGATAGGAAGAAACACACAATGCATGCAGCACAGGCAAGAAGGGGGAAAACCTGAGGTACAGTACAAAGCTGCTCATTGTTCTGCCTTAAAAAGAAATCCACATTCATGTTACAGGACAAGCCATGCACTAATTGGGCCAGGAATTAGGAAAAAAACAAAACCTTTTCTTGGTTTCAATAAACATGCTATGCTATATATCACAGCTATTCTTTTTGGAGAGGAAGAGATAACTGTTTAAAAAAAAACACACACACAAAATTGTTCATATCGCTTTTCCTTTCCAGGCCTAAATAAGCAACCCTGTCCCTACTTTTAGTTTCTATCCTGCCATAATCATTTGGGGTTTTTTCCCTGCAATGATTTTCTAATGATCTGATGAGAAATTCAAGTGAAAACAATGAAATGATAACAAAGCCCACACAGAATGTCTAATATTGAAACTCAAGCAAGAATCTGCAAGCAGAGGTCTCATCTGGAACAAAAAGGTCCACAACAGCTTCTTTCAAGTGCTCCTAAAGACACAGATACAATTCACACCTGTGTATTATTGTCCAAGACCTATTCACCACTAAAGATATGCTTAAATCCTAATCTGAAGGCTAGGTACATAACTTCTGCCCGGGGGTGAACTGCACCAACAGAGAATAAAAAGGAAACAGTTTCTCTAAGCCATCTTCTGTGTTACTTGGTCACTTCAAAAACATGGCTTTAGATGTAATGAGATTTTGCATCAAAGCCCCTGGGGAGATAAGAGGGTAGAAATGTGCTGGGTGGGAAGAAGAATGGGTGATGCTATTCAAAGCCACCATCTCAAGCAAAGAGAAAGTGAGGGGACAAAAAATAAAGTTTTCCAACTTTCCAACTAACCTCGTTAGTACCAAGTCTGTCCCTGACACTGAAGTATAGGTGCTGGAGGACCCCAACTTCAGAGAAGGTAACTGGCAGCGTCACCTCACTGTCACCACTGCTGAAGCATCAAAATAGAGCACCCTACAAAAAACGGAAAAAGAAAAAAAAAAGGAAAAAAGAAAAGAAAAAGAAAAAAGGTAAGAGAGCAGAATGGGACATTAAGCTGGTGGCACTTTCTTCTGCTTGTCAAGTGAAAAAGACACTGAGAAATTTACCCTCAATGCCTGAATGGCAATATAGAATGGCAGAATTTTCCAGGGGAGGGAGGAAATGGGAAACTATAGCTCTAAACTCACAAAAAAACCGAGAAAAATACATCTTTAAGGGTATCCTCCAACTACAGGGGAAAAAACCTGCCTGTCTTACAAACCTTTCATTTTATTATATATTAGGCTCTAATAGCAATACAGTACTTGGTATATACAGCATATTCCTATGCAGATGTAATGGTTTCTACTTTTACTTCTAAATAAAAAGAACTACCAAAATTACTTCCCGCCTGAAACCTTCCTACTCAATCCTCATTCCTGCCCCTTAGCTCGGATGATCAAATCCAGGTGTGCCATAAAATATACAGGACTTGCAAAGTGTTCAAATTAATAATGCTAAAGAAATCACACCTGATTCACTATCATGCCGTGTCAGTATTGTACGACAGTAACTGCACTGAAGTTAGCGAGTGACACTGGTATAACATTACAACAATGCCCTACTGAACCAGGCCGCTTAACTTGTGAATTTCTTGGGTGAGATTCACCACTCTAGTCAGCTGTTTCTTGCTGCTGCAGAGACGCAAAACAGCCACAGCATTACTGAATCTGGCCTCTTTCTTGCCCTTTGAGCTTCATTTATTAAAACTTAATATTGTATCAATTCTTACTTATTTTATGATCTGGTAAATGTGCATCTTGTGGGAGGGAACTGCATCTCATGAAGAACTCATGACTTTCTGAGACAAGAATGGAGAACCTGACCTACTGTAAAAATTACTGAGAACGAAAACACAAAGTTGGGTAGTACAAACCTGACTTTCCATTGCCTTGAACCTCACAGAGTTATATACCCACACCAAGTCTCTGCGATCCCCTCTCATGCTGACTAGATGACATTCTGGCCACAAGGTACAACACACCAGACAGTCAGATGCTGAGAAACGACCACTACTGAGCAGCCCGTATGCAGAATGTAAGCAGTATTGCCAGCTCGCGTGATTTTTAGCGTTGCTCTTAAAGTTTACACTTTGGAATGTGAAAAACATAGCTCTTTCTTTTATAGATGAATATAAATATATAGAAAAGAAAGAGCTACGTTTTTCACATTCCTGAAGCGTAGACTTTGAGAACGCCAAAAATCACAAGAGCTGGCAACATTGAGTATGGGGACTCGCTGAAGAGTTCTCCCATGACTTTCTTACTCCCTCCAGTGGCAGCCACACCCGTACACAGAGTACCTCATTGCTAAGCAGGTGACACCAAAACTTGCTCAGGGGAAACCACCCCTCAGGCTTGCATTACAGTTCAATCAGCTGTGTGGTTTAGCTCATTTCCTGGGACAGGGTTGAGAAGAGACAGTTCTCCCTGTTTCAGCTGCTTGAAGAACTCGTTCAAGCAGAGAGGAAATTGGGATTTGAAAGTTGTCTGGAGAATTTTAGGGCTATAAGCAGCATTTCTACCTATACAATACTAAAAACAAATGCTATCAGGAGGAACGTGCAAGCAATAAACCAAAGTGAAGGAGGAATTCTCTATCATTCCCTGGAACCCCTTAGGCAGCAGCAAGGCACGGTTATAAATGTAGGTGGGGGAAAGGGCTGTCTTCCTCCAAAGCAAAAGGGGCTGACAGCCATGAAAGGAGGGCACCAGATTAGATGAACCTTTGGTGTAATCCAGTGCATCTATTCCTGTATTCCCTTGCTACTTGTTACAGGCAAACACAAAAGCAATACTGTCTGCCCTTATAAGAAGAACTGCTTTGCATGTGTTCAGAGAGCTAAGGCAGCTGTGTGGATGGCTTAGTGTTCCAGGAAGTTGATGTGTTTCTTGGCTTCAATTCTGGTTTGTTTGCCTTAGACGAAGTGGCAATCCATGAGAGAACCTTCGCCTTCCCCCAGGCTGGCATTGGCTGCAATAATACAGAGGTCCTCGAGACGTCACACAGCATCTTTCACCAGACTGACAAGCCTTTCCCAGTCTTGAACATGATGATTCTGCTCTTTAGCCAGTACTGGCTCCCAGCCCACTGGGCAAGGAGGAGACTTTGGACAAAGATGAAGGAGACTATGGGAGTCTGGGACAATTCTCTTGAGAGCAGCACAAGGCACTAACAGAGCTCTGTTTCTTAGGCTGAGATGCTTAAATTTCTCTGCTGACTCCCTCAAGAAGCCAGCTTTGGGGCAAGAGGAAGAGAAAAACCAAATCTCATTTCCATTCGTGCTGGGGTGAAGATCCAAAAATAGCATGCAAAGAGTGTGGAACCTTGTGTGGGCAGAAGAGGCTAAGGAAGGAGCTAATAAATAATGACATGCTTTCCCTTTTGTAGCCCTAGGTCTCCTTTCCCCTGCTGAGCATCAGTGAGAAGCTAGAGGTAGCTCTACCTCTGGCGGGAGCAGAAGGGGAAGTAAAAAGGCACCTGCTAGCCCAGACTGGGTCTCAAGTATCAAACTATCACTTTGTATGCCTGCCTTAGCCAGGAAAGAGGATGAGACTGTAAAATAGGAAACTATGCTGATCAAGAGGTTTGGCTTTTTTTGCTTTTTTGTTTTAAGTTTTAAAGACAAACAATATGGCCACATACACAACCACACAGAGGAAGAGCCATAATACAACCAAATCATTAATACAAGTAATCTTTAAACCTCCAGGGAGAAAAACAATGGTGCATGTTGAGATGTCGGCTACTCCCTAAAAGGAAAGGCCGTCCAGGCTCTGTGCTCTAGCATATGGAGGTCCAAGGCTGGCCAAGCTCTGTGCTCTGGCATGTGGGGATCCCACACATCCAAAAGCTGGGAGGATGAAACAGATGGGAGAAAAAGGAGGAAATCTTCTGGTGAGCCCAGGGACTGGGGGAAATAAAAACCAAACAAACTTTGAATCCAAGACAAAATGCTCCTGGATTCTAAAAATGCATGATGAAGAAAAGCTACAAGGGCTACTGAGCAGGACTAAAAGCTTGGCTGGATAATGGTAACAGAGAGGCTCAAATCCCAGATGATAGAGCTAGGGATGTCTTGCCCTTTTAAAGTAGACCGAGAACAAGCATCTGTGCTCTAGCTTTGTAGCTGGAGCCTGTGCTCACTGGTTTCTGATGCAAATCGAAAAAAATGGGGATTTTTGTGCCTTATCAATTGGTCATGCAGATGCCGAGGCATCCACTGCAACGAACTGTTGTGAGACAATTGGGCTGGTTGTTTTCTTATTACAGCATCGTGGAAACAGGAGGAGGAACAAGAATGCCGAGATGAAGGAAAGCCACAAACTGATGTCAGATTGCTCACTGGCAATTGGTCTTTGCACCTGTTAGTCAGGAGGAAAGGGCCCGTCAGTCCCAACTGATGGATCAGATGAGCAGAAATGTAATCAGCCATGGCTTTTCAGTTTAAGAGCAGCTTCAGGGCAGCTAGAGGGCAGCTTCCCCCAGACTTTAAAAAGGGGGGGGGGGTTAAACATTCAAATCTTGGTAAGAAGGTAGTTTGTGAGCAAACTCTTATATTGGGTTCTTCTTCCATAGCCGGAGCTGTCTGCTTCAACAATGATAGGCAGGGAAGTGATTAGAAAAAAAAGCAAGATGATCTGTGTGAACTGTGCAGAGGCAGCAGCAGTAAAGCTCCTGCAATGTATCTTTTGGTGGAGCTGAGGTGAAGAACCACTGTCACTCCTGAGAGATCCTTTGCCAGAACCCAAAACAGAGATAGAGATAGAGAAGTTTATCTACGGGGGAAAACATTACCAGTAAAAGTAGCTTTGGAATTAAATAAACTAGGAAAGGGCATGCTCATCATGCCTGTGAAACTATTCCTATGTCACTATGCTGATCAAATTCTGTCCCCAAATGGGACAGGTTCAGCAATGCACATTTTGGCAGAGTACCCCCACAAATCTCTCAACACAGGTAGTAAAGCACCTCTGCCACGAAGCACATGCACAGTGCCAGTCTCAGGGCTCTCACACTGGAACACGGCACACAGGAGCAGGCAAAAGTACTTGCCACATTACAAGATGAATCAGTAAAAACTAAGTGTGACTTTAGACAGACACGAGGACAGAAAATACAGGAATAATAATAATCATTTTTTAAAACCATTTCAGGGTGGCTGTGCTATCAACTCTCAGAATTTCAAAATTACGAGTTTTGTTACCACTTGGTAATCTTTACTTTTGCTCAAAAATATGTTTCTAACCTGCAGAGTTAGGGAGAAACATTAGAAAAGGTGAACCCTACATGTTCAAAAAAAGCCAAAAGAAAGAACTCTAACTTATGAGGGGACGGCTCCTCCAATCTCAAGCCATTTAAACTAGTTGTGATTTCAAGGGCTCATGATTTCTGAACATTTGGGGGATATCGATTCAACAATGGAGAAAAATCCTTTTACTATAGCAACTGTTTTACACCTCTTGGCACGTACACAATGGAATTGTTTCCTCTATTTTTTAATGAAAATCCTTAGTATAGTCTAAAGTATAATATTCCTAAAATTTTATTTCTAAGCTAACATAGTCAACATCCCCCTTCCAGGGCTACTCTTTACAAATTTACCAGATTCATTTTAAGGGGAAAGAGGTCCATTTAATTTACACACACATACCCACAGACATATCCACCCTCCCCATACCAAATTACTTAAGAGTTTGCAGCAATTCTTGCTGCTTTTTTCCAGGGAGCACGACTTGCTGACAGGATTAACTACTGCCAGACTCACAAAACTGGAAGACAGCTGCCACATGGCAGCCATTTATTACAAACCACCATTCCTCTCAAGTCAGGAAAGACAGACCCTCTTATTTTCATCTGTATTATCAGCAGGGTTTCTTTGCTTCACAGACATTAGTAACAAGGCTTTTTCTAAACAAACACCCTCTTTTCTCCCCCATCTTGTTAACATCATCATCTTCCTGTCTTCTGCTTCTGGCTGAGCATGAGAACTAGCCCATCATGTATTCCAGATAAAATCTCAATTAAGACCATTAAAAGGTTACCATTCATAAAAGCGTGTGCGCACACACACACCACTCCACAGTAAAAAATTAATTAGGAAATTTTACTTAAAAAAAGAAAAGTTTAATTCTTTTTTAAATCTCCCAAAAAAGAAAGCGATAGAAACTGCTACAAAGGAGTCACGGTTTTACAACTGACCCCCTCAAACTCAGCCCAAAGATATATTTTTTTTCAGTCTGGCATCCCTTTATTCATCTATAAAACTTGATATGGACTATCATTGTCTCTGGTTAACTGCTGCACCACCAACCCTTTCATCCTTCTCCAGCCTATGAAACTTGAAAATACATATAGGATTGAGGCCTGACTCTACTCCACTCAACCATCCCATACTACAGTTTTGCATTTCCTTCTCCAGATAGGTTTCTCAGGCATCACTCTCTTACATTCCCTTCTCAAAATGAAATACAAATACACCCCAGACACCATTTCCATTAACATTCAGTATCACAGTGCATGTTAATCATTCCCCATCTTCTGGTTTTAAGCCCCATTCCAGAGATGCTGGTCAGCTGTGTAATTTTACCCCGTGCATTGATACATGCATACGCACACGTGCAAACACACACACTTTTATCCTCAACATGCATATGTCACAGACACCAAGAGTACCACAGGGACTCAAACTGAGGTTTACAACTTCCGCAAAAAGGATAACGAATCAGCCCATGTATAAGATGTACAAGTATTTCATTATAAGTATTTCACAGCACCAAAATAGTTGTATTATTAGTGGACAGATGCACATAATCTTTTAGATAGGCAAGTGTAAGGTTGTTTGTGGAGTCTTCATTCTGAAATGTTTAAATTCGGTTTTCTATTCTAAACAGGATAATTTACTTCTAAATGTACGTACAAGTCAACAGGCTACTAAACTTTCCAAACTATTGATTTTAAAGAGTTTTGAGAACCTCAGATGCAAGACTTCCCTTAACAGTGCACTTCACTATTACTCCTCTTAACTTTTTAAAAGCAAATTGTTTTGTAATCTTACTTATTTTCATGATTACAACAAAATGAAACAAGACCGTTTAAGTGGATTAGGAGCAACCGGTTTCTGCATGAACCCTCAGGCGACCTGACATACAGGGTTCATCAAGGCTCCTACTGACTGAATGATGAAAAAAGCAGCATATACAGGGCTAGTTTTCATAGAGAGGAAGCCTAGATAGAGGTGTCAATTTTCAACTTCTAGAAGTCAGAAGAGCTTGGGACATGTTCTCCAAAACATCTTCAGCTTGAGGATGGGGAAAGGAGACAAAACAAAAACCAGGCAGATCTTGTAAACTTCTAAGTTCCTTGTATTTCTTTTGGTTCAATAGACTTTACAAGACCCGCAGACACTTCTCTAAAAGGGATTTTTCAAAGTACAGAGGCCTACACTAATAAACCCAGTGAGGACTCTATCAAGGTCAGCATGGAGCCCAAGCATTATGGATGACAAAAAAAAAAACAGCTAGAGAGGCCTGGACAGAGGCTTGACAGACACTGCTGTTCCCCAGTGCTGGAAACTCAGCAGGAAAAGGCTTGCTGACCTTTGAAACTGTCTGTTTGGAGTAGTCTTAAGAGCTACTTGGCTGCTAGGGCCATAATCTCTTGTCTACCTTGGCGGAGCAAACACTGAACTCAGAAGGACTGTGACCATCTGTATCACAAGGGAGTCTGGCCCTGGGAACTTAAGAGATATATGGATGCATCAGTAAAGGAATCTGTCAGCCACACCTATCTGGACTGAAAGGTGCTTATAAACCAGTGCAGACTATGGCTGCCCTACTCATTCTCTCTGTCAAAGGTTCAACATGCACAGGATCCATTTCCTACCATGTAATGCTCCAGCTGTTTGGCTCAAGATGGCAAGATACAACCTGCAGCTTCCACAAGCCACACCTCTAACACAAAAATCAGGACACCAGAGATGTTTTTCTCTGACGCACAGAAATTTAGGTACAGTCTTCAACATGTGTGGCTCTGGGTACAGAACAGCCTGGACACCTGTGATATATTTGCACACTGCAATGAATTGCAGGAAGTTTATTTTAAGAACGCTGGGGGAAAAAAAAAAAAACCTAAAAAAATTATGAACAGGTTTCTTTGGTGAGTGACTGAAGTTTCATGCAGCTCACTTTCCAGCAAGAAATGCCAGCTGCTGGTCCAAAACCATCTTCCCCTTCCAAAAAATTCCTCTGCTACTACCTCACACATTAGCAGCAAATGGAGGATACAGACAACTCTTTCTACAATCCATTTATGAAGAGGGCTACTCGCTTCTTTCTCCCTGCTCTCACACAGAGACAAATCGAACAGCCAAACAAAACCTGTTTCAGGCCTAATAAAAAATTACATTTACAGCAGACCTGATTCTAGGAGATGCAAGCAGAACAGGTATATACACATATATAAAATGTAAGATATAAAATAGTGAGTCAGCTAATTGTCATTTTTATAGACATATAAGATAGCAATGTTACATTTGTTATTTTACAGATGCTGACCATGATACCACAATTTAAACTTGCTATGATGAACAATGTCCCTGTGTGTCCTCTCTCTCCCCTCCTCACTCTCAGGCAGACACATGCACCCTTCTCTAATTTTAAGATAAGGTCATTTGTAATTCTTGAACAGGTGGTCTGGCTCTCCAATTTTGAGCCAGTATATATTATTACAGTGTAATTCCACCAACTTCAGTGGGGCCACTCATAACCTACATCAGCATGGGAAGGGGGGGGGGGGAAAATCAGACCTAGAGAACATTCAAGTGAGCTGAGAAAAGTTCAGCAGTGGTTTGCAGAATAGGTCACAACTATGAAAGCTTTTATTGTATTTATCCTCTATTGAGAGACCAGTGGAACTTGAAGACTGCATCCTCTGTTCCTGGTTCTCAGGGGCATACATTAAGTGTGAAAACGCCACGGTTGAGCTGGACTTTGACTCTGCAACATTAAACAGTAGCAAAGGATGAAATGGCAGGAGACAGTGATCCAAAAATAAGCTCAGCTTCCAATTCGGATCTCACCCTCCCACAATATATAACATTTCGGTTAGTTTCGGGGGAGATGTCATACTGTAATCAAGGGACTATTAGAATGACCGCCCTGAATGAGTTAAAATGAAAAAGCTGCTGAAAAAAGTAAAACCACCAACTCCAAATAAAAGTGACTTAATAGTGTGACGTGGCATAACTCTACTAATTTCACAAATGATCATGTAACACTTTTCTACTTGGCGCTGAGCTGGCCCCACTCATTTCACTTTGAGAAAGTGTAATTTTTCTCTTGCTTTCAGAAAGCTATCACCTGTCACTTACTGCCAGCTAAAGCAGTATCTAGCGGATCTCCGTGTCAGACTACTATGAAGTGGCACTGTATAATTTAGTAAGTTTATTAAAGGTAAAC
>NW_017728992.1:50813914-50818210 GCF_001723915.1 Gavialis gangeticus | reverse complement strand
GGGTTAAAATGAAAAAGCTGCTGAAAAAAGTAAAACCACCAACTCCAAATAAAAGTGACTTAATAGTGTGACGTGGCATAACTCTACTAATTTCACAAATGATCATGTAACACTTTTCTACTTGGCGCTGAGCTGGCCCCACTCATTTCACTTTGAGAAAGTGTAATTTTTCTCTTGCTTTCAGAAAGCTATCACCTGTCACTTACTGCCAGCTAAAGCAGTATCTAGCGGATCTCCGTGTCAGACTACTATGAAGTGGCACTGTATAATTTAGTAAGTTTATTAAAGGTAAACTATGTACGCTACACACATCTGCACACACACGGAGGACACCCCTGAGAGATGATGTCATGTGAGCTTTTTGTGGCTGATACAAAATGCTACACAATGATAGACCCCCACCTACATATTCCACGAGGCCTAGCCAAAATGAGAGAAAAAAATGAAATCCACCCATACGGCCCCTGAAAACCAAACACGGGTGACTTCTGAAATACCAGAAAGGACTTTAAAATAGCAGTAAGACAGTTCCCCCAGGTTGGGGGAATCCTAAGGGTTATGATGCCACTGAAGGTAGTCACAAGGCTCTGTGGTGTCTGTGTTTTATACCTTAGTACACTCAGGGGAGTGATTAGTTCATGATAACTGTGCTCCCTGGGGTGCCTAATTGCTTAACTGTCTTAACAAAACAAAAAGGGCTGTGCAAGCCTAAATCACAGTAGATTAAAGAAACGCTATCTCAAGAACAGCCAAGCTGTATTTGCTCCTTTTTCCTGAAACCAGCAAACATTACGTTTTGCCCACATATGGCACATGTAGAGCTCAGAAGCTGTAGATCTGAGCACGTACGTGCTACTAAATTGGTAACAAATGCTCTTAGCGTTTTCTTTCCCAAGACACCACCACTATGATGATGCAGGAAAAGGAGAGGAAAAAAACACAGTAAATAGAGATCAGATGACTTGAAATACTAGTTCCATTCATTTAAACTCTTCTCCTAATTATTACACAGCCTACAATCAAGAATGAACTTCAGACAGAAAGTGGGGAAGAGAATGGATGATTGGATCCTGGTGGCATTTGAAAATAAAAATCCCAGTCAGTAGCAGCTGTTTAAGCGTTTCAGAAGGCCAAGAGTTTCAAGAGTTGCTTGCTGTGAAGTGACTATGCACATAGTTAATGCAGCCATATTTAAGCATTTTGCCTATGATGAAACAAAGGGCCCGATTCTTCTCTCCCTTTTGCTGGTTTTACACAAGCACGACTCCAAGGACCTCGGCAGAGATGCTGCTGTTTGCATCAAGGTAAATAAAAAGGGAGGCAGGGAAGAATTCAGGCCTGATATGTATCTTTCTAAGTTCTTGAACAGCTTAAATATGAAAGCGTCCTTCTCAAAAAAGACAACCCTGGTCTCCTCTGTCCTTTTATCTTTCCTTAACAGTTTGCCATCCAGTGATAGGAGGGAACCTCAGCTGCAACAGCCTACGCTTTTATCTTCTGCTGACCATGCAGCAACACAAAGCGGAGTGCTGGATTTCCTGCTGCTTGCCTAAAGGGGCTGTTCAGCTTGTTTAAATATTACTTGCCTTGGAAGCCTTGGAGTTGTGCCCAAGCAATGTACTGTATCTTCCCAGCATCCATTTCAGCATGTACTTTAAAGGTCTCTAAGTTCGGTGTACTATGCCCTGCCTCACTACGGGAGGGGCTTGATGCTTTTAGAAAAAATCAACTTGTTTTTTTCCCCACCTCTTTCCACATGCTGCACACTGCTGCAGAGCCAACAAAAGGCTCCTCCTTCCACAATGCTTTCAGTTCAATAAAGCGAACTAACTGTCTGAGGAAAGCATGTTCTGCTACGAAAGATTGCTGGTAGGAAACAAGCAAATACCACGTACCACATAGCAACAGCTGTCAGTGAACAGCTTAGGACTACACAGCGGTAGCAGTAGCACGTTACTTGTCGATCGCAGGCCAGTGACCCCTAATTGCACCACACTTGGAACTCAATCTGGAGACTTCTTTAACTTTACCCATTCCTTGAAGCAGCTAAAGCCTGAGCCTGTCCGATACAACTACGGTGACCAACTCCCAAGCAGAGAGGGGGCATGCATGCATGTCTCCATGCAGTGTGACTGAGCGAACGATGGCAGCTGATAGCACGTGCCTGTAAGGACTCATTTCAGAATGATTCAGTCTCCCTGATAATGCTCAGTTGTGTCAGAAGGATCCAGTGCTCCCATGAGGCCTGTGTGGAATTACTCTGAAGTGGCACACGGTGTCCCGAACCCCTGCTTCCCCAAGAATTAAAGTTTGCAGCTGACCAGAGGGAAGTGGGAAATGCTGGCTAGAGAAAAAGAACCCATGCATGTACACATAGGGTTGCAGGAACCCACCCGGGGTTAAAACCGTTCTTCCTTGACAAAGCTCTTGGGAAAAGTGGCAATACAAACTAACTTTGCAAAAAGCACCACACTAGTAAGTCAATATTCTGCAAGTCGTTGGTAGGTCACTGAACTAAATAAATATCTCATATATGAAGCACAAATAAACCAAGAAATTAGTGAAACGGCCACTCCTTCACAAAAAGGGGAGGAGGCAGCTGCGGCAACAGCAGTAGTTAATGAGAAATCCAGGGGAAAATGCAGATAACAGAACTTTTATTTCTTCCAACAATCAAGGTCTATTCCAAATGTTTTTTTCCTATCTTTTTGCATTTGGGAACTTCTGTAGAGTGGGTTCATGCTAACTGTGCTCTCTCAAAGTTCAAGCTGAAACGATCAAACAGGGCCTCGCCCCCCCCCCAAAAAAAAAGAACACACACCTTTTAATCTCAAAAAAGAAAAAGATCCTTCACAAACCCTTTAAAAATGTTCCATTTGCACAAGTACTCAATTACCAAACCACCAAGGCTGAATCTTGGCTACGAGGTCAATGAGGAGATAACCTTGGCTAATAGCATCAATCCACATTAGCCCATCTGCAGCAAAATATGGCCCACCTATTCAGCATCCTAATATACCCAGCCCTCACCTTAGTCTGGGGCTGATAAACAGTTGATACGAATGAAGAAGAGATAAAAATCCAGATTCAAAACTCACTTGTGAAACTTCTGAACATTTAATGCTTGCTAGGAAAGCTCAGTAAACATGATTCACGAGCACCCTGCAAAAACATGCAACTTGCAGATGCTTCATTGGCATCTTTGTATGAAAGGCAACAGCTTACTATATATTATTTTCATACATAATAGAATCACACACACACCCCAATATAAATATAAACAGAAATCACAAACATACTTAAGATTGCGGTGGCAAAGAAATGCCAGGTAAGAGGTGGACATTTCTTTTCATCCATTCTGCTGTGGGAGCAAGAATGAAAGGTCTGGGCTGAAGGGCTTCATGTTTTTCTGTTTCTGGGCTCTGATACTGCAGTACAATGAGATGAGTTAAAGATGGAGTGGCAGTGAGTCAAGTGCAAGCTCGTGACCAGTTCTATTTCCACACACTTCATGCTTAGAATGTCTTTGCTGTCTCTGTCCTGCAAAGAACCCTCTTTTCATTCAAAAACCTACTTGAAACTCATTTCTTCAAAGCCTGCTGATAATGCTCTTCCTAAGCAAGAAATATATATGTTAAGTAAATAGCTATTTACACTGTACAGTTACTGAGTTGTGCCCAAACTGAACAAGAGAAGGGACCCCATGCCACAGACTTCAGTCCATTTAACCTAGGATCTGTTCATTCTTTGCTCAAGCGCAGGATTCAGTTAAACACTCTGAGATGTGCAGAAACACTCAGGATTTACCACTTAGACACAAACTCCTTAGTTAAAAACTGTGTCTTCCTCCACTTCTTATACAGAACCAAGTGTGCAGATGATGCATAAAAATGTCTGCACATCTGCTGAACTGGAAAACATCCTTCCATTTCTTTAAGCTCCATTTTTTTGCATAGAAATCAGCAATTTTTCCAAAGTAAAAAAAATCCTGACTCAACTCTTCACTCCTATACTCTCAAAAAATTTTTAAAAGGCCATAAAAGTACACATGCAGCAGAATGCACTACATTACAGCACCAGTATGCATCTCAACCATACAATGTACACTTGCTATGCAAAATGGAACAACTCATCTGGAGTGCTCATGATGTTTTCAAAACACAGTATTTGCCAACCTTGTACCTATTATGCGATGCACTGGGAATAGTACACATGTTCTGGAGTATGTAGTTAGCCACTTCCAGTCAAAAACAATGCAAAAAGGGGCATCAATATCGTGGGGGGGGGGGGCGGGGA
>NW_017728992.1:50807684-50808914 GCF_001723915.1 Gavialis gangeticus | reverse complement strand
ACTCATCTGGAGTGCTCATGATGTTTTCAAAACACAGTATTTGCCAACCTTGTACCTATTATGCGATGCACTGGGAATAGTACACATGTTCTGGAGTATGTAGTTAGCCACTTCCAGTCAAAAACAATGCAAAAAGGGGCATCAATATCGTGGGGGGGGGGGCAGGGAGCAAAGCATAATTTCGACTACATTCTGTCTATCTGCAGCACTGTTAGCCTCACTCCTACTGCATTGGCCCATCTAGAGTCAGCTATGACATGGTGTTTAGGTAGCAAGCCATAAATGTTACACAGAGCAGGAGACACAGACCATCAGCTGTTTCTGCACTAGAATTATTACATTGACAGAGCAGAACCATTTTGCTTCATGAACTGCTGCAATGTTTTAACTTCAGTGCACAACTCTGGGAGAGGGAAAAGTTATGCACTACTTACAGCAGGGAGACCACAGTGATTTTTCTACAGCCTAACAAAAAACACCCCACCCTGAAAGAAAGGTTTTGAGGGGGAAGCACTATTTTGTGCTAATCAAAAGTTAAGAAATCAGATTAACAGGGTTGCAATCAGCTCTTCCTTCCCCCTCCAAACAACAGAAGAGAGTCTTGTGCCACTATGTACCACAGGCCTCTACAGCAGCACCAAGGAAACCATTCTGAATCACTGCCCTTCGAATTGCAAAGCTACTTCTGGCCTTTTCCCTTCAGGCCAGAGCTGCTCTCATGCTTTTTATTTCTCATTTTTAAAAACTTCTGCTCCTAATAAAAAAGTTAGTTCCAGTATCATCACTGCCTTGCATTGCAATATTCTCCAGTGAACTGATTAATTAGCAGACCCATCCTGACCCCTCAGCTCCCACCAGGCCTATAAGTGATGCAAGTACTTTGCTTCAACTCTTCCTCCATTTTAGTTTTGTCTTAAAATGGACTGGTGATCCAAGATGGTTTTTCATGTTGGGCTGCAAATGCAAATGTCTCCATTGGCCTGGCTTGAAGAAACATTTACAAATGTTAGCAACTGAACAGTTCATTAAAGCAATGGTTTTCATGGAATCATAAAATCACAGAAAATTATGGTTGAAAGAGACTGTAGGAGGTCATCTTGTCCAACCGCCTGCTCAAAGCAGGACCACCCCAACTAGATGATTCCAGCTAGGGCTTTGTTGAGCTGGGCCTTAAAAAAAAAAAACTTGAGCTCCTAGAGGAATTAGGCTATGGCCCAACTATAAGTGAGG
>NW_017728992.1:50797386-50802684 GCF_001723915.1 Gavialis gangeticus | reverse complement strand
ACTTCCAAGGATGGAGATCCCACCACCTCTCTAGGCAACCTGTTCCAGTGCACCCTCAACCTGTGGTCTGCAGGTTCAACCTGTGGTCCAGAGATCCCTGGGTGTCCACAAGCTATGTCTATGGGGTCCACAAAAGATGACTATGATCAATCAAAAGTATGTGAATACCCACACTTACAATTCAAAGGGGTGTACACCTCCATTCAAATTTTGTGGAGGGTCCACAAAAAAATGGTTAAAAACCACCACATTAGAGAAGTGTTCATCAAGTTCAGGCTTAAGCAGTGCTTAACAACTGTTTAGGCAAAGCAAACAATCAGAAAAATATCTGACACTATCTTTGTCTTCCAACTTTGTAGCAAAACTAATACTGCCAAAGGCACAACATGCCAGGCAGGTACTGACCCCTGCTCTAATCTAGCAAACAATTTTTGGGGGACTAAGACACAAGATGGTGGTGAGGTGAGGGGACCAGCATAAGCCCCCAAATCACTACTTCTATAGATAAGTGGCAATACATTGGATAATGGAAATGAATAGAGAAGGCAATATTATCATGCCTTCATGACACTATGAGCATCCCAGTTCAAAGGAAAATATTCAGAGAATGACTATGTCAAATTATTTGCAAATCTGCTTCTTGATCTAATACTTCCTATTCAACACAATGCACAAAAATAAATCCCTTCCACAGACATTACTAAAAAAAAGATTTAGTCAAAGCAACATCTTTGTGGGCCCAGAATTTAAAAAAGAACACAACACCCACCCCTCCGCCAAACAGTTTAGAGTTGCCATCTTCACAGGAGCAAAAATGCATGCAGATGGGGTGGGGGGTGTTAAACAAGAAGGAAGCAGGAAAGGAAATGCATACTGATACGAACAAACTCTTACAGGTCAGAAAACCAAACTCCTGGCTAACAGAGCAGAACTTCTATGAGCACAAGGAGCACACTCACCTTCTAAGAATCCTCTTCCCACCCCCTCCTCAATACTGTTTTATTTATTGTAGTTTAAAAAACTGGACAACTGATTTCTAACCATGCATCAGAAAAATTGGCTAACAGCATGTCACCCAACCTACCACATGAACTAACCACCAACGAATAAAGCTGGTGGTGAATTGCAAATTTTGCTTCACCGAAGTGTTAATGGCAGCTTCCATTGCTACACTACTAAAACACCCACTCCACACAGTCAGACTTACAACTGTATATAAATATCTACACATCTGCTTCTACCTGGTGGATTACAGGAGATGGAGGACAGTATTTTTAAAACAAGCATGTATGACTACCACTAAAATTAGTCTCCTGGTAATTTGTAGGCAATACACTATATATATTACAGTATATTACACTATATAAATAACTGTTAAAACCAGTTTTCAGTTCAGCTTTGCATGTTGTACGCAGAGTCTATGTGGCAAGGAGAAAAATAATAAAATGCTTTTGCTTTCATTTTAATGAAAGCAGAGAAACTCCCCTCTGCAATATCATTCTTCATACGAGTATACTTAATCCTTAGCTAAGATGCTATTTTTTTAAAAGCAGCAGATCAAGGACTTCACAAAAACATGCAGTGGAAACACTGTCTTATTTTTAGCAATCTAGAACCAAACAAACATAATTATCAAGAAATAAATGGAGGGAAGGGGCTGTCTGTTGACTTTAGACATCAGCAGTTTTATCAACTCCTGGCTATGAAACATGAGCTAGAAGTTATTACAGCTTTGGGGCACTACATTCAAAGGATAAAAAGATCTATAAATCTTATTTTTTATTTAAAAAACTTTGAAATCAGCCTGCTTCTACACCTCCTTGCCCTTGCTAAGGAACCCTGCAATTTTAGCATTACTGGTATGTTCAAAGTTGCATAATGCTGCTGGATCTGTTGCCTTAATGGGGTTATTGATGCGTGGTCCTACAGGTGTGACATGCCACTTCACTCTAGATCCTCTTAGTATATGGAAGGAAAAGTAAATATTGCTGTAGAAACACTCCCCCTTCTTATCTCAGTAAAACACTGCAATCAGAAGGCTGTAATTACAAACTAAGGGCCCAGTACCGCAATTGGGTTTTCACCGGCAGACCCCTGGTCTGCTTCCTTAGCTCAAAGAAGCTTCACACCTGAATAAGGGTCTGGCCTGGCAAAGCAGCTTGTGAAACTGGGACCCCAAGTAGGTAGATGCAGTATAAATTTTGTTTACATGTGGTACATAAATACTTAGTCTTTTTTTCTCTAATTAAAAAAAAACTGCCGAAGAGTTCCTTGTTCCTGTTTAGCAAACTGCAAATTTGGGGAAAGTACTTTCAAGATACTTACTGAGTCTGGAGTGGCTGGCTGGCCCTTTAAATGCTTGACACCTTCATGAGAAGGACAAGTTAACTGCATAGGGACAAATTTTACAAAAAGCAAGTTTTTATGCTGTAATTACAAGTGCAAGGCAGACAATTTAGTAAACGACTATATCATTTGCATGCATCTGGGAAGATTTAGCAGCAGCATCTATGATGGGAATGAGACTAGACGATCCTTGAAGTCCCATCCAACACTGATTCTACAAGCAACAGCACATACACTACACAATGCATTAAGAAGGCCCTTAATTGATGAAGCAAGGCACAGAATTGCAAGATCTCATCTGACCGCTGAAACAGCATGCAGAGTTTAGATCAATGTAATTCCAGTCTAGACTCATCTCTTGCTTATGTAAATGAGGCAGAGATCTGCCCTTCATGCAACTGATGAGAAATATAAAAAATATTTCCATTTATCCAACCAATATGCTTTAATTCTCATGGTGACAGCACTCAATGTTAATACAGAACTCCTTCCTGTCTCCCACTTGTAAAAAGTTAAACCCATCCCTTACCAGGACATTTTTATACATTCAAAGAAACTGAGACCTTGCTGAAATTTTCCCCCCCAAAATTCAATACAAAATAAAGTTTAGTAAAAGTTGTAAGCAACTAAGAACAGTCTTAAAGTGGGAAGCATCAAACTGCCTCAAACACTGTCCATTCTTGTCAGAACTCTTCCTCACCTGTTCAACTGCTGCTTTCTTGATACACTAAAATTAGGATTCCCTGTTTGGGAAAGGGAAAACTGGATCCATTTGTCCCACCTGAGAACCCTAATTCCAAATTTGTGGAAAAGTGCCCTCTCTGAAACAGTCAGAAGACTAGACCCAAATTAAAAGTTACTGGGACTGCCAAGCTCAAACATTGAAAGAATCCACTAGCTGGGTCCAAAAAACACTTCATGAGAGTAAACAGAGTTGCACAAATAAATGCCCATGCAACAAAGAAGGCTAGAAACCATCTCTCTAAAAACAAAGCTTGCTGAAATGCTTGTATAAATCACGTGACTCCAGGAGCTGCAGCTTTAAGAAAATATGGACCATGAGACGTATTAAAACTGAAAGTTGACAACACTAATTATTTTCCTCTCTCTTTCTCTCCATATACAATGTTTTTCAAATGGAAGTTACTCTGCCACTGAGAAGTGATAAACTTTATAAAGATAGGTAGAGCCTTCCCATTCCAGAAGGGCAGTATATTTGTGTGCATGTGTGGCATACACATAATCCAGCAGTTATTCACCTGGCAGCAATTTATTTTCAAGCATTAAACTAACGTAAAAAAAGGGACTTATTCTCAAGGCCTAATGTCAAGTTTGTCCATCCCTTGTGTTCTCCCAGGAGGGTACAGCACTGAGAAACAGCTGACATTTTCCTGGTTTTTATTAATTCAGTGCTGCAGTCAGTCAGGCAGCAGGGTTGGCGTCTATTAGGCAGTACTGACGCATTCTCAAATAAACCTGAGGGGATGATTTATGTTTAATGCACATGTTATACTGCATGTGTGTTAATTACTGCATGCAAACCTCCTGTTTCCTTTTAAGAACTCTGAAGTAGAGCACACTGTTTTGTTTTTCAGTTTTTCCCTTTCAGATATTTCTCAAAACATAGCCACTTCTTTGCCCTCCACCATTTACTCAGAAAGGTTAAAGCTCACTGATCTTATGATGGATGCAAATCCTTTGATGAAGCAAGAGTTGTTAACTGCTCCTTGAAATAGTCTGATTAAAGATCAAACAAGTTAGAGGCTAACACCCTCTACAAGAAACTTTAAAATCCACATGCAAACTCTCTTCTCATCATCTCAAATGCTAGACCAGTGTTTCTCGAGTCTAAAAGGTTGAGGCATCCCTTGTCCAACTTGAGGCACCCCTCAGATAATGCCAGCTCTTAGTTTTAATTCATTTTTTTGACTACAGAAAGATAACAGAACAAACTTGCTGTTGCAAAGAATTTAGAAAGACCACAACAGGTCAGAATATCTTTAACACTATGGATTCCTTTTTGAAATCTCTGGGTTTAATCTTGTGTATCATGTTTACACATCTAACAGTGCTACCATTATGTGGCCCACCATGGCACCCTTGAAAGGATCTCAGGGCATGCCAGGGTGATGTAAAACCCTAGTTGAGAATCACTGTGCTAAACAATAATGGTCTAACAGAAGTTACCTTAAAACAAAAAACAAAAAAAACCTGCCCTTCTCCCCAACCAGCTAAAGCCATCAGATGGACCTCACCACCTGTTAAGCCATGAATAAGGTTTCTGAAGTAATCAAATAAATAAATAAATAAGAGGGATGCAGGGGAAGAGAGAAAAATCTCAGAATATAAAGGGGGGGGGGGGAGCAAGGCTTTTGAAGTTCTACTTCTTTTGTTTTGGCAAGACCCTAGCATGCTGTTCTATCAAAACTCTTCCCGTTAGAATTTCGGATTTTTATCACACCCAACGTAACATTAAAGGTCACTAACAGCAGCTTGACTTCATATAGACAGTGCATAAATTTTCTCCCCTCTCCCATCCTTGTCTCTCTACCTGTACAGCAAAAGTTGCTACCTTTAAGAATATAAATTCAGAACAGAGCTACAGTAAAATTAAACTGATGGTCATCTCCTGAGGTCATAAAGTAACTGGTAACACAATTAAATGAATGTACATTTGTTTTTATTTGTTTGACATCATTTCCTCTTCCTCTAGCTGAAAACAAAACAAAAAAGCAACATTCCCAAAAGTGGGGTTTAACTGTTGCCTCTTAATTCCTGTTCAACAAGCAACACACATCCAGGAGGGGCCAGCAGGGGACTGCATGCTTAGGGGCAACCAACACCGGTTCATCAGTGGCAGGTCCTGTCAGATCAACCTGGTGGCCTTTTACAATCAGATCACCAGATTATTAGATGCAGGGGTAGCAGTGGACATAGTCTTCCTGGACTTCC
>NW_017728992.1:50784135-50797238 GCF_001723915.1 Gavialis gangeticus | reverse complement strand
GCATGATCAGGGGACAGCAGGGCAGGCCCTATGAGGAGAGGCTACGGGACCTGAACCTGTTCAGCCTCCACAAGAGAAGGCTGAGGGGGGATCTAGTGGCCTGTTACAAACTAGTCAGGGGGATCAGCAGGCATTGGGGGAGTCACTGTTCCCCCAAGCACCTCCAGGAGTGACCAGGAATAACGGTCACAAGCTGGCAGAGGGTAGGTTTAGGTTAGATATCAGGAGGCGCTACTTCGTGGTCAGGACAGCTAGGGTCTGGAACCAACTTCCAAGAGAAGTGGTGCAGGCTCCTACCGTGGGGGTTTTTGAGGAGGTTAGATGAACACCTTGCTGGGGTCGTTTGACCCCAGTACTCTTTCCTGCCATGGCAGGGGGTCGGACTAGATGATCTGCTCAGGTCCCTTCCGACCCTAGAAACTATGAAACTATGAAATCACAAACTCAACTTCAAACGCTGCCCTCAGAGGCACAAAGGTACAAAATGCTGCAAGAAAAACATCTTTTCTGCATGAAACTATGAACCCCCAGTTTCACAAAGGTTTCTTTTCAAACAAACTACACACAGGCCACATCTACACATGCACTTTACTGCACAGTAGACTAAACTGCTTTGCAGTAAAGGACCACTGTCTACAAGTCCATGGCAATTAGGCCAGCATAAACTAATTTACTACACCATTGGATAGGCCCATCAGACGTAAGTACTATCCGATTGCTGAGTAAATTACTGCACTTAAATACATGTGTAGATGGCACACCACAGATGGTGACATCCAGATTAGTTTACTCTGGCTCAAACCGTACCAAAGTTTATTCAGTAGCATTTATCACGTGTGCAGACACACCTACACACACACAAAATATACCACTCAAATTTAATTTAGCTGCTCTGAATGTAAGGGATTTTGATTTGTTTGGTTTTTAAACTCATGACCACATGGAATTTTTGAGCTTTGTTGCTTTGATACCAAGAAGTGTGATCTATCCAAAAAAAAAAGGCACTTGTGCTTTGTTCACATTCATTCACTCAACACCAAGCTCATCAGGTACAAACATGAGGAGATGTTATCTACATGGGATAGCACACTCACAAAGAATTGAGCACTCTACCTACCACTGCACCGTGACATCAGGAAGTTTGTAACAGCAAGAGCATTCTTATATTCAAGCTGAACCTGCTGGGATTTAGCAGTCAAATACTGAACCCACCAGTTGAAGTCAGAAGTAATTTCATTGAAATCAAACCAATGTGAGCCACTAGCACCAGGCCATCTGACCACTAAAGCCATCTCTCCTCTCCAGCATTCTTATTCTGGTTAGCTTGTTCAAATGCATTCCTGAAGAAGTGCCTTTTTACAGTGTCGCGCTGAAATGAATTTAGTCAAGTGCTATTAAGCCTCACCATTTATTACTATATTCTGCACTATCCAGACACAGAACAGACAGTCCCTGAATAACGAGCATGCAATCTAAGGTGTTATTTTGGAAAACTGTTCCTAGTTTGGATACAGACCCCTGCAATTACAAAGAGTCCTGCTAACTTCAACAGGACTCCACACAGCTGTCAGCATGCAGACACATGGAGCTATGTACAGAATCGGGCCCAGACTAAACAATCGACATACAGAACATGTAATGATATACAGTCATTGATGTATACAATCCTTTTATATGTACATTCATGCTACACACACATACACCTCTTGTTTTCATCTACAAAAAACAATACTAATTCTATCCGACTTCTCTGCCTACCCGTTAATAGCGTAAGCGTGTCTTAAGAAAGGATTTAAGATGGGAGAATGTAAAAAAGTTTAATAAGTCAGAAGATGTAATAAGTGTACAAAGATACAACTGTTAGAGACCAGATCGCCTCAGTACAGCAAAGAGAAAACTGGTTATTCTGTTCCTCTACAGCATTAGTAACTTCTCAAACAAAGAAGCTTGATCAAGGCAGACAGAGAGGGGCTTATCAGCTTAGGAAATGGGAAGGATGGTCCAATTAACTGCCAAGCAGTCAGACATAATTCATCCTGATGAGGCCAATGAGAGGAGACAAGTCAGAGAAAATGCATGTCCCATCCATTTATGTAATACCCAAACATTCTCTTGCTGCAAACTTATCCTCTTCCCACAACTTTGTCTAAATAAGGACGAAGTCATGAAGGGAAAATGCATCTCTGTCCAGGCATGTAAAGGTAATGGTACCTTATGTTAAGTTCCCCCTTAGCGGTACATACGGCAGCTCAGCACACTGCTAGATGCAGTATCCAGAAGCCCCAGACAAGTAGCACAGGAAGCCTTGCAATAGGTATCTTGTGTGTATGTCATGTCATTGCACTGATGTGGTGATGTAGAGTTCTCTGTGTTACCTTCCTAACCCCCTACTCCAGTAGTGTCTCACGTCCCTGGCTATTCCTGGCAGGCAGCAGAAGAAGTCACTCGACAGCATTCCAAACTGAAGACAAGCCGTTTTAATAACCAAGCGAAGAGCTAGGAATCCTGATCTTCAAGGCAAGGGCTGTTCTTGTGCATCCTGTACAGGGCTAAGCACATGGTCAGTGATATAAATAAACAAACAAATGTGGCAGGGGAAAGAAGAAGAAACAAGAAATCAGAGGAGACAAAGTGGGATACAGAAAGAAATTTTCAGTGTACCCTGGGTCTCAGTCCATTTTCATAATCTGGGATGCAACAAATGCTTAAAAAAAAAAAAAAAGCCTGCAAACTGAAGGGTCATAAATCCACTAGCTTCATCTGACATTACATTTTTCTGAAAGAGCAAGATCTTTATGCTGAAACTAATGAAAATGCACGCACGGGATCCAGTCCTTCTCAGATGATAAGACAACTTGTTTTATATAATCCCCTTCATTTTTCACGGTGCCAGACTTAAGACTGTCATGATCAGAAACATGTGCATTTCACACACCACGAACTGGAGCGTAGAAAACGATCGCGTGGAATATTTATGTTATATACAGCAACATCCTATTTTTCAGTCAGAAGCCAAGAAATCTACGCGTTACTGGAGAAGCTGCCTTGCAGCGCGGTGTTATATTGAGCACGAACCAGACTATATATGGTATGTTTACTAAACGCTTAGGCACAAACACATTGCAAAAGAAATGATGTGCAGCATCTCACATGAGACCCTGGACTCACTGCTGCAAGGTTAAACACAGTCTTCCCTGAGACTCCTTCTTTGCCACATACTCCACAGACACTTCTGACTGGATGCATGTGAAACCTCTAGAAAGTCAGCACAGGTTATGCTTCACAGTAATTATTAACTACATGGAGTATCAGTCATCCAGCTCCACCCTCCCACATTCCCTTCTCTCCCTCCTCCTCTTCCTCCCCCGCGACTTGCCTGCTCTGACTGTTCACAAGGCAACCCCGTAGAGGGCATGAAAGT
This sequence comes from Gavialis gangeticus, assembly GCF_001723915.1. Classification (NCBI taxonomy): domain Eukaryota; kingdom Metazoa; phylum Chordata; order Crocodylia; family Gavialidae; genus Gavialis; species Gavialis gangeticus. The sequence goes on along the minus strand of NW_017728992.1, from coordinate 50,793,817 downwards.
ACACAGAAGAATGTAGTTGCAGAATGCTGCCTATTCTATGGGATGACGGGCACAGACAAGTGCACCATCTACTTCTTAAGAAACAGCTGGCAGTGAGCACTCCACAGCTATCTACCCACCCCACACTCAAGCCAAAAGCCTCCCTGAGACGATTTCATAAGAGAAAAAAATCCATGAAGGGGTGGAGGGACGAGGGTTTACTTGAAGATGCCTTAAAGCACGAAGAAGCTTCCTAACTGGCTTCAGAGTCCTGCCTAACCTGTTTTGCAGTATGTTCTGTTTAACTCTTTTTTGGCAATGAGATCCAGGCTTCGGCCCCTTCCTCCTTTCCATCTCCCTTACATACGCCATCACTCACTTAATGGCTAGGTACAGACAACCCCAAGGTGGAATCAATCTAAGTGATGTGGTTTTCTGTACGCGGCATAGTTTAGATGGGTAGCGAACAGAACATACATTCACTCTTTGGTGGGGGGGTAATGGAAGGAAGCAAAGCTTAGACCACATTTAACCATTTTTAAACCGGCCTATGCATGCCAAACTTCTGTTCTGTTAGGTATAGACTGGTTTCTGATCACTTGTACTGGTAAAAGTGCAATGTGAGTACCTGGCCAACACTACACAGGCTCAGGGAAAGAAGACACTAAAAAACAGAACCACCCAGTTTATCCCAGACTGCTATCAGACGCACAGCAATCTTTATTATCTGGAACACGATCCTCCTTATCAACCTGATCTCAAATGTCAGACTTCCTACCTTCAGAGCTGTTCCTACCACCACTTCATCCCCAATGGATAAATCTCAATCAAAGCAACATGTGCATACACACACAGCTTGTCTGCTTTTTTAAACAGGGCACTCGCTGAGAAAATGTAGCACAGTGCAGAGATGAAGCACCAGCAGCTAGTGCGGTGTAAAGACAGTGCAAGAGCAAATATTTCTTTATTTTTGCAGTATATGGGGCATTTACAGGGTTAATGGATAGCCTGCAGATCAGAAATTTACCTACTTGGCAACAAAAGCATCCACTCAAAGCTATACAGGTTGTTTCTGATACAGCTTAAGTAGTTTCTTACTGGTAGAAAAGAACTTGGTGATGGCTCAGTAGCCATTTTAAGCAGAGTTCAGTTAAGGAAGTGAACAAGAAGGAAAGCAGAAAACAAAGACCTTTTAAAAGCTCAGCAAAGCATATTAGAACTTTGTCCCCAATAGCAGCATAAGTAAAACACCCTTTAAAGACGCCAACAAAGTTAACTAAAAAGAAAGCTCATAGGATGACCTTCAGGAGAACAAGAAATCCCTCAGAGCTCACAGTATTCGACGCATGATGTTTCCAGGATTTCTAGTCAGTTGTTTGTGTGTGTTTCCTAGGGAGTTTTCATGCTGTGGGAAAGACTATGTATGTACAAGAGAAGCAGACTGCAACATCCCTATCCCATTAAACTGCAGAGAGAAAAACTCTACAACCCACAAAACACTGAAGTGTTAAAGGTGTAGGTTCTACCTACATCTAGCTTTTTTTTCCTTTTTGATTTTTTGTAAAGCAATTCAATCTGTTGCAGCAGAGACCCCAACACATTTTTATCAGTCTGTTCTGCCTATCTTTTAAGAGGCCAGAGGAGACAGAGATGCTCTAAAACCTGAACACACTTTTATAGATGTATTAACAAGACCTCTTCTGTAAACTTTAGGGCAGAGATTTCCTTTGTTTCTGTTTTGTGCAACAGCAAGCCCATCAGAAATAAATGCTGATAGTAAAGAAAGCAGATCTGATTCTTTCTGGATTCACTACAAAGTTAGGACATGCAGAGCTGCTTGCAAGTTTTCTGTCAAATTACAGAAAATGATTCTTGATCAATTCCTTGGTCACACCAGGGCCTGAAATCTGCTACAATTATTAACTGTGCTCCAGTCACATGAAGAGAACAAGCTTCCCTCTCCCACCCTCATCCCGTGGGTAATATTATGTGGGCAGTGAATGCAAAAAGAAACAGTAGAAAGAGGGTGGGGGGAGACTTACAGAAAGACTGCAAGCTGTACTTCTCTTTCTGTTTGGTGGATAAGTTAGCATGATTTAGGGATCACTGTTCCATGCTTCAAGTCATTAAACAGCCAACGAATGAGGGGGAAAAAACGTTTTCAGTGGAGAAAAAGGAAAAAAACCTGTAAAAAAACTATATGAAATATTTGCGTATATTCCTTTATCATTAAAACAGCATTTTTAGAAGGGGAACAACTTTCTAGCTTTTAATGTCAAAGGATGTATGGACAGAAGGAAAAAAGAAAACACTTCCTTAGCTTTGAAAGGAACGAGAAGAGAATAAAACAGGAATTCTGATTTAGCTGCTGGGACTGCAAAAATGCATCCAAAGCCCAATTCCACTTTCTTTATTTGCTGCTTGTATTTAGGTCTCCAATTCAGAATTGGGCCTGTATTTTTTAACCGCTGGTTTGGAGGAAGGAAGGGAGGGAATTGGGGAGGCAGTGAGAAAGAGAGCACATGCGCACAATCATTTCAGTACCAGCTAGTTAAGAATCATTCTACAAGTAAAGAACACCTAGTTTTTTGCAGATGCTCAAGTTTTACTGTTTCTCTGCAATTAAAAAAAACCCAACAACACAGAAAACATAGCATAAACTGTGGAAACATCTACTGTAAAATATCAAGAGGAATATCTACACCAGGAACAAAACTGATACAAACAGTCCACTCTGGCTTTCCAAAACCTCACTGAATACTATTTGATTGCTTATAACAGAGGTAGTTAATCTGTGGCACAGGCAGCCTGTGTGTGTGGCACATGGGTGAAAAGACAGGGAACAGTGGCAAATAGGGCAGGGAACAGAAGCACAGCAGCAGATGGGGCAGGGGAAGGGGACTAGAGTGGCACCTGAAAAAGGTGCAGAGCTAATTTGCCTGTCAAAAAGATTGGCCCCCATTGGCTTACAACAAAAGGCTCACACCACTATCAGATATGACTGGCCTACATGAATGACAGAATCATGAAGGCCAAGATGTGATGGGGAACCGAATCATGACTGACATCAGATACCAAACATTGCTCAGTTGCTAAAGGCAGTGTTGCATTTTATGTCTTAAACAAAGGAGAGTCACAGAAACAGGTATACGTATGCAAACCACATCCTTGTAACTTTCTAAAAGCTAAGAAAAGGGATAAAAATCCAATATAAAACAAACCTCATATGTAGTTTCAAATCACTAAACTGGTCTCATTTGTAGTTGGATGTGTTCCCTGACTAACCAAGATCTGTGGGTTTTTTTCTGTCTCAGGCATCAGTGTATGAAATGTGTCAATGTTTTAAAATATTGACATTAAGATGTCTCACCCACCCCCTCCAAAAATTAAGGAGCAAGTTTTCCTTTGATTAGTTACCTAGCACAGGGCAGTCAGCCAACAGCAAAGTTCCACACGTGGCATGGACAACATGTGTGTATGATGTGCGGCAGACTGGGGAAGGGACAGGCAGCAGTGGCAGATGGGGCAGGACGCCGAAAGCACAGCAGCAGATTGGGCAGGGAGCACAGGGTAGAAACCAGAGAGAGCAGCAAGAGACTGGGCAGGAGAAGGGGATCATAGTGGCACTTGGGGACAGTGCAGGGCTAATTTGTGGCACACCTGTCAAAAAAGGTCGCCCCCTATTTAGCTAACAGACTGCGTCAAGTAAACTCATTAAATAAAACTGCATAAATTTAAAAACAGAATTTTGGCTCACTTGGATTTATTTACATTAATGCTTTTCAGTAGATTAATATTCATTATACAATCTGCATCTGAAAACAGTAAATTACTTTACACAAAGAAAAGATGGACTACTGCTGTGGACAAAATGGTGCCATTTAATACAAAAATCTGGTTTATGCAAAGACTGGCTGTAGTGCATGCTGGTCCCAAGCAGAGTGGGATGCAGCCAGTTATATCTAACAGTTGTGTCCTCAGCAACAAATGGTGCATTCATAAAACTGGAAAAGCCTCTGTCTAGGGGCTCCAAGTCCAGCACATGAAACAATCAGTTGCTGACGTTTTCTGAGGGAGGGTATGGTGGAAGGGGTTGAGGGGGAGCTGCCTGCATTACAGAAAAGCTATATGCAAAAGAAATTAATAAAAAGCATGAAAAAACAAAAACTGCTATTGAGTATCCTCACGCTCTTACTGTTTTAGCTACAGTCCAACCATCTGAGTGATGCCATGCAAAAGGGACACAACAAAATGACACGCAAAATCAACAGAACAGGGGCAGACAAAGAATGGCTGACAGTGTTTAAATGGACAGGCTGTCTAATTTTAAAAATAAGTTAGTTATCTAGCACTGAGTAACCAACCAGAAGCATGCACAGGCCATGTAAATTTTATACAATTTCCTATCTCTGCCCTTTATTAACCATGCCACCTCCACACTAGTAACAAAAAAGGGAACATCTGGTACTAGCTAGCTTAGACAATCCCTTTAATAAATTTTTTAGGAGCTGGAGTTCCACTGTGGCATTTAACTGCATGAAAGCAGTTACAACTGGGTTCTTTTCGGGTTGCAGTTCCAGGGTGCTTGCAATGTAACTGAGATTTTGTTTAGGTTTGGGGTTTAAATCCAGAAGTTTTGAACCCTGCTCATTTTAGCCTCTGTCACCAAACACCTCTAGTTCTGCAACATTCAACACTCCATATCCTCTAAACCCCACAGCTTTACAGGCCTAAAATCTTAATATCAAATCACATTTGCCCCTTGAGAAATAAACAAAACGCCCAAGTGCAAAGCGTAGTTAAAGGGCGTTCTGATTATCTACCATTTAATAACAAGTTTGGAATACGATACTTATTCCATTATACTTGTTTCTACACAAAGTCCACTGGGAGTTCAGTGGAAAAGACCACGCTTGGTTCTGCACTGTGACTGCACACATGCCAGTCACAAGAGAAAAATGTATCCACCTTCACCCAGAAATTCCCTCCTGAATTCAAGCAGGCGCACTGTTTTACTGAGGGTCTTCAGGATGCTTACAAGCCTCAGCGTAGATCCAGCCCAACTAATCACTAACTTGCTCCTTCAGTGTCTACCTGGGGACAATTCTACGGTGGGGAGAAGTTTCATGGACTATATTACATAGGAAATCAGACCAGCTGGTTTGTAATGGCACCTTTTATCCTTAAAACCTAAATAGACTGGTACCATAGGCACTGGGAATGCCATATAGTGTTACTAGTAACATAAAGCCCAATATCACCAAGTTAAATATTCAGTTAAACTAGTTTGCTGTGGAAGATTAATTTGATATTTTATTTTTTTATACCCTTTTGTCATAATCATCTTCACTCTATGGTTTATGCATCATTGCCTGTTCCAACTTCAAAGCTTTCAGACCATCGTTTCCATCTGCTTTCTTCTCTTGTAGACTGTAACGACCTGGCCTCTGGAATAAGAGATTTATCAGTTGAATAGTCTGCTCCTGAGCATCCTATATCACTTTCTTAAGTTAATACCAGCTATGTGCTAGCTCACCATTACTTATGGGATGCATCAGTGAAGCTCTCTCAAAGAAAAGGCGGTTTAAGGCGGTTTTTAGTATAGTAGTATAGCAGATATATTTCTGTCTGCATTAACCAACTGATGTTTCCCCCAGAGGGATCTTTGAGAAGCAGAAGTTACAGTTTACCTACTGATAACACATTTCCAATAAAGACCTGGTAGAGACTTTAAGCTCTGTGTTTCTCAGAACGCACAGGACAGAAAGCAAGCATGAGGTCAGGCAATCATCCCAGCTTGGAACAGGATGCCCATGTTGAAAGCTCCCTGGTCTTTTCTTGAGAAGAGAACTAGTGTCTTGCCGCAGCTGCTACTTGAGGTAACAAGTCTAGTTTAGCTTCGCCACATTGCTGCATCACTGACTGGAAAGCAACACTCCATGTGACTTATCATTTGGTGACCCCACCTGTCTACCAAAAGGGAGATTATTATATGGAAGTTGAATGCACCAGACAAAAAAATTCTTCCTCTTCAAAGAAAAGAAACAAGTGAGCTTCCTACTTGGAGAAGCAAACCAGGTATGGCAGTGCAATCATAGCATTTGCCATTCTGTACAACTGGTACAACTGATTCACTGCACCATTGCCAATAGATGATTTCAAATCTTTCATGTCATTGTACACAGTTTTGATGCCTTCTCCAGAAAAACAATTTTTTTTTGACAACTAATGTCTATTATTGTCTAGGCTGGAGTTGTGGGATTCACTCTCTGCCCTGCTAACCCCCATTCATGCAGAAAAGCAGGCACTTTTAGCAACCTGGTTTGCTAGAAGAGCCGAACAAATTTGTTGGAAATTTTCAAATTTTTCAACTGACTCCAGTTAGAAGTGCCACAATCGAGCACTTTTTTTTTTCTGGACAAAGTCTTTTTAATCCTAGCATCCAACAGTGGGGTGCAACATGCTCTTCCTTTGAAAGGCTAATGACGGCACCATGAGGACCCTTTCAGGAAGGCTGCAAGCTGGGCAAGACAAACTTTATAGAAAAAACTTTGAAAGAGAGAGGGGAAAAAAAGGTTTCTTGTCTCAAAGAGTTGGCAGCAGGGACACCCATGCAGATACAGAAGGAAGTGGTGGGTGCTCTCCCTAATGCTGCAAAAGAGGACGAAAGCCCAAAGAATCTGTGGGCCTGCCCATGTAAAAGAATAAAATAACTATTTTTACTATAACTTACTATAACCTAGTAAGCCATTTGGGTACAAGATTTTAATTGCAATAAAATTTATATCTCATTTGCATAAACAATATTATTTGAACAGACACTTCAAAGCAGAGGTTATTTTCCAAACAACCCCAGTAACTATACAGCAACGCAAAAATATATGCTGTTGCTTCAAAACAACGATTAAAAACCACTTTATTTTCCTACCTTATTATTCATCCTTCTATTTCCAGGCTAGTGAAAATGAATGCTAATTACCTACACACACATTCATTTGATTTATTCTGCAAATCAAGACACACGTAAATTATTTTCCCCTTAATCCGGGTTTTCATAAACAGCCTATAATAAATTATCATTTGACCCCAGCAGTATTTCCTACCCAGAGTAGGGGGACTGGAGCGGATGATCTCATGCAGTCCCTTCCAGCCCTAAACTTCTGTGAAGTATCATACGATAATAATAGTAATAATAAGAGATTATCTGTGAAAAAGTACTGTGAAATAAATTAACGGAAGTGGACAAAACAAAACTACATTCCAAACGCTTGAAAACTTCTAATAAAATTATGTGTTGGCATGATGCATTAAGAAGTGTTGTGAGAGAGTCTCAAGGGAATTTATGCTCTCCTATTGCAACTTTGGGCACTGAATCACAAAATTAAATCCCCCTGGGAGAGGGGGAAAAAAACTCAAACACAATCTGTCTGAAATATGTCTCTTTTTACTATTGTTCACTTTTTTTTTTTGTGGTGGCTTAAGTAGCACAGATATTTACTAACCCATCACAGCAAGGTCTTTCTATTTAGGCAAACTCCTCCATCTCTCAAAAGGCTGTAATTACAAAACTGCCTTTAAAAGCAATCTCTCTTCCCCCACCCGAGCACAGAGCGACAGGCAAGAAGATGCAGGCCAAAGTACAAGGAAAGAACACGCTGGCCAACTAGCTGCAGTAGCTTCCCTCCTCCCTTCCTCATGTGGCACCTCTGGACCAATCACTATGCTCCACCCAGCTGTTCGGCTCCGCTCTCCCTCCACTGACTGACAGCAGAGCACTGTTGGTGCAGAAGGTGTCATCCATCACGGAAAGAGCAAGAGAGAGCTCTGCGGCGTTCTCACAAGTGCACCAGAAACTTTAGACATCGCAAATCCAGCCTGACACATCTGCAGTTTCTTTTCCTCCCCACGCCCCCACTCACCCACCCCCAAGGCAAAGCATGAAAAGCCAACAAAAAATTAAAACTTGAACCTTCTTGGTTCGTGTTACAACAGATGGTTTTCAGTTAAAAACCAATTGCATGTATTTGTAACTCATTTCAGCCAGGATCCAAAAATACCCCACCGTGCACCTCCTTCCTCACATCCCGTCTCAAGGTATAATGAAGGAGCTGCATTCTCTTTGCTCGCTGGTGTAAGTGCATGGATTTCAAGGGCGCCAAACTCAATTTATACCAGAATAAAAACCAAGAGAAGAATATGACTCTGCCTCTTCAAAATATGACCAATTAAGAGAAAACAGGCTCCCAAAATGTTTGGGGCAAGCAAGAGGTGGCTGAAAGGCAGCTATTTTTTCTGCGTGGGGACTTCATTAGGTACCTACACTACATCTTAAGGATACACACACAGTATTTATGAGAGGCACCGATTGAAGAGGGTTCCTCCAATTTCACTCACAGATCCGGTTTGGGGTTTTATTTTTAATCAAAGTTAGGCATATACTCTTCGGATTGGGCACAATCTTTAAACAGCATTTGCTAGAAAACAAAAAAAATTAAGCACTGAAAGATTCAGTTAAAAAACTCTTTAAAAGGGAATGGGTATATTGATTCATATGATAAAAACATTTAATTAAATATTCTATATTGACCACAAGGTTTCCATTATTTCAAAGAACTTTACTGTGGTAGGGTCTGCTCTGTGGTTTTGAGGGGGGTTTTGGATGCTTTCTTCAATGCCTCATATAATATAACTGTTATTTATGTATTATCACTGGAACATATGCTGCTTTGCACTGAATATAATAGTATTACAGTGCCCATCTACCTACCAGCAATCGTAGATAATCTGAGAGTTGTCTAAAAAGTCCTCTTTACCCAGTTCTTATATCAGGGGACTTGGGCATCATTACTTTATGGGAGTTATAATTTCTTTAACCCTATGGGTTCAGTCTTGCACCACTGAAGTCTATGGAAGCAGGCTCGCAGAAAGTTGTAATGCAATGATAGCAAAGATTATACTGTGCTCTGGATTGAACAAAGTCACAGCTGAGTTCATCTTTCCTTCTCCACTGTTGTGAGTTAGAGCAGAATGATCAGAACACATCCGCTCTACCCCTACCAAAAGGACAGAGAAGGGGGGGGGGAAAGGACGTGCTAATCCCAAATTACACCTGAGCACTTCCATTTCAGTGAAAAGCTGACATGAAAAACATACCCCCCCCGCTCCATTTTTAAACAAACCAGCTTTTTCATCAGACTCTAGATGACACTGACTCCACCTCTTCTTCCCTTATTTTAATAAAGAAAAATCTACCATCCTTTTGACCTTGGACTTGCTCGTTTCATCTGTCTTTCTCGGCACACACTCTTTGCTAACCATTCAGCACACTGCAAGCCCTGATAAAAGTGGTTAATGTTTACTGAAACCTGCGTATGCACTGCACTGTATCCGATAGGAAAAAAAGGCAAAGTTCTGCTAACAGCATCCGTGACCAATTTAAAAAGAAAAAGGAAAAAGAGAGAGAAAAAAGCACACACATTTGACTTCAGCTAGTTTTTTTTTTTTTAACTGACCAAATACATGTACCAGTAGGTTGACAGAAAAGAAGAACAAGAACTTCAAATCCTTCAACTTAGCTGTTTGATACTTCAAGACTCAGACCCAATTTTTCTTTTGAAAACCTGATGATTATTAAGTTTGTTTCCTAAGACACACAAAAGGAAGAGAATTAAAAAAAAAAAAAAAAAAAAAAAAAAAAAAAAAG
>NW_017728992.1:50760140-50784093 GCF_001723915.1 Gavialis gangeticus | reverse complement strand
AAAAAAAAAAAAAAAAAAAAAAAAAAATCAAGGATTGGTTACTGTGGCCTACTTTCTGCGGGATGCATAATTTAACCCAAAGTAATTGTTTTGAAAACATCTAAATGTCCAGAAAGACTTAATATTACTGAATGTGTTCTGACAGCTTGTGATTGAAGTTGTATATAACCCTTGTTGGAACAAAACCTTCAAAACCTCCTTAAAAAAAAAAAAAGAAATTTCACAGGAAGGAAGAGTGATACCCTTGCAGGCTCAACCAAACTACAACTTGAATATATTTTCATATGGCTAATGAAATGTTAGAAGATTAATTAGGCCTTAGTGTTTCTCCATAGAGGCAAGAGCATTTTTAAAATGCATTTTGACAAATTTACCTCTACAATATTAAAAAAAAAAAAAAATACATTTGGATTATGCTAAGAAACATATTGCTTCTCCTGGTTTCCATTTTTTTTTTTTATATTTCATGTCACCTCTTCAAAACACCCATCTTTAACTAAAAGCGTTACAAGAAAGCACATCATCCCCCCTTCTTTTCTCCCCAACGTCCTTTTATCAGAGCAGGATGCTCTCAGGTGTTTAAAGCCAACTTTTTTTTGTACTGAAGGCAGCAATAGAACCACAGTCACCTTGGAAACAAACATCACCCACTGTTTGCAGAACAAACAATGGTACCTTTTCAGCCAGTATAAGGCAGGCAGGGCAAGGGGCAGCCAAGCAATTCTGGGACTTACAGGAGTGTTAACATATTGCATTCATTTAATGAGTCAAAAAAAAAAAAAAAAAAAAGGTTCAGTGCTAAAAAGTAAGGCTTTATCAAAGTGAGAGCCTTTGGCTAGAAAGCCTAACTAAAGCTAAGAAGGTCAAACTAGTCTCCCAAATCAGCAATGAACTCTCTTCCCAGGGATAATCTAACAATTATTTTTAATTACTTTGCATGTCTCCTGCACCAAAGAAACTAAAGCATGCAACCTCCGAGAAACACTCACTCAAGTTTTATCAACCTGTCAAGACAAGGTTCTTTGGGTGAATGTAGTATCTTTTATTAGACCAACTTAAATAGTTGGGGGGGGGGAATTTAAGCAAGCTATTCTTTTTAAATTAAAAAAAAAGTGTTCTAGCTATTTAAGTTGGTTGAATAAAAGATATCAGATTCACCCAAAGAACCTTGTCTGCCTATGTCCTTAGACCACCACAGTTACAATCTACACCCCATCAACTTGTCAAATATTTTTTTAAAACCCTACTTTGCATTCAAAGTACCATGAATATGAATTTCAGAACTGCTCCCAGTGACATCAGCCAGACTTGTGAGCATTCACTGCTTCTGAAAAAACCAAGCCTCCTATCAAAGTGAGGGTATCTAATAAAAAAAATGGAATATTACTTTAATTTCCAATTAATTCTATTCGGACAGAATCATTTGATACTTCTATAGACAACGTGCACAAGCAAATGGTCTGAGCTTGGAGAACAATAATGGTAAAATTATGAACAATCTTATGAAGAGTAGTTCCCTCACCCAATGGATGCTTTCATGCCATCATAAAATCATGGGCTATCATAAAATCTGAGCTCTTTACCTATAAACTACATCATTTTTGCTTTTTGTTTTAAGATCAAATAAAAATGTGACTCCTAAAAAATAAACCCTAAAATCCTCTCCAGAAAGATGGACTATATTTTTTAAACTACTACAATTTTTTAATGCATGTTAAAACCATGAGTGTTTATAAAGAGAGAGAAATATTTTGGAACCTTTTAGCTAAAAACTATGCCACTGAAAACTATGACAACAAATTCATTTTTACAGCATCTCTATAACCTGTGTCAAACACCCAATTAGTGCAAATCAACAAGCAAGGAAAAGTCCCACTGATAGCATGTCCTCAAGTCTTTCAGCAAAGGAATGCAAAGTACTACAAAATTACCACCATTTGACTCATGTGCACAAGCTAACATCCATCTGAACTATGAAGGAGCGGCACACACAATACACCCATTTTGAGAACTGTGCTGGAGTGATACACGCTCAGCAATTCTCTTGGAGATCATTCTGATTTTGTGATGCATTTTGGCAAATAAAAATTACGGTCTGAAACACCCCCCAAGAGCAAAGTGTGTGAGCCATACCATTAGGAACATCAGGGTTTTATTGCTTACCAGCAGAAAGTGTTAACAGGATTGAAAAGTGCAAAGGCTGGAGTTAACACTATCAAGTTAGTTTAACAGAACTAAAAGCCATATTAATGTCCATTAAGATGTAGATTAACATATCTGTCCTAGTGCACCAGTAGTTAACAGGTCTTCAAATGAGCAAACCTGTATCATAAACAAATGTCAAGAGGGCTTTCTTATTGAGTTTAGCTAACTCAACCGAGTTAAACAACTGACACACACACACCCTTTCTGCCTGTCAGGACATGGCCTCTCTCTCTCTTTCTCTCCAGGGCCAGGATGAGGAGGTAAACTGGTACAGAAGTGATTCATAGGCACCCATACTTTATGTACAGCTATCACACAAAGAAAGCAACCACATGACTGAAAGCAGAAACAACTTGAGGATGTTATTCCAGCTTCATAACACAGCAACTCCTGACAGTACTAACTGTTCATAAAAAATGCTCAACACTATCAGATTGAAAGGATCATTAAAGTCCCTCCTGCTCTGCTACATCATAGAGAAACCTGTGGATTCCCACAAAAAACCCCACCTATTTCAGGATTAAGGAATTGTGAGAACCCACTCTACTCTTTAACAAGTCTAAAACTATGTCTATACTAGGAGCACTTTACCCACCAGGACACTTTTTAGCATACATACAGCTGTACCAACAGAGCTGTGCTGCATCCTGGTAAGCACTATCCTCCCTCCCCCCCAACTGGAGCAAAGCAAGCTGCATTGCTAAGAGTGGAGTTTCACCAGGTAGGACAGGCGGAGCTGATGCCTTGTCACTCACTCTCACGCACACACGCAACCCCCTAGCCACACAAGAGACCAGTGCAACTATGTTAACAGGTCTGCAATGAGAACGGCCTAGGAGTGACTACTCGGGCACTCGTACTGGCTCTAGTGTAACTAGCAAACTCCCAGCCCTCAGAAGTGTTTTTGTTTGGTCCAAGTATTTTAGGTATCACCCGAACAATCGGTAAATTGAAATGACAAACAGAAACGTGCACTTAATATAAACTCCAAGGAAATTTATCACTGCGGAAACGCTTCAGTTAAAAAAAAAAAAGAGTTTGACTACTGAGAAGCAGAAGCAGCAGTTGCTGCTGAGGCCCTACCAGCCCTTCCCTCTGTAACCACCCCCACCCTCCAGGAGCTATCGCAAATCCTCAGGCTGTGTCGACTGCCAGCTGACAGAACTGTTTAGTCAGCAACTAGGGAGAAACGCAGGCACTCTCCTCCATCACTCCCTGCTGCCTCCCGTCCCCTTGTTACCTTCCTCTTCAAAAATATCCTTCAGAAGAAGCATTCTCTCTTCTACAACCCCTCCCAAGCAATGCTTATGAACTGCTTTCTGAGTTTATCCTTGGACATGGCTGATTTCTTTTCTTTTCTTCCCCCTCCCTTTGTGTAACCCTCCTTCCTCCTCCTACTCTCCCCAAGCAAGAGGAGTTCCAGAATTACAGCTTATACTGCAGCAACTTCCTCCATCTTCTGTGAGAACATCAGTTCACGGAGTCCAACATGTTGCACTTCCTTTCTAGAGCACAATAGCCAGGCTCCAGGTGCCAAGGTTAGCTTGTCCTTTTCCAAGAACTGATTTCCAAGTTCTTTTAATGCCAGTCTCTCATCAAATAGAAAATGCTTTGAAACCATACACACACAAAAATCACTATTACAAACAACTCAATGAGTGTGAAGTACCTTTCCCCTAAAGACTACAAACTGCTTTAAGAAGGTCTTCCTTTATTTTACAGATAGGGAAACTCAGGTCTTTGTCTTCTCTCGAAAATTGTAGGCTTCTAACTATACCTGTTCAGTCAACAGTGTCCATAATATAGATGCAATATTGCTGGCATAAAAGTGCTTGCACCTCTCTGGCTTATTCTCGTGTACTAAGGTATATAAACAATAGCAATAAAATTGCATCTATGCTACAGGTTTTACTCAGACACACACACAGATGCAGACACACAGACATACACACACGCATATACACACACATAAATACACACACAGAAACGTGTGTGTGTGTTGTATATATTATGTGCATTTTTTTAATCACTCCTTTAAAAACTGACAGAATCATACTGGAACACAACCAAGCCTCAGACACAAACTTAACATAGTTTGCCCAAGGCTACATACACTCTAAGCTGAAAACAGCAACAGATCCCAGGTTTTCTGATTCTCAGACATTTGCTCCAGCCTATGAAGATACTGTCTCCAGTTACACTTGGAAAATATTTGTGTGAGCATTTGATATAAATGAAATTTAATTTGAGAAGAGAAAGAAGGGGGGAAAACAGCTCTGTTCTGCACAAAGGGTAACAGCTCGGATGTAAAAGGAAAACACAAGTGATCAATTTAGCTTATTAAGAAAGTGTCAGACATAATGCTACAGTCCTTATTAATAGCTTTGGGCAAAACTGGAGAAAAAAAAGCTTTAGAAATCTAAACAAACCAGTAACTGAAAGACATAATGCTTAGCACCATCTGTGAGAGCAATTTTTGTGTTTATAACATGATGTTCAGGAATGCAAATTCAGGTTTCCTGGTGCTGAATTGTTTTAAGGAACTGTGTGCGTTTGCTCACCTTGAAAAAGACTGCCTACTTTTCAACATAAGTGGGGGTGGAAAGAAGGAAAAAACTACTGCTTACAATTCTTGACACTTAGGATGGCTAACCCAGAAGTAATATGGGCCGAAACAAAACAGTCTATGCTAAAGACAAAAAAACAAGCTTAAAATAATAGAACAGAGATGAAAGTTCAGTAAAAAAAAAAATCACAGAAAAGTTTATGTCCAGGTCTCTCCTTTGTGCTTAAGCGGTGCAGCACATGCTGCACAAAACTGCTCACTGCCTTGAGAAAGGCAGCTGCACTATCTAGACAGAAAGGAGATGCTTTTTTACCATGGTGGTTTAGACTTTATTATTATGTGCTGTCTGGTTTTACACTCTGCCACCCAAAGTAGTTTTAAGATAACTTTGGAAATCTAATATTTTCAGATAGCTTATGTCAGCAATGAACAAGCCCCAACAGTTTTCATATTCCACATGTTATTAATAAGCTGTACTGAAATACTTCAAGCATCCCATTTCCAAGAGAATAACTATATTTCAATAGTTATCATTACTCAGTTTTTAATCACAATGATAAAAATGACCATAGGTGGAAACTCATTGTGCAAATAGATCTACTTCACTCTAATTTATTTTTAGTAGATAAGCCATCTCCCTTATTTTAAACAGGTTTTAGAGAACCAAACTCTGCTTTTGGTTACTCAGAATTACTTGGTTACACTGAAGTATTTACACTACTTAACAAAGAGTAACTCCAAAATTTCCTGATACAAGCAAGCAAGACAAAACTTTGGCCATAACCTTTTATGGCAAAACAAGAAGTTCTCTCTTATGTTAACAGGCCTTAAATACAGTCAGAGAAGATGATCACATAGATGTAACATGAAAAAGACTACATCAAATGATATTTTAAATAACTAAAACTTCTGCACTCCACATGCTAGCATCAAAGAGATTATCTGTACCTGCTGAGTGCTGAACGTACATGTGGAGGAAGCTACTTTAGCCACTAAGTCTCTTAGCCTTACTCACACAGTCGCACTGTTTGCCAAAAAAGCAACTGAGAGATCACTGCTTCATCATTATGAATGTCTCAGTTACCAAAGTTAGAGAACAAAAGGTTATAAACAAGGGGGGGGAAAAATCTAAATATCCAAGATAGTTAAGGAAAAGGCAACCCCCAAAAATAATAAGGAATACATTTTTCAGCCACAGATACTGTTCAGATTTTCCCTCCTGTACCAGTGACTGTACAGCTTCTGACTCACTCCATCAACACCATTTGCGGGCACACACCCTGCAGAGAACTTGCTGCGGAGTGGTGGAAAAAACGTGTGTTAAACATCAGGTTAGAAAGAATACATCAGCTTCCTTCAAAGTAGAGGCAGGTAGAGAAGTAAATCTACGACTCTGCCTGCCTACCTTTCAGGATGCTACCAACATGAATGGTCTATTAACTGGAAGAAGTCAAGTAATGGAAATTTAATGGAAATTTGCAACCAACTTCAATGGCACTGGAGGCCAGAAGACAGATGGTCTGTATCAAAGCATGCTTTCCCTGGGTGTCGTAGTCCCGATGACAATGCACATATGCACACTCATCCTTGTGTGGGGACGAGCAATTGAAATTAATCACTATAAGAATGCTACAGTCCACCCCACAAAGACAGAAAAAAACTACTTGAGCTGATACACTGACCTAACCTTAAGGGAAGAGACTCTGGAGTCTTCAGGAGTAGATAGAAGGAATAATCTACCTTTTGCTATGGTTCCTCTGTAAATATATCTAGTGATCAGGCCGTATGCTTGGCTGCCTGGGAGCCATCATGCAGCCTGTATGCTCTGTGCTGGTTTCTGGGGGTTGTGCAAGCTGGTATGCCTGTTGGGTTACAGCTGCTGGACAAACATGCAAACATCTGATTAAGTTAAACATCTTCAGAATAAATGTAGTTAGGAAAGGGATGCTGATTAAAGCAAAGTGTTTGTCCTACTGTATGCACAAGCACAGAGCCAGTCTGCCTTCAAGTTAATAAAATAGTAGAATTCTGTTTTAAAAACAAGTATTTATAGATACGCAGTAAATCTTTCTTTAGTCAAGGAATCTGATACAATTTGCATCATTTACAGCTAAATTCCAAGTTTTAGAAGGACTAACTAAACCAATGGTTTTCAACCTTTTTAGACTCAAGGCACCCCACTATAACTTTGCAAATTGAGTGGCCCTCAATTTCCAAAACTAACTTATTTATTACAGTGCTTACCTCATTGCTGAGAGGCCAAACAGGGAGATAGGGCAATGACTAGGCAGAGGCAAGCCTGCTCTTAAATTGCTTCCCACCTATCTCCTTATACCTCACAGCACCCTTCAAAGGTCTATACACCAACCCAAGGGTGCCCCAGTGCTCTGATTGAGAATTACTGAATTAAACCTTTCCATCAATTCAAACTAAACCAAGTAGTATGTGCTATATACAGTACATACAGTAAGGCTTTAAAAGACAAGGATCCTTTCTGGTCCACAATTAATATTAAAATGTATATAGTATTTTTCATAAGGGAAGGAATTATGGTGACCAGACCTCTCCTTTCACCTTTCATGCCAGAGGCTGCATTTCAGTACCACTATATCTACATAATTGTACAGCAGCCTGCAATCCTATAAGGGGAAAGTGGTCAAGATAAATAAGTGATGTCAGTATGGATATTACTGCAAAGCAAAATTATTTGGAAGACATTGTAAACTTAATATATTATTTACATCAAATCCTAAAGTGTGCCAATTCTGTCCAAGAACAGAGACAATGGGAGATTTCAAACATGCCACGTATAAATGGCTCAGGAGATTAGAAACCTAAGGGGACAGAAATAGAAACACATTATAGCAAAACATTTTGTTGCAAGAAGCCTGCTCTCCAAAATTTAGCACCACACTGAAGTGGCAAATCCTGGACTACCATGATCTACAAGCACTGAAGGAATCATCATTTGAGGCAAGTTTTCCAACTTTGGTGGCTAGTATCACAAAGAATTGGGCAGTGTTAATAAGGAAACTCCTCTTTTGGAAAAGACAAATGCCTGCAAACTGACCGTTTCATTCACTGATGTGATTGGCTAGGGGAGCCTCCAAGTTACCATCTGCAGAAAAGAAAATACCAAGTGCAGGAATACTATTCTTTGAAATCAGCAATATATCTCAGGAGGGAGGGAAGGGGTCTCACTGAAAGAAGCCATTCTTAGGTCCTAATCAATTATCAATATCTTGATGTTATGCATCCTAATAACTGTCACCCTACTTTTAAACCCATCCACATTGGGAAACGGTGTAAAAAAAGACAGTAGAGAGAGACAGAACAGCTGCAGTCCTCCATTTTTCTTGATGGCTGGTAATGGACCTGTCTTCAAGGGAAGTGGAGTGGGGAGCGTAATTTCAGCATGTATCAGATCCCAAACAGATACAAGGAAAGTTGTATTTTAAATCTGCCAAAGTAAACTCTAGATTCCTTCATTGTCTTCTCCGTCAATTCACATCTCTGTATATTTTTTCAGATTTCAGTACTATAATGGCGCTCTATTAATCGTGTCTTGTGCATTTTTCCTGATCTGTCTTGTGCATTTTGCCTGCCACCTGATGCATGCTCAGTGTCCCTAGATTTGACCATCAAGGGGAATAAGCAGCAAGACATTCCTCTAGAACAGTGGCTTTCGATGTTTTTTTCATTTGCAGACCCCTAAAAAATGTTGAATGGGGAGCCCTTTGGAAATTTTGAGTGGAGATGCCGACCCCTCTGAATTGTAAGTGTAGATATTTACATGCTATTGACTGATCAATCATCTTTTACAAACCCCTTAGACAGCCTGTGGATTGTGAGCGGTCTGCAGATGACAGGCTGAAAAACACTGCTCTACAAGTACATAAGTTCAGAAACCAACTTCCCTCATTAGTGTAGAAGAATCCTGCTTGTAGAAGTCTTTTCATTTACTCAGGCTTTTGAGAGAGGTGGAAAGAGACCACTGGTAGCAACCAGTCTCCACTCATGCAAACAGGGGGGAGAAAGGAGAGGGGGAGCATGTTTCTAATGCAAATAACCTACAGGTGTTCCACCCTGCATTAGCCAGTGATTAAAATTCAATATATTAGCATTGTCTGTATTTCACTGGGTTGCTCATACTTGCAATTCATCCCTTAACTGATAGTGGTCCAGGAACCTAGGGTTCTCATATGGGTTCATTTGCCTAGACAGGAAACATAAATTAATAGTTAAAATGAAGAGACTGGAATTTAGAGCTGAATTCTTTTTGTGCCTCTTTTGCCTTCTTGGTACATGACCATTAGTAACAACAGCCCCTCTCTGCCACCTTCCCAATGGTGAAAATGGGGATAATACTTACTGAACTCCATGAGGCTGTCTGACATTGCATTGACATTTATTATTTTTAATTAAGTACTTAAAGAGCTCGTGATGGACATACAAAGTACTAATCCTATTTGCAAAGACAAGCTCAGCTGTAACAAAAAGCAGCAGCCTTATGGAAGGCCATGTCAATAACCCGAAGAACATCTTTGGTCTTTGTCATATGACCCACAGCAATCTGATATGATGTTATTTTACTGAGCACAGTGGTGGCAGTAGTGTAGTTAGTTAGCAAATATAGTCTCTTTCTTTTTGACAAGCAGTGGTAAAAACCTAAAGACCACAGGGGCAGCAGCTTAGCAGCCTCCCCTGCCAATATGCCTCAGGTCTTAGACTAGAAGAAATACTCCCAGGCTTGAGAGGGTGATTCATCCCTATTTGCTTTGGTATCAGCTTTGGTGGCATGATTTTATGATGCTATGGACTGCAAGTCACACAAGTTACAAACAGTGATCAGGCAACAATGACTTTCATTCCTATGGAACTGACCTGAACCATGGATTTGAAACAGCAACCTCAGAAGGTAAAATGTTTTGCCACATGGGCTTCACAGCACCTTGAACTACCCTCTTCCTGATATAATGGGAACACATGAACCTCCCCCCACCACTCCAAAATAGGATGCAAGCAACTGTATGCTCAAATGAGTTCTATCCCATCCTTGATCAAAGAGTAAAATACAATACAAGCAAAAGCAGGGACAAGGAGGAAGGATACACAGAGTAAGGTGGCTTAGATACATATGTGCTCTCAAAGTGCAGCAGGAGTCTGCTGTTCTTTCACTTAGCACCCAAAAGTTTGCAAGATATTTTGCAGACCCACTGAAAAGTCTTTAGGGGCACAGCTGAAAAAAAACAAACCATCAGCAGAGGTGGGGAAAAGAATGGAACTGTAATACACATGTCCAACAGCTTCTCTAATTTTCCTAGCCATCCCTCACAGTTCTACATCCGTTTTGCAATGAACGTACACTGTACACCCCACCCGCTCATTTCCTGTAACTCTTACCCAATCACCTGAGGCTTTTACCCCCTTCTCATTCCTAACCCCTGATCTCTAAAAAGCAACCTCCAACTCTGCTCACAGTTTTCTTTCTAAAGCTCCCACCCAATCCTCTCTCCCCCTTCTGAACAGTTTAAGTGCTGGCTATGCCGACATAAGTGAGGCTCCAGGGGACTGCAGAGGCAGCTGTTGCTGCTCCTGTTTATGGCTAAGAGCCAAATTTCTCAGACTTCTTACTGGTGATATTCCCTCCAAGTCTCTCCTCCTTCCCCCATGTCTGGAGGGCATGGTGAGGTGGCCACTGGCAGCCTTACCACAGAAACTGAAGGAGAAAGGTAGCTTTCATTCCCAGTCTCAGGTCAGATGCAATCAGTAAGTTCACCCCAAGATTTAGCTGTCAAATTTAGACAACTCTTATTTTCTTCCCAGACAACTAAGGCCCAGGTCACCCTTAGGAGTAATCACCTTCCAAGAAGATTCAGCATACCCATCCTATTAAAGCAGGCAAATTTCAGTTAGCTACATGATAAATGAAATGAATTGTCTCAGACATGCTTTGCCATGCACCACTATCATACTTTGCCCACAAAGCTGAATTATCCAGGGCAGGAAGGGAAATCTGAGTAATGCAGAGGCTCCAAAGTCCCTTTTCCCTCTCTCCACTACCAGAACTGCAGAGGGGAGAGGGTGTGACTTAAAAGAGAAAGGGTAGGGACATGACTTCTTTGGACCCAAACAAGCTTCAGCTGCATTTTTTACTCTTGGTAGCCATCTGCAGTCAGCACCCTTAGCTAAGGAGTAGCAACCCAGCAGAGGAGTACATCAGGGGAAAAGAAAGCAAAAAAGTGGTATTTAAGCCTCTCTTGCACGCACCTTCCAGATCTGCTTCCCAAGCGTAACACATAGGAACACAGGAAGATAGGACAGGAAGAGGCCTCCTCAGCAAGAGAGTCCAATCCCTTCCTTTTGCATCTTGGTAAGTCATGCACACCATTAAAAGGGTGTGAGCTACTGAACAGGTCTTCAGGTGCTGCAGACATTGCATCTGAGTTTTTGTATATAGCAGGGTTTATTCAGTGCTTAATTAAACCTGCCTCCATTTGTGGCCTGTGGAGATGGTCCTGCCACCCTCCATCAAGCTCAGTGAATAAATATTCAAGCAGTCTCACTGACTGCAGCATGGAAGCACTAAACTGTACCAGCAAGGGCTGCAGATTCCAGCTTATCTCTCCAATACTTTTTTGAAAGATAAATGCAAACTGTGGTCCTGGAAACACCTCTCAACTCCACCCATGTGTAGCTTAACTTTATTCATGGGAATACGCCTATTCAAGTCATACCTACATGTAAGTGTTTCCATGACAGGGGGGTGGCACGAGGAAAAAAGCAAGAATAATCCTACCCTTTCAAAACACACATGCAAAATAAAACCTTAACATTCACTAATAGTATTTCTTAAAAAAAAAAAAAGGCTATCTTGTTTCCAGTGACCTGGCTTCTGCCACAAGTTTGACAGATAAAAAAGTAACCAACACACACACACAGAGTAGATTTTATAGTCACGTAGTTCACAGGCAAACTGGGGTGGGGAGGAGAGGCCAAGTGAATGGAGATGCCAAAACGGTGAAAACAGAAAAAGAACCAGGCAGGCCTGACATGCAGTTTATCTGGGCTCAAAGTCCCAGGGACTGAAATACAGAAGTATCCTACATGCATTAAGCACATGTATCTGTCAGGAAAAGCCAAACATCCAGTTTCTCCCTTTAAAAGATTCTGCTTCTTGTTAAGACTGCCACAAAATAAAAATTAAAAGGGTAAAATTACTATACATTAAAACAACCCTAGAGTGTAAAGGGGGGGAAAAAAAGTGTAAACATCCACACAACTATCACCATCCTTTCTCTTCCCAGCACAGAATAGAAAGCAGCAGATCATAAGAGTATCTAAAACAACCAGTCAAACTTATTCAAATCTTCACAAAGTGCAACAGGGCAAAACCCATTCCTGTTCACAGAGCTTATTACAGAAACATGACTAAACATGCTCAGCAGTCCAATTTAACAGGATGCATCCATTTGCTGATGCCAAAGGAAGATGCATTTCTGTTATATGTGGCACACTGCTGTCGCACGCTGCTTTTCAAAAGAAGTTTTG
Organism: Gavialis gangeticus; assembly: GCF_001723915.1. Classification (NCBI taxonomy): domain Eukaryota; kingdom Metazoa; phylum Chordata; order Crocodylia; family Gavialidae; genus Gavialis; species Gavialis gangeticus. The sequence goes on along the minus strand of NW_017728992.1, from coordinate 50,771,771 downwards.
AAAAGAGACCTGCTGCGTGCATTCTTCACAAGTCATAGTATCACCAGCCGTATAAGTGTTTGACCTCTACTTGCTATGCACTGTGGACAAAACTCTGGCATCAGCTTATTTCAGTGCTAGCAGCATCGAACTGCTACTAGCATTGAACTGGTTTCACTTTTTAAAGGAACCCCAGAGCACTCAAATTCAACCAGTTTAGTTTATGGACCCACATGTATTCATTTGGTTTTATGTAATCCAAGTAACCAACTTGATTAAAAGAGTCCTCTCTGCTCCGTTCCTGGCAAATTCCATTTCTCCATGCTTGTTCAAACCAAAACTGACAAATGGTATACATCCCAGTCTGTACACACACACACACTCTCTCTCTCTCTCTCTCTCTCTCAAATTTGGGTAACTTATACTATACCTTAACTAAAGAAAATATTCTTTTTATTGGAAAGGGTGATTAGTTTTAATATGTTTCTGTATGGGCAATGTAACTTATTAAGGGAATAATAGCACATTACTCTTAACACTTGCAATGTTTACACCAGGGCCTAAAACAAAAGAAATAGGATAAGAAGATGCAATCAAGTTTTGAGATGAGCACTGAATTTACAAGGGTACTCACTGCAAAATAAACAACGTCCAACCAACCTACAGATTATTAAACTGTTGGGTGTATTACCCAGAACATCCACAGAGAAACAAGAACAGCCTTTCTTTTCCTTCACGTGTAAACAGAGCATTCATGCAAACTTCCAAATTACCAGCTCTGCAACCTATGCATGCATTTCTACAATTTTTACACAGACAAAGCAGCAGAATGGTGTGCAGTTTGCATCAATACTAATGCAGAAGCACCCCACTAGGGTAAGAGAACTGATGTTATTAACCAGTTCTGCAAGAGTGCCCAGCATATTAACTCTACATCATGCTAAGTGGTTTTTTACAAACTGGGTAAGCCAATGTCAATCCCCACCCCAAATATCTACAATCTAGGAGTCCTGACATAACAGGTGGATGTAACTAGTCAACAGACGAAGAAGGGACAAGTTAAACAAGAAAGGGACAGGATGTTATCTAAGCCACTGCCCAGTGAAATCTTTGGACTTCCCTGTTGAAGAGGACATGGTAACATTTAGTTCCAATACTGGAATAGTCTTTGCAGCACGCTGGAAATTAAACTGAAATAGTCAACTCATTTCTGTTACCTGGGCTGTAATTAAGAAAAAACTTAAAGACCACAAATACCACACATGCAAACTGGTCATGCATACTATTCAGAATATTCTGCCTGCCTAGAGATGCTGCATTAAAACCGCTTGCAGGAAACTGGAACTGAACATGTGATGTGTACACAACAGTGGAGATCTTCCTCTAACATGAACAAGTCAGAACCAACTATTTTTTATCCAAAGATGCATTACTGAGTATTTTTTAAAGGAAACAATGACATGGACATGTTCATGTGGAGTTAAATGAATCAGGCAGTCCAGGGTAGGGAGCAACTTCCACTAAACTAGATCAAATTCAGGCACCAGTGAGCACTTCCTCGAGAACTGCTTGGTATTCCATATGCCCACCCACTGTCATCAGTATAGTTTACTGTGTAATTCTATATGTGCTGACTACTGAACAGTCCACTGGCAATTTCACTTGCATACAAACAATGGATTCAAGACCCGCATACTCCAAGTCCTTCAGTACATCAAGTAAAGTGATATAATATTATAATTAAAAAATCTGGTCACAAACAAGCCCCCTGGAGTCATGCTTCAAGAGGATCCTCCACACAAATCTCTTGTTTTTCGCTGCAAGCAAGAGTGGACCAAGCAGACATGTTGTCTCCTTAACATTCGCCACAAGGAGCTTATTCAAAAAGAGAATGCGGCCTCTGGAGTTTGAAAGTGAACTCTAGGGTTAACTGCAAGTTGCACTGTTCCAAAACAATGCTTGGGAGCCAGCACAGAGAAAAATGGCACTTACATGGATTCTCCCTAGCCATCAAAGTATCTTGGGTTTGGGGGGAGGAGGCATACCAATGAAATCATCACTATCACCATTTCAAACAGATCAAAGTAGGAGGGGAAAAATGTAGTGCAGAAAACCTAACGAAGTTACCATACCCCAAATCCATAGAAATCATAGAAAATTTGGATTGGATGAATCCAAAAACAGGATGCAATCTTTGTTTTGAGAACAGTCTTTTATCCAGGAAGCTCCTAGAATGATGCTGAGACATTAGAGACCAATTATATATTTGTGTATGCAAAAGTGGATTATGTTAACACACTGTTAACGGTCCAGAATTTAGTTTCCAGACTTCTGAGCATTTAAAAGTCAAAATCAGCTGCACGGTACATCCTGTGTGAAATTCTGCCCACTGAAATCAGTAAGAATTTTGACACGGACTTCAATGAGGCCAGGTGTGGCTCTCCATGTGCTGTTGGTTATACATTAAACACGTAAAAGCAAGATGAGAACAGAAACCCAACACATGTTCAGTATGGCCCAGTTAATGGTCCTGTGACAACATTAACTTTCATGTTCTGATTTTAGAGCATTTTAGATGAGTCACCTTAGGACTTTGTTGCTCAGGGTAAAGAGGAACCATGAAAAATACAGATCTACTAGACTTAAAGAGCTACCAAGCTCTAACAGCTCTGCAACTGAAATTTGGAAACTACCTGACTTGTAGTTTCATAGTAGCTAGGGTCAGGAGGGACCTGACCAGATCATCTAGCCTGACCCCTTGCCACAGGCAGGAATGAATGCTGGGTTCACAAGACCCCAGACAGGTGATCATCCAACCTCCTCTTGAATTTGCCCAAGGTAGGGGCGAGGACCACTTCCCTGAGAAGCTGGTTCCAGATTTTGGCCACCCTAACTGTAAAATACTGCCTTCTGATCTCTAACCTAAACCTGTTCTCCATCAGCTTATTACCACTGTTCCTCATCACCCCAGGTGGTGCTGGGGAGAAAAGGGCTCTACCTATTTGCTGTTGATCTCCCCTGATGAGTTTGTAGGCAGCCACCAGGTCCTCACTCAGCCTCCGACTACAGAGTTTAGGTTCTACTCGCTCCCTCCTACAGAGTTTAAAATCTGCATGACTTCCTCCTGAGCTACCAGGCTCACTGTGATATACAGATCACTTCACCTGCCACTGAAAGTCATTCTCTAATTAGGGAGAACATGGCAGTTATTCTGCATGCTGCAATCCAGTTTGGGCTTATTTATTTATTTATTCACTTAAAAAAAAAGCAAGGGAGGAAGGAAAGCTTCTCCTACGAGGGCTGAGGGAAGTTAGGAGATTAGGTAACAGAATGAGCCAAAATCTCCAATCCTGAAGCAAAGTTTCCAGTGATTTAAATTGGAGTTTTCCCTCGATTATAAACCACAACTTGATGCAATGTGATTACTTAAATCATAACAAGGTAAGAATAGTGTTTATGGTGCTTAGCAGATGGGGAAAACTGCTATGGGATTAGTTTCCAGAAGCCATCAAGGACCTCAGTTCCAGGTCTTACTTGAAAGCCCCATAAATATACTGACATCTATTTGGCACATCTCGCTAGGAAAAAAACAAATCCTGTCTGAAGCTGTTATGCAAATCAGTTTTTTATTGATCAAGAGCAATAGTTTGTTTCCAAATAGTAAAGAAGGAAAATTATACAGAAAAGCCGTAGTTACCCCTCATTTCACTTGTTTCCCAGCTGTGAGAAGTATACCTCACATGTGCAAATGGAAGATCCTATTCCATCTATTCCTATTCCCAAGGAAGGGATCCTATTCCACCTATTAGGTCAGGGGTCTGCAACATATGGCCTGCAGGCCAGTTCAAGCCTGTGGAGCCACTGGACCTGGCCTACAGAGCTGGAGGACTTTGCCTGTGGCAGCACCTATGTTTGCACGGGGCTGGGTGGTCTTGCCAATACTACTGCAGCAGGGGGCTTTGCCTGTGCCTGCACTGACACCAAGCAGCTAGGAGCTGCATCCATGCCACTGCTACTTCTCCCAGCCCCTACTCCCCCGTGGAGGTATAGCCACAGCTTCCAGCTTAGGGGCAGCTGTGCCAGGGTTAGGCAGCTGACAACTGAGTCTGCACTACTGTTGCTTCTTCCACGCCTCCCACCCTAGCCTCCCCAGCTGTGCTTGCAGCTGTACCTGCACTGCGGGTGGGAGGGGAGAGGAGGGGAGGGGAGAGAAGAGGAAGGAGGAGTGGTGAGATGAAGCAGCAGCACAGACGCACTTTGCAGACACCTAGTCCTAGCACAGCTCCCCACAGGCTGGAAACTGAGGCCACGCTGCAGTGGGGGAGCAGAATGCTGGGCTGGAAGAAGCAGCAGCAGCTTGAGGACAGCTCCCAGCTACCTGACCCCAGCATGGGCACAGTGAAAGACCCCTGATGTACTGCCAAAACCACCTGGCCCTCAATGGACCAGAGTCAGGTCATTCTGACCCCACACCTTGCAAAAGGTTGCCAGCCCCTGTATTAGGTGCCTAAAGGGACTTAGTTCCTTTAGTACAATTTTGTTCCACCCTGCTCAAGTCCTTAAAAAACAGAAGATGGATGAATCCACCTGTGCTCACTGCTGTTTGTGACTTAGTCTTCAGGCTAAGTTGGTGACATGTTACAAAAGTAGGCAAGTTAATGTTTTCTCACAGACTCAAACAGGGCGAAATAACACTGCATTTGAGCATCTAATAGGATCTAAGTCTTTTCTACCTCTAACTTCTATAATATTCAATCCCTTTTCCTGGACTTCAGCATCTTCACTTAAAACAAACCAGTTTTAAGGATTTTAGTGAAAGAGTTGCAACACCAACTGCTAAAACAAGCAAGAACCCAAGGTAACTCCATGGTTGGAGAGAGCTATAACTGCACAGCATGCACATGGCAACCACATTAGAAACACACAATTATGTACTGCCCTGGACAGACATACCGTTTAAGTGACATCAGAATGAGCTGCACACACGGATGCAGAATAGTATAGGGCCATTAATATCTTGGCTGCTTCTCATGTTTTCAAAACATGAAAAGCAATTAAGAATTTATAATAACTCCTTTCTGCTAGTGGAGTATTTTTTCTTAAGACTGAAGAGCAGAGAAAGAAAGACAGACAAGCAGACAGGCAGACAGATGCATGCTCCCCCCCTCCCAGCAATTTTAGTACATCTCTAGCTCCTCCCCCAACTCAAACCTGACAACTTTCAAAGTTACTTTGGCTGAGGCCTTCAAAGAAAATAAAGGAAAGAGCCCCTGTTTGCTAGCACTAATGTAAAACAAGTTGGCTGAGCTATAAAATAGGAAGTTTAAAAATAAGTATGGAAATGCCAATGTACATATGGAGCAAGTTTACAGCCGCGACACAACAAATCATATGCACTGCTGTATAATATAAAAATCTCAAATTTGTACACACCAACCTACCTCACACACACACACAATACAAAGGCAAAGCAATACAAAAAGATGCTGAAACAAGCTATACACTGATAAACAATGAAGGGCATCTGCATTTTTAAGGATGTAATACTTTGCTTCCTTTCATCTTTAAAAAGCAAAATAAAATTAAATGGCTCAATGAACTGCCATTAAAAATGGCTGTCAAAGTTTTCTCATCATCCATTTTTAGAAAAAAAATGATGGTGCCTATCCATTTGCAGCCTTCCGTGAAAACTGATTTTTGTTTTAGAACAAGCTGCAGCAAAAACATTTGTGAAAGTACCTGGAAAAAAGCAGATAACAGTTTACAAAACTGGGCATATACCAGACACATCAAATCATCAGTTATAGCAATATACCACAACTCTGTTTCACATAATGTTAGCAGGTCACTCATAATCAGCATAAGAACAGGATTAGACCACCAAAAGCAAACATTTCAAAGTGCCTCAGGAATAGTGACATACCAAGACTCCTGGCAGCCTCGGGCAAACTTTTAGTGTCGCCCCCACCACCAGAGATAACTATTTTTTTGTTGTGTATTGTTTAATTTTCAGGTTCCCTTTCTGTCCAGGCCCCGGGTGGCCACCTGGTTTGTCTATGCCTGTGTCTGGCCCTGCTCAGTAACTTAGCAGATCCATTTTCAAAGTGAAGGGAACATAAACTTCCAAGTCACTTAATATTCTACAAATATTCTTTAACAAAAATTTAGAAATAACTCAAGTCTGATTGATAGAGGTCATGCAAAACAAAAGTGATACCGGAGTTTCACATCTCCCTCACACCCAAAGTGATGAAAAAACACCATATGCAATCCACTGATGTTAGCTAAGAAATGTAGTGACATGTAAGCTCTAAACTCAGCACTCTGCCACACAAAACTCATGCTATGCAAACATCAAGAAGTCAGTAAAAATAAAATCAAGGACAGCCCCTTTGTCCCCTCAGGGGAACTAATTTTAGTAGACGGATCTAACAATGGCTTGGGGGGGGGGGGATGAATTTTGACAGCTTTTCTCCACTCAGTTTGTACCACCCCAATGGAAGTCTGTCCCCAGGTGAATCCCTGGTAAGTTATCCAGCCGCTCTGTCTCTAGGACTTTACAGAGGCATTGCTTGTTTGAATCACACTGAATAAACAGTCTCCACCCGTCACCTACTTCTTTTGTCTAAAGCACCTATTCAGAGGCAACTACCCTCATTGACTGGTAGGCTGCCCAACTTGAAAGCTGAAATACCATTAAAAACAAGATACACCGGAATGCCTCCATGTTGCTAGAGGAAACAGAGGTCCAGATTCTGCCCTGCTGTTACATCAGGATAATTCTAGTTTAACTCCTACAGCTACAAAAGGAGTTGTGCCACCTGTACGGTGGTTTACCCTGAAGCAGAAATCTCCTGCACAATTCTTTCCTTCTTTCAAACTAGTTTCTTTGCAAACCATTCCTATTGATACAAGATCCCAAACCCAGAGGCTCTTTGTGAAGGTCTGCCTTTTTAGTTCTCAGTAAAGCAATACTTATATGAGCTCTAAATGAGTTAGCTATTTGTGAGAACACAACAAAACAACAAAAAATAATAATTCTCCAGAGACGGGATGTTGCACCCTCGTAAGTCAGGATGCCTGGAGTGCTGATACACAAAACAAATAGCTGGCCAGGGTGAGGCTGAAGGATCCCTTAAGGTGGGAAAATCTTATTCCACTGTATCCCACCCACACTATAGCACTTTCCACCCCAGCTCACCCCACCTATTTTCTTTTGTAATTAAACACTAAAAATGAAACGTGACTGGGCAAAGCTGTGTAGATTTCTATTTTTCCCATTTCCATACATCATCAACAGTGAAAGATGGGCAAATACGAGTTCTATTCAACCTAAACTATATTTTCACCCATAACATCTTAATTCTCTTATTCACAAAGTATTAAGCCAGTAGCTACAATGACTTAAGACATAAGAAATGGAAAAGATACACCTTACAGGTCTCAAAGGAGTCCGTTTTAATTTCCAGCATCAACCTAACAGATCAGATCTCCCAGCCAACAATAAGAAACTGACTATTCCCATTGTTTCCTTTTGAGAGAATATGCCTCCTCCTCCCCCAAATTCTATATGTGATCTCCCAGGACACTTCTCTGGCAAAGTTATAGGGTATATGAACACTACAGCCATAATTAAAGTTATATTAAAAGAGCACAGTGAAAGCAGACACTGACCCTTTTCTAAACTTGAGATGGCTCCTATGAAATGCATCTGAAAGGTGTGCTGGGAAAATATATAAAAGTACAGACATTTATGATAATGCAAACAACAAACTATTTTGTTTGAATTCAGAAAAGTGGTGAAAGTAACAAGTGTTAAAGACAGGCATCCTCACTATTTTCAGCAGCAGCAGCTTTACTGTCTTAATACTGCTGAGCCAGTATACCACAAACTAGTCTGTATACTGCCCAGTAACAAACATAACTCAGTCTTTTCATTAAAAATTTTACCAACATCTAAACAAAAACTTTATGTGACTTCATAGTTGTTAAATATATACATCAAATACAGGTGCAGAGTAAGTGATCATCAACCACGAACACATTAAAAAAAAAAAAAAAAAAAAAGGATTTTCTGTGCCTAACAGGATGTACAACTTCATTGAACCAACAAAATCTATTTGGTTTCTGCCTATGGCTGTAGAATCTTTGCAGCTTTTATTTCTTCCAGTTTGTCCATACAGGCTGCTATCCAACATATACCAGATGCTCATGGAGCAATGGACAACAGATAACTTCAAGGACATCTGTAAAGGGCGCATTTCAGGGGCCCAAACATGCAACTGTTTAGGCATGTGAGTAAACTGACTCCTACAAAGATGTCTCCAAAGACCCAGTGGGTTACTAAGGTGAGTAATTTTACTCATGTACCTAAACATGTTCTCCAAAATATATAATTTTTACACCTGAAAATAGTGACTTTAAGTAAATTAAAAAAAAGTATCTAAAACTTTAAAAAGTGAATCCCTTACAAATACACTTGGGTTAATTTTAGCATCCTTCTGTTTAGCTGCTTAGCAACACTTATCCTATGACCTTCTAAGCACCACCTACTTTTACAAGGGATAATGAATATAACCAAAGGGATTTGTCTATATATTTTAATCTATATAATGCAAGTACAAGATCAGTTATTATTTCAGAAGACTTTCAACCGAAGACAAACCAAGCTTTGTTTCCATTTAAGAGGAAGCTTGAACCACCTGAAAAAGGGTGCAGTTGTGAACACTGTATGCTATTAACCCAAAGAAGTGATGAAATCCTAAAGGTAAAACCAAAAGCACCATGGAAAGTATGCATGTTCCATTTGCCAGAAGATATTAAAAGGATTTCACTGAAAAGGACAATTAACACCCAATGCAAACGTTCACCTTTCCCAATTCTGAAACTCCAGAGACTGACCCTCACTTCCAAAATAAAGAACATATGATCAAAAGGTCACTGAATGATGTAAACAGTTAAGAATGGATGCACCACCTGTACCATCTGAGTCAGACTGAGACGCTCAACTACACTGAAATCTGCTAACAAATGAAACTTCATACCCTTGGAGAAAGAGATAACTTGGCTGGAGAGGGCAGGTTTTAGAATCTGCATGTGTTACAGTCTGCTTTAATACCAAAACCACAGGAGGCACATTTTGCAAGAATAAAAAAAAGTCTATGAAAAAAAAAGAAGTGTGGGGTGACTAGTAATTAAAGGGTACCGAAAATGGTTAAAAATAACCTGCATTACCAATTGATAAACAGGTGAGATCAGAATATTCTAATGGTTCCAATGCAAATTAATTTGAAAGGGGGGTTTACAAAACTTCACCTAAAATGTCAATTTTCTTTGAACTACAAGATACCAGCCAAGTCCTAAATATGAATGCAGACTCCGCATGAAGTAAAAAAAAAAAAGTCAGACTATCTGCATTATAGGAAGAATGTTAGGTGTGTCCACCCGTGAATATTGAAAAAGGAGTGTTATCCTGATTGATTGGATGATGGGTTCATGCTGCTTCTGGGTTGCTAACACACAAAAGGCTCTATTCTCCCCTGGATGTACGTAACTCCCGTTAATGCTAATAGGCATTATGCAGACACACCAAGAGAAGAATATACCACTAAGTCTTCAAAGGGAAAATTAAAACCTAAAACAAACATGGCTGGCCTGACCATGAGTCACTGGCTGCATCCCCCTTGCACACACACAAAAACGCATGGAAAAAGGGAACTGTGATATCTAACTTTGTGTGCTTCAAAACAGTTGGTCTCAACAAAGTATTTCAACCTTCTAATAGGTTTTAATCATAAACTTCAGAGATGGCTGGGTAAACTGCATCTGTGACAACTTCTGCTAAAGTTGTTAAAAAAGCAATTTTCTCATTAAAAAAAAGACTAACTGAATCTGGAGTTTGAAGTGTAAAGACTGGGGGGAACCCTTAAGAGTTAAGATTATTCTCTATAGCACATTAAACTAGATACTTGACTAGTGTAATAACAGAAATATATAACCCTTCCTTGATCTTATCTAAAAAACACGGGAAACAATGGTAAAAGATCTAAATCAGGTGTTATTTCCAGAAATCACTTCAAGAGACTTCTTTTCCAGGGCGAAAGCATCTCTTGGCTCCTTTCTGTTATCACCCACCCCAGAAGCAAAAAACTTTTTCCATCCATATTCCTGAATGATTCAAATCCAACCTAAACTATCTTAACAGCGGGAAGAATAAATACATGGAGCTAAGAACCTCTCCCCACCACCCAAACGAAGATTGTCTTGTACCTTTTTTGGGGGGCAGAGGGAATATTCTCCTTCTCCCCACAAGAGAAGGGGAAGCGCATAGCTGTGTAGTATGTATGTGAGCAAGCTCTGGTGCTGCTGCTAAGGCTGCTGCTGGCTCTGAAGCCGTGTTGAATTTCGTAATGGAATGTGAACTGCTCATCCGGATCTGAGCTTGCGTCCTATCTTCTAACCAGTAAGGAGCAGGGGAGGACAAATGTGCTGAGCAAGGAGAAATGCTCTCCTCCTCTTTTATAACCCAAGGATGCAGGGCAGAGCGCTCAAGAAAGATAATGGAACTAAGAGGTTAAAAAAAGAAGGAAAAAAAAAAAAAAGAGAAGAGGGCGAGAGAGAGCCAGAGGAAAAACTTATCAACTACATGCCAAAGTTCAATCCACCACCCTGCCCTCCCCTCTTGCAAAAGTTAAGCATCTTTCCAACTGCTCTCCTCCCGGCAGCTACCCGACTCTGCCCAACAACAAGATGAGGGTTTTGGGGGGGTGCTAGGGGTTTTTTTGCTTTTTCCCTTTTCCTCCTTAGGAACACTGTTGCACAACTAGCAAGCTCAAGTGGAGCAGGGATGGCCAGCACTGCTGCTTCCCTCTCCTGCTAAAAAAAAGTCTAGCAAGTCCACCGATGAAAACCCTGGGCTGGTTCCAAGCCCTGAGACTTTGCAGACTCATTATTTGTTACCTTGAAAAAAAAGGGGGGGGGGGGAGAAGAGGAAGGGATATCAGGTTCGTGTATGATTAACCACCCAGCCCAAAGGAGGAGGAGGAGGAGGAGGAACTGCATCCTCGATGCAACCCCCCACTTAGCCATCGAGAGAGAAAAATATGCTGATCGAGACGGGGGGGGGGGAGAAAAAAAACCCTCCCCTGCTTCTTAGCAACGATTAAGGTCGCAGTTTCCTAAGAGACGAGTCTTGACTAGTCCACATCAACATGGGGTAGGGGGAGAAAGGGAGCGGGGAGGAGGAGGAGGAGGGAGAGAAACTTTGTTTTGCAAAAAAAAAAAAAAAGTCCTTCTTCCGACAGAGATGGGGAAACTTCACCGCCACCCACACCCCCTCCCCACTCGCTGGGCGGCTGAGGCAGGGACGGACAGGAGCCGCGGAGGGAGGGGGGGAGGGAGGGAGGCAGCGCCGGAGCCTGGTCCAGCGAGAGAGAGAGGGATTCCCCGGGGTACCGGCCTCGCCGCGCGGATCCCGGCCGCTTCCTCCTCGGATGCTGCCTGCAACTCGGGACCGTGCCTGCGTGCGCCTGTCCCCCCGGGCCCCACATCGCGCACACACTCACACTCACACAGAGATGTGCCTGTGACACAGCACAATGGCAGGGCAGAAGAAAGAGGGAAGATAAACCTACAAGTCCTCCCCCCCCCCCC